>NC_052067.1:27656797-28325963 GCF_015852505.1 Tachyglossus aculeatus
TCCACTCCATCCACCTAGAAATCCATAGAATCAATTGATGATATTTAAAAAAAAAAATCAAGAGGCCACAACAAAACTACAGCATTCAAATAGGCAACAAGTAGAACCACCTCTGCTAAGGGCCATGGGAGACAGAAGGGCAGAATAATAATTAATAATTATGATATTTGTTAAGTACTTCACTACGTGCTGGCACTGTATATGTTTGTACATATTTTTTACTCTATTTATTTATTTATTTATTTTATTTGTACATATCTATTCTACTTATTTTATTTTGTTAGTATGTTTGCTTTTGTTCTCTGTCTCCCCCTTTTAGACTGTGAGCCCACTGTTGGGTAGGGACTGTCGCTATATGTTGCCAATTTGTACTTCCCAAGCGCTTAGTACAGTGCTCTGCACATAGTAAGCACTCAATAAATACGATTGATGATGATGATGATGATTAACTGCTGGGGAGGAGATAAACAAATTGGGTTGGACAAAATCCCTGTCCAATGTGGAGCTCACAGTCTCAATCCTTGGCAATGGCAGAAGCACAAGCACTGGCTGTGGGCATGGAGGAGGTGACATGAGATGTGGTAGGTTGGCATGGAGGGTGAAGGCAAGTGCTGCCAGGGATTTTCTTAGCAATCGGCTCTGGTCCCGGCTGACCTCTCCATTTCTTCCATCATCACACCTCAAAGCACAGAAGCCATTTGGGGACTACTGAACAAAGTGGCAGCACACACGTTTCTGTGTCCAAATAGTAATCCTTAGTGACAGAATAAGATAGATTTCGGCCTACACGAACACTTAAGCCATCAGTCCCTCATTCGCTTAACGATTAATTATAACATGGTATTTTTCAAGCACTGTTCTAAGCGCTTAATCAACTCACACACAGTCCCTGTCCCTCATGGGGCTCACAGTCTAAGCAGGAGGGAGAACAGGAATTGAATTTCCATTTCACAGGTTAGCACAGAGAAGCAAAGTGACTTGTCCAAAGTCACAAAGCAGGCAAGTGGAAGGGTTGGAATTAGAACCCAGGTCATTTCTGACTCCTAGGCTTACGCCTTTTCAACTAGGTCATGTTGCTTAAACAGCGTAATGAATTTTTGCCTAAAAGAATCATTGTGGGCAGGGAATGTATCTTTTTACGGTTGCGTTGTACTCTCCCAAGCACTTAGTTCATTCCTTTGCACCCAGTAAGTGCTCAATAAATACTACTGTACTGAATAGATGATTATTCATGCACATATTGCCTTTTTAAATAGCGCAATAAGCAGCTGGCATAATGGCTAGAGACCAGGCCTGGGTGTCGGAAGGTCATGGGTTCCAATCCCCGCTCCGCGTCTTGCCAGCTCTGTGGCCTTGGGCAAGTCACTTCACTTCCCTATGCCTCAGTTGCCTCATATGTAAAATGGAGATGAAGACTGTGAGCCCCATGCAGAACAAGGACTGTGTCCAACTCAATTTGCCGGTATCCACCCCAGTGCTTAGTACAGTGTGTGGCACACAGTAAGCACTTAAAAAATACCACAATTATAAAAACAGTTTTAGCTGATTTAACAGGTTTATATTCCAATTCATTTGCATTTACTTTAAAGGATTTCACTGCACAGAAATTTTAATTTAAAACAAAGAAATGAGAAAGCCTATTCAGTCTGCATAGTATCAATGACCTAGTTTTGGTATCTTGAACTGCAAGTACCCTCTACGCACACATGGTTTCTGTTAAAATCAGTGAAAACTACTTCTGAACAATGTCATCCACACTTTCACTCAATGATCTAGGGAATAAATTAACATTAAGACTCACCAGTATTAACAAAAATAATTTTTCACTGCATACTTTCAAAGTATATTACAAAAACCTTCAGTTTACACCCACCCTCCTGACACACATATACATACATATTATTTACATATGCTTGTGGGAAATCACAGTAACAATTCAAGACTGTTTTCCATCGAAAGGTTTAATATGTCATTTAAATAGGATGTTTTTTGTTGCCATTATAAATAATCGCTGGAAGAATATGAGGTCTTGCAGACATTTAGAAAATCCTTTTCCACACCTTGCTTTCAAGTTCCCAATTAGATTCTGGGTGAAAAAAGAACCCACTTAATTTTGGTAGAACTACTCCTTGACTTTTGATTAAAGTAGTATTATACTTATATTAAAAACTTACATTATAGCTTCTTTCTAACTTCATAGAGTACCTTCCAAACACTGAGAAGTTAAGAGTTTTCAGTTTTACAAAAATCATGAAATTTTACACTTATTGACTATGACTATTATCAGGTTACAAGTCTCTAAAGTGTGCTTGGCACACTGCCTGGCATATTTATTGGCATTTATAAATGAGACACTTGAGTAGAATGCAAATTTTATGTAGTCTACGTATAAACGAGTCTGCTTTGAGATGACCGGAGATACATTTTACGAGGCAGATAAATAATTATTTTATGCAAAGACAGTTTGCGTACTCAACATTAAAGAAAAAAAGAACCTAGAGTAAAATTCAGTATTTGTCAAAATACTGATTTCCCAAAACCATTTACAAAGTACTATTGCAAATGCAGATTATGAAAAGGATTATAACAATCCAATATGAGTTGAGAGAGTAAAAGGCACTCGAATCACAAGGTAAGACCTCCCTCTATCCAACTCATTGACCTTTTAGGATTGGTTGAATCCTGTGCCCCATTACATATAACCTACAACAACGGAGAATGAAAAGGCCTTATTGAAGAGCTCTGGGAGAAGAATGCAGAGGCAGGGACAGGACAGCAGAGAGGAGGCAATGAAAAAACATTGATTGGGAGATAGGAGTTGGGACATGGAAGCCCGCAGCAAGATAGAGACATGAGACAAAATGGCAAAAAGCAGGGCTTCATTGCGGGTGCGAAGGTGGAGGAGCAAATAAACGCCAAGAAATAGTATGAGGAGACTGATAAACTACAATTTTGCTACAATTCAGCATGCTGTGGCCAGAAAACAGGATTATGAGTCTTTCATATTTTAATCTCTTGATGTTGTGGACTGGTTTTCTGCAAATACCATCTCAAGAAGTATGTAAAAAAAACTTCCTACCTCATCATCATCAATCGTATTTATTGAGCGCTTACTGTGTGCAGAGCACTGTACTAAGCGCTTGGGAAGTACAAATTGGCAACATAATTATTAACAACACTGTTTAGCATTTATTAAGTATCCATAAACCTATGGTGTATGTAGTGCCTTATAAATTAATGAGCTCTTTAAGAAAACAAGATTACAATTTCACAATTAACATTCCAAATGCTTAGCGTTAACACAGACCTGACCCCTCCACTTCAGACTCTTGCCAAAAGGCCTATCGTGGAACCTCTATTTAGCCCAGTGGCTTGAGAGAAGAAAACTAACAAGACTCTCACTGCTTAACTGGCTGTTGGGTTTCCAGCTTCATCTTCAATCCAAGAAAAGTGAAGTGGGTACTCGGTATGTTTCATTGATCTTGGGGAGAAACAGGCAGTGGGGTCTTGGGACACCTCTCGTGCACGTCCTTCTGAAGAGCCTGGACCCCAAATGACACAAGCTGCTGTCCAGGGTGGCTGACATCCCTGTTCTAGCTGCCCTGCTGCTTTGAACTGCATGGACATTAGGGACCACCCTGAGTTTGGCAAACTTTCATCATTAATTCCGCCATTCATCCCTGGAGAGCACTTATGATAATAATAATGATAATGATGATGGCATTTATTAAGTCCTTACTATGTGCAAAGCACTGTTCTAAGCGCTGGGGAGGTTACAAGGTGATCACGTTGCCCCACGGGGGGGCTCACAGTCTTAATTCCCATTTTACAGATGAGGTAACTGAGGCACAGAGAAGTTAAGTGACTTGCCCAAAGTCACACAGCTGACAATTGGCGGAGCCGGGGTTTGAACCCATGACCTCTGACTCCAAAGCCCATGCTCTTTCCACTGAGCCACGCTGCTTCTCTCATGATGATGATGATAACAATAATTGTACTTCCCAAGCGCTTAGTACAGTGCTCTGCACACAGTAAGCGCTCAATAAATACGATTGAATGAATGAATGAATTGCGGTATTTAAATACTTGATATGTGCGAACACTGTACTTAGTGCTGGGATACACAACATGATCAGATTGGAGGCAGTCACTGATCCACATGGGGCTCCCAGTCTAAAGGGGAGGGAGGACAGGTATTTAATTTCCATTTTATAGATGAAGAAAGTGGAGGCACAGAGAAGTTAAGTGACTTGCCCAAGACCCCACAGTATGCAAGTGGCAGCGCCGTGATTAGAATCCGGGTCTCCTCGGTTCCAACGAGTGACACTCACTGAATCTGAAGCTATCCAGTTGAAGGTGGAATCAGGCTGACCACCATTTATCAATCAATGACATGTATTGAGCTCTTATGGCATACTAACACCTGTACTAAGCACTTGGAAGAGTACAGTACAATAGAGTTGGCAGGCATGATCCCTGCCCACATAGAGCTTACAGTCTAGAGAGGGTCTATGGTCTTCAGAGTTCTAGTTCAGCATTAAAATTAGGAAGCAATCCTAAGGTCCATGAGCCTCCCTCTGCCTTTTTGTATTACAGTAATGTCTCTTTAACCTGTAGAAGCAAAGAAACTGAGTGGTCTGTTACTACCCAGCCCTCTCCAAAGAGGATTTTTCAAGGAGAGGTCCAACACAACTTCAAACCATTTTTTAACCCTGTGACTGCATTATTCCCATCCTCCCTCTTCATAGGCTTCTCACTTTGTCCAGCCCACCATAGAAGCCCATGGAATTTGAAAAGGGATTGGTCTGTCACATCCTACCCTACCACTGAAACAATAATGGTGTATTTGGGCACAAACATGGAGGAAATAGTATGAAGCACAGACTGGGAAAACAGCCCCAGAGAATACATTTTCTTGACTTCTGCATTTTAGAATCATTGCACCATCTCATCAATTTTAAGGCTGTCTAAGGGTACGTTGAACTACTCACCCAGAATGTAAAAAAACTGCACACATACCTAAATAAAGATTTCTTCCTCCTGTGGGCCCAGTATAACACTCCTCCTAATTCTTATTTAGAGGCAAAAACAGTTCTACACATTTCTGGATTTTCCACTCATGTCCAGGTTTTCTTCAGTATCTACTCCGGCAAAACTGCTCTTTTAGGGGACTTTAAGAATAATTTGCATCTTTCCTGACTTCACTTTGCCACTTTTCCTCAGCAATTCAGAAGAAGACGACAAGAAATGTCTTCATCTGTCAGACCTGTCAATTTCCGGGCAGTTATTTTTTGGAATCAATAAATCAGATTGACTACTGAAGAAACAGGAGGGGGAATGTGGTCCAGTTATCCTATAACATGGGGCTGTGTACTTGCAAAGCCCTCCAAAAAGGGTTGTAGCATTGTAGCCCTCTTGGCCAACCTCGCACACATGCACTTCCCAAGCGCTTAGTACAGTGCTCTGCACACAGTAAGCACTCTAAATGATTGAATGAATGCACACAAACAGCTTTGCCACAGCACACTGTATCCAAAAGCATTATAGGATGAATGATCCCTAATGCCCCAATAGCATTCTAGCCAGAGAATGGATCACAATGAGGAAGCATCGAATGTACTTCCCTCCGGGTTGGTCTCAGACAACTGACACCCTTCCCATTCTGTATGACCTCATTATGTTACAGTGTATGGGCACGCAGTGAAACACAGTGATACCCTGTGTAAACCCACTTAGGCTCCTGAGCCAGTAGATCAGGAGAATCAGTGTGGCCTAGTTGATAGACTACAGGCCAGGAAATCAGAAAGTCCTGGGTTCTAGTTCTACCTCCACCACTTACCTGCTTTGTGACCTTGGATAAATCATTTAACTTCTCTGTGCCTCAGTTACCTCATCTGTAAAATGGGGACTGTGAGCTTCATGTGGGACATGGACCGTTACCCTGCTCATTCAAGCTCTCATCCTATCCCGTCTGGACTACTGCATCAGCCTTCTCTCTGATCTCCCATCCTCGTGTCTCTCCCCACTTCAATCCATACTTCATGCTGCTGCCCGGATTATCTTTGTCCAGAAACGCTCTGGACATATCACTCCCCTCCTCAAAAATCTCCAGTGGCTACCAATCAATCTGCGCATCAGGCAGAAACTCCTCACCCTGGGCTTCAAGGCTCTCCATCACCTCGCCCCCTCCTACCTCACCTCCCTTCTCTCCTTCTACAGCCCAGCCCGCACCCTCCGCTCCCCTGCCGCTAATCTCCTCACTGTACCTCGTTCTCGCCTGTCCCGCCATCGACCCCCGGCCCACGTCATCCCCCGGGCCTGGAATGCCCTCCCTCTGCCCATCCGCCAAGCTAGCTCTCTTCCTCCCTTCAAGGCCCTACTGAGAGCTCACCTCCTCCAGGAGGCCTTCCCAGACTGAGCCCCTTCCTTCCTCTCCCCCTCGCCCCCCTCTCCACCCCCCACCTTACCTCCTTCCCTTCCCCACAGCACCTGTATATATGTATATGTGTTTGTACATATTTATTACTCTTTTTATTTATTTATTTTACTTGTCCATATCTATTCTATTTATTTTATTTTGTTAGTATGTTTGGTTTTGTTCTCTGTCTTCCCCTTTTAGACTGTGAGCCCACTGCTGGGTAGGGACTGTCTCTTTGTTGCCAACTTGTACTTCCCAAGCGCTTAGTACAGTGCTCTGCACACAGTAAGTGCTCAATAAATACTATTGATGATGATGATGATGACATGGACTGTGTTCAAACTAACCTGTATCTACCTCAGTGCTTGGCACACATTAAGTGCTTAACAAATGCTGCAATTACTAATTATTCGGTCTCTCTGGGGATCCTCTGACTGGTCTCTGATGCTCCTGAGCCATTTTGTTCTTGCTATCACCAGCACCGTTTCTAACTCAGATCTTTTCACTTCTGCAGCCACTGCTTTGCTTCTTCCCTTCCCTTGCCTCTGCCCTGTCTGACGCTGCACCCTGAGGCAATTGCTTACCTCAGGTATCATCTGAAGACAACCCTAACTTTCCTGTAAGGATCTGCTGTTCCACCCACATTACACACCACTATTCTCCCACAGTGGTCTCAACAAGGTACCTCTCTTTGGGAGAACAATAACAACAACAATAATAATGTTATTTGTTCAGTACTTACAATGTGCTTAATGTGCTAAGCGCTGGGGGAGATACAAGATAAAGTAGTCAGACACGGTCCTTGCCTCGTACGGGGCTCACAGTCTACATAGGAAGAGATATTAAGATTGCACTGACAATTCCACTAATAGTTTTCTCTAGGTCACTTTTCCTGGTTAAGTGTGAACTTTACAAATAATTGCTCCTCCTTTCAAGGAGCTATTTATCTTGTAGGAAGGCCTTAAGGGCAGCCCAATGTTCCAAAATTGTTTCTAAAACTGTGACACCATCACGCACCTGATTGCACCACGCTTTGAGGAGCAGTTCATCATTTATGACTTTCAAATAAGGGAGCAAGGACTAACTAAATCCAAAGTCCCTAAAAGACTAGGTGGAGCCAATATTCCTAGAAAAGCAGTAACAAAGCATATATCAGATAGCCTGCAGCTCTATCTTGCTATTGATTTAGTAATTAGTTTTACACTCCTCGTTACACATCTGACCTGACCTCCCTTACAGGGAATTGGGTCACTCAAGCCGATGCCCATTTCCATAAACTTCTGTTTCTGATATGGCCCAGGAAGAAACTTCGTTGACAACAGCTGTAAAAAAGACAGCCCTTTTGGTCAAGGCTGGGTGCTGTGAACAGGGAAGTCTAAAGAGGCGAAACCGGGAAACTTCAGAGACGCAGACCCTGACCAGTTCAGATAATACATTCGAATCATCATCATCATCAATCGCATTTATTGAGCGTTTACTATGTGCACAGCACTGTACTAAGCGCTTGGGAAGTACAAATTGTCAACATATAGAGACAGTCCCTACCCAACAGTGGGCTCACAGTCTAAAAGGGGGAGACAGAGAACAAAACCAAACATACTAACAACCAAACGAATCTTTTGCAATAGCTAAGGGAGGAAGGAAAAGAAAGAGCAGAGAGAAGTGGGGAGGAATTCAGCACTGGGAATGAACCTGAAACAGCCGGGGCCAACAGAGGGCAACGCAAGGTGAGAAGCAACAGGAGTATTAACAACATGAATCAGGAACAAGTCTGGGCCTCCGGCTCTTTTCAGGTTCTGTCCCTGAGCTGAAACAGATGCTCCCTCTCTTTTACCACTCTCTTGACTCCCATCCCCCTCCCGCTCCTCCTTCTTTCCTTTATACCCCAGAAATGTCCTGTTTGTTGACAGTCCAGGGTTTTAAAATGCTGATCTGCTTTTCACTTCAGTGTCTGAAGTGCACCAGTCCTTAAGCTAATAGGGGATTTCTCGACTAAGACAATGGCATCCATTTAAAATACTTTTTCTTCCTGTCACTGCCTACTCCTGACTGCCTAGACAATAAAAGAACTGAAAAAGATGGCTTGGAGCACATAACAAGATATACTTTGTTCCTCTGTATGGACTCCATCAGACTGAACTAAGGCCCTCTGGGAGAAGATCCTGGAAAACGAACGGACAGTATGTAAGATGCAGGATAATGATGTGAGTAATTTACCTTTACCTGGAGAAAGAAGCAGGTACGTGTATAATAGACAATCATGCCGCTTACTTGCCAGTCACTTTTGAATGAATAAACCAGAATGCCATTTTGCTCCAGTCAGCTTTTTCTTACAATCACTACCTGGCTCCAGGCACTCCAACCCCTCCAGAAACTTCCAATAACCTTTGCAGGTATGTTCATAAAATGCCAATTGGTACGTTTCTCTTGTTTCTGTCACTACAGCATGCGTGTTTCTGTGTCTGCCCTGTCTCCTTCACTAGAGATTGGGAGCTTTTCCCGGACAGGAACTATCTATTGTTATTCTTTCAGGTTTCCACAGTGCCTGAGACAAAGATGGATTCACAGACGTTGGTTTTGAATTTCGTTTTAAAGTTTACGCAAAGATAATTGAAGAATAAGCATCAAATACAAACAAGGCAAATTCTTCATCTGATGGCAGTATTTAGCACTAGCACATTTCAAAGAGCAAGCAGCAAAGAGCAAAATCACTCAACAGTATTTATTGATCAACTTAGTTTGTGCAGAACACTATACTAAGCACTTGGGAAAGCACAATACAACAGAGTTGGAAAACACAATCCCTACCCACAGGAAGCTTATAGTCTCCAGGGAGGCAAACATTAAAACAGATTACAGACAGGGGAAATAGAGTATAAGTCGATTTTATATAAGTACTGTGAAGCCGGCCTCTATTTCGCTAAACAGGATGTTTCACTACACAGTAACAGTCCAACTTATTCATTCTAATATGAAGATGGCCCTTTCCTAATATGAAACAAGACCAATTAGTTGAAAGCAACTACGAGAGGGGAGAGGCACAAGAATATGGATGACGGATACGCAGATCTAATACTGGCCAAGACCTGACTACTCCCATATATGTGATTCCATTCCAAACGACCAATAACAGTAGGACATAATGGGGGAGCGGAGGAAGGGCAGTTTAGGCAGTGTGGTCTAATGGAAAGAGCACTGGCCCGGAAGCCAGAGGACCTAGATTCTAATCCTAGACCTGCCACTTTGCCAGCTGGGTGACCTAGGACAAGTCATATAATTTATCTGTGCCTCAGTTTCTTCATCAGTAAAATGAGGATTCATTTTAGAATGACCTATTCTATCCCCAATATAGACTGTGTACCCCATATGGGACAAGGACTGTGTCTCACCTGATTCTTTTATATCTACCTCAATGCTTAGTACAGTGCTTGGCTCTTAGTAAGTGCATAACAAATACTACAATTATTATTCCTGATTTTTTGCAGGGGGCTATTGGTTTTATCCCATCAGGCATTTACGGGGAAGAATGACAGTCTAAATCATGCCTGAATTTTGCCCCTCTTGGCTTGTCAAAATAGAAAATGAAGACAGGAATAAATTAACTCTAGGTTGTTTTGATTTGCTAATTAAGTGCCTATAATGTGGGTTTCTTTGAGAAAACAAACCAAAGACTTGGGAAAGGGGATCTTTTCTTAATATTGGATTAGCCTAAGGCATCCTGAAATAGTGTATCTCAGCCATCACTTACCTTTTCTCTGTAATTTCAGCGGGGCAGTCTCTGAAGAATTGGTTAGTGATTGACGAATGAGGATCTGGATAATGATGTTAGCTGGTGATGCCTAGTAAAACACACAAGGGTAAATGCAGTTGTACCTAATAGTGATAATAATAGTAATTGTGATATGTGCCAAGCACAGTGGTAAATGCTGGGGTGGATACAAAGATGATAACATCATATACTTTAAACACACTGTTCCTTTTAAAATGTCAAATTTAGAATATAGAATCTGCCCTTTTTTAGACAAGTGGACACCAGAATATTCATGACATAGTAATAATAATAATAATAATAATAAAAATGATGGCATTTGTTAAGCACTTACTATGTGCAAAGCACTGTTCTAAGTGCTGGGGAGGATACAAGGTGATCAGGTTGTGGGGCTCACAGTCTTAATCCCCATTTTACAGATGAGGTAACTGAGGCACAAAGAAGTTAAGTGGCTTGCCCAAGGTCACACAGCTGACAAGTGGCAGGGCCGGGATTTGAACCCATGACCTCTGACTCCCAAGCCCGTGCTCTTTCCATTGAGCCACGCTGCTTCTACTGCTGGAGATGATTTGAAACTACCTCCTTTAATGGTACAGAACAAACTGCATCCCGTTAGGTTTCCAATGCGTAATAACAATACTAGTTGTATTATTGGCTAAAAGCTTTATATGTGCCAGGCACTGTGCTAGGCACTGGGGTAGATACAAGTTAAACAGATGAGACACAGCACAGTTCCTGTCCCACATGGGGCTCATGGAAAACAGACATTTAATCCTCTTGCTAAACTTGGAAGAGGTCAGAGGATTTGGAGCCCTGAGGCTGCTTTTCCAAGCTTCCTCCCCTGTCCCCCTGCCCCCCAGCTACACACACTTTTATCTCATGAAGCATGAGCTTTCTGAGTAACCAGTATGCATTATTTGCTTTCTCAAACAACCTTGCCTGTGACATAAATAAAGGAATACGGCTTTTCTGATAAATATTTCCGAGCTCCAGTTGGAGCGCATATTTCTCATTTATTTTTCAGAGTATCCGATGTGCACATTATGGAATGATAAACCCCTTGGTTTGCTTCCTTTAGATACTTGCAGATGCTTATCCCTCCTCTCAATTGTTGTTCAGCCAAGCTACACATATTTAGACTCTTTTAATCTTTCCTGGTAAGTCAATCTATTCAGCTCCTTAATAATGACTTAGTTCACCAGTTTAAGGCAGGGATAACAGTTTCCTGGTGTCAGAAGCTTTATCTTACTTTCTAGGGTGAAGAAAGCCATCCAGAAAAAAGTCACTTCAATGTTTTGCTCTTTTGGAAAAACAAATCTTTTTTTCCCCATTTGCCCTGAATTTGACTTCACTATGTCTAACAGCAGCTAAACCTTCTTTGAAACTTTATTCACCATAGCCGGGGAAAAAAAAAGGCTGGTAGAATTCCTTTAAAATGTGCTTTAATCTAGCTGGAATGCCATAAATTGCTTCCAGATGTGCTCCATACAAGAGTCAATCAAAGCTATTTATACTGACACTACACAGTCCAAACAATCTGAATCCAAATGCCATGTCTCTGCTACAATAAAGCTATAAATGTCAGTTTTGTTGAATCTGGAGAGGTGTTGAAGAGTTCACGCTAGTTTGCTTTCTGGCCTATTTTTGAGCCAGCAATAATTTTCAAGACAAAAAAAAAAAAAAAAAGAAACAAAATAAACTTTTGTAAATCCTGTCCTCACTGAGCTATTCATCAAGAAACACCTGACACCACCCAACCACAGCCTTGAAAGTGCCACAGGTGAAAAGACAAAATTCACTTCATAAATTACAAATATGGACCACTTAGGCAGGAGGCCAAGAACAACCATGGATTTTGGCAGGACTCCCCATGCCCATCCCCAGCACAGGAAACACGTATAGTACACCTGGGATTAACTCAACCTCACTAGACAGGAGTGACACAGATTCAGTAATAATAGAAGCCCTATTCAAGGAGCTCCCAGAGTTAGTGAAAAGGCGCTTTTTCCAGTTGCCTAAAAAGGTTAACAGTATCCCAATCGATTGTTTCACATGCAACAGAGGCTAATGGGATACTCCCCTGAGAAAATCATAAGCCATCACAGGAAATTAATATGCCTATCTATTCAGAGCAGAAATCTTAGCAGATTTTATCAGCTTAAGTATTATTATGATAATCTGCTTTCACATTTTCCATTATTTGAAGTAAACTTTTGACCAATGTTAAAGGATGCCATGTGTTCTCAACATTACGTTTTGCACAGTTTTCAAACAGCTCTTATAATTTAATGTTTACTGAGCTGCCACTACAGGCTAGGTATTGGGGTTAAAAGCGCAAGCATTTTCTCCCCTCCACTTACCTTTAGGAAGTTTCATACCAATGCAATGCCATTCATCACTACTCACATATCACCACTCACAGCGTTAGTCTCCCATGAATTAACGAGCCATTTTTATAAGTGTGTTTGAAAATGATGAATTTGACTGTCCTTTTTAGGCTCCTGAAGGAATAGATATGGCCCAACAGGATCTGTTGAGAGGAAAGCATCTTTCAGCTAGCCTCCCTTTTGGGCACCTGCTTTGAGGGTCAGTCAGTCAGTCAATCTTATTTATGGAGCGCTTACTTCGTGCAGAGCTCTGTACTAAGCACTTGGGAGAGTACAACATAACAGACATAGTCCCTGCCCAAAACAAGCTTAGTCTAAAAGGGGAGACAGACATTAATATACATTACAGACACGTACATAAGTGCTGTGGGGCTGGGAGGGGGGATGAATGAAGAGAGCAAATCAGGGCGACACAGAAGGGAGCAGAAGAGGAAAGGAAGACTTAGCCAGGGAGGAAAATCGCTAACTGAATGGATGCCACTTGCACAGTTAGCTCCCTCGACTCATCTTCAACATGGTACAAAATGGGGCATGGCCTAGTGGAAAAAGCAGGGGACTGGGAGTCAGAGGACCTGGGTCCACTCCCAGCCCTACCACTTTCCTGCTCTGTGACCTTGGGAAAGTCATTTCACTTCCTTATGCTTCAGTTTCCTCATCTTTTGTGGGGATTCAACACCTTTTCTTACCTGCCCCTTAGATTGTCCCTTAGATCCTGGTGGGACATGCACTGGTCCAATCTGATTACCTTGTATCTTCCCAAATGCTTGGCACAGAGCAAGCGCTTAAATATCTCAGTTACTATAATTATGTTGAGGAAAAATGGAGTTGGAATGAACTTTATGAGAACCTTTATTCCAGGTGAATAACCAAAGCGTTCCATCCAGGGCAGATGATTATCTGCTTCCATCGTGAAGAGCTCCATGGATGCAGACTCCAGAACCTCCCTGGGCAGTGCTTTCTTGTGTCTTACTGCTAATGGTCATCGTTCATCATGGTTCACAGTTTTCTCACTGCCTCATAAATGCTCTAATGTCTTTGAACAAAGGGAACTACCCCATGCCAGGCTGCTGCACACCCGGATAACTTTCACCTATCAGGAATAGTGAAGGTCCAGATGCTGGGTCAAAAGATCTCCTGAGGTTCTTGCCAGCTCTATTATTTGAATTGGTGAATTTGGCCCTGTAGTGTGGCTACCACTTGGTCACTAGGCAATGGAAGCCATCAGGATCCATCAGGCAAGGCAATAAGAGCCCCCTGAAGCCAGAAGTGTCTCTCGGGACTGACTAATCAGCCCTGTGTCTCCTCACGTGGTGTTTCTGACCAGACCACAACTCTTCTATGAGCCCTTGGTTGGGCTGTGGGTCAATGTGAGAAAAGCACCAAAAGGTCAGAGAATGGAAGGGTATGAGCCAGAGACTCCTGCAGCATTAGACACTCCATGGAGAAAGGCAACTGGGGCAATGCCAGAGCCAAACAACAAGCTATTTCTTCTACCTAACACTATAACTCAAAATTCAGTGGCTCTTGTTTTCTGTACAGTAGGTCGTTTCCACACCATTGTGTTTCCTTATACCTGGGTCCTGCAACTGCTAAATACAACTAAATATCTCTGATTTATTCTAGTAACCTGTGTTAATTTCCCTTTCACATTTGGATGAAATATTAATGTTGCCCATATTACACCTCTCAGAGATGAAAGACGGCCCTGCTGCATCCGAGTGTGACTTATTCATCGGTTTATAGGCCCAGACCCCTCCAAGGATTATCGCTAATACACAGAGTGACCTGGAGTGCTAAACTGTACATCGGGAGTGCATGAGTTAGCTGACAGATGTGTCAAAACTTCATGGAGAAAGGAATCTCCCCACTGACTACACATTTAAGAAAGCTAAGAAGGCTCCTGTGATAACGTTAACAAGAAGGCTCGGGGGAGACCATTTGTACTGAAACTACATGGGGTAGTTTCCAAATGGTTAGTTGTAGCTATATTATGAAAATCTGTGTGGGGGAAAATTAAAGCCAATTTATTTTATTTCTGTGATTGATAGGGCAGACAAAGGGCAGACATTCTCTAGAAAGAGGACGATCTAGAGTGTGTTGAGTCATCTACTCCCCCCACCCAACCTACACAGCTCTCAATCCACTCTGTGACAGTGAAGCACAGGGAGCGATAATCACCTCCTGGACAACCTGACCAAAAGGAGAGTTCTCTCATACATTGGTATTAGCTGGACAGAGGATTAATAAGAGTAAGAAACCAAAGGAAAAAAAAATATGAGGTGGATGATAATAGCAGAGCCTGGAGTTTTTAACCACAGGCTAAATCTGGACCATATGCAAATGCTTTCTCTGGATCCCACTTCACCCTCCAGCTACTGCTTCAACTTCCTTTTTCCATTTCAGCCCAAATTCCTTACACCAGTTGTACACACCTGTTGTCTCCATCATCACCACCACCATTACCATCAATGGAATTCATTGAGCACTTACTGTGTGCAGAGCACTATAACTAAGTGCTTGGGAGAGTGCAATGCAACAGAGTTACTAGACATGCTCTCTTCCCACAGTGAGCTTACGGTCTAGACTTCTTCTTCTCCAACTTCCTCCAAGATCTACTGCAATCTGATTTCCAACCATTTTCCAAAGTCACCAATGATCTCCTTTTAGCCAATTTTTTTAAAAAATGGTATTTGTTAAATGCTTACTATATATGCCAGACAGTGTACTAAGCACTAGGGTAGATACAAGCTAATCAGGTTGGACACAGTCTATGTCCCTCATGGGGCTCACAGTCTTAATCCCTATTTTACAGGATGAGGTAACTGAGGAACAGAGAAGTTAAGTGACTTTGCCCAAGCAGATAAGTGGAGCCAGGATTAGAATGTTGGTCCTTCTGACCCCAGGCCCATGCTCTATCCACTGGACATCGCTACTTATTGTAGACCCAAATTTAATCAGTCTACTCTACCCTAAGTCTATTCATTCTCTCAGCCACTTAGCACTGTTGACTACTCTCTTCTCCAGGAAACTGTCCTACCATGGTTTTATCAACATAGTGCTCTCTTCTTATCTTCCTATCTTTTTGGTTGCTCCTGCTTAGTCTCTTCGGCTGGATGTTCCTCCCTCTCACCACTTAACGGTGGGTTTTTCTCAAGACTGTTCTGGGTTTCCTTTTCTTCTTACTCAGACAACTCACAGCTCCCATCTCTTCAACTGCTACCTCTATACTGATGATTCATAAGCCCCCATCTCTCATCTCCTTTGCAATCTCACATTTCCTCTTGCTTCCAGGACATCTACACAAGGATGTCTCTTCAAGTTATATATATCTAAAACTGAACTCACTGTGAGAAGGGAGTATGTCTACCAACTCTTCTCTCCCAAGTGCTTAGTTTGACGCTCTGTACAAAGTAAGCACTCAATAAACACCATTGGTTGACTGACTGATTAAACTCATCTTATTTCCCCAATTCACTTCTCCTTCTAAATTTCCTAAAGCAGTCAATGACACCACCATCATTTCTGTCCCAGGAGCCGAGCCACTATATTAACCTTGACTCCTAACTGCCTTTCAGCTCTCACATTTAGTCTGTGGCCAAATCCTGGTGTGTTTTTTTCCTCCATGACATTTCCCAGATCAACCCTTTCTTCTCCATCCCAAATGGGCCACTATCCTGGTCCAGGGGCTTATATCACCACATTAGACTACTGAATTAGCCTCCTTACTTGTCTCCCTGTCCCTTGTCTCCCTTCCCTATGGTCAATATTTCACTTTACTGTCCGGTACCTATTTTAATGTCTGTATACCCCGGTACACTGTACATTTCCTGTGGGCAGGGATCACTTCTACCAACTGTCGTACTGTAATATCCTAACTGCTTGGTACAGTGTTATGCACACAGTAAGAGTTCAATAAATGCCACTGATTGATTAATTGTTCTGCCTCCATCTCTCACACCCTCCTAGGTTACCCATTCATCTTTGTGTCAAGCCAAAACTCCTGACCAAAGGCTTTAAGGAATTGCATCAGATCTCTCCCTCTTATTCATCAGCACTCACTCTTTATTCCCCGCAAGACACCCTTCTCATTGAACTTTAACTTATTGATTTTGAGGTAATAGAAGAACAGAACCCGAAGTTCAGCCTAGAGGAGGGACTTCTAGGGATATAGTTCCATAGCTTACAATTCACTAGTGCTCCCACCCCATCCTCCTATCTCACTTATCTAGCATGAACCTGTTGCCCTGGTCTTTCTGGGATAACAAGGTCACGTTAAACAAATCAGCCTACATTACAGAACTGGAAGGCTTCCATCTGGTTTGAAAGCTCCTTGTGGGCAGGGATCATGTCTTCTACTTCTTTAGAATTTTTACAAATGCTTAATACTGTGCTTTTCACATGATAGGCACTCAAATATTTTCGATTGACTGAAGCACATAGAAATTAGGCTGGCCAAAAGGAAATTAGGCTGTGGGAAGGTAGTCATTGAATTCAAATTGGAATTGACACCGTGTTTTTAGGTCTCTTTAACTTTCATTACTATTTCAGTCTACTTGAAAGGTCTCCCAAGCACTTTGTGCAGTGCCTTGCACATTGTAAGTGCTCAATAAAGACCACTGATTGATTATGACTGTTCATCTTCTGTTGCTAGGATTCCTTTCTCCAGCCCTACTGTCTACCCCCTCTTCTTCTCTCTCCCTTTTCCACCTGCTTACTTCAGTTCTTGCAAGAACTTATCTCATGAAGAGATTAGATTTAAACCAAAAGGGAGAGAGATTGCCCCAAGTACAGCAAGAGCAAGATCCCCTTGAGATGTGGAAAGAAAGACAGCGAGGAGAAAGGAAAAAAGAGTGGGTGTTGAAGCCAGATGAAGCAAAGCCGCTGCTCTGTGAAGGAAATGGGAAAGTAAAATAAAAGGCAAGCAGAGTTCTTCCAGAAAAGTGTTGTTGCAGTGAGGGAAGTCAAAGAAACTAAAATATACTAAATAAAGCCTGTTTGGGGTTTGGAGGAGTATGCATTAAGCATAAGAGCATTCGTACACATCCCCAGACACAATTTCTTGAAGTTTGTTTTCCCCTAACCAGCAGGGTCCATTTATTCTCTTCAGGGATGATGGATCCTGGGGAGGAGGTCTCCCGGCCTTTCCCAGCAGGGATCTATGTTCCACAGTCCAAGATTAAGCTTAGGTTTGTTCAGTGCCTGAAACAAGACCCCAGTGGCTCTGCCTTGAGTAATTTTTTTCATTGGATACTTGTCTTTAGGACATCTGATTGTTTGTTTTATTTGGATAAATAAAGAAATGTTCTTCCTTTGTTCAATCCCATCTGGGCTGTCCCAGCAGGAAACTCTGAAATGAGTTTTCAATGGGGAACTTGAGTCAGGGAGTCATCTTTAATTCTTTATCCATCACCACAGGCAATTAATCAAACTCTGCCAACTCTTCTTTGGCAATATTTCATGGATGTGCCTTCTCCTCCAGAGCCCAAGTACAGGGCCTAATTACCCTGTGCCTATGTTTCTGTCACAGGCAACTTGCAGAATTCCTAGCCTCCAATCTTTTTCCACTTCAGACTGTTATAACAGCAATAAGAATCATATTTCTCAGACATAGTCTCATATATATTGATGCTACAGATGCTTATTTACTTGTTTTGATGTATGTATCCCCCCGCTCCTAGACTGTGAGCCAGTTGTGGGCAGGGATTGTCTCTGTTGATGAATTGTACTTTTGTAGCGCTTAGCACAGTGCTTTGCACACAGTAAGCATTCAATAAATACAACTGAATGAATAATAATAATAATATTGATAGGATTTGTTAAGCAATTACTATGTGTCAAGTACTGTTCTAAGTTCTGGAGTAGATACAAGATGAGAGACCTGAGGCACAGAGAATTGAAGTGAATTGCCTAAGGTCACACACCAGACAAATGGAGGAGCTGGAATTAGAACCCAGGTCCTTATGACTCCCAAGCCCGTGCTCTATCCACTAGGCCACGCTGCTTTCAGATCTCTTCAGAGCTCTATGTCCTCAGGTGGTGCTGTAAGTAGACTTTAAGCTCATCTCTAGTCTGGAAGCTCATTTTGGGCAGGGAAAGTATCTACTGACTCTGTTGTATTGTATCCTCCTACATGCTTAGAATTGTGCTCTCTACATAAGGTAAGCACTGAATAAATATGACTGACTACGTACAGAGTTACAGATCACCAATTGTGTTCAATCAATGGTCAATCAATGGTATTTACTGAGTGCTTATGGTGTGCAGAGAACTGTACTAAACTGTACTAACTGTATTGAACTTGGGAGAGTACAATACAATAGGGTTGGTAGGCATGTTTCTCAGCCCACAAGGAGTTTACTGACAAGAGGGGGAGACAGATATTACAATAAATTACAGATAGGGGTTATGGCAGAGTAGAAGGATATGTCTATAAGTGCTTAAAGGGTATAGGCCCACATGCATAAGCATCTCAGAAGAGAGAGTGAATAGAAGTAGGGGGTTTAGTAAAGGAAGGCCTATTGGAAGAGTAGGTCTTTGAAGTTGAGGTGAGTGGTGGTCTTTTGGATATGAAGGGGAAGGTAGGTCTGCAGTAAGACTTGAGAGATTGAGGTATAGTGAATAGGTTCATACTAGAGTAGTGACATATGCAGGCCTGGTTATAAGTAGGAGACCAGCAAGATACGATAGGAGGGGGAGAGCTAATTGAGTGCCTCAAAGAGTTTCTGTTTGATTTGAAGATGGATGGGTGAATACTTGAGGTGGGATGACACCCACAGAATGATTTCAGAAAAATGATACAGGCAGCAGAGTGATGTATGAGACTGGAGAGGGAGAGACAGGAAGCAGGAAGGTCAGTGAGGAGGTTGATGAAGTAGTTAAAGTGGGATATGATAAGTTCTTGGATCAGCATAATAGCAGTTCAGATGGAGAGAAAGAGGTGGATTCTACAAATGTTGTGAAAGTAGAACCGACAGTATTTGGTGACAGACTGAATATACAGTTGAATGAGAGAGATGAGTTGAGGATAATACCAAGGTTAAGGGCTTGTGAGATAGGGAGGGTGGTGATGTTTTTCTACAGTGATGGGAAAGTCTTGAGGAGGACAGGGTTTGAGTAGGAAGGTGAGAAGTTCCATTTGGGCATGTTAAATTTAAGGCGTTGGTGGGACAGCCAAGCAGAGATGATCCGAAGGTAGGAAGAAACGTGAGACTACAGAGGAAGAGACAGGTCAGGGCAGAAGTGGTAGATTTGGGAATCATCCACATAAAGGTGGAAGTTAAAGACATGGGAGTAAATGAGTTGCCCAAAGTAGTTAGTATGGGTGGAAAATAGACCAAGAACTGAACTCTGAACTCCCACAATTAGGGGATGGAAAGGAGAAGAGAAGCCAGAAAAAAAGATTGAGAAGGAGCAGTCAGAGGGACAGGAGTAAAACCAGAAGAGGATAGTCAGTGAAGCCACACTTGGTAGCGTATCCAAGATAAGCTGGTGGTCCACAGTGCCGAAGGCAGCTGAGAGGTTGAAGAGGTCATTGGTGATGTTAGAGAAGGCTGTTTCCATGGAATGAAAGGGGTGGAAGACAGACTGCAGAGGGTCAAGAAGAGAACTGGGTGAGAGAAAGTAGGGGCAGTGGTTGTAAACAAGTTGCTCAAGAAGTTGGAAGAAGAATGGTAGGAGTGAGATGGGGCGATAACTGGAGGGAGCCATGGGTTGAGAAAAGGATTTTTAAGCTAGGCAGTACATGGGCATATTTGAAAGCAGTAGAGAAGAAGCCATTGGAGAGTGAGCAGTTGAAGACAGCAGTCAGGGAGGGGGCATATGTTTTAATAAGTTACGAAGGGATAGAGTTGGAGGTACAATTAGAGGGGCTAGATTCTAAGAAGAGGTGGAAGGTCGCTACTTGAGAAATTCCTGGGAAGGATGAGAGAGTAGAAGAGGAGGAAGACAGAGGGTGGGCCTGGAGAGGTGCGGGGGAAATTTTGGTAAGATCCTGCCTGATGGTTTCAATTTTATCTATGAAACACGTGGCAAGTCCTTAGGGGCAAGAGATGGGGGAGGCAACATGGCAGACTGTTTGAGAAGGGAGTTTAAAAGCCTGAAATGGCTGCCATGAGCGACGAGCATGGGAGTAAATAAGGATGGAGAAGTATTGCTACTAGGCAAATGAGTGGTTAGGGCAAGTGGGGATGAGTCTAAGAGGGATAAGATCAACCTAGTGTCTGGATTTCTGCCAGCAGCATTCCGCAGCTCGTGCCCAAAGATGGAGTAAGTGTACCGTGGAGGTGATCCAGGGCTACCGGTTAGTGGCACAGTGGTACAAGACTGGCAGAGGGCTGCACAGCAAGGGAGTTGCCTAAAGAGGAGATGCATCAAGAGTAGAGGTTGGCACTGAGGAAATGGATTTGTACGTGAAGAAAGGCCTTCCCAAACTGAGCCCCCTTTTTCCTCTCCTCCTCCCCACCCCCCAATCCACCTCCTTCCCCTCCCCACAGCACCTGTATATACGTTTGTACAGATTTGTTACTCTATTTATTTTACTTGTACATATTTACTATTCAATTTATTTTGTTTATGATGTGCATTTAGCTTTAATTATATTTGTTCTGACGACTTGACACCTGTCCACATGTTTCGCTTTGTTGTCTGTCTCCCCCTTCTAGACTGTGAGCCCATTGTTGGGTAGGGACCATCTCTATATGTTGCCAGCTTGTACTTCCCAAGCGCTTAGTACAGTGCTCTGCACACAGGAAGCACTCAA
Source organism: Tachyglossus aculeatus (assembly GCF_015852505.1). Classification (NCBI taxonomy): domain Eukaryota; kingdom Metazoa; phylum Chordata; class Mammalia; order Monotremata; family Tachyglossidae; genus Tachyglossus; species Tachyglossus aculeatus. The sequence goes on from NC_052067.1 coordinate 27,678,130, forward strand.
TAAATACGATTGAATGAATGAATGAATGAAAAGGTAGGTTGGGTATGGAAACAAAATGGGGTATGATAACACTGGAAAATTGAAGGGGGTTGAGAGATCAGGGGTTGAGAGATCAGGTGTTTAGAGATCAGGGATCACTGCAGGGAAATACGCCAGATTTATGGGTGGGGTTGTGTGATGATGGGAAGGTTGTGGTTAGAGAGTGGAATTTCAAGTTGGTGGGGTTAGAGATTGTACAGTAACTAGAAATGATGAGATCAACTCTATGTCCAAGTTGGTGAGATGGAGAGAAGGGACGGAGCAGTAGGTGGGTGGAGTTGAAGAGCGAGAGGAAGCAAACAGCAGGAAGATCATCAGGAACATCCACATGGACCTTGAAGTACCTGGGAATCAGTGTTACATTTTCTTAACTTTATGCTTGTTGCCCACTAGTCAGCTTGGTAAATCTACTTTCTATATACCCCCCAAACCCCTGGCACATACGAGTCCCCTTAACCTCCTCATTCTGTTTTTCCAAACCAACTCCCTCTTTTCCCTTAAAACTCTACCTAAATGCCTTTTGTCTCAAGAAAGTGCTCGCAGATTAACTTCTCTTTTTCTTTTCTACTATTTCCCACCATCCTCATTGGGTGAAATGATAGGATGGCCAAGAGTGTTCTAAATATCCAAACGATGGCCCTAACCTTCTTGGAGACAGGGAGAATTGAGGTTGTTGTGAATCCACAATGTACTGTGAATTATAATCACAAACCAAAATATATGCACTAATCAAACATGAGTAAGTTTATAAATTGGATTTCTGCTCACCATCACATAAACATTTTTTTAGTTGACAAATTATCTTAAAATGCCATGTTTGAGAAATATATTTAAACCACAGTGAGCCAGTGAAGTCCTGTGCTTCAAAAATGTGGCCCTAAGGGTGCAAAATCCCCGTTTTTCTTTTAAACGACCTTTTCAAGTGTGCAGCAATGAGGCACCCTGCAGTGATGTAGTCGAGCCATATAGCATACACTGAGACTTAACTACTGAACAGAAAATACAGTCCCTTTGGAGTTGCCCATTTTCCTAATATATTTCAGAGACCTGTTCTCTAAGCAAAATGCACTTGGAAAAGGGTTTCTTCTAACTGCCTCCAAGGATCATAATAAAAGGGGCCTTTTGATAAACATTTCTTCCACAAGGATCCTGCTGACTACTGAAAACAGGGCTTTTTTTCATAATTGTGTCTTCTGGGGTGATAACCTGATTTATCCTGATTTACCTTCTGCTTTGTGGGTTTATCAATCATCTTTAAAGAGAAGACACTCCATCATCTGGATATAGGCTCCCTTTACGGCCAGCTCACAGTGACAAAGTGAAGTAGAGGAGAGAGTCACTATCTCCTGAATCTGAGAGGGCATAAAGGAGTCTGGAGTCATTCAAGCCCAAAAAAGGAGCTTGGCTGTGAAGACCTGACTAAAAAGCAAACACTTTGTCGGGCATCTTCTTCTTCTTTTGGCTCCAGTTTCTGGCCTCAACCCCTGGTAATACCTATGAGCAGTTAGTAAGCACGTGGCTGGGCCTATGGATGCACAGGCCCTCTGGTTCTAAAGGAGGGAGGCGAGACACATTGGCTTATTCACATTGCTTGATGTGCAGGACCAAACTGAGGCAGACTAAGTGCACAGCAGTCAGGGCCCACTACTCACCCAGAGGTTTCTGTGGGTGGCAAACCGAGTCCTTCCACATCACACTAACTCCACCTTCTTAACTCTGTTGTTCGTGGAAATCAAGCTCCTCTCTTAGCCCTGTCATGGCCTCTGTTCTGAGGGGAAGAAAGATCCACTGCAGGGCCAAGGAAGGAAGCCCATGGAAAGGGTGAGGCCTCATGCTCTGAGCAGACTTTGATCTGGAAGTCCCCCTAGATTTCCGCTCAAAACGTAAACTAGCTCTGAGATTCCCACTGCAGGCTACTACTACAGGGTTGACTATAGCCTGGAACCAGCCTGGACAGTGGGAGCATGAAAGAGTGAGGTGACCAGAATCACCCAATTTAAGTGGGACTGTCTGGTTTGGGGATTCCGCCCCACATCCCAAAGGACTTCAAGGGAAGTCCAAGAAGGATTCCACTTTGGGCAGGGGGTGGGGGGCAGGACTCCCTCACCAATACAGTACATTGGCTTTTCCAGTTGTCAAAGGCAAAGAGACAACTACAGCAATTCCTGTCTACTCCTGACTGCCATCGTAGTCAATCCTGTTGCCTGGGCTCTTCAGGGGATGGAGGAAGTTGCCCAAGGCCAAGTAGGTTGGGAGTCACTCACAATCAATCAATCAATCATATTTATTGAGCGCTTACTGTGTGCAGAGCACTGTACTAAGCGCTTGGGAAGTACAAGTTGGCAACATATAGAGACAGTCCCTACCCAACAGTGGGCTCACAGTCTAGCAATCCTAACTGGCATAAAACTCAGCAGGTCCCTTGGAAGCACCCGTTTGTCAAGAGGGTGTCAAGAGAACAGTGGAAGAGAACATAAGAGAACACAGTAAGCACTTAACAAATTCCATTATTATAATTAAGAGGCAATGAGAGAGGGGGCCTGAGCCTGTCTCTTCTGCATCCACAACAGTCCTTCCTTGCCAACATGGCAATCTTGTCCAGTCTAGCCCCTGCTCTGACAGCAGCTGCTCCTGCTTCTGCACGTTTCTTCTCCCTGGGAATTCTGACTTCGAAGGGTCCCACATCACCAGAAATGCCTGGTGGGGACAGGAGCAGCAGCAGCAGCAGCAAGAGCAGTACAGCCATAATAGCAACAGCATTTCCCAAAACAAGAGCCCAGTTGGGAGCTGGGCTGACAACTTGGAACCTTGGGGAAGAAGCACTGCAGCGGATCACAGGCTCGCTGCTAGTTCCTCTCAGGGGAAGCTCACTAGCCTAAGAGCCTCAAAAGTATTCAGCCTCTTTCTTGCTGAATTATAGAGCTTCATCCCCTTCCCCCTTTCATTCAGTGGTGTTTACCGAGTGCCCGGTGGGTGCTATGTACTGTACCGCACAATTGGGAGAGTACAAAAGCAGCAGGACACACTCTCTCTGCCCTCAAAGAGCTTATAATTTAATGGGGGAGACTGACAAAAAGCAGGAGGAGGAACAAAGCAAGCAGCAGTACAAACACAGAATAAAACAGCTGAATAACATTGTATAGCTATATAAAATATAAAATGTATCAACAAAAGTATAGGCAGGTATAAGCGAGGTGAGGTTATGACTAAAATACGTAAGTGCTAAGGGTGGATGTTGAACTGATGTGCCTATACTGGTCCCTGAAACCCCAAACCCACTTCCTGCCCTTCTCGGTTCCCCCTTTCCTCTACAAATCCACTTCTGTAACTTCCTTTCTCCCTCTACCTGATGATCAGTGCAGACCTCATCACCACCATCACTCACCCCTCCTTCCTGATATGGCCACAAAGTTGGGGCTGGACCACAGTAGGATGGATGGAGCAGGTGATAGCAAGCTGACGGAGGAAGCGAGGGTAGGGAAGAAGGAGCTTCAGAATCTCCTCTGACCCACTTCTCTTCCTCTAAGTCCCACCCACCCCCTCCCCCTCTCCTACCACCACCACAACATTGTGGGAAGGAAGCCAGGTAATTGTGAAAACATGAAAGCTAGGAAAAGGTTCACTTTAAAAACTGCAAATTTTCATGTGTGATATTTGACCTTTTCTTTATGCCTCTCTTCACAGTGTTTTCCCTAATTTCAGGATTACTTTTCACTTCCATCAAGGGACTTGTATTCCTTAGACTAGTGGTTTAAGCACTAAACTGAATGTGAGCTCTCCACCATAGGGGCTAACATTTTATTTTGAGCCTGGGGGATGGAACGGGGCGGGGGGAGAAGAGAGGATTGGGCTTTGGAGACAGGGTATTTAGGGACTGGGACTTGCACCGACAATGTCAAAATGTCATCAGAGTTTGCAAATAGACCTTTACTAGCTCCAGCAAAACAGGCCCTAAGGCCCTAACAAATTTGCCAAAAGCCCACAGAACGGAAGCCAAATAGCACCCAGCAAGATATCCAACACTCTTGCACAAGCAAAACAACCAAATTTCATAAAAGCAAATGGCATGGAAAGAAGGGTGGGTGTGTGTTTGTGTGTGTCTGCTAAGATGTAGACCAACTTCTGGGACCTAGGGGTTAGGCATCTGGGGTGTTAGTCCTAGGGCACAGCTTCTAAGGTGGAGAAAAAGCTTTTTTCCTCACCTGCTGAATCCTGTGGTAGCAATTACTCTCACCAGCCACGTGGATGCCATACTTCCAGGCTCTGTTACCAATGCTGTGATATGCAACGTTACTCTGAAAGTCTCTTTTCTCAAACGCCAAACAAGGAAAAGAGAAGCTGCCCTTCAAGGGACAATCTGTGATATTTCCATTTTCAAATTTCCTCCTGATCATTGCCACAAATTGTCCTTAGGAAGTCAATATATGTACACTCACTGTTTAATAAATCACTCAATAAATGATATTTTTAAGTACCTCAGTTCAAATTATGACTATAATGCAATTGCGGGCTCTGTGTTCCCAAAGTTCATTTCCTGCAAACTTAGAAATGTTTCCTAAAGATCTCTGTAATAGATTTATAGATCCTCAAGTAAAAGCAAAAGCAACAAAAATTTGAACAAGGCATTTAACTTTGCTGGGCTTTCGTATTCTCATCTGTACTCTCCCTTCTTCTTAGACTGTGAGCCTCAAATGTGACGGGGACTCGGCACATTCTGATATTCTTGTATACACCCCAGCACTTAGTATAGTGTATCGCACATAGTAAGTGCTTAATGAATACCATCATCACAGCAATTTGGATGTACCCACCAAACGCTCCATAAAACCAGCTGAAAAAGAACTAAACAACATACAAGGTCCTCCCTGAAACTACATCTCCCATTCATATCATCAAAGCAAAGTGTGACTTTATGACTATTCTTAACATGCTGATAAATTTTTATTCACTAATGAGAATTTCATGTTTTAAAAGAAAGAAACAGTGAGCTTAGTAACCACATCACAGGCACTTAGAAGAAAATGAAATTTCAAAGTATGTTCCTTTTGAAGGAAATGAATGAATGCATTGGTCAATTTAAACAGATTTCCTAGAAAGCCTCCTGATTCATGTGCATTTGCCGTGTATTCTTACCCCAAAAGTTTCTCCTTCCCCACTGTTTTTTCTATATACTTCCACATATTGTATTTATATGCCTCATACAACTACCAATAATCGTAGTAGCTTGAAGCAGTATAAAGCTTTCCTGTAACAAAGCCCCAAAGGGAATGACCTAGTGACTCAAAATTACATCATCCATATGTGCCGCTTGCCACTGCCGCTCTAGCTTTGACTTTTATCCAAAAGGGCAAGCTCTCCTTCTCAGAGGGGCATACCACCTACAGACGCCTCATTCCAGAAGATAAAGCCAAACCCCCAGTGAATCAGGTTAACCTGAGACTGTTCAAAAACACATATTGAGCTATTATTCTATCCTCATGTGAAAGCCTCTATTTAATCAATAAAAGGAGGAAAGGGTGGCTATCAACTCGGTCCCAGTAAATTAAGGAGAGGCCAGGGTGGCCATCATATTAACTAATTTAGTCAATTAATCAATCTCTCTCTCAAGTGCTAGGAAGTTGAAAACAGGCTCATTAATGAACTATCAAGGCCCACACAAACGCTGTGTTCAAGAGGCATGACTGGATCCTGGCTCTGGTCAACAAATGATTTTTAAAGCCTCTCCATAATTCTCAAATGGAAACAGAAAATGGAGGAGGATAACAAAGGGGAAGGGGGAAAATGAACAAAAGGGGGAAAAGGAGAAAAACTTCAATCATATTTATTAAGCAATTACTGTATACAGAGCACTATCCTAGGTGCTTGGGAGAGTACAAAGTAACAGACACATTCTCTGCCCACGATGAGCCTCCAGTCTAGAGAGGGAGATAAACATTAATATAAGTAAATACATTACAGATATGTACTTAAGTGTTGTGGGGCTGGGAGTGTGCATGAACAAACAGAGCAGGTCAGGGTGACAAAGAAAGAGGTACAAGAAAAGGAAAAGAGGCCTAGTTATAGAAGGCTTCTCGGAGGAGATGTGCTTTAAATATGGCTTTGAAGCTGGGGAGAGTAAACGCCTGTCAGATAGGAAGGGAGAGGATGTCTCAGACCAGAGACAGGACATGGGTGGGAGGTCAGCAGTGAGGTACGGTGAGGAGGTTGGCATTAGAGAAGCCAAGTGTGTGGGCTGGGTTGTAGTTGAGGAGAGTAGCGAAGTGAGGTAGGAGGGAGCAAAGTGATTGAGTGCTTTAAAGCTGATGGTAAGGAGTTTCTGTTTGATATGGGGGTGGATGGGCCACCAATGGAGGTTCTTCAGGAGTGGGGAAACATCAACTGACATCTTTGTAGAAAAATGATCTCAGCAGCAGAAAGAAGTATGCATGGGAATGGAGAGAGACAGAAGGCAGGGAGATCAGCAAAGAGGCTGATACAGTAATCAAGGTGGGATAAAATACATGCTTGGATTAACACAGTAGCAGTTTGGATGGATAGGAAAGGATGGATTTTAGCAATGTTGTGGAGGTTGAACTGACAGGATTTAGTGAGAGAATGAATATTCATTCATTCATTCAATCGTATTTATTGAGCACTTACTGTGTGCAGAGCACTGTACTAAGCGCTTGGGAAGTATATGTGGATTGAATGAGCGAGAGAGGAGTCAAGGATAATTGACATAGTGGATACAGCATGGGCCTGCGAGTCAGAAGATCATGGGTTCTAATCCTGGCACTTCCACTTGTCCGCTGTGTGACCTTGGGGAAGTCACTTCACTTCTCTGTGCCTCAGTTACCTCATCTGTAAAATGGTGATTGAGATTTTGAGCTCCATGTGGAACATGGACTGCATCCAACCTGTTAAACCTGTATCTACCCCAGCGCTTAATACGGTGCCTGGCACATAGTAAGTGCTTAACATTAGGCAGTGTGGCTTAGTGGATAAAGCATGGGCCTGTGAGTTGGAAGGACCTGAGTTTTAATCCTGGCTCCACCACATGTCTGCTCTGTGATCTTGGGCAAGTCACTTAACTTGTTTGGGTTTCAGTTACCTCATCTGGAAAATGGGGATTAAGTGTGTAAGCCTCATGTGGGATAGGTACTGTGTAGAACTCATATCCACCCTGGAGCTTAGAACAGTGCTTGGCACATAGTAGGTGCTTAACAAGTACCAAAATTATTATTAGCTTGAGACAGCGGATGTAGACAATTCGCTAAAGGAGTTTGGAGACTAATGGTAGGAAGGAAATGGGGAGATGACTGGAGGGAGGTATGGGGACAAGGGAGGGGTTTTTTAGGTTATGGAGACATGAGCATGTTTGAAAGCAGCGGGGAAGAAGTCATTGAGAGGGAGCTTGCTTCGGGCCAGGGGAAAAAGGAGGAAGGTATGGATGTGCATATATATCTACATGTACAAACCTCTGTTGACTTTAAGCTCCCTGTGAGCAAGGATCATGCCTGCCAGTTCTGTTGTACTGCATTTTTCCAAGCACTCAGTACAGAGCTCTGCACACAGTGAGTGCTCAAAAAATACAACTGACTGCTTGATTGATTGATGGTGATATTGGAAGGAGAGATGAAGAAAGAGGGGGGAAAGGGAAGTGAAGGAGGAGATCACTGCTTACAGATTCAGTCTGGGAGTAGGGCGGGGCTGGGAAAAGGAGATTTTAAAAAGCCAAATTCCTGGGTGGTATAATAGTTCCATTCCTAATGAAGTATCCCCCCAGACCATGTTCTAGAACTTTGGATTTGAGGGGCAGATTTCACCCCTCTTAGAGAAAATCTGCCACTGATTCTGGGAGAAGCAGGACCTTTAAAGTAGTATTTTCCTGATTCCCCACATCCTCTGGATGGTTCTGCTGATGACAGCAGTCACTGAATGCTATCCCATTGCAAATAATCCATACACTGAGCTGCCCGGGCCTACCTCTTTTGTTTTAAATCATTACAATATCCTAGTTAGTCTACCATTACCTGGACAGATTACACTACACTCTGGTCATTTAATATTGTGGTGATAAGGCCAGTGACCAAAGGTGAAGATTAAGAACCCTGGGTTGACCTCGCAAGAAATGAACAGATGACTTCTTTTTGACTCAGTCCCTAGATCCCTCTTCTCTTCAGCAAAATGCAGATGAAGGTGCCAATCCTACTTGTCTATCTCTTAGGGTGCTTTAGGATTTGCTTATTGTCTGTAAAGTCACTTCAGAGCCTTAGATAAAAGCTTCTATGTAAATGCAAATTATTAATAGCTTGCAGCTTCTTGAACTAAAAAAGAATCAAATTTGGATGTGGGTGTATAAACCAATGAGGAAAAACCAAAAATGGAATTTCATTTTAGTTGCAACTGCCATCCTTACAGACCAGCCCCCACACCCACCACTGTTCTTTGTTTTTGTTTTCTTTTTAATGCTATTATGCTATTCTTCACTCACCACATTTCTATCTTTCATTTTTTTATCTGGTCTTTCTTTCCACTTTTCTCTGACAGCGATCCACATTTCATTTTTAATGCCTTCCTTTAATTCTGTTATTATTCAAAATGACACTAAATTCGAGTCAATATCTTGGGGAGCATTTTTAGAAACTCCAAAACGCAATCCCCTTCAACATAGATATGAAAAAGTCTTCTTTCTCGCTAGTCTGGGCAATCCAATGAACAGTGGAGAAGAGTGTTCAAATGAAGAATAAAAGAATAGTATGGGAACAACAGGGCTGAAATGCAAACACAATTTCCCAGGACCAGTTCTGTTTCAAATCATTTAACTTTAAAACTAGCGCACTCTATGAACAAGATATGTTTTCATTTCTATTTGAAATTTAAATGCAACTTGCTTTTAAATGTCATAAATAAATCTGATCAGTTTAATTCTATGCCTTTCAGTATTTAAAAGAAGTAGAGATGAAACTCTTCGGCTACCGTGGCAAGAAAGAAAAATCCCAGGGAAAAAAACAGTTTACAAATGAATACACCTAGTCAGGGCATAGAAGAGTCACTGTCTATACCAACCATAAAGTAGATTTGCAATTTTCACTTTTCTTTTAATGTTGCTGACCTGGACTTTCTAACGATGAAATACCAGAAGACCACTAGTATCACTTCATGTTAGCATTTTTAAATAAATTAGATGTAATTTTAGTAAATGGTCTTTCTTATTAACCCCAGGTGCCAAACACTCATATTGCAGGTCCTGAGGACAAGGATGACTTCGAAAAGGAACAGAGGGTAATTTTCAGCGGGCTGGCACATCAGGAGCACATTGTAGAGGTAATAGAACCCCCTACCTTTCTTAAAATTCAACCCTGCCAACCTAAGGACAGGAGTTGATTTCCTTCCTGTCAACAACTGTACTCAGATTAGGCCTATAATGGCCAGAAAGGTGATAGAGATCTCAGTGAGTAAGAGATCAGATTGCGAAGTGCCCGAATTATGCTTGGCAATATTGCCAACCACACTCTGAACCATCTATGACTTTGTACAGTTACAGAAATATGATTTAACCAGCAGCTCGACTAGCTGCACAACTAGCTGCTCTCTGCATAAAAGACTCATTTGCAGCACATCTGGGCTATAATTAAATTACTGTTCAGACAGAAAAACACTACAGCAGGTTTTCCAAAACCCCACTTTTGCTCCATCAAGAATTACTATTACTCATAGCTACGTTCTCCTCATACCATTTGGACCAACCCAATCTTCAATTGCAGCAAGTTCAGAAGCAAACTGAAAATGACCTGAATCTTGTTTTCCTACCCATTTTATTCAACTGCTAAATAAACCCCAGCCTTACTTGACAGCCTGTCTTCTTGCATCTAATGTACAGCTGGTCATATAATTCTCCGTTTTGAACTCAAAGACATTTGATGAATCAAGTAGATGAAAGCAAGATATAGTTATTAGATGCATTACATCTTTAGCACATCATCTGTAAAAATGTCCTGGACAAACTAACGCTTCAGGGGAAACCTGACCTTTAAGAGCTTTCCTAACACTAAATCTAAATTAATGTCAGTGACAGACACTACAATCTAAAAGAGCAGGGTTCTTTCTTTCTCTCTGCCTTTCCACAGTATCTATTCACTCATCCATCCAGCCATGTATTTCTTCCATGCCTCACAAAGAAACACAACATTTCAAGGTAGGACAGGTGAGCTAGACTTCCTTGATTACAGAATTCAAGTTCCTTGGTAAGATATTTCAGTAAAACAGAAGGAAGAAACTGGACTGATATATTTTATAACTTTCAGGAAAACAATGGAGAGGTTGTATCAGGGAATTGCCACAACAACCAAAGACTGCTGGTGTTGACTGGATACAACCAGATTTGACAGCTAGTTACAATCCTCTGAAAGAGCTAGGCAATATGGGCAAAGGGGAGTGCCAGGAGAGGGCAGAGTCTCTTTATTCATTATTTATTAATTATTATTCAATATCTATTTATTGGTCAAAATGGGCACTGCAAACTCCATGACCTCTAACATCATCCCTTTTCCCCTCCATGGCCATCCATTCTAATGAAAATGATCTGAGGAGGGGTATGAACACAGAGCTGACCACCTTCATCCAGAGCTAGTGGCACCAGCGCTTAGAACAGTGCTTTGCACATAGTAAGCGATTAACAAATGCCATTATTATTATTATTATTATTATTATTATTATTAATCCAATCCGGGCAGGCCAGAAAGAGATCAAACTTGATCTGGCTGGTCCCTCTGGCATCACGTGTCTAGGGCCGACCACAATTTCAACTGGCCTGGAGAAGGGCTATATTAAAGGAGGACCTGATGTTAAAAGGGCCAGCAGAGACAGATACAAGGAGGGAAGTTAAGAGAAGAGCATCACAGTTGTGATTCAGATCATGGATAACAAATTTAGGCAACTATGGCTCGAGTTTGAAATGGCATACGTACATAGCAAAATTTGCTTCACTCATGCCTAGCCAACGCTGACAAGGTTAAAAAAAGTTATACACATCAAAATTACAGAACTCTACCAAAAATCTATAATATAAAAATGATCCACATCAACTCTTTCCCCTTTATGCCAGCAACCCCAATCACCGAAATTCACCCCAAAATTAAATCAGACTAACACTGTCACTCCCACTGTCTGTATCCCCGAAATGCTCCCATCTATTTGGAACTCCCCCAAATTTCATCTATCATGTTGCTAAACTACCAAGTAACCAAGGGGTACTCACTCCAATTTCTGTTTGTCATGCTCATGTCAAATTTTCTTTCCATCCACAAACTCAAACCATTAATCCCCTTCAAATTGCTGAGTATTCTTGATTCTCACTGCCCATCCTACCCGGAAGGCTTCATCTTGGCTTAGGAACAACAGTTTTTTCCCACTGAAATGGTCCTGCTACATTCAGAAACCCCACTCAAGCAGAGCTGAAGACTTCCCACAATGAACCTGTGGGACGATTCAATTTTGGGGGCTGAAGTGGGCCTGCTGTACATACCATACAGAAACAGCATGGCTTAGTGGATAGGGACTGGGCCTGGGAGTCCAAAGGACCTGGGTTCTAATCCTGCTCTGTCACATGTCTGCTGTGTAACCTTGGGAAAGTCACTTCTCTTTGCCTCAAAAACCTCAACTGTAAAATGGGGATAAGAGTGTGAGCCCCATGTGAGACAGACTGTGTCCAACCTGAATAATTTGTATCATGCCCAGTGCTTGGAATAGTAGCTGGTTCATATGAAGTGCTTAGCAAGTGTCAAAATTATTATTATTATTATTATTATTATTATTATTATTATTATTATTATTAATCATGCCTCTTCTCCCTCTGCACCTCAAAGCTGCAGCCCGAACCTCTGCACTGCCACCTCACTGGGTCTCCTCCCCTGACACTCATTCCCTCTGATGCTTGCCTGACTCTCAACGTACCAAGAGGCCAAATCAAATTGCTTCCCCTGACTCCATGAAGAGATCTTCCTCTCTCTCCTCTCCTCTTAGAGAAGCAGCATGGCCTAGTGGAAAGAGCACAGGGTTGGAATTCAGAGGTCATGGGTTCTAATCCCGGCTCTGCCACCTGTGTGCTGTGTGACCTTGGGCAAGTCACTTTACTTCTCTGGGCCTCAGTTACCTATCTGTCAAATGAGGATTGAGACTGTGAGCTCTATGTGGGACAGAGACTGCGGCCAACCTGATTACCTTGTATCTACCCCAGTGCTTAGAACAGTGCTTGGCACATTGTAAGCGCTTAAATACTGTAATTATGATTATTATTATTACTCCCTTCCCCAGTGGAGAGGAGATCCCCACCACCAACTGGCTGGGGTGGGGATGAGGGAAGTGGGAGGTTCCTGCAACGGGAGCAAAAGTGGTGCTGAGGGAAATGGGGAATGCTTGGGTGCTGAGTTTGGTCAACACCTGTGGGAAAACAAACCCAACTTGGGATATCTCAGTCCTCTTCAGTCACGCTTGCTGTAGCAGAGAACCCCAATCCAACCCTGGACACTGGGGCAGGAGAGAGTGCGTGGGGGAGCATGCATAAGTGTGAGATCTCATTCATTCATTCAATCGTATTTATTGAGCGCTTACTGTGTGCAGAGCACTGTACTAAGCGCTTGGGAAGTACAAGTTGGCAACATATAGAGACGGTCCCTACCCAACAGCGGGCTCACAGTCTAGAAGGGGGAGACAGAGAACAAAACTAAACATCTCATACCTGTCTCCTCTCCCCACTAATCCTGAACCACCACCTCCCCACCAGATATCTCCAAGACTTAATTTAGAAAGGGGAGGTAACGGGGATCCCACAGCCATACTCAACCTGCTGGCTCTGTAAGACAACCAGGTTGCTCTAATACGCCACCCATCCTTTGCCCCCACTTAAAGGATGGTCTCCCCTTAAGAGACCACCTCCCCTGAGACAGGGCAAAGGGCAGGTTTATCGGCACTAACTGCCTAATCTCTGGGGCTGTGCTGGCTGGGAGGGTATGGGGAGGTGGGGATAGTGGTGGGTAAAGGCTCCATTCTAGTTGGGGAGGAGTTAGTGCCAGTTAATTGCATTTATTGAGCACTTACTCTGTGCAGAGCACTGTACTAAGCTCTTGGGAGAGTACAATATAAGATATCTTTGAGGGTTCTTGGAAGACTTGTGCATCTGCTTCATTTCCAACTCCATTTTGCCCAGGTTTGGGGTAGGCATAAGAGCAAACTAGATGAAATTTGGTTTCAAGGTGGCCACTTGAGGAAGGCAAATAGGTCAAATGACAGTCTGTGGCAGACAGGGTTAGTGTTTGGGATTTCAGGACAGGGCATGAAGATCCTGGGCTGGGAAGAGTATATATTTTTATACAGTTAAGCCTTTTGGGTCAAATTCTGAAGGAACAAAATTCAGTGTGACTGGTCCTTTTTCACCTCATTGATTTTCCCTGCTGATTGAGATATATTTGCCTGTTCACGTTCATATGTTTGCCTGTTTCTTTCTCTCCAATTTTTTTCCCCCACTCGGCATTTCTCTACATTAGTGTGTCACTTCCCACTAATCACAATTGCCTACTATTGACTGAATACGACATTTCTGAAACCCACTTGCCCCAGGTCCCTTCGCTCTTTCCAGTTCACTCCACGGTAAAGTAGATACTAGATCTACATAATAGCTCCTGCCAGTCTCCCCACTGTTAGCTCACTCCTGGTCTTCCACCCTGAAAAGTCTTTCTGTTGGATTTTATTTTTAATTATTGTCTGAATTTGACCTATGCCACCAGTATGCTGGGTTGAAGGCCAGGATACCCCTAACGAAACCCAGGTTTTCTGTCTCCCTTTACCTCACCTCAGACCACAGAGGTGATCAAACTGGAGTGAGAAAGTTACCTTAGAGCTCATCTTGTTTAGACCTAGACCTGGCAAGCGCTTAGTACAGTGCTCTGCACACAGTAAATGCTCAATAAATACAACTGAATGAATGAATGAATGAATGACCCAGCGAGGCTGAGCCGAGAAATAAGAAATGGATAAAACTAAAACTCAGAGGCTCAGGCTCAGTTTCGTCACTTCGTAATTTAGAAATGATTAATTTCAGAGAATGAGGTTTTGAAACATCTTTCAAAAAGGAGGAATTAAAACCCTATTTTTCATAGCTTTTTCTAAGTGTTAAATCCCTATAGCGCAATGTTTTAAATAAGAAAAAATATCTGTGCCCCTGGGAGAAGCAATATAGCAATAGTCTTCAGCCATTAGAATCTGACTAGGCTAGAGGCTTAGGAAGTATATTGGCCCATTTGATATGTAAAGTCAAAATATAGAGTGAAATAATTCTTATAATTCCAAAACCAATTATTGCATATAAATTCAGAGTCATCGTTAGTTTCTGCTCAGAAGGAAATTTGGATATGCTTGGCTCAAAAAACAGTTCCAACAGGAATGAGAGATGTTTCCCTCCACCCTGAAGAAAAAGAAATGAGTTTATTTCACAGTTGCCTTAACAAGTCATAAAGACAATATAATCTCCATATAAAATAGATATGGCTTTCTAGAAAGGACAGAGAACTACTTTCACTTTTTTTCTTAAATGAGGGTTGTACACAGTAACCATAAGAAATCATCTCTGTGCACATGATTTAAAGGTTTTGCTGACCTCCAATCTTTGCCTTTTAACACTGTTCATTTTCTTCAGGAGATTTGATTTGATGCGATTCACAGAGGATTATATTAATCATTCAATAGCATTTATTGAGAATTTACTGGGTGCAAAACACTGTACTAAGCATGTCAGAAGAAACAATACAACAGGGTTGGAGGGAATAAAACCTGCTCACAAAGAGCTTACGGTCCAAAGGGTTAGACAAATATTAAAATAAATTTAACGTAGGGGAAATAGGAGAGTACTGATAAATGCTTTGGGGTTGAGGGCAGGGTACAGATTCAAATGCAGAGGTGATGCAGATGGGAGGGGAAATAGGGGAAATGAAGGCTTCGTGTGGGAAAGCGTCTTAGAGGAGATGTGATTTTTGGAGGCTTTTGAAGGTGGAGAGAATGATGGCATCTTGGATATGAAGAGGGAGGGAGTTACAGGCCAGAAGGAGGACATGGGCATGGGAAAGGCAATAAGACAAACAAGGTTGAGGTACAGTGAGAACATTGGTGTGTGAGGAGTGATGTTTGCAGGTTGAATTGTAGTAGACTAGTGAGGTGAGGTATGAAGGGGAGAGCTGATTGAATGGACTTCTTCAAAAGACTTTAAAATGAATTTACCATGTATAACTATTCTTATAATTTTAAGAACTATTTGAAATGAGGCATATTACAAGTTTAAATTTTCACATTTCTTGAGGAACACATTTTCTTAGAGACTGGATAAGAAACTGTCTTGACTTAGTCAATCAATCAATTATATATATAATACCAATATATATATTGGTATTTGTTAAGCGCTTACTATGTACCAAGCACTGTTCTAAGTGCTGGGGTAGATACAAGGTAATCAGGTTGTCCCACGTGGGACTCACAGTCTTAAATCCCCATTTTCCAGATGAGGTAACTGAGGCCCAGAGAAGTGGAGTGACTTGCCCAAAGTCCAACAGCTGACAAGTGGCAGAGCCGGAATTAGAACCCACGACCTCTGACTCCCAACTCCGGGCTCTTTCCACTAAGCCACGCTGCTTCTCTAGTAGAGAACAGTAGAGAACTTAGTGAGATGAACAGCTATTCAGACTGCATTCCACCACCCCCACTCTAGGGACCAACTTGCTGATGTTTTAGAGCCCCAAACTGGCTAATTTGGCTAATCTCAATTGGCACCACAAATACAATCCTGAACTTGGGCAGATGCTAAATTTATTTTAATTGAGCCTGATTTTGTACTGACATCTTATTTATTCCTTCTCCCAACCTGTGGTAGCACTGACCAAGAATCAGGAAGAGGGCATGGAGGGAGGGGCCCCCTCTTATCTTCAAGAGCAGAAATAATCCTTTTCTGCTGTGTTATTCATTAATCCCCCCCAGTCTCCCTCCAGGAATTGTGATATTTACCCTCTAAGTGCTTTCTATGCTTATGCCAAGCACTGTTCTAAGTGTTGGGTTAGATACAAGAGAATCAGATCTAACACTGAATAATCCATATTTACAGAACTGAAGTGCTTGCCGACATTTGCCTATAACAGCTCCACTACTGCCTGCTTAGGCCCAAGGAGGCTGGACCTGGGGTCAGTCAGTGTATGCCACACTTGGACCCAAGTAGAACTCTAGTGTTCGGATTCTGTTCCAGCTCAATGATGTGGTAACCCAGTTTGGGCATTCCCAGGTTTGAGGACGACCAGGTATCAGTTCTAGAGCTGACTGGGAGAATCCCGAGGTACGAAAACCATCCATTCCCCTCATACCCACGGGAAAGGGGAAAGACTGGGAGGCAGGGAGGCCTAAGAGGAGGCTGATGCAGTAGTTGAGTCTGCCTGAACCAGCATGGTGGCAGTTTAGAGAGAAAGGAAGGGGTGGGCTCTGGAGATGGTGTGCAGGAAGAACCAACAAGATTTGGTGACAGAATATGGGGAATGCCGGGCTGGGGGGAGAGGGAGAAAGAGAGAGAGAGATATCAAAGATAATGCCAAAGTAGAGCATACAACACTGCACCAGGCATGCAGTGGATCGTAACTGGCATAATTGAGGGGTCTGTCATAGTCTACCAAAACCACAAATCTAGCGGGGGGGGGGGGGGGGTCCCCTCACCTCCTCTTCTCCAGATTCACTGAGCTCCTCTCCTTGGGAGTCAGAGGTCATAGGTTCTAATCCCAACTCTGCCACTTGTCAGCTGTGTGACTTTGGACAAGTCACTTAACTTCTCTGTGCCTCAGTTCCCTCATCTGTAAAATGGGGATTAAGGCTGTGAGCCCCACGTGGGACAACCTGGTTGACCTTGTATCCCCCCCAGAGCTTAGAACAGTGCTTGGCACATAGTAAGCACTTAACAAACACCACAAATTTTATTACACTCTAGTTCACATAGGAGCTCCTTCTGACATTAAGCAATCAGCCAATGGTATTTAGAGTGCTTGCAATAAAGACAGACAATGCCTGCCCATAACAGGTCATAGCCTAGAAGTCACATGGGCTTGGGCAGCCACTGGATAGCAGCAATTGAAAATCTGAAAATACTAGCCACCCCATGTTTTTAAACTGTTCTCCTTGAGTGCAAGATCATGTCTACCAATTGTATTGTACTCTCCCAAGTGCATAGTACAGTGCTTTGCACAAAGCAAGCACTCAGTAAATACCATTGACTGATTACTGTACTAAGCGCTTGGAAAGTACAATTCAGCAAGAGATAGAGACAACAACAGGCTCACAGTCTAGAAGAAGGAGGCACGCCTCCCCCACAGCATTTAGCAATCAATCAAAGATATTTATTGAGCACTTACTACGTGCCGAGCACTGTACTAAGCACTTGGAAGAGTACAATACAGCAGAATTAGCAGATATGTTCCCTGCCCATAACGAGCTTACATATCTTTATATTTTACTGCTTTCTCCTACCTATAGTTTATTTTTGTGACTGTCTTCCACTAGACTGCAAACTCTGTGAGGTTAGGGATCATGTCTACTATCTCTATTGTACTTTCACAAGCATTTAGTGCAGTGCTCTGCAAAGAGTAAGCACTCAGTAAATGCAAATGACTGAACAGAATGGCTCTGGAGTCTGACCTACCTGTGAGCCAAGCTAAATCAGGCCTTCCCTCAAAAATACACAATACACAATAGCAGGCTGGGGAATGATTCGTAGGGCCAAAGAAAAATATTCTGGGAATGACCCTTTAACAGACTGATTTAAGGAATAGCTTTCCAGTTGCTTCTCAAGCATGTCATGTGGGATAGAATCAGACATCTTGCCAAGGTCACAATACACAGAGTAACCACTCTCCTCCATGGGATCTACAAAGGCTTCAATCACCCCTTCCTTTCTATCCTTGTACTTAGTACTGTGCTTGACAAATAGTACGTGTTTAATGAATACCCAAATTATTATTTTTATCATTACTACTTTTCCCTGAAACCACAGGGCCCTGCACTCCTAGGATGGAGCTGATGTGTCACTGTAACTCAGTGCTCTTTGGAGGGTGGTGAGGCATGGGAGGGGACAAGGTGATAGGCATAGGCCCAAGCCAATTCAGCCAGAAGCTTAGACCGTGCTGCCCATTCTCTCTCCGATGAACTTCCCAACATACCTGAGTAACTTGTGATGGACGGGCATGGCAATGGTCATAGCACAAATCTACTTCAATGAGGCACCAAGGAAGATGTCTGATTCTATCCCACATGGTGACAAGTTAAAATATTTTTAAGGTATGGAAGATGATGGGTCTAGAATTTTCAGGGTTATTTCTTTTTCCATTTTTCAAAGACTAGCACCTCACCCCATAAAATAGTGATAGTAGAAGTAGTAGAAACTGCATTAATTGAGCACCCACCTGGTGTAGGATACTGTACTAGGCACTTGGGAAGTACAGGACAACAGAGTGACATTTTTCCCAGCCCGCAAAGAACATAAACCCTAATGAGAGACAAGTAAAAAAATCTGTAAATTCTCAAATGTAGAGAGTTTGTGAAGTCTTCAGCCAATTTCTAAGGTAGCCCAGAGTTCACTGGGGACTGCAGACTCAAACATGTCCCATTTAAAACATTTCTGACTAAATCTTTCCAAATTTGGTCTGACTTCCTGCCTTCTTTCTATTTCAGGTGTTGTCTGTTCCCCTGATTAGATCTCAATCACTTTTTTGAAGGCAGAGTTTAAAAAAAACCCTATTAAAAGCAACCGCCTTTTCAATGTCATCTATTTAAACACCTTCCCTTCTCATTTGATTAGGGGGAAATTTAATTCATTTGTCTATCCTTTTCCTCTATTCCCTCTCGCTTCTGCACTGCCTAGGCACTTGGATCTGTACCCTTTAAGCACTTGATATTCACCCACCCTCAGCCCCACAGCACTTAATGTACATATTCATTATTCATGTATTTATTTATTTGAAGTCTGCCTCCCCACCAAACCACAGTGGGCAGGGAACATGTCTACTAACTCTAATATTTTGTACACCCGCAAGCACTTAGTACAGTGCTCTGCACACAGTAGTAAGCATTCAGTAAATATCATTCATTGATTGATCTATCCTATGGCACTTTTCATGATCCTCTATGAAAGTATTATATCTAAAATATATCTATAGAATAATAATTATAGTAATGATGGCATTTATTAAGTGCTTACTATGTGCAAAACACTGTTCTAAGCGCTGGGAAGGTTACAAGGTGATCAGGTTGTCCCACAGGGGGCTCACAGTCTTAATTCCTATTTTACAAATGAGGTAACAGGCACAGAGAAGTTAAGTGACTTGCCCAAAGTCACACAGCTAAATGGCAGAGTCAGGATTTGAACCCATGACCTCTGACTCCAAAGCCCATGCTCTTTCCACTGAGCCATGCTGCGGGGGTACCCAGTGGCAGAAATGACTATTTGGCATGTGTCATATTAGGAATTTGAGGATATTACGCTGAACGGCTCTGTCAAAGAATGCAGTCAACCTGCAGGAGTACATTATAATTATATAGTTGAGCTCAGTTCTCAATGCTTTCCCCATTTCGGCAACTGTAAATATCCTGTGTATGTAGCATCACAATATCTCCTGGTCTCAAAATCACACATCTGTAATTTCTGTTTCCTGTATTCCTTTTGATACTGCTCGGCTTGGTTTCATCAAAGTTTTAATGTGGGAGCAAGACAGAAGAAGAAAGAACCTTTCCCCATTTGTTGGAGAGAAAGAAGAAAGCCTCCTCTTGGGCATTTTGGATTATTTTGGACTGAGATTGAAAAAATTTATGCGAGCGCTCTTCCTTTTTCCTGGTGGTTTTGCTGCTTGGGATTCATCAAACATGGAAGAGACACTTATTTGAAAAGGAAGGACTTGGTTCAACTGGTGAAATCTTTATCTCATCTTAGAAACAAGAGTCTCAATAAAAGGGCAGTGACCTGGCGTTTTTGGTTGGCAGAAGGTAAGGGGAGTTATTTAAACTGGATGACCTGATTTTTGTAAAATAAGAAACAGCTTTGACGTCAACACTGTCCCTGAACTGAACTGTTATAAGGTTCAGTTTGGGGTCAGTTAAATTATCCCTTCCTTCCTGCTTGTCTCCATTCCACTATTTCCCCTAACCCTGACACCACTGTCATTTCACCCTGACCTTCTGCAGACCAAATGTGGGGCCTTTGCTGGTTTCCTATCTCCCTTCTGGGACTAGGATAATTTCTGTGCAAGTTTTTTCCCTGTTTCATTTTCATGAACTTTAGGGAGGGACTGCCAGAGAAGTCCTTCAATTTGGGGATCTTTTAAGTGAACAGAATCTTAAATTCCCCAGAAAAACTGAGTTCCTGCAGTTATCTACTGAAGCCAAGAAGAGGGCTTTGACTGCAAAAGGGCTTTTCTTGACTCAGACCTGGGTTTGAAGGGGGAGGTCTTGGCCATGAAGATGGAATTCTAGATGACATTTTTGGCATTCACCCAAATTGGAGCCTGCTTTATTATTTCTCCCGGACTTATTCAGAGTCTCCTCTAGTCCTTGGAGGGTTCTTGTGAACTTAAAAAAGAGAAAGGTGCACATCATAGTCAAAGCCAAGCGGAGGGTAGTGTCATTTTCTGGATAATTCAGGAAGCAAAAACAATACAACCCACCTTTTCCTCAGGTAGCCTTGAAAGACCATATTGCTTTTTCTTCCTTTGAATTACATGAAATAGAGTCATATGCCTCTTCAGCAGGTATCACAAATGCCAATTCACTTCAACAACCAGAGAGCCATAAATGATCTTTCGTTTGGCCAATTGGTATTGTTCTGTTTCCCACCACTTCCCCATTCAGGCTTCAAATACAGATCCTCACTTGATGTAGTCACTGGCTCCATTCCTTGTAAGCAACTGAACCAGCACCCACTGAATGCCTTCTGCACTTTTCCAAATATTCCCCTCTCCTCTCATTAGCTCCTACCAAGATAAAACCCTACCCCATAAATACGTTTGGTATTTCTTCAGGCACAACTGTCATTAGCGCAGTGTTTAAGTATTACATTTAGAGGCTCACCCCTAATTAATCAAAAGCCCCTGAATGATATGACATGAATCTGGCCAGGAGGAAAGAATATATTCCACACTTAATTAGGTTTTCTTATTCCACATATTCCTTGGGATCTTTCCACACCTTTTCAAATTTCTTAAACACTATTGCAACAAAGTGGCAACTTGTAGGTTTAGCTGAGGCTAAAACAGTCAACGTAGAAATCCAACTCACCCAGGGCTGTATGTCACCATTTCTTTCAGGAATCTTTACCATATTGATGCTCATTTATATTCAAAATGCTTTGAAAATGAAAAGGACTATATAAATGCTAAGTATTATTACTGAATATTACATCGGAGCAAAGACTATCACAATACTCTCTCCTCCCTACCCTCATATGATCAATGATTTTTTTTAAAAAAAGCCTATTCTGGTAGGTGCAGGCAGGGCTCTGACTTTTAATCTGTGCCTCTGCTTCAAATTTAAGGCATCAACCTCAGATAATTATCAGTTCCTTAAAACCCAGAAAAAATGGCTGAGTCCTCCATTATCAAGGACTCGCAATTTTTGATTCATTAACCAACATCACAGTGTTTCAAATCCCATTAAATGCAAGCCCTGCTTTAAACAGAGGCAGACAGTCTAGTATACAGCCATATACAATAACTATACTGGGAACCTTCTCCCTCCTTCTTTTTTTGGATTACTGGCCAAAATCTCATCATTCTTATTTTACGGGACGCAAAGCATCAAATAAGGTTTCAAAAATACAATGTTCACAATCTAGTGGTCAATAAATATTTCATCTTTTTCATGAAGCAGAGCTTAAAGAGAGAGCTGCAGTTATTCATTTTTACAGCAGCACCATATATGTGTACATGACATATCCAAGGATACTGATCTCCGAAGAGTTCAATCTCCAAAACGGTATGGTTTTCATTACTCATTTTTGAGTCTAAAGTCAGAATCATATCTGTTTCATATTTCTTATTCAATAAAACACTAATAACTTATTTATTTATCATTTAACAAGAACACAGAATTGGATAGCAGATACTAAAAATCCTGGGGGATGGGGAGAGGAAGAAGTAAACAAAATATGTACTCTACTTAACCAAAATTGCTTTTGTTCGATTTACACTATTTAAAAAGTAAATATGAACAGGTTCAGGGCCAAGATTTACTAGAATTTGGGAAAGCTTAGATGAGTCAGGGATGGGACGCTTGAAGAGGAAGCGGAGACGGGGACAGAGGAGAGTGGAGCATGACAGGAAAACGGAGCGACAAGGAGAAGCAGGGCCCATACAGAAAAAGGGACAAAGCGGTAAAAGGAGAGAAGAGCAAAATGTTTACCCACCAGCCCCACTCTTCAGCCAGTTGGACAGAACTGCCTGGGACACAAAACTTTACATGGGCTTGCTGAGGATGAGACTGCAGCAGCTCAAGTGAATGAGCCATTCTAGGCCATAATGCCACCAGGTCCCAGATCAGAAGAGGCAGCTCAGCTCAGGAAGGACCCATTTATCCAGAATAATGGCCGGCAACCCAAACCGAAATAGCAGCTGCCTCAGTAACAACCAGGCCCGTAACAGTCCTTGATGAGGTGCTGAATGAACAGAAGTTTCAGAAGCAGTGGGAAACACACAGTTCCAGCAGCACCCAAAGCTCTATGAAGAAAAAAGCCTACTGAAGCAGCAGCAGTACTGCCCCTGAAGAGGAAAGTACAGGAGGGAGAACAACAACTAGGAGATGGACAAAGAGGGAGCTAAGGTTTCCCTGCTGTCATGCTGTTACTATTGCCACTGAGGCAGAAGAAGTCCCTTCAACCATCTGCTAGTGGACTGCCATTCAGGAAATTCAGGAATTCCCAAAGTTTCCATTAAGATGGCTAAGATTCTGATAGCCAGCCCCCTGTTGTGGGCTTGAAATTTGGGGTTAGGAAAAGGGAGAATGAGCAGAGGCAAGACACTCTTTCATGAGGTCCTGTCCCCAAAATGATAACAATAATAATCATAATTGAGGCAATTGTTAAGCACTTACTATGTGCCAAGCACTGGGGAGAAATAATGCAACACCATCTGACCAGTCTCCGATCCACATGGAGCTCAAATTCCAGCAGGGCGAGAACAGGTATTTAATCCCCATTTTACAGATGAGGAAATTGAGGCACGAAGTTCAGTGACTTGCCCAAGGTCAAACACAGAAGGAAAGTGGTGGAGCTGGGATCAGAATCCAGGTCTCTTGACTTTCAGTTCCATGCTCTTTCAACTGGCCATGCTAGCTCCCAGTTAGCTTCAGTTTACTAATTAACAATCAAATGGCTGAGTACAGAGAGCCTGCCACTTTCCGAATCTGGCAATAGTTGTGGTTTTGAGGAAATCATACAATAATAACAACAATAAGCAAGCATTTAATATGTGCTAAACATTGCACTAAGCACTGGGGTAAATACAAGTCAGAATCACAATGTTGACCCTTGGCTGAATCTAATGAACTAAAGCACAGAGATATTTGCCAGTATTTAATGAATTTGGGCCACACATCCAATCATAATAATTCAGGTAAAGAAGGATTTTGTTTGCCTAAATTAAGCCAGATTAAATATGAAGACAGTCCCAAATTTCCCGGAAAATTATTGTTTAATTTTAAGTTAAGCCAGTAGTGCAAGTTTTAAACAGAGGCTTATGGGTCCGAAAAGATATCAGGCTATAAGAAAGTAAGAAATTGAATATAAACGGAAATTTTGGTTCACAATTCTAAGAACAGTATTGTATCTCTTTAAGATAATAATACTCATTGCTGTGAGATGTATTCTTTCAGTTTGCTTTTCCTCCCTAAATGAGTTACACTGCACTTGTCCCTATTGAACTTCCTCCTGCTCTAAAGTGCTAATGTAGCATATTTTGGTTGACAGGCACAATTTCTTTGTTTGCTTTTCAGTTTTATGTTTTTGAAATAGAGATTATTGGTAGGTTGCTTGTGAAACCCAAGCTTGTTGGGTATTTTTTTTTTCTATTTTTCCTGTAGCTCTGCTGTTCCTTTATGAGAACAAATTGCCTTGGGTTTAATTTAAGATGCATGGGGTCTAGTTATATTTTATTAGACTCCCAGAAGCCTGTGGGTATGGAATGTCCATGAAATGCAATTGTATTATTGTTAATAAATTATATGTCAGAGGTTTCACAGTAAGCATTAGGTTAAATTACTCAGGCCATTCATTAAATAAATTCTGTTTTTCACCCAATGAGGATCCTCAGTTATAAAACCAAGAATGCCTCAATAAGGCCTGAATAATAAGAAACTCATTTTACAGCCCTGGCAAGAATCAAATAATTCCAATCTCGGATCAAAATCCTTGTAGCTCTAAATAAATAAGATGGAGGGGAGGAAATAATATTCTTCTACCAGATGCATTCAGGATGAACTGAGGGAAGAGTGCCAGGGGAGACTGGGATCAGATGAAGTATCACCACCGGCAGAACCAGCTCAAAACCGGTGGCTTTTGAGTAGCCAGACCAGACCAGAGACCAGTCCCCCACAAAGTCAACCTGGCAGCTCTCAGGTTGCAGCCCCTCCAGCCATCAATGTGACATCTGGAACATCCTGTGATCAGTCTTGGTATCCAGGCCCCACTCTCATCAACCAAGGACCACTTTTCCAGCTTTACCTCTATAGGAATAACACTGGCGGGAAAAAGAAACTAGCTCTGTCCTTCAGGTTTTTGGATGGGGCTGTTAACCCTAACTAGCTTGCCCAGTCCCTTCAAACCAAAGGTGAAACCAAGATGTCAGCTTCGCTTCTTGCACTCTACTAGTGGAAAGAGCCCGGGCTTGGGAGTCAGAGGTCATGGGTTCTAATCCCGGCTCCGCCACTTGTCAGCTGTGTGACCTTGGGCAAGTCACTTAACTTCTCTGTGCCTCAGTGGCCTCATCTGTAAAATGGGGATTAAGACAGTGAGCCCCATGTGGGACAACCTGATTACCTTGTATCTACCCCGGCGCTTAGAACAGTGTTTGGCGCATATTAAGCACTTAACAAATACCAACATTATTATTATTATTATTACTGACAATCACTGTGCCTCAGCCTGGGCAACAGAGTACATTGGAAATGAGCCCCTCACCAGCTCACCTAGGTGGCCTGGGTGATACCCTGAGTATAGCAGTGTTGGCGGTCCTGGGGTCATTGGGGCAGCTTTCTTCCTCAGGGAGGCCACCCCACCATTTCTAAGCCCCCATCCTCTTCCAAGTGTTAGCAGCTCCAGCCTATTGCTCCATCCGGGGGTGGCATCATAGACACAGCTGCTTGGCTGCTGAA
The DNA here is from genome assembly GCF_015852505.1 of Tachyglossus aculeatus. Taxonomy (NCBI): domain Eukaryota; kingdom Metazoa; phylum Chordata; class Mammalia; order Monotremata; family Tachyglossidae; genus Tachyglossus; species Tachyglossus aculeatus. The sequence continues at coordinate 27,703,573 of NC_052067.1, forward strand.
GGCAGCAACAGAGATGGAGTGGTAGCAAAGAGTTAATGCCCTCTTCCCTTCCCCTGTACTCTTCCTCTTTCTCAATTCCCCTCAATTTTCTCCCTCCCCATAAGAGAGAGGGTGGGAATGGGAAGAGGAAGAGACGAAAGGAGAATAAATAAGACAGTGGTTCCTGGAGCATGTAGTAGCAGAGCACGGAGAAAGACATCAATTCAAGAGGAGCAAATGGTTGTTCTCTTCTGTACTCACAAAATTATGGTGACTGAATCAATCAATGGCATTTATTGAGTGCATACTACATACACAGCACTGTACTAAGCATTTGGGAGAGTACAATATACGAGAGTTTGCAGGAACGTACCCTGTCCAAAACGAGTTTACACTTATTAATTGACCTTTCCATTTTGCCTTACTAAGGTCAAAGTTCAGCAGTCAATTGCCAGGGGCTCAAGCCAATGTGAACACAAGATGCAATAATATTCACAATTATACTTTGGGATCATTTTAAGACAATAAGGATAAGAATAACCTTGTTGCCCTGCTGGGCATTCTGCTGAGAATATATCAAAACTTCAGCCCAAAGGAAAGGCTATTTTTAAAAACTTATCAAGTAAAATGGAATGTGTTAACTTCCGACAGAACAGCTCCTGCTTATTTTTTCATACATTTGAGAATTGTTCTCTTTTTAAATGGAGACTACGGCAGGTTGTTTGTTTCTATGAATGGGAGGGGGAGTAGGAGGAGGCTTTGCCTGGGAAAAATACTTTGTGCTTCCCTTTAGTCTTTTTTTACTTTTATTTATCAGTGTTAGCAAAGGACTTCTTTTTCCTAGAGAAGTGATAAATCCTCCTTTTCCTCGCCAGTTCCTTTTGCCTCCCCCTTCCCTATTTCTTTATTTTTAGACATTTTGTTCAGTAACATTGTTGCTTTTGAGGCCTCAGAAACATTTCAAAAATATCTAATTTTACAAGGCTCAGACCTTTCAGTCACTTGGTGTCCCTGTAAAATTACACTTGTTTCCATAATAGTGCAGCTCTGTCCTTACAACTGGATGGAATACAAGTATTTCTGGTTTTATAAATGAAAAAGTTAAACCTACAAAACATTTCCAATTATCTAACAAACAATCATAAAACAAGCACTTAGGATTTCTTTGGAAAACCACTGTAAACTCAGTATATTTATATTGGCATATAGCAAGATGATCTGGGCTCATGTTGTTTTAGGTAAAAATTATGTTCCCAACTCTTCTTCTAAGGAACATTCTTTTCAGAGTCAATCCCCTAGGGTAACAAGAAAGATACACATTTATTCACATGCATCACTATAATCTGTCGGCCCCTTCATTTCATGTTCTCATATTCTCTCTCTCTCTCTCTCCCTCCCCCCTCCCTCCCTCTTAAAATGATACAAAGCAAGGTTAATTGGATTAAACCAAACCTGGAAAGACAAATGAGTATGCAAAGCTCCAATGAGCAAGTTCATTTATTCATTTATATTTAATGAGCTCTTACTGTGTGCAAAGCACTGTACTAAGCACTTGGGACAGTACAATATAACAGTAGACACATTCCTGGACTACAATGAGCTTACAGACTAGAGGGTGAAATTAATAACAATAATAATAATAATAGCGGTATTTGTTAAGTGCTTACTATGTCCCAAGCACTGTTCTAAGCACTACGGGAGATACAAGGTAATCAGGCTGTCCCAAGTGGGGCTCACAATCTTAATGTCCTCTGACTCCAAAGCCCAGGCTCTTTCCACTAGGCCACACTTCATTCATTCATTCAATCATATTTAATAATGGAAGCATTTGTTAAGCATTTACTATGTGCCAGGCACTGTACTAAGTGCTGGGACAGATACAAGCACTTGGGTTGGACACTGTCCTTGTCCCAGATGGGGCTGTATCCACTATTATTGAGTACTTACTGTGTGCAGAGCATGGTACTAAGTGCTTGGGAGAGTCCACTACAACAATAAACAGACCCATCCCCTGCCCACAAGGAGCTTACAGTCTAGATTGAGGGAGACAGACATGAATCCAAATAAATAAATTACAGACTTCAGAGCATCCAGCACCCTGGTCCTCCTGACTCCAAGGACTGTGTTCAATCAATCAATCAATCAATCATATTTATTGAGTGCTTACTGTATGCAGAGCACTGTACTAAGCGCTTGGGAAGTACAAGTTGGCAACATATAGAGATGGTCCCTACCCAACAGTGGGCTCACAGTCTAGAAGGGGGAAACAAAGAACAAAACCAAACATATTAACAAAATAAAATAAATAGAATAAATATGTACAAGTAAAATAAATCCAATCCACTAGACCACACTGCCTGCTGACCTATGACCTCTAGTGTCCCCCCAACTTGCTCCAGTCATCTCTCTCCAGTCCCTCAACCTTTCCCCTGTCCCCCATCTTCTCTTCTTTCCCCCACCAACCCCTGCAGGGAAAATGCACGGTGGATGTGGGAATTTAGAATGGAAGATTTTATCTTCCAGAAGAACCTAAGAACATAATAATTTGCTAAACTGCCAAGAGACAAACAATGTAATGGCTTGAACAGGTATCAGGGCCTGCTTGAGAAGCAGTCTGACCTAGTAGAAAAAGCAAGGGCCAAGGAGACAGAGACTGTGGGTTTTAATGCCGATTCTGTCACTTGCCTGCTGCGTGACCTTGAATCAAACAATTCGCTTCTCTATTCTTCAGTTCCTTCATCTGCAAAATGGGAATTAAATATCTACTCTCCTTCCTATTTAGACTGTAAGCCCCATGTGAGACAGGGACTGTGTTTAATCTAGGAATTGCTTAACAAATACCACAATTATTATTATGATTACCATGTTGGTGTCGTGTGAGTGTCAGTCAAGCACCCTTTGCAAACTCGTGACTCATTTGATGCTAGTACTGTAAGCTAGAGGTGGCCAAGCTTCATGAACTGAAGAGGTGCAAACAAAAAGATATGTCCGAGAGCTGCAGTCCCCCCGGAAATTTCTTCAACTGGAATGATGAATAGGTATTCTGGGGAGGCCCTCGGGGGAAGGGATCCTAACAGTGAAGGGTAGAGAGCAGGCATTCCCCTCAAGAGAGGGATAGCTGAGAGTGAAAAAGAGCCAGGGGAATGGTTGGGGGAAAGTTTGGGCACCTTGTGCCCCCAGCGACTAATGAATCCGCTGCCAATGCTGCCACTAAAAGACCTGCAGTAGTGGCACACTACAGACATTCATTCAATCATATTTATTGAGCTCTTACTGTGTGCAGAGCACTGTACTAAGCTCTTGGGAGAGTACAATACAATAAACAGACACATTCCCTGCCCACAATGAGCTTACAGTCTAGACTGGAAGAGACAGGCGTCAAGTAAATTACCGATATGTACATAAGTGTTATGGAGCTGGGAGGGGGGAAGAGAAAAGGGAGTAAGTCAGGTGGGAGATGAGGAAAGGTGGCTCTGTCTGGGAAGGCCTCTTAGAGAAAGTCCACAGTGGTAGCCACAAAATAAATAAGAGGGCACATTCAAGCTCGTTTTGGGCAAGGAATCTATTGTTATATTGTACTCTCCCAAGCGCTTGGTACAGTGCTTTACACACAGTAAGCGCTCTACAAATTTGAATGAATGAATGAATGTACTCGAGCCACAGAGCACGTGAAGAGCCACTTGCAGCTTGCAACCATGCCTGCTTAAAAGCAGTGATCACACTGAGCCTAATGTTCCAAACAGTATAAAGTACCTATTGGAAATGATGATGATGATGGTATTTGTTAGGTGCTTACTATGTGTCAAGCACTGTCATAAATGCAGATGTAAATGGCATTATTCTTTTTAAGTCATTAATCTTCAATTTACTAAATACTGCTTTAATGCACACCTTGGTGACCAGAAGATATTAACAGATGGCTACGTACCCAGTTTTCATGCCGGGTGTCACCTCTTGCTACCATGGAATAATCTGCTTTGTAATTGAACACGACCAGTCGGGCAGAAATGGACCAGAGAGGAAGGTAAACTAAATATAAGGAAATAAATGAGACTTTCTCAAGACCAAAATGGGACTGAGAGCAGAGAAGAACAGGAGAGTGCTCTAGCTCAAATTATGTCTGATGACATAAAGGAGGCTAGTGTTTAAAGTTAAAACTGATGTAAAAATGAAAAGAAATTTAGAAGCAATGTAACGCCGTTTGTTGTCACTCAAAATGTCATAAGTTGAGGACTACCTGTAATAAATGATAGGGGAGAATTCTATTTGCTATTTTTTGCTCATCACTTTCTTTTCTTCCAATCTTGTCTTCCTTTCTTTGAATCTTTTTCCTTTACTGATCTCCTTTTCTTAGCTGCTATTCTATTGTTCCTACTATAACCTATCCAATTGATGCTTTTATGGTGTTTGGGCACGTGAGGGCCTTTTATATCTCAATCTGAAAAGCTTTAATAAAAAGAAAAAAGAAGCGATTGTTCAATAGATGCAGGATATTTCAGAATAGAAATGCAGACTATTAAAGGTTGATTATTCTTGGCGAGCAAGTTCTACCAGCTAAGGGACGGGCATGCAATTTGCTGCTCAAGGATTCAGAAAACAACTTCACGTTAATGTTAGGAGTTCTGTCGCTAAGAGCCCACTAGTGAGGTTAGAATTGACTTTAGAGGTTAGGGGATTTTTGGATTGTACCGCTTGACAGCTTTAGAAAATTTAAAAGAAAACTGAAGTTGGATTGTGAAAGCTGTTAAGCTAGGAGGTTTTCCTGGGGTCCACTCCAGGCTTTTCCAGCAGAGCTGAAGAGCAGAAACCCACTGAGAGGCAAAATTGTTGAGGTTTGCTTTTCCTTTAATTCTACCAAGGGGCAGGAGTTCACTGCACAGCTATCAGGAGATAACATGGTAGTACTGAAATGTGAATTACCATGCTGATTTCCAGTGAAGTTACAGTACTGCATAGTTTCTCTGAAATAACATCTGTTATTTGAACCATAAAACATATATGCTACAATCTCCGAGAAATTAACTACAAACTGTTTTTATTCTCCTGTTTAATGATCTTTGTGAATCAATTAGAATGAAAAAATGGCACTATGCAAATAACAACCAGAGAAGACAAATTAAATTTCAGTAACCCAACATTAACTGCTATTAATATTTCTTTAACTAAAATCACAAACCCATTTTGACATTAATCCCAGAGTAATCAACGGATGGAGCCAAGACTAAGTTTTGTAAAAGTAAAACTCTGGAAAATATTCCAGGCAGTTATGTGATTTTTACAGTCCCTTATTGCTCACTAGAGTCTGGGTACTCTCCCTCAAAACGCTGTACAACCTTTATGCACTAATCTGCATTTGAAGTTAGTGTGGGTTCAGGGAAGAGACACACCCCGGCTCCTAGTGCTCTGTAAGTAGACTTAGGCAAGTATAAGCATGTAAGTAGACTTAAGCAAGTATAAGCATTATAATCTTTATTAATTTGAACTATTGGAAATATTTAATGGAACTGCATATGCATTACTGGATAGCAAAACTATTTTTAACACTTTGGGTACAGCCTGAGTGGCCTATCTACAAAGTGCTCAGAATTCAAGTAATTTACAGAAAGTTCAGCATCCAGTCCCTCTCATGGTCACATAGCAGTTGTAACAGTCTCTTCTGCAACTGTAAAAAACAAAAGTATGTGTGCACATTCCCAATAAATATCTCACAGTGTACTTAATCCTCATTCAGGACATAGATAAGCATCCTAATTTGGATCATTTCATATTTTAATTTTTTTGCTCTGCTCTGTCACTCTGTGACAATTCTGCTGTACTGCAATTCTGGACTGCCAATGTAGCAGCAGGCATGGGGTCCAAGGCTGTGACATATCTATTTAATTAACACAGCTGCTGTAGCTACTGGTGAAGTACAAAACAGTGGAACTCTCCTGAAAAAGTATGACAGAGTAAAAAAAAGGAACAAAATTGTTGGGGAAAAAAGTCCAATCCGTTATGAGAGACAGAGACACGATGGCAAAAATGCATTCTTTCATAATTTGCTTGTCTATGTAGCAAGGTCAAGTGACTGAAAAAGGTGACTATAATTATTTCAATTTGGTCTCTTTGATCATGATAATAATGATAATAATGTGGGGAAGCAGCATAGCTCAGTGAATAGAGCATGGGCCTGGAAGTTATTAGGACCTGGATCCTAATCCTGGCTCCACCACTTGTCTGCTGTGTGACCTTAGGCAAGTCATTTAACTTCTCTGAGCCTCAGTTACCTCATCTGTAAAACGAAGACAGACTGTGAACCTCATATGGAACCTGGAGTGTGTCCAATGTGATTAACTTGGATATACCCCATTGCTTAGTACAGTGCCTGGCATGTAGTAAGCTCTTAAATACCATTAAAAAATAATTTTGTTACACAATAGGAGACTTATGAAACTTATATGGTTGCTTTGTTTTTGGGTTTTTTTGAGGCATGACTGTGTTCACTTTCCTATGCACATACTAATATTTTCCTGAAGTCTTAGTGACTAGGTCATATTCATTGTCTAGTTTGCTTAATCCAGTTGGGAAATATTCTTCCTAAAAGTAGCACGAGCACCACATGTACAGGGGTGGTAGAGGTGGTTTAGGTTCAGCAGCTAATCATAAGCCCCTGAGATGTTCCTATGTTACCTTACTTTCCACTACAAGAGTAGGGAACTTTCATAACACAGTTCAGCACATGATATGAGAAAGAGAAATGCCAGCAGTAAATAAGGAATAGGGAAAGGTGAGAACAAAAATGTAAAACCCTGCTGGTGTTTTTTGAGGCTAGAGAAAACCACCTATCAAATCAAAGTGCCCAAGCACCATTTCTACTTAAGGAATCACAGGCAGCAGAATTTCTGGGGGAAGTATATACTTTCCTGGTGTGAATCCGTGGCCTTCTGTGCTCTCTCCTAGAGCTCTGTGCCTAGGGGATTTCCCAGGACCCATATTTCCAGTTTTCAGGCACAGTAGCCACCAAAATCCTATCAGTATCGCCTCATGACTGGAGATCCCCTTTGACAGAGCCTCCCAAGAAGTACCATTATCCCTTCCAACATTTCTGTAGATCAGGACACAATTTCCTATAAAGAAGAATGCTCTTCTGTCAGCTAAAATGAGGAGGCAATAATCAAGGTGGCAGAAGAAACTCTTTAATGCCTCAGTGAAGTGAAATCTTGGACAATGTGGTTTGAGTGAGGCAGATGGACACCAACAGAAGACAGAGCCACCTGATGTAGAACACTGGGGAATGGGATGAATGCCTTAGAACAGAGATTTCCAGAGATTCACACCACAAAGGAGAAACAAAAGCAGTACCAGGAACTGTAGGTATTAATGCAACACAGAAGACGGGGCCCAACTTCATGTACAGATTATATGGTACATATTGAAAGTAACACATGCCAATACAAGGTTCACCTTCAATAACATCATCTCTGAACTATAACAGTATCTATTATACACTTACACTTATACATGCACACACAAACTTACATAATGATATGTTAAGTTATTTCACTTGTACATATTTACATCCTATTTATTTTGTTAATGATGTGCATATAGCCTTAACTCTATTTGTTCTAACGATTTTGACACCTGTCTACATATTTTGTTTAGTTGTCTGTCTCCCCCTTCCTATGAGTCCGTTGTTGGGTAGGGACCATCTCTATATATTGCCAACTTGTACTTCCCAAGTGCTTAGTACAGTGCTCTGCACACAGTAAGCGCTCAATAAATACGATTGAATGAATGAACGATAACCACACACATTTTACAACAACTAGGAATAGTTCTTTAGCAACTACTAAAATATACTTGGACATCCCTATAAAGCAGAATGTAGTATGGGACGAAGTTTTCATATGTGTGTCTTGGCAACTGAATTTATCTTTCTTCCATAGTAAACACTTTTGATCAATTTAAGAAAAAAACAGAAGGATCAAGGTTTTTCTTGAAGATGTACTTTTTTAACTCATCAGAATATTTTTCCTAATCCCATATAGTTCTAATCCCAGCTCCACCACTTGCCTCTACCGTGACCCAAGCAAGTCACTTCACTTCTCTGTGTCTCAGTTACTTCATCTGTAAAATGAGGATAAAATACCTGTTTTTGCTCCCAGTTGGACTGTGAGCCCGATGTGGGAAAAGGACTATGTCTGACCTGATTAACTTTTAGTATCCTAGGACTGACTACAGTACCGGCACATAGTAAGGGCTTAACAAATACAAATTACTATTACTATCATTGGTATCATCATTGAAAAGCAGCATGATCTAGTGGATAGAGCATGGGCCCAGGAGTCAGAAGGTCATGGATTCTAATCCTGGCTCTGCCACCTGTCTGTTGTGTGACCTTGGGCAAGCCACTCCCCTTCTCTATGCCTCAGTTACCTCATCTGTAAAATGGGGACTGAGACTTTGAGCCCCATGTGGGACAGGTATCCAACCCGATTTGCTTGTAGTCAACCCAGTGCTTAGTAGAGTGCCCGGCACATAGTAAGCACTTAACAAATACCATAATTATTATTATTATTATCATTATTCCAAGACATTTCCACCGACATTTCTCCCACTTAGTGCTGTTATTGGGGTTGGTGATGTCAGTGAAGAAGCATATCTATATTTTAGGTAGGTGTTTAATTTGTATTAATTTTTTGGATACGAGAAGCAGCATGGCTTATGAGAAGCAGCACGATGTAGTGGACAGATAATAGGCCTGGGATTCAGAAGGTCATGGGTCATAATCCCAGCTCCACCACTTGTCTGCACTGTGACCTTGGGCAAGTCCCTTCACTTCTCTGTGCCTCAGTTACCTCATCTGGAAAATGTGGATTGAGACTCTGAACTTCATATGGGACAGGAACTGTGTCCAGCTCCATTTGCTCATATCCAGCCCAGCACTTAGCAATAATAATAATAATAATGACATCTGTTAAGCACTTACTATGTGCCGAGCACTGTTCTAAGTGCTGGGGTAGATACAAGGTGATCAGGTTGTCCCACGTGGGGCTCAAGTCGTAATCCCCCATTTTACAGATAAGGTAGCTGAGGCCCAGAGAAGTCAACTGACTTGCTCAAAGTCACGCAGCTGATCAGTGGCAGAGTTGGGATTAGAACCCACGACCTCTGACTCCCAGGCTCGGGCTCTTTCCACAAGCCATGCTGCTTCTCTAGTAGAGGGCTTGGCACATAGTAAGTAAGTGCATATCCCCACATCCGCCAAGCTAGCTCTCTTCCTCCCTTCAAGGCCCTACTGAGAGCTCACCTCCTCCAGGAGGCCTTCCCAGACTGAGCCCCCTCCTTCCTCTCCCCCTCGTCCCCCTCTCCATCCCCACCGTCTTACCTCCTTCCCTTCCCCACAGCACCTGTATATATGTATATATGTTTGTACATATTTATTACTCTATTTATTTATTTTACTTGTACACATCTATTCTATTCATTTTATTTTGTTAATATGTTTGGTTTTGTTCTCTGTCTCCCCCTTCTAGACTGTGAGCCCACTGTTGGGTAGGGACTGTCTCTATATGTTGCCAACTTGCACTTCCCAAGCGCTTAGTACAGTGCTCTGCACACAGTAACCGCTCAATAAATACGATTGATTGATTGCATAATAAATACCATCATCATCATCAGCTTTCCCAGGCTTTCAATAGCAGGTCCTGCTTTATACTAGGTTGGAATGGGAACATCTGGTAGCCTCAATAGCACAACAGTGGGAAGGAAGGCGAGAGAGAAGAAAAGGAGGCTCCTCCCTTCATTTTGGTGGAGGTGACAGCTGCCCCGGCTGCCCCTCCACTGGGTCTGAACTGGTCCACTCTGGGTCAATACTCACAAGTTTCCCATGTAGCTAGAATGACATATTTCCAGGGGAAACCGTAAGCAACATCTTCATCATCTCTATCTTCCTTTATCATCTTCCTTTCTCTATCAATTAAATTTATGAAGCATTTGCAGTGTGCAGTGCACTGTGCTAAACACTTGGGAGAGTACAGTATAAGCTGGCCATAGGGAGCTTACAGTCTAGAGGGTCTTCACCTCTTCATCCATCATTCCATCTCTCCCCCTCTCTGTCTCTTCTTTTGTCTTGGGTCTTCCTCTCCTCCCGACTCCACCCCCATCCTTCCTTGGGTGACCACAAATATGGTCACCTTAAACTGGCAGGAAAGGGAAACTGAAGAGCTGAAAATTCTGATAATAGGGTAAGTTCAAACAGATTTCATCAAACAGTGGTATTTATTGAGAGTATACTGTGTGCAGAGCACTGTACTAAGTGCTTGGGAGAGTGCAATAAAATAGAGTCAAGAGACATGATCCCTAGCCAACAGAGCATACAGCCTAGATGGGAAGACCGACTTTAATTAAAATGAACTGCAGATAGGGGGAATGGCAGAGTATAAGGATCTGTACGAAAATATTTCAGGGCTGAGGATAGGGTGGATAACAAAATGTATCAAGGGAACAGATCCAAGTGCTTAGGTGACAGAAGTAATGGCAAAGAAGGGAAATGAGGGCTCAATCAGGGAAAGCCTCTTAGAGGATATGTGATTTTAGTAAGGCTTTGAAAGCTCAGGGGTCATGTAACTAGAGGTACTGAATCAGTACGGTTTTTCTTGATTTTACCTGATTTCTTACTCTCCAAATCATTTATTTTTCAAATTAGGGTAAGACCTGGAGAATAAACATTCAAAACATTGAATTAGTTGATCTGTCAGTTTGCATAATTTGTGAATTCTCAACATCTCCACTGTCATCAATAATGCTGACCTGTACTTTGGAATGTGATATCCAGAAGTTTTGGCCATTTTTAAATCTATCCAATTATTTACCTGGGGGATTTCATTATGTACAGTCTGAAATGCTTTTGAGTAACTGACTCCCACAGTCAGTTTTTGTTTATCTTCTGGGCAAATGTTCTTATTTTTCCCCTTCTATTATTAAGTCTTCACCTCAAAACCACAATCTGGATTGATGTAAGTTTGGATTACAGTTAAATTTATATTTACAGTATAGTATACAGGGTCTCCTTAACATTACCATCTAGAAGTATCAGAGATATTGAGTCTTTGTTGGACTATTTGTATCACTCCCAAATGTTTCACCTGCCCTGCGGATGATGCTGTACGTGAATCACACAAATAGCAGCTAAATGAAAAACCCCAAATTTGTGAAATTTATCTGGATTTCAATAGCTTTCAAAATCCTCTGAAAATGGTAAGTTTTATTTGAGGTTTTTAAACCTCCAAAATAAATGCTCTGTGTTTCAGTGAGCCTTGAAATTAGAAAGGGGACAGAAAAATGTTGGGAAGAAAAAGAACACATCTTTTTCTCAACTTAGATAATCATCAATCGTATTTATTGAGCGCGTACTATGTGCAGAGCACTGTACTAAGCGCTTGGGAAGTACAATGGATAACTATAAATAAACATAATGGATAACTATAAATAACAGATCTTCTAAGACACAGATCCAGTGTTCATTATTTAATATCAGAAACAAAAGCTCGAAGAATTAGGTGTACTACCTGAAGACAAGCCTCTAATATGTTTAAGTAGCCCAGGTTAGTGAAACCTAGGACTGAAGACATGTATCTGTGTCCTGTGAATCCTAGGTGTCAGGGGGAATAAAAATCCTGTGAATCTAAATCTGGGTAGAAAGAACCTGTCCTTCAAAGTTCCCAAATGTCCTGTATGATCAGTCATCAGTCTGATTTTCAGATTCACACGTGAACTTATGGCAAACTGAGCTCATCTTCTTTGAGCTTTTTCAAAAGAATTATTTAAAACGGTTAGGCATTTGAGCTATACATACACAACGTTGCTCAGACCTGTAGGAAAAGAGACAATGGAAGACTTCATGGCTTCACAACTTCTTCTATGGAGCCAAACCTGTTTTAATGCTCAGAGACAAATAATTGAGGACTTTATCACTGATAACACTTCAGGTCTGGGTTTCATGACAGGTGCAGAAGAAGAAGAGAAATGCAAAACAGAAGAAAAAACAGAAAACTATCCATTATTTCCAACCAATCCAAAAATATATGAATTCTGGCTAATAATCTTTAAATATCACCCTACACTGCTCCACGGGACTGGACTCCCCCACTCACCCTAGGGTGATCAAGCCTCCTGCCTCTCTCATCTATCAAAGATCTCCATAATCCTACTCCTTCTACGAAGGCTTCCTTGAATGAAGAGAATAAGGTCTTCTCTCTCCCAACCTCAAATCCAACTCAATGCCTTGACCTCCTTCCAGTTGCCCTCTCCCCTCAGGACACTACTGGAAAAGTAACTCCAGCCCATGCCCTGTTTAAAGTTGGACCCCACCCCTTCCTACCCTAATCAAAAGTCCTGTGCTAGTAGGTGACCCATAATAATGGTCATTAATTGCTGATAATTCAGTATTTTGTTTGATGACACCCTGAGTATCTGAGAAGCTATCCAGGGATGCAATGCTAACCCTGAATGGGGTTCCCTACATATTGTCTGTCTAGGTGCTGCCTAGTTGGCAGAATTCAGAGTTAGGTTTTACCTCCATATTTTTATTCAAGCTATTTGGCTGCATGTAAGGTTTCCCTCAATCTGACTGGTAGGGAAATAAGGGTAAGATTAAGTTTAACCATGTAAAAAACCATGCCAATAAAGGATAAAATATCCCCAAGGAACTGGAGGCCTTCTATTCTTTGGTTATTATCCAAAGCACTGAAGCAGAAGAACTCCTTGCCTCATCAGAGTCTTTGGGAATTATGTGTAAAGCTTAAGACTTAATCAAAAGCCTGTAATTGAAATTCAACTCCTTTTCTGTTTCTTCTTCCTCAAAAAGTCAGTTGTTTGATGCTCCAAGAAAGACTTAATAAGTATTTTGCTTGGATTTGACTGGGCAGATACTGGCTGTACACACAGCAGAAATAATGAAACACAGCTAGATTACCTTTTTCTTTTATACATATTCACTAACCATGGAAAGATCCAGTTATATAAATGAATGAAGTGACATAATCAGAATGCTTATTTTGGATTAACTGATTTGTTGGTTAGTAAATGATATTTCTTCTGGGGTCACCTAATAGGTGCTATATGGAATACACACAAACAGAAAACAAGATCCCAGGCTACTGGAAGCTTCCATTCTCAGCCAACAGCTTACATCCAATATAACACCAAAGAAAAACACCCAGCAGGGTTACAAGAATTAAACAAAGTATAATGTGAGGGTTTTCACTGCTGATATGCATAGAGAAAGCGGAAAGTACAGAGTTATCAAATCTTTTTTGGAAAAATCTTACATTTATATTTAGTGTTAATGAAATTAAAATCAGAATCACCTCACCAGTAAATGGAAATTTTATTCAAAATAATTACATTAGCACTGACTGTATTTTAGTAAATGATTCCCTTCACATAGTGATATAAAAATGAAAACAAGTCATTCACAGTTTTTCCTCGCTAAACTGAAAGCATGCTTTACTGGAACAGCTCCAAACAAAACAACAATAGGATATTTAATTTTCCAAATGTAAATGTGTGAAAGACACAAATTGGACTTAAAATACTTTTATATCTGGATTTTTATATATAAAGGTCATTTAGAAGAAATAGAGTTAATATTTTTTCTTCAACTTGTAAACTGTTCAAAGTTGGAACTAGTCAGGATGGCTTATATGCCTTTCTATATGATAGTTTTCCAGTTGGCTACAGACAAGAGTATTGTTGCTTTTCAAAATAGTTCAAGGAAAGTAAAAAATATACATCCTGGTAGTTTTGAAATTTTACTTCCTTTCTCTTGTACTTAGAAGCAGCTTGGCTTAGTGGGTAGAGCACTTTATATTCTTCAAAATCACTTTTACAGTCTGGGCCAAGAGAACTTAATAGGCAGAACGTAGCCATGTACCCCAAACTAGGACCAAAAAGATACTTGAAGCATTAGTTGATTAACATAAAGGCCAGACTGACTTTAGACTCAAACAACAGACCCCAACAACACCCCCTCAAAAATGGACAGAACACATGAATTTCCAAAGAACATAGAGTACATTTTCCATTCCTTAGCTAATAGGATTTGTTGGTTAGAGTTTATTTGAAATTCACACCAAAAAGAAAGTAAATACAGTTTCTGTTTTATGAAACTCCAGAACCTTGGTTTCAACAAAATAATGAAGGTTTTCCATCAATTATAACAGAAAATATTACTGAAGGGAACTGATTTAACCTGATTTATGTGGAAGATATCTAAAGGCAACCAACTAAAATTGGACAATGGACAGAGGATAATAGATTTATATATATTTATGTAAGACATATTTCATTTTATACTCTGTTATCTATCTTACCCCCCAAAAGCAACTGCAATTTATATTAAATATGATGCTGAAACTAGCTGACACTCCAATCATAGTTCTTTCCTTTCCGCAGGCTAGGAGAGAGACATTGCTTTGTGGAGCAATTTTAATTGTTTTACAGTTTCATTACAAAACATCCTGTCTGTTATACTGGCTTCCTGAGGCTATAATGATAACAGTGTTTGTTGCTATTGCTTAATTCTCCCTCAGGGTGTCTGTTTTTACAGTTACAATTACAACTGGAAAGCAGTTCATGAACATGTAAGCATTAATTTGGCTTTTAATTTATTTGACCTTTTGCATTCAGGTGCTAATTAAGCTAGTGCAAATCTCATCTGATGTACAGTTTTGGACTATTTTGAATCAAAGCTATAGGAACAGTGCTTCTCTGAGATGAGAAACTGGGGCAGCTTCTGATTAGGACCAAATAAACGAGTTAAAAGGCAGAGAAATATATGCATTTACGTGTAGAAAATAGAATGTGCCATCATCTAAGTCCCTGTCTCTGAGCACTTCAACTGGTTTAGGGATGGACCCAGAAAGTGATTAGGTGAAGGGTTTGATACAGGGATATAAACAACAGCATCTCTTAAATGGCTCCTATACCTAGAACAGGTCACAGGGTGTTTGAGAACAGAAACAGAGGTCTGTCTTGTTCTGGCCTTCAAGGAGTCTACAATCTACTAATCCCCTCACATAGCCTTTCCCCTCAGAAGAGCTAAATTGTGGCCAAAATGGTCAAGAAGAAGGTCCAATTGCCTTCCACCTCCCCACCTGCCATCATTCACAACTCCAGTCCAGATGCCTGCAGAGGGAAGGGAGACTGAAAAATAGCCCTCTCCTCAAATCCTCCCCAACTTGCCCACTCAACCCAGAGCTACCTCAACCACACACAGTCAGATATTCCCTTCTCCTATCTCTCATGCTCACAAACACACAAACACATTCCACCCAGAGCCAACTCAGGGACATGCACACATCCTTTTCCAATATATTTCTCTTTCTCCACACACACACACACACACACACACACACACACACACACACACAAAGACACAAAGACACAAATGCACACACTCCACCCAGAGCAATCCCAGCCAGAAACCGTCAGACATCCCCTTCCCCTATCTTTCACACTCACACACACTCACACACAGCAGACCAAAGCAGTTGCAGCAATGTGAAAAGGCAAACCAAACTACAACTACACTGGCTACTGACTTATTTCCTCTCAAGCTCCTTCGGGCTCTCACTGAGCTTCCCGGTCTGTCAATCCCAATGGTGGCAGCAACAACTGGAGTCGCTGTTCCACTTCTTCTCTAACATTAATAACAATAATAACGACAATAATAATATTTGTCAAGCACTATGTCAAGTACTGTTCTAATCACAGGAGTAGATATAAATTAATCAGATTGGACAAAGCTCCTATCCTACATTGGGCTCGTATTCAAAGAAGGAGGGAGAATAAGTATTAATACCCATTTTACAGATAAAGAAACTGAGGCACAGAGAAGTTAAGTGACTTGCCGAAGGTCACACAACGGGCAATTGGGGGAGGTGGGATGAGCCATCCCTAAGGCTGCTCTTCTCCAAACTGAAGACGATGCTGTAGGAAAGTATTTCAGTCTCCATGTGTGCAATTCTCTCATTTCTGTGTCCTCCTGAATTCCCAAATTGCATTCTCACGTCCCATGTTCACCTCTTTCATTTCCACACCCGTGTGAAGGGTATTTCTTCTAGTTGTGCACAAATAGTTTGCTGCCTTGATGTTTGAATTTTACTTCTTCCACACTGCTAATGTAAAATTCTTACACAAGTCAAAATGTTTATATATTCACAATGAGTTATTCATTAGCAAGGATGATGATCACCTAAATAAAATTCCTGGATTGAGTTTACCCACAAACCAAAGTGTTTTTCATGTGGAAAATTACTGAATACCAAACAATGTGGGTTTTAGGAAGAACTTCAAAGTATCTTTGAACTAGAGAACTAGAGGAGCGGAAACCCAAGAAGTGGTAGAATTGTCATTAGCTGCTTAATTCAGAGGATAAGTTAAATAGACAAAATGTAGAGATGCTTCGTAGTCACAGATTTTCACGGGGAAAAAATAGAAGCATTGGTTGAAACTCAAAATACCTAATGATGGTGTGCTGTAGGCTGAAGGAACAAGTAATCATAAATCTCCACAGGTTATCCCTTCATTCCCCACTGCCTTCCTTCTAGCTCATGAACTGGTCCCCAAATATCCCAGACTTTTGATTCTCCTCCCTTCCCCATAATATCTTCCCCTTTAGTTCCGGTTGACTCATCAAAGCCTTTTTCTAGTCACCTAACAACCTCGATACCACTCTCCCCAGGATCATTACCATCATAATCATCAAAACCTAAGCCAGTAAAAGATGCCATTCCACCTAGGAATAGATAAGATGGTATCCTGAGATTTATATTAAAATAAAGCAATATCAAATCAGTCAGAATTTTTTTCCATTTGGGACTTAATGATCACATAAATAATGCTGAATACATTATATATACAATTCTAAAAGGGAGGAAGTTATTTAGGAAGGCTAATCATCATTGACTATTTTCCAGAAAATGTCTGCTTATGAATATGTTCCAAATTTATCGTACATTCCTGTGGAAGGCTATATCCCAAATTGAGGACCATATCATTTCCTCACCAGTCTCCCTACTACCAGCCTCCTTTTCCAGTCCGTACTTCACTCTTTCCTTTCCTCATCAGGTAGAAACTCCTAATAATAGGCCTTAAGGCACTCCATCAGCTCTCCCTCTTACATTCCCCGCTTTTTTATCCTACTAGATTCCAGCTCTCACTCTCCATTCCTCTCAAGCTCATTTTTTCACTGTCCCTCATTTTTAATACCCCTGTCTGACCCCTTGGTCTTTCCCTTTCACATGCTTGGCACTCTTTCCTCCTTCAAATACTTGACCACAACTCTCTTCATCTCCAAGGCCTTTCTGAAATCCTTCCTCCTCCAAGAGTTCTTTTCTAATTAATTGTTCTCCTCACCAGATCATCTCCTCCCTAGCATAATCTCTGCGTTACTTTAGGGGCTCACAACTTTTTGTCCCATTTTTGTACATATTTTCATACTTTATTATTTAAGCCCATTTTCCTATTTGCAAATAACTTTATGCCTGTCCCGCCTGTGAGATTAAAAGCTTCACTAGGGCAGGAATCATGTGTTCTACCTCTATTGTACTCTACAAGTATTTAGTAAGGTGCCCTGAACACATTTGATAATCAATATATTCCACTGATTAACTGATTAATTTCACGAGTTCACCCATAATAATAATAATGTTGGTATTTGTTAAGTGCTTACTATGTGAAAAGCACTGTTCTAAGCGCTGGGGTAGAGACAAGGTAATCAGATTGTCCCATGTGGGGCTCACAGTCTTCATCCCCATTTTCCAGATGAGGGAACTGAGGCCCAGAGAAGTTAAGTGACTTGCCCAAAGTCACACAGCTGACAAATGGCGGAGCCGGGATTTGAACCCACGACCTCTGACTCCAAAGCCTGGGCTCTTTCCACTGAGCCACGCTGCTTTCAGAAGTTTTCCAAATGACCTCAGTCTCACTTGTGCCTTTTAATTGAAGGCTCCCAGGATCACACTGGAAGGATAATAAAAATAATAATAATAATAATAATGGCATTTATTAGACGCTTACTACATGCAAAGCACTGTTCTAAGCGCTGGGGAGGTTACAAGGTGATCAGGTTGTCCCACAGGGGGCTCACAGTCTCAATCCCCATTTTACAGATGAGGGAATTGAGGCCCAGAGAAGTGAAGTGACTTGCCCAAAGTCACACAGCTGACAATTGGCAGAGCCGGCATTTGAACCCATGACCTCTGACTCCAAAGCCCATGCTCTTTCCACTGAGCCAAGCTTCTTCTCTAAGGATGGAAGGATGAAGGATGAAATGCCAAAAGTGGTGTATGGGATAGAGGTGGCAATCCATAAACGAGAAGAGAAAGGAAAGAAAACTGATGGGAAAAGCCTCTGATAAATGCTTTGTGAGGACCAAAATCAACAAATTAAACCTAAAATTCCAAGGACAGTAATCACTAGAAAGGCAGTACTTGTCTCTCTTGTTTACCTAGAGTATCAGACCATTTGTTACAACAAATGAACCAGCACAATTTCCTTGAACTTGTATTGATTTTCAGATTGATGATACTGTTTGGACCCTTGAGAAATGTGAATATTTTCAGTATACTTCTAAACCTTAAAAAACTCCTAAAAACATTTTAGAGGCTAGCCAACAACTTTTATTTTTCTCAAATGAAAAGGTAAGAATTATAACCTACACAGCATGAACAAAACAAGATTAGAATGATGACAAACTCTACAGGCTATTAAAAAAGGTAATTATGTAAATGAGACAAATACTATGAAAATACGTTTTGAAAATGCTCTGGCACTCAATCTCTCTTTCACACACACATATACACACTGACTTACACATTTTATTTTTTAAACTCTGCTGTGTGGACATCATTTGTCAGGGATGGCAGCCCTCTGCTGGTCATGAGTTTTACAAGGTGATCCTCAGAACTTAAAAAATACTACTCTTCTGAGTTACATGATGGGGAAATAGTGATACAATGCCTCCCTCTGAAATTTATAGGCTAAATACTACAGCCCAACTCCACACCATTCCTTGCGCCAGAGAATAATTGTGCTGAACTGAGTTCACACCTTTGCTATTTCTGTGTCTTCGTCATTTACTGCTGTAGCCTTCCAAAGCACCAGAGCATAAACAATCCGGAATACTGTTTCTCATCATCTATCTTATATGTGATACCTGGCAGTCCTCCATGAAATCTCCTAGGACAGTTCATTTTGCCAGTTATTCTGCCTTCCTGAATTTGCTTCATTAATCAAATAATCATTGAATTGTAATGGGGAAAAAAACAACACAACCTCAAAGGGAGCTAAGCCAAACTTAGTAAGATGTGCCAGATCAGAAAAAAATAATTTTTGTGATAATAAGGCAAGGAAGCTGGTATCCTAGTGCGTAACACTCAAGACCAGGAGGACTAAATACCCCTAGTGTTTAACACCACTGAGTCTTTTCTTTAATTGATTCACTAGTATTTGTACTTAAACACTGAGGCCTCTACTTTACATCACATGCACAACTACAATCCACTCCTGTTTTTCTGTTACAGCATTCTGGGCCTTAGGGAAACTTGAGGCGAATAGCAAAACATAGTTAGGAATGGACTTTTTTAAATGCAATGGATTGCACTGTATTAAGAGCTGGGGAAGTCCAACCAAAGCACGAGGCACATTACCTATCCACAAGGTGCTAACACTGTAATGGAGACAACAGACATAGAAATATTCACTATCAGTGGAATAAGAATAAATGAAATTGAACACTCAGTCCAATACATACATATAGACAAGTGCTGAGGTTGGTACAGAAGCCCTTAAGATGTTGATAAGATTAAGGGTACAGATGATAATCAGGGAAGACTTGAAATAAGAGGTGAGATTTTAGAAGGATTTTTAAGATGGGGAAGTCTAGTAGATTCAGGGAAGGGAGTTCATACCCTAGGGTTAACATACCCTAGGAATAGCAGGGTCAGAAGTGGGCAAGAGTGGGGTACAGCTAAGAGATGGGCTTTGGAGGAGTGAAGAGTTTGAGCAGAAGATTAGAAGGTAAGGAGAATCATTAAGTAAGGTGGGGAGAGTTGATGGAGAGCCCTGGAGCCAGCCTGCTTGATGAAGAGGGAGACAGGCAACATTGTTCTGAGTGATATTTCTGGAAGACGATCTGGGCAGCAGCCTGTGAACTGATGACTAAACTGTGGAGAAGTCAAAGGGCAGGGATACCAGAGAGGAGGTAGATACAATAGTACGGTATTGAATATACCCCAGAATTTGGCAAGCATGGTTCTTAGTAAGGGCTTAATAAATACTTTAAATATTATTACCATTACAATCATGATATGACGAGCGTTTAACCTGGGGTAGTGGTGGCTGAATGGTGGAAAGGAAAGGGCTGACCTGCAAAATATTTGTGAGGAAAAACAAATCAGCAGATTTCAGTAGTAGATAGGATGTGAAAGCAGAATGACCGTGAGGAGCTAAGGATGTTTCCAAGCTTTGGTCACATAAAGGGAGGTGATATTGACATCTGAGATGGGGAAGTTAAGAGAAGGGAAGGGTATAAATGAGAAGATGAGAAGGTCAGATTTGGACATAATGAGCTTGAGAAGTGAGTGGGTCATCCAAGTTGAGATGTCCTGGAGACAAGAAGAGAGGTAGGATTGGATAATGAGGTAGGATTGAGAAGCAGTGTGGCTCAATGGAAAGAGCCCGGGCTTGGGAGTCAGAGGTCATGGGTTCAAATCCCAGCTCCGCCACTTGTCAGCTGTGTGACTTTGGGCAAGTCATTTAACTCTCTGTGACTCAGTTACTCATCTGTAAAATGGGGATTAAGACTGTGAGTCCCCCATGGGACAACCTGATCACCTTGTAGCCTCCCCAGCACTTAGAACAGTGCTTTACACATAGTAAGTGCTTAATAAATGCCATCGTCATCATCATATTGGGTGAGTGGTCAGGGCTGGAAATACAGAGTGCCTTCTTTCTGCTTTCAAAAGTCTTGTCAAATATACAGAGAAGAGAATACATACTACCTACTCTGAGTTGGAAGTAGCTGACCCAGAGAAAGAATGAAAATAGGAACACTTTTATAAAGAAGTTAAAGCTTAAAAGTGTTGTCTTTATAAGGAAATTCATGAGAGCCATCAAGTTCAGACCATAATTCTCCACTCCTAAAAAATCCCCAGTGGTTGCCCATCCACCTCCACATGAAACAGAAACTCCTTACCATCGGCTTTAAAACACTCAGCTACCTTGCCCCCTCCTACCTGTCCTCCCTGCTTTCCTACCCTTCACTTCTCTAATGCCAACCTACTCACTGCACCTGGATCTTGTCTAACCGGAGACCTCTTGCCCACATTCTGCCTCTGGCCTGGAATGCTCTTCTCCTCTTTATATCTGACAGATGATCACTGTCCCCATCTTAAAAACTTAATTAAAATCACATCTCTTCCAAGAGGCCTTCCTGTCTAAGCCCTCATTTCTTCTCCCCCCACTCCCTTCTGCATCACTCCTGCACTTGGATTTGCTCCCTTTCCTCCCCCCGCCACCAGCCCCACAGCACCTATGTACACATCCATAGTTTATATTAATGTCTGTCTCCCCTGCTCCACCGCTAGACTGCAAGCTCATTTTGGGCAGGGCACATTTCTACCAACTCTGTTATATTGTACTCTCTCAAATGCTTAGTACGGTGCTCTGCATACAGTAATCATTCAATAAATACAATCGACTGACTGACTGTCAGTCCTATTTAATTTGAATCTTTCTTTTCAAAACCAAATGCTTTGAAATTCAATGTTTTATTCTGTCCAGATGGGAGAGTGGATTTAAGACTACAACAGACTCTGCACCTCCCTGCTGTGTGACCTTGGGTAAGTCACTTCACTTCTCAGTGCCTCAGTTCCCTCATCTGTCAAATGGGGATTAATACTGTGATCCCCATGTGGGACATAGACTGTAAGCAACCTGATTAGCTTGTGTCTACACCAAGGCTTTCTACAGTGCCTGGCAAATAGTAAGTGCCTAATAATTACCATACAAAAAACGACATGACAATTTCTTTTTTGATTTGTCTTCTGACCACAATGAGCTTCCTTATTTCTGAAGAGCACTGACCTGCACTTTTCTCCAAACCAACAGCTTCTTTAAAGGAATGCAATGAAATTGGCTGAAATAATGGAGAGTCTTCATGGAAAATTTGCTATTTTAATGTACAGAGGAACATCTATGGGGAAGAAAGGAATGAAAAGAAATGAACTCCTCAACCACCTAGGGACCCAAAAGAATCCTGGGGACAGCAGCTCCTCATTGAAAATGAAGACAATGATGTCAAATCTTTATTTTTGTACTTTCAGACTTTTTTTGTCTACACGAATAATAGTTGTTCTTATTTGAATGCCTTAGTCTCACTGTAAAATAAAATACAATTACTATTTACTTCCTTTTTTGCCTCTAAATGTTTTAAAATGTTTAGCATTAGGATCAAGGATAAGGTTTATTTTTTAACTAATGTGAGTAAATGAGAGCAAACTGTTCTTCTTAGTAAAAAATAAAATCATTAATTAGAATCATTGGGTGTTAAAAAAGACAAAAAGAGACAATCTAAGACACTCCTCATACACTTATACTGATGCAAGAGACCACAAGAGTGATGGCATATGATGACCTAGTCATACCTCACCTCCCTTACCCATGATTGTACTCTAACAATCATTCTTAACTAGTTTACGTATTAGGATAATATGGAGAAAGTTGCATTCAGACATGATTTTTATATTTATGTGGTATGATAAAATGTAAAACCCTGAGCCACAAGCCAAAAGTGAAGCAAACTCCCCAGGGACAGCATCTTCTTTTTGGAACACATGGCCAAAGTGGCAACTAAAGTAAGGAAAAGAGGCTGAATCAAAACAATCAGCAGAAAAGAAGAAAAACTAGAGGAAAGTGAGTAAACATCTGATAAAACCAGGATAATAATTAAGAGGGAAGCTGCGCTGTCAATGTTCTCCAAAACAATTAGTTTGAGAAGCATTAAGGTCTAATGGAAAAAACATGACAGAAGCAGAGAACCTGGGTTCTAATCCTGGCTCTGTCACTTGCCTGTGGTGTGACTTTGTGCAAGTCACTTTACTTCTCTTTGCCTCAGTTGCCTCATCTGCAAAATGGGGATTCTAAGTACCTCCTGCTTAGACTGTGAGCCCATAGCAATTAAATACTGCAATTACTATTAGCATTAAAATTATTATTATGCTATGTGGACAACCATTCTACAAGTCAGTTTTTTTCAAAATGCTGAAACGAATCTATCTAAGTATCTCAGAAATAAAGATCTTGGATTCAACCACATAACTGCCCATACACTAGCAGAGTGAAGAGCTGCCTCGTTAACCAATGAATTTGATTCAACCAGATGATTCAGAAACATTTTCTACAAAGCAAACTTTGGGGCTTAAAGTTAATTTTCCAGAAAAATGGCTCAACCTTCCAATGCATTTTTCGATACAGTTTCACTAGAGAACAAGGGGGTGTCATCAATCAACAGTATTTATCGATCACATACTGAGTGCAGAACACTCCATTAAGTGTTTGGGAGAGTACAATAGATGGAGTAGACAAGATTTTACGGGTGAGAATCTGAAGCTTGTAATAACTAAATCTAGGCTTATATAGCACAGGGTATAGTGGAAACTTGGCATTTTCCCAGCAAATTGGGCAGTGTGGACAGCCAATGTGCACTGTAACTAGAATAATAATTATGTATTTATTATGCCCTTACTATGTGCCAGACATAGTAAGGGCTCGGGTGGATACAAGAAAATCAAGTTGGACACAGTCCAACACAGAATACTAACAGAGACTTAATCAGAGCTAGACTGTTGTACTCGAACCTCTCTTACTGTCTATAGACACCTAGCAAACTACCTCAGTGGAGTATTTAAGAAATTACAAAACTGGATTCAGGCTGGCAGTCATAAGAGAATTGCCATTGCTTTAAAAAATTGTCGGCCTAGGTACCTGCTTACTCCCTTCAAAAGATTTATCAATCAATAGTATTTATTGAATGCTTACTGAATGCAGAGTACAGTACTAAGTGCTTGGGAGAGAACAATATGACAGAGTTGGTAGAAACGTTCCCTGCCCACCCACGAACGTACAGTCTAGAGGGGGCCACAAACATTAATATGAATAAATAAATGATGACTATTTACTGAAGTGCCATGGGGCTGAGGGAGGGGTAAAGGATGCAAATCCAAAAGCAAAGGTGACGCCGAATGGACTGGGAGAAGGGGAAATGAGGACTTGGTCATTGAAGGCCGCTTGAAGGAGATGTGGTTTTAATAAGATCATCTAGAAGAGGGTTACATAAGTCTTTGTTACTTGGTTGGCTCGGACTAGGAAACTGTTTACAGGACTGTGACATTTCCTGACACTCCATGACTCACCGCCTCAGTGGAAGAGCATAAAAAGAATATCCAAGCTGAATCAGGGCAATGGTCGTGCCAGCTCAGTTTTCTACTTCCAACAGGGGTGGCAAAAGATGCTTGCAGAAACAGTGTGATTGCTGCCCTCCTTGACCTCCTTCTTATGGTTAAGTAAATTTCTAATTCTTCCTCCTAATCCTACAGTAGTCCTTTATTTTTTAATGGTATTTGTTTAAGTACTTATTATGTGGCAGGCACTGTTTTAAGTTCATCAGATTGGACAGTCTCCGTCCCACATGGGGCTCGGAGTCTCAATCCCCATTTTACAGATAAAGTAACCGAAGCACAGAGAAGTTAAGTGACTTGCCCCAGGTCACACAGCAGACAAGCAGCAGAGTGGGATTAAAATTCAGGCCCTCTAACTCCCCAGGTCCTTGTTCTTTCCCTTACGCCCCACTGCTTCTCTACCTCTGCTTGTGAAAAATACAAAAGGGGTGGAAAAAAACACTGTACTCTTGAAGGCCCTGAGGGAAAGGCACATTTGTGAGCAGACCTTTATTCACCTCCAGGCATCTTAAAGATGCATAGGTCTGGATAAGAAAAACACTGAATATTGGGTAGGTGTCTACCTAGACCAGCCTATAATAATAATAATAATAATAATAATAATAATAATAATGGCATTTGTTAAGTGCTTACTATGTGCAAAGCACTGTTCTAAGCGCTTGGGGGGGGATACAAGGTGATCAGGTTGTCCCACATGGGGCTCACAGTCTTAATCCCCATTTTACAGATGAGGGAACTGAGGCTCTGAGAAGTTAAGTGACTTGCCCAAGGTCACACAGCAGACATGTGGCAGAGCTGGGATTCAAACCCGTGACCTCTGTCTCCAAAGCCCATGCTCTTTTCCACTGAGCCACGCTGGACTGACTTAAACCTTCCCAGTTAAATGGCTGTCTACCCCCAATCTCAAATATCAAGGGAATGGGATATTTCACTTTTAAAATCCACAAATATAATGGGAGAAAGATACTTGGAAGAGCCGCGGAATGCACAGACAGTGAGTGTTAGTGCATACAATTCTATTTTCAAAGTTGACAGAAGGAATGGCTTTGAAATAATTTCACAATTTACCAGGCACAAAGACCTACTCTGACACTTGTGATCGTTTATCTACTATCTATTCATCACCTATCATCCAGCTATCTATCACTCGCTATCCATCTCTATAGCAACCATCTCTCCACAGTGCCTAGGTATTTTGACACTGGGACTAAGTCTCGGAGAATACACGGGGTCTGTTCTAAGCAGGGTTTAAAGCAACATAGAACCAAGGACCTTGACAGCCCAATCAATGCTCAGAAGCTGCCCAGGGCAGTTGGGCAAACTGGAGCTTTGGTTACCAAGCAGCTTTCACCTGGCTGTTTTAAACCACTGGAGAAAAGGAAGCAAATCTACAATTCTTCTTAAGATTCTTTACTGTCCCATTGTCTCTATTTTTCCCCCCCAATCTTCTTTTGAATATGCATATCTCCCTCCCACCATGCATGTTGGCAAATTTCCAGGGGTTTTATCAAATGCTCCTAGGGAGTACATTACTCATTTTAGGTTATTTAAATGAGTGATGCATAATGCCACTTCATATTCAAATTGCATGAAAGCCTATCTATGAACCCTTTCATCGCTGTTCATCTACATTTCCCCCACTCCCCTATTCCTGGAATCCCTTTTGGGTACTGCTAGTCTCTCAAAACTGCTACACATAGAGTCATTGCCCAGCACAAAATAAAGAATGACTCTCATGATGGGCTTTTCTTTAAAGCAACATATGAAATGTTTTTCACAGAAAATATAACATTATGTATAAATGGATACCTAAATTGTGCACCTGAATGCTTTAATTTTTTAAGTGGTACTTTGTGTTCATCATTTAATATTTTTCAGTATCTACCTACTTTTGAAAATACATGACTGGATGGAATGCCATTAGAAAATTCTGTCCACGGTGGTATGTTGCGGTGGAAAATCGGGGATGAGACTAAGGGAAGGAAGGTATGAACATTCTACAGTCTAGTTGGGAGGTGATTAAAAAAAAAATTATATGAGGATCCTGCCCTCAAAAAACTCATCTACAGAGGTAGACAAGAATACAGAAAATATGGCTTTGTTCCTCAACAGTCTTTTCATTTGCACAAAACTGACCTGAGTAGTCAAATCAGCTACCTGAAGCAAAGAAATAAAGAACCATTTATTTACTTCGCTATAAGCTATAAATCCATGTTGCACAACCTCAGTGCCTGGAACACTGGGTAGAAATTCCCAGTTCACTTCTTCACTCTGCTGCAAGGATCATTTTTTTACAAAACAATTCAGTCCATGTTTCTCCACTCTTCAAGAACCTCCAATTGTTGCCCACCCACCTTCGCTTTAAACATAAACTCCTAACCATTGGCTTTAAAGCCCTCAACCACCTTGTCCCTTCCTATCACACAGATTTCCTTCTACAACCCAGCATGCTCACTTTACTCCTCCAATGCCAACTTGCTCCTATACCTCAGTTTCGTCTACCTCACAGCCAATCCCTAACCCACATCCTGCCTCTGAAATGGAAAGCCTTCCCCCTTCATTTCTGACAGATAATCACTCTCCTCACCTTCAAAGCCTTATTAAAATCACATCTCCTCCAAGAGAAGGCCTTCCCCATCTAAACTCTCAATGGCCCTTTTCCCTCTTCCTTCTGTGTCACCCTTTCCCTTGGATTTTTACTTTTTAATTCACTCCACGCTGAGTCCCATAGCACTTAAGTGCACATGTGTAATTTTTTTTAACGTCTGCCTCTTCGTCTATATTGTAAGCTCCACATGGGCAAGGAACATGTCTACCAACTCAGTTATACTGTACTCTCAATCAATCAATCAATCAATCACATTTATTGAGTGCTTACTGTGTGCAGAGCACTGTACTAAGCGCTTACACTTAGTAAAGTGCTCAGCACAACATTAGGCACTCAATAAATACGATTGATTCCTAGATTCCTTATTATAATTATGTATAGGATCTTACAATAATTAAGTGCATAGCCGTTATATTAATGTTTGTTTCACTTTCTAGCCCATAGGTTTGCTGTGGGTAGGGAACGTGTCAACCAACTCTGTTGTACTGCACTCTCCCAAGTGCTTAGTACAGTGCACTGCACACAATAAGCACTCAATAAATACCACTGATTGAAACCTTCATTAGACTGGCATGGCTACCCTTGTGACAGTCATTGAATGATATGATTGCATTGCATCATTGCATAGAGAAGCTGCGTGGCTCAGTGGAAAGAGCCCGGGCTTGGAAGTCAGAGATCGTGGGTTCTAATCCTGGCTCTGCCACTTGTCAGCTAGGTGACCTTGGGCAAGTCACTTCACTTCTCTGGACCTCAGTTACCTCATCTGTAAAGTGGGGATGAAGACTGTGAACCCCACGTGGGACAACCTGATACCACGTATCCACCCCAGCACTTAGAACAGTGCTTGCACATAGTAAGCGCTTAACAAATACCAACATTATTATTATTGCACAGGTTTCTCCCTAAGAGTCCCGTGTCTATCCTCCATATACTTAGGAGAATTCAATTTGTCATTTGATAGGCTCCCTTGCTGAACAAGTCATTAATCTCCAAAAACATCAAGGAAACAAGCAAGTGTTTGTGAGAGAGATAGAGAATTAGCGTTGCCTAGTGGATAGAGCAAGGGCCAGGAGTCAAAAGGATCTGGGTTCTAATCCCGGCTCCATCACTGATCAGCTGTGTGACCGAGGGGAAGACATTTCACTTCTCTGTGCCAAAGTTATTTCATCTGCAAAGTGGGGATTAAGGTTGTGAACCCCATGTGGGACACTAGCACACTTGCCCCCTTCAAAGCCCTACTGAAAGCTCACCTCCTCCAGGAGGCCTTCCCAGACTGAGCCCCTCTTTTCCTCTGCTCCTTCTCCCCTCTACATCAGCCCAACTCCCTCTCTTTGCTCTGCCCCCTTCCCCACCCCACAGCATTTGTGTATATGTACATGTTCATTATTCTATTCATTTTATTAATGCTGTGAATATATCTATAATTCTATTTATTTATATTGATGCCTACTTGTTTTGTTTTGTTGTCTGTCTCCCCGCTCCTAGACTGTAAGTCCATTGTTGGGTAGGGATTGTCTGTGGCCAAACTGTACTTTCCAAGCGCTTAATACAGTGCTCTGCACACAGTAAGTGCTCAATAAACACAAGTGAATGAATGAATGAATAATAATAATAATAATAATAATGATGGTATTTGTGAAGCGCTTACTATATGCGAAGCACTGTTCTAAGCACTGGGGTAGATACAAGGTGATCAGATTGTCCCACGTGCAGCTCACAGTCTTAATCCCCATTTTACAGATGGGTAACTGTGGCCCAGAGAAGATAAGTGACTTACCCAAAGTCACACAGTTGACAAGTGGTGGAGTCGGAATTAGAACCCGTGACCTCTGACTCCCAAGCCCGGGCTCCTTCCACTGAACCACGCTGCTTCTCTAATGGTATTTGTTAAATGCTTACTATGTGCCAAGCACTGTTCTAAGTGCTGGGGTATATGTGAGGAAATCAGGCTGTCCCAGGTGGGGCTCACAGTCCTAATCCCCATTTTATAGATGAGGTAACTGAGATACAGAGAAGTTAAGTGACTTGCCCAAAGTCACACAGCTGACAAGTGGCAGAGCTGGGATTAGAACTCAAGACCTCTGACTCCCAAGCCCGTGCTCTTTCCATTAAGCCACACTGCTTCCAATGACATGGACTGTGTCCAACCTGATTAATTTGTATCTTGCCCAGCACTTGGTATAGTGCTTGGCACATAATAAGAGCTAACAAACATCACTAAAAAAACGTCAGGAGGATGGAGTCTCCATGAACTGGGGTTTTTGAGACATATTTTATGCCTTTGTCTTATATTACCTATGCTTAAAATAATCTTATTATAAATACTTTATTATTTTGATGATTCAAAACTAATCAATCAATCGTATTTATTGAGCACTTACTGTGTGCAAAGCACTGTACTAAGCGCTTGGGAAGTACAAGTTGGCAACATATAGAGACAGTCCCTACCCAACAGTGAGCTCACAGTCTAAAAGGGGGAGACAGAGAACAAAACCAAACATACTAACAAAATAAAATAAATAGAATAGATATGGACAAGCAAAATAAATAAATAAATAAATAAATAAATAAATAAATAAATAAATAAATAGAGTAATAAATATGTACAAACATATATACCTATATACAGGTGCCATGGGGAGGGGAAGGAGGTAAGATGGGGGGGATGGAGAGGGGGACGAGGGGGAGAGGAAGGAAGGGGCTCAGTCTGGGAAGGCCTCCTGGAGGAGGTGAGCTCTCAGTAGGGCCTTGAAGGGAGGAAGAGAGCTAGCTTGGCAGATGGGCAGAGGGAGGGCATTCCAGGTCCGGGGGATGACGTGGGCCCGGAGTCGATGGCGGGACAGGCGAGAACGAGGTACGGTGAGGAGATTAGCGGCAGAGGAGCGGAGGGTGCGGGGTGGGCTGGAGAAGGAGAGAAGGGAGGTGAGGTAGGAGGCGGCGAGGTGATGGACAGCCTTGAAGCCCAGGGTGAGGAGTTGCTGCCTGATGCGCAGATTGATTGGTAGCCACTGGAGATTTTTGAGGAGGGGAGTAACATGCCCAGAGCGTTTCTGGAATCCAATTTCAAATGTTTTTCCAAAATCAGTATAAATTAATATGCCTTACCGGAAATCTGTATTAGATGCATTATGGTATAAACAGGAGATACATTCCTTTAATTCCTATAATGTGCCAGGCTTACAGAGTTCTAGGAACATGTGTAATTCTCACATTGGGAAAAAAAATGCACTTTATATAAGGCTGAAATTAAATATACAGCTGAAATTAAATACAAAAATGACTGAAGAAATAAAAGCAGTTGAAGTAGTCTTAAGGAGAAATTCACAGACATTGGATTATAGTGACTTTAATAATTCCAAGGAAAATTCAGGATGATGCAAAACGCTTTAAAAAAAATCTATGCTATTAACAAGGCTATGCAATTCAAGTGAAAGATCTGATTAACAATTGGATGCTTTGGGCAGTATGATGCTACATCTGCATTCTTCTCATCAAGTAGAAACTCCCAACCAGAGACTTTGAGGCATTCCATCTGCTCTCTACCTCCTACTTATCTACTCTTTTGTCCCACTACACACCAGATCGCACCTCTCATTCCTCTTAAGCTCACCTTTCCTATCTTTAAAGCCCTTCTGAAATCACACCTCCTCCAGGAGGCCTTCCTTAATTAATTTCTCTCTCCTTGGGTCTCTTCTCATCTATGACCTCAGCACTTTCGTATACCTCCTCATTTATGCATTCACAAATCACCCACCACACTTCAACTTATTTAGACTTGGGTACTTTGTTAGCCCTCATCCACATTTCCTTCTTCCCATTCTACATTGCGTACTATCTGTATTTAATCTGTGTCTACTTTGCCCTCAGAAGTGTAAGCTCCTTGAGGGTAGAGGTCAAGCTCTCTGTTGTACTCTCTCAAGTATTTAGAACAATGCATTGCAAAATATTACTGATTACATTAGCATAATGAAGGCACAGTACTTGTAATGCAGTTTTACAGTTGCTCTAATCAAACAATCTAATCCCCCTCGTCCCCCTCTCCATCCCCCCATCTTACCTCCTTCCCTTCCCCACAGCACCTGTATATATGTATATACGTTTGTACATATTTTTTTTTACTCTATTTATTTATTTATTTATTTATTTTGTATATATCTATTCTATTTATTTTATTTTGCTAGTATGTTTGGTTTTGTTCTCTGACTCCCCCTTTTAGACTATGAGCCCACTGTTGGGTAGGGACTGTCTCTATATGTTGCCAATTTGTACTTCCCAAGCACTTAGTACAGTGCTCTGCACATAGTAAGCGCTCAATAAATACGATTGATGATGATGATGATGATGATGAAACAATGGTATTTGAGAGCTTACTATGGGCAGAGCGCTATACTAAGTGCTTGGGGGAGTATAATACTACTGGGTTTGGTAGAGTTATTTCCTGCCCACAAGGAGCTTGCTGTCTACAGGGGGAGGCAGTCATTAAAATAAGTACACAATGCAAATGTATGTAAGTGCTTGGGTGAATATCAAGTACTTAAAGGGGACATATCCATATGCATAGGCCATGAAGAAGGGAGAGTAGGAGAAAAGAGGCCCTAGTTGGAGTACATCACAGGCAGCGTGGGCCTAAAAAAATGGGACCTTGGACTCTTCCATTGACCTGGCTTTGGTGCTGAGACTTCTGGAGGAACTAGTGGCCGTGGCGGTGGTATGCGCTATGCCACTCATCATCATCATCATCATCAATCGTATTTATTGAGCGCTTACTATGTGCAGAGCACTGTACTCAGCGCTTGGGAAGTACAAATTGGCAACATATAGAGACAGTCCCTACCCACCAGTGGGCTCCCAGTCTAAAAGGGGGAGACAGAGAACAAAACCAACCATACTAACAAAATAAAATGAATAGAATAGATATGTACCAGTAAAATAAATAAATAAATAAATAGAGTAATATTTACTCCCCAGTGCTTAGAATAGTGCTTGGCACCTAGTAAGCAGTCGGTACACGGCATTGTTAGGACGATTATGACTATTACGACAGTGCTGATGGCTAGGTAGAGGGGTCGGGTCGGGGGTCGCACTCGCACAACCTTGCTCACTCTGTTTCCACCGGGGCACAGAGCATACAGTGTAAGCAGGCAAGCAGAGGGGCAGTACAAAATCAATCAATCAATCAATCAATCAGTCGTATTTATTGAGCGCTTACTATGTGCAGAGCACTGTACTAAGCGCTTGGGAAGTACAAATTGGCAACACATAGAGACAGTCCCTACCCACCAGTGGGCTCACAGTCTAAAAGGGGGAGACAGAGAACAAAACCAAACATGCCAACAAAATAAAATAAATAGGATAGAAATGTACAAGCAAAATAAATAAATAAATAGAGTAATAAATATGTACAACCATATATACTGACAAAACGCAGGAAGGTGTCTGACTTGCAGCACCCTTGATGGCAGAAGTGAGGGCAGCGTGGTGCTGACACTGTGCCATCGCCCCAGGCCCCAGCAGCTAGTTGCCCTGGTAGCCGCCGTGGTCTCCGCCGCCCACAGAAGCCGGCTGTCTGTCAGGATTCCCACTGGGTCTATCCACCACGACCAATGCCCTGATGGCACGGCCCCATCAGGCAGAGACCAGGGACTAGAACCCAGGAATTCCGATACCCAGAGTCAATCAATCAGTGCTATTGAGTGCTTCCTGTGTGCAGAGTACTGTATAGCATCGCTTAGTGGATAGACCATTCATTCATTCATTCATTCATTCATTCAACTGTATTTATTGAGCACTTACTGTCTGCAGAGCACTGTACTAAGCGCTTGGGAAGTACAAGTTGGCAACATATAGAGACGGTCATCATCATCATCATCATCATCAATCGTATTTATTGAGCGCTTACTGTGTGCAGAGCACTGTACTAAGAGCTTGGGAAGTACAAGTTGGCAACATATAGAGACAGTCCCTACCCAACAGTGGGCTCACAGTCTATAAGGGGGAGACGGAGAACAAAACCAAACATATTAACAAAATCAAATAAATAGAATAGATATGTACAAGCAAAATAAATAAATAAATAGAGTAATAAATATGTACAAACATATATACATATATGCAGGTGCTGTGGGGATGGGAAGGAGGTAAGATTATGAATTTAGAGAAGCAGCGTGGCTCAGTGGAAAGAGCCCGGGCTTTGGAGTCAGAGGTCATGGGTTCGAATCCCGGCTCCACCACAAGTCTGCTGTGTGACCTTGGGCAGGTCACAACTTCTCTGAGCCTCAGTTCCCTCCCAACAACGGGCTCACAGTCTAGAAACCATGGGCCTGGAATAATAATGATAATAATAACGATAGTATTTGTTAAGCGCTTACTCCGTGCGAAGCACTGTTCTAAGCACTGGGGAGGTTACAAGGTGATCAGGTTGTCCCATGGGGGGCTCACAGTTTTAATCTCCATTTTACAGGTGAGGGAACTGAGGCACAGAGAAGTTAAGTGACTTGCCCAAAGTCACACAGCTGATAGTTGGCGGAGCGGGAGAAGTCAGAAGTTCATGGGTTCTAATCCCAGCTCCACCACATGTCTGCTGTGTGACCTTGGGCAAGTCACTTCACCTCTCTGGATCTCAGTTACCTCATCTGTATAATGGGGATTAACAGCGTGAGCCCTATGTGGGACAGGGGCTGTAACCAATTTAACTTCAATCTACCCCAGTGCTTAAAACAGTAGTTGGCATAGTAAGCACTTACCAAGTATCATAATTTTATTATTATTATTACCACAATACAATAGAGTTTAACCTGCCAACTTGTTAAAATCCAGGGAATTCTGCTTTTAGAATAAAGAGGATGAATTGAAAAGTATTTAAAGAATTCCTCCATGCTATCCAAGACTGACTGGTCTATTTAATCAGATACTGTTGGTGAGTCTGGAAATACGGATGAAATAATGTCTTAGTTTTATCATTAAATGAGTATAAATGTTCATTTGCCCTTGAAAAGTGGTAAAATTTTAACAAATAAGATTCCTTTTTGATAAACTGAAAGGAGTCTGCCATAAACCAAGAATAGTCCGAGAATTTTCAAATCACAATGCACACTTTCCTGGCTAAAAAGCCCAAGCTATTTTCTAATGTTACCATGCTGTATCTAAGCAGGCATCAAAAACCGGTATGAAATGGAAAAATATAGATCAATTTTCCTGTGAAGTCAATAATATACCATTTGAGAAATCCGAAGAGCTCTACTGGGCTCACCTGGTCTGGGAAGGATAGGAGGAAGAGAGAGAGGGAAAAGCAAAATCCAAGGCGAGGGGGAATGAGAATTCCAACAAAGTTTGCTTTCACACTCTCTCCTTTGATAATCCCATCTACCTCTTTGCTGACAGAAAATCACATCTATAATACGACGAATCTACCTTCTCCCTTCTCCTGGCTAGGCACACTCTTCGGGGCCTCCAGTCCCATCACATAGCAATACTGAACAAGGAGTTCAAGAGGTTGACCACCCCTCTCCCCATTAGGTCAACCATTTGAATTTCAAGCTTACATGCTTGGGTAATGCACTATGTTATTAGGATCACTAAAGAAATGAAAATTTGAGATTTCCAATACTGCACAAGGAGTTCAGGAGGTCGACCTCCCCTCTCCCCATTAAGTCCCATGATGATTTAAATGCCTTCTTCAACAGCCCATTCCACTGAGCATGGGAGATCATCAGCTCAGGGAGTTTCTTTGTACTGTCCCTATTCTTGTCATGAGTTACAGGTGCTTGTACATAATGACATTATATTTCTTCTTCACTTATATAGTATCCTAGACTGAATCATGTTGTGAATTATCCTTTCATTAAAATTACTACTAATAGCTTCATAATTATATTTGTGAAACAAATTTGCAGAGAAATAAATAAGCTCTCTTCAGAATGTGCTATTAGGGATTTAGTTCAACAAAATGAATCTTCTACGTCAGGAAAAAAATGAATTTGTGAGTTTGGAGACCACAACCATTCAAATTTCAGGCTTATGTTTGTGGAATGCACCATGTTATCAGGATCACTCAAGAAATGAAAATCTGAGATTTCCAACTAAAAGAAATGCCTGTTAAAATTCAAGACTGATATGCTAATATTTCAAAACAAAGTTTTGGGGTTAATGGGCTGGGCTTCCACTCACCTCAGCCTGAAACTGGGAAGCCTTCAAACTATGGTACAAGCTCTTATATCCAGACTTGATAACTGCATCAGCATCCTCACTGACCTTGCTACCTCCTGTCTCTCCCCGACTCTATTCCAGACTTCATGCTGATCTCCGGATCATTTTTCTAAAAAAAATGTTCTGTGTGTATCTCCCCATTCCTCTAAAACCTGCAGTATTTGGTCATCCACTAGCACCTAAAAGAGACACTCCTTAGAGTAAGCTTAAAGGCACTCAATCACCTCTCCCCTTCCCTCCTAGCCTTGTAAATCTTCCATTACAACCCAGACTGCACACTTTGCTCCTGTAACACCAACCTATTCACTCTACCTCGATCATATCTTTCTCACCACCATCTCGCTCACATCTTCCTCTAGCCTGGAACTCCAATCCCCTTCATATCTGACAGACCACTCTCCCCATCTCCAAAGCCCTACTGAAATCATATCTCCTCCAAGAACCCTTCTCTGACTTACCTCTCTTTCCACACCATAATCACTCTCCCCTCTGCATCACCTATGCACATAAGTCTGAACCCCTTGACAGTCACCCACCCACAGCACTATGCACATATCCTTATTCTCTACCACTTCCTTTATCTGGAAGTTATTTTAATGTTTGTCTCCCCAACTAGACCGTAAGCTCCTTGAGGGCAGGGATCATAGCTACCAACTCTATTGTAGTGCACTCTTGACAATCACTTAGTACAGTGTTCATGGTAAGTACTCAATATGACACCCAAATCTATGTCTCCTCCCTTGTTCTCTCTCTCCCTCCCCCCTTATTCACATCTCCTCCTTCCTTCAGGACATCTCTACTTGGATGTCCTCCCACCACCTAAAACTCAAAATGTTCAAGACAGAGCTCCTTATCTTCCCTCCCAACCTCTGTCCTCTCCCTAACTTTCCCAGCACTGTGGATGGCACAACCATCCTTCCCGTCTCACAAGCCCCCACCCTTGGTGTCACCCTTGACTTCGCTCTCTCATTCACCCCACATATCCAGTCTGTCACCAAATCCTGCCGGTCTCATCTTCACAACATCTCCAAGATCTGCTCTTTCCTCTCCATTCAAACCACTACCACATTAGTACAATCACTCATCCTATCCTGACTGGATTTCTACATCACCCTCCTTTCTGACCTCCCAACCTCCTGTCTCTCCCCACTTCAGTCCATACTTCCCTCTGCTGCCCAGATTATCTTTCTACAGAAATATTCTGGGATGCCACCCCCCCTCCTCAAAAATCTCCAGTGGTTGCCTATCAACCTCTGTATCAAACAACTCCTGTTATATTGGCTTCAAAGCTCTACATCACCTTGCCCCTACTTGCCTCACCTCCCTTCTCTCCTTTTACATCCCAGCCCACACACTCCAATCCTCTGGTGCTTACCTTCTCACTGTGCCTCGATCTCGCCTGTCCTGCCGTCGACCCCTGGCCCATATCCTAATTCTGTCCTGGAATGCCCCCTTCAAAGCCTACTGAAGGCTCACCTCCTCCAAGAAGCCTTCCCAGACTAAGCCCTCCTTTTCCTCAGCTCCCCCTCTCTTCCACGTCACCTTTGACTCGTTCCTTTTGCCCCCTTCCTCCCCCACAGCACTTATGTGTGTGTATATATATATATATATAGATCCAAAATTCTGTTAATTTATATTGATGCCTGTTATCATTTTGATGTGCATATATCTATAATTCTATTTATTTATATCGATGCCTGTTTACTTGTTTTGATGTTTGTCTCCTCCCTTCTAGACTGTAAGCCCAGTGTGGGCAGGGATGACCTCTTTGCTGAATTGTACTTTCCAAGCACTTAGTACAGTACTCTGCACACAGTAAGCATTCAGTAAATATGAATGAATGAAATACCACTGATTGATTGATTTCAGGGTTAGAAACAAATATACCTCAAATTTATTAAATCTGAACTTTGTTACACATAGTTCACTTGGCTGAGAGCCAAATTATAAAATATCCTGTTTCAATCTATCCTAAAATAATCATTCCAGTTAACCCCTGTGAAAGGCAGAGATTATTTATTGTTTCTATAATCTTAGTTACAGTATTCATTAAGCATTTACTACAGACAAAGCACTGAGCTGAGCATTGGGTTAGCTACAAAATCACGTCAGTTAGAGTCCCTGACCCACATGGGGCTCTCAATCTAAGAGGTAAGGAGAAGAACTTTCTTACTCCATTTGAGAGCTGAGGAAAACAGCTTTCTTACTCCATTTCACAGCTGAGGAAAACGAGGCACAGAGAGGTTATATTACTTGTGTATTGTCACACAACAGTTCAGTGGCTGAGCTTAGGATACTTTCCCTCCTAGCTCCTTGTGGGCAGGGAACAGGTCTAAGAGTCCGTCAGTCAGTCAATCTTATTTACTGAGCTCTTACTGTTTGTAGACCACTATATTAAGCACTAGGGAGACTACAATACAACAATATAACAGACATATTCCCCGCCCACAACGTATTCTCCCAAGCACTTAGCACAATGCTACGTATCACAGTATACACTCAGATACCACTGATGCATTACTCTTGCACCCAATAGAGCAGTGCTGGTCTTGCTGGTGATATGAAATAGTGTGGTCTACTGGAAACAGCACAAACTGGGAGTCAGAGGACCCGGATTCTAATCCTGGCTTTGACACTTGTCTGCTGTGTGACCGTGGGAAAATCATGTAACTTCTCTCTGCCTCAGTTTCCCCCAGAAAATGGGGATTAAATACTTGTTCTCCCTCTACTTAAGACTGTGAACCCCGTGTGGGTCAGAGATTGTGTTCAACCTTATTATCTTGTATCTACCCCAGCACTTAGTACAGTGCTTGTCACACAGAATGCACTTAAGTACCACAGTTTTTACTATTATTGTTAATGATTATAATAAAACTCCAAATGCAGTTCTAAACTTCTAAATCTGCATTTTTTCCAGTTTTAAGTCAATTAAATGGCATAAAAATTTCAAAACTGAATTTGCCAACATGCAGTACTGGGAAAGGGGATGTGTCTCCATACGTGTTGTGGTTGAATTCACCAATGTGTGACAGAAAACTCCCTACTTAATGTACATGCTTTGGCACATGGCAATCACTCAGCTAAGCTGAATTTGGTCACAACTCAAGGTTCAGCGCTGAGTTACCTTGTTGGCATCAATCAGAAAGTGTTCTCACTGTTTAGAAAATGTGCAAGGTGTGGGGGAGGGAGGATAGAAAAGAGGGCCTCCTAGTTCTTCTCCTGGATACAGGCTCAGTTCCCAGAACAGAGAACTTCCCTGCTGAATCTCCCCAAGAGGAGACAAATAAGTAGGGGGAAGAGAGAAGGATGTTACCTGTGGAGGGACAAGAGGTATAGCATGGACCCACATTATCACACTTTAGGAGCACAATTTGCCACTGATCCCAATTTTTGACATTTTTTCTTTCTGTTCTTCTAAACGGGACAGCAAACCAACACGTTACCTTTCAGGTTTGTCTTCAACAATTATCCTTCCGTCTTTTACTAATTTTGAAATTACAAAATTAAGGGAGCCTGGATTAATGCACAAAATAAACTGCAAAGCCAGTCTGAGTCAGAATGAAATAACATTCTCCCCTGCTATTTCAGAGGGTTACCTTCTGCCGTTCACTCGTTCACTATGCCATAAATACATTACCTCAGGTTCACATCTAACTTCTGCTTTCAAAGGTAAAGTGAGGTTACTTGATTCTAACCCTTTATTTGGCATGAATTACCTCACCCTCTTGATATAATGAATCTAGAGTGTATTTATGCCTACAAACTGCAATCTTGATCTTCAGAAAAATGGCCCCTTAAAACATTCTGACACAATCTTATCAGGAGTCCTTATAGTCAGAAAAATAAAGACAATGAATAGCCATGCAAACCTGTTAACATCTGCTCAAAACCTACACCCTTCTTTCTTGTTCCAGCACTAACACAGACTAGCCTTCATTTGTATAATTCCTTAAAGCACCAAATGCTTAGCGTGACACATTTCCACTAAGTCTCATTTATATAATTAGTGCTAACATATGGCCCACAACAACACAGGAGATTTGGAATCATTTTTAGCAAACCATTAGGCATAAAGGGGTATATTTTCAGTATGGAAGAAGGGAATTAGGCATGTAAATTCCATTTACAATAACAAGAGCAGTGCAATGAAAATTTACCCCAAAAGATTTTCCTGATGATCACATTGAAAGTTAAAGAAATGACATTCCTCTTAACCCACACCAAACCGAAAGGAATTCAACAGATTTTTATCTTTATGATGTTTTAGTTTGCCAATATTTTCTCGAAGGTCATTAGATACAATCCCCAAATGGTAAGGGTTAAAACCACCTCGATTTTGGCTCAAAACAGCCTGGATTGGCCATGTATATTAATCAAACACTTGACATTTACTCGTCTACAACAAGCCTTAAGTGGGGCTGAATTCTCTTGAAAACCAATGATCAGGAATGACTTCCTCCTTGCCAACTCTAATGGACGTAATTCTATCCTAATCTTCTTCAACCTCTCTTGGCTGCCTTCAACAGTCCAGACCATTCTGTTTTCCTGGGAACCCTATCTAGCCTTAATTTATGGTATTTATTGAGTGGTTCCTCTGTGAAAAGGACTGCGGAAATCTTGGTCTTGCTATTATAGCTCTCTTCCTTCTCACCTACCTGGTCGCTCCTTCTTAATCACTTTTGAAGATTCTGTTTGTCTCACTCTCTAATTGTGGATGTTCCTCAAGACTCTGTTCTGGGTTCTTTTCCCTTCTCACTCTACACTCACTCCCTTGAGAAGTTTATTGGCTCAGCTTCCCCCTCTATGTAGTTGACTCCCAATCCTACCTAGCTGTCCAGACCTCTCGCCTCCACTGCAATCTCACATTTCCTCCTGCCTCGAGGACATCTCAGTGATGATGGCATTTGTTAAGCACTTGCTATATGCCAGGCACTGTACTAAGTGCTGGGGTGGATACAAGCAAATCGAGTTGGACACAGTCCCTGTCCCATGTGGGGCTCACAGTTTCAATCCCCATTTTACAGACGAGGTAAATGAAACACAGAGTAGTGAAGTGACTTGCCCAAGGTCACACAGCAGACAGGTGGTGGAGCCGGAATTAGAACCCATGACCTTCTGACTCCCAGGGCCATGTTCTATCCACTAGGCCATGCTCCTTCTCTATCCACCGCAACATGGATATCCCACCGGCATCTCAATATAGCCAAATCTGGACTCATCTTCCTTCCCATATCCTCTCCTCCAGCTAACTTTCTCATCACTGTTGACAAAACCACCAGCCTTCCCATGACCCCTCCCTCTTTCAACATACATATTTTGTCTATCATCAAATCCTGTGAATTGTTTTATCTTCACAACATTTCTAGGATCTTCCTCCTTTTCTCTCCATCCGAATGACCACCATACTGGCCCAGCACTTGTCATATCCTGGCTTAACTATTGCCTCGGCCTCTAACAGGTCTCTGTTTTGTCCTGCCAAAATAATTTTTCTAAAATGTCATTCTGCATCTGCTTCCTCAAAAATTTCCAGACCCATTCCTCAATGCATCAAGAAAAAC
This sequence comes from Tachyglossus aculeatus, assembly GCF_015852505.1. Taxonomy (NCBI): domain Eukaryota; kingdom Metazoa; phylum Chordata; class Mammalia; order Monotremata; family Tachyglossidae; genus Tachyglossus; species Tachyglossus aculeatus. The sequence goes on from NC_052067.1 coordinate 27,744,429, forward strand.
CTCCTTACCATCAGATTAAAGATATTCCATCACCTCTCTCCCTCCTACTAATCCACCCTCTTTTCCCATTGCATCCCAGCTTGCTATGTTCTTTCCTTGCAAACGAACCTTACACAGTGCCTCCTTTTTCACGCTCTTTTCCACCTGGAATTCTTTCCCCTTTCAAATCTGCCAGAGGACAGCTCTCCCAACCTTCAAAGCCCTTCTGAAAGCATATCAATCAATTAATCGTATTCATTGAGTGCTTAGCTGTGTATGCCACTGTACTATGTGCTTGGGAGAGAACAATACAACAGAATCAGCACATATGTTCCCTGCCCAGGACAGGCTCACAGTCTAGAGGGGGAGACAGACAGCAATATAAACAATTTATAATATATGATTTAAAGATATAGAGATATCATCAGGAAGCCTTATCTCAATTCATGCTTCACCTTTTCACATTTTATCCCCCAACAATGGTCAATTCAACACTTCTGTCCCAACAATGCATTTGTGTACACCCATCCTCCCATACACTTACATACATAGCATACATTCACTCAAGCACTAACTCCCATACATATCCTCATTTTCTCTTCCCCCTGAACATTTTTTTATTGTCTGATTTCCCTAATATACTGCAAACTCTTTTAGGGCAGGAATCATTTAAACCATGCTAAATCTATTGTAGTCTCTCAGGTGCCTAGTACAGTGCTCTGCAAACAACAGGCTATTGATTGACTGCAGTGACACAATCATCATTGAAGGGGAATGCAACTAAAGCATTTAAAGTCGGATGACATTGTCTTTCGAAAGTTTTCATAAAAATCAACCTAAACCCACAGCACCTGACTTTAAGAAAAATACAGAGCCAACCAAGGATGTTTTGGTTTTAAGAGGTTACCCACAACAGGCTTCCAGTTTTTATGGATATTTGTACATTTGTGTGTAACTTGAGTGGGAGAAGAGCCAAGCCCAATGGCATTAAGAAATGTTCCCAAAATGGTGGGAACATAGTCAGCATTATTGTTTATTAAATGTAATGAGAATTTGCATCTGAGACTTCTGGTCCAGTTTAGTGGAAGATGTGAATGAAGCTGTTGTCTGGACTTGCTAATTCTTTAACGAGGCTATTTCTTATCCCCCATTATTTCTTATTTCTTATTATTTGTTATTATTTCTTATTTCTAGACTGTGAGCCCGTTGTTGGGTAGGGACTGTCTCTATATGTTGCCAACTTGTACTTTCCAAATGCTTAGTACAGGGCTTTGTACACAGTAAGTGCTCAATAAATACAAATGAATGAATGAATGAACCCCCCAGTTGTCAAATTCTTAAATACCCTTATTTGCTCAAGGAACTAATACTATGTGAAGCTTCCTTTTTTGGAGAATTAAAGAGCTTTGCAATTTCCTAAACATATTTTCTGAAGCACTTCTTTTTCTCAAAAATGAAATGGAAGATTCAGCTAGGGAGCATATCCAAGGTTCCCAGGTTTTTCCCAAGTCCAAGACGGGTTGGAGAGGAGTCTTCCTAAATCAGAGTCGGGGGTTTGGGACAAAGAAAAAGACAGGGTGGAGACCAAAGGTGAGGGGTAAAGAGGAGGTGCCCATTAAATTGTGTACAGCGCTTTCCCAAGTGTTAGTACAGGGCTGTTCACATAGTAAACACTCAATAAATACGATTGATTGATATCCATTAACTGGAGTCTCTCTTGTAATTGAAAATTGGCTATCCTGAGATGGGCTGAAATGATATTATCATTAGGGATCAATGCCATTGTAAACCCTTTGGGCCTAACACACACACTCTGTTGTTAATTCCCATCAAAGATTTATAATAATGATGATAGTAACTGTTGAGCGCTTACTATGTGCCAAGCACTGTTCTAAGCACTGGGGTAGATATAAGTTAATCAGTTTGGGCACAGTCAGGACACTAGGCATTAGAGATATCATCAGTGTACCAGGGAGTTGCAACACCATTCTTTGAGGAAGAGAGTGCCTGAAACTGAAATAGAATAAAACTAACCGTGTTTTCTGTTCAGCTGAGTGAAGAGTAATGAGGCAACAATGGGCCACATTTTTACAACTTAGTATTCATGTAACTGCTACACACACACACACACACAAAAAAAAAACCCCTCTCCCCTACCCCCACCTTGAGATCCAAAGCCCTAATGGATGTCTTCCAAGCCCGTGCTCGAGTGTACATGGTAATGACACTATCGGGAAAAGACTGGTGGGGAGGGAATCATATTACTGGGGCTTTAGTTAGCCAGGTTCTATCCCTTTTTCATTTTTAGAAATGTTTTTCCTGGAGAACGTGAGGAGAATCAGCTACGTTGGCGGAAGACACGGAAAGGTTATAATTTCCTATTTCATGCTAAATTTTTAAGCTTAAAGAAGCAATTTAGCTTCTGCTACAAATGTGAGATTATATAAAAAGACCTGGGGAATTAAATTAACCCACTAGAGCCCATTACAATGTTTCATGAACACAAATCACCATACTTTATAGCGGATAGATACCTTTCAATAATATCCTTTGGAAAACATCAGTTAATGCAATCATCACCAGAAGGAACACAAACCATTTTATGGACCATTAAACAGTTTAGGGCTACAGCAAATTTTTTTGGAAATGAAAACCTTTTCATTATATTCTCATACTAGTTCTATACTCCAAAATGTAATTTTCCATGTTACAAGTGGATTTTTGCCATACTCTAAATTTTCTATCACACTGCATGGGATTGTGTCCAATGTAATTATCCTGTACCTACCCCGCTGCTTGGCACAGAGTAAGCACTTAACAAATAATACAATTACTATTATTATTATTTCAATGACTTAAAAATTTCTTCTGTCAATGCAGTCAAAAGTTTTCTAAAAAAATTAGTCATGATTAAAGACCATTGAAGAACAGTGTTAAAATATATTTCAAATCTCTTCAAAATCAATATGCATTTCTTACAGCTAAAAATATTTCTTAAATATGAAACCATTGATATAAGACATCCTGTGAAATTATTAGCTTCATGCAAAAAGTGTTTCGTCTACAGAAGACTTTGTGTCTGTTCACCCGCAATTTTTAAAAATGACCAAAATGACCAAATCAACTACATAAAAGCAAGTAGCTCACCCTCTTCAAAATACAGGTAGCCACGAAAAAAAAAAACTTTCTTGAATTTCAAAGCCTTTAGAAAAATCCACTATGATGAGGGGCTAAACCTACATTCATTCATTCAATAGTATTTATTCATTCATTTATTCAATCGTATTTCTTGAGCGCTTACTGTGTGCAGAGCACTGTACTAAGTGCTTCGGATGTACAAGTTGGCAACATATAGAGATGGTCCCTACCCAACAGCGGGTTCACAGTCTAGAAGGGGGAGACAGAGAACAAAACAAAACATATTAACAAAATAAAATAAATAGAATAAATATGTACAAGTAAAATAAATAAATAGAGTAATAAATACGTACAAACATGTGTACATATATGCAGGTGATGGCATTTAAGCGCTTACTATGTGTGAAGCACTGTTCTAAGTGCTGGGGGGGATACAAGGTGATCACGTTGTCCCACGTGGGGCTCACAGTCTTCATCCCCATTTTACAGATGAGTTCTAAGCACTGAGGGGGGATACAAGGTGATCAGGTTGTCCCACATGGGGCTCATTCATTCATTCATTCATTCAATCGTATTTATTGAGTGCATACTGTGTGCAGAGCACTGTACTAAGCGCTTGGGAAGTACAAGTTGGTAACATTCAAAATCATATTTATTGAGCACTTACTGTGTGCAGATCACTGCCATTATTATTATCCATCATAATTTATTGAGCACTCAATTTATTGAGTGCTTACTGTGTGCAAAGCACTATACTTAGAGCTTGGAGAGTACAGTATAACAATAAACAGACACATTCCTTGCCAACAACGAGCTCACAGTTTAGAGAACTAGTAAAACAATTTCTGCTGCATATTTACACTCTGTGGGAAGCATTTCGTACTCAACTTTTACAATTACTTACGTTATTTGGATAATCAGCAGTCAGCCATTACCAAAAGACTTTAAGTGAGCCATCCTATTCTTCCTTCCAGGAAGAGCCAGGGTAGAGCTCTGCCTTATTTATTCTCTCTCTACAGGCTAGGATTTCCCAGGATTAGAGAAGACAGCCTGGATTAACGGAAAGACCACGGACTTGGGAGTCATAAGATCTGGGTTCCAATCCCCACTCTTCCAACTGGTTTGTGTGTGACCTTGGGCAAGTCACAGCTTCTCTGTGTCTCAGTTTCCTCACCTGTAAAATGGAGAATCAATACCTGTTCTCCCCCCTACTTAAAACTGTGAACCCCATATGGTCGAGGGACTGTGTTTTACCTGATTAACTTGTATCTTCCCCAGTGCTTAGAAGAATGTTTGACACATAATAAGCATTTAACTACCATGATCATAATAATTACTGAGGTAATCGAGTCATAACAAATACAAAGCTTAAGCAATACCTTTTGGTAAAACAAATAAAAATAAAAATAAAAATTTGCTTTATTTGCCACTGAGCCAGTCAAAGAGAATTCCACTGGGAAACCTGGGAAGCCATTTTAACAAAAAACAAACTTGCTCTTGATTGGTTCTTAAATATTAATTAAGATTTCTATTTTCTCATTTGAATATATACTGGACGGGAAATGCAAAGGAAGTTAAAGTTTGCAATATAAATACTAATTGGTTTTTAAGATCCAATTAAAATTTTAATTTGATTGCTTGATTCACTTAGCAATTATTCCAGTTTACTCTGCAATCTTCTTTGAGACAAAAAATTGTAAGCTCTATCTGTGATGGCTCCCCGTTCAATGAACACTTCAGAATGTCTTTAAAAGTACAATTTACAGAGAAAGTTATTAAAATTTGTAACCTTTTACATTTTTACACCTATGTCTATCTAAAGCTTCATAAGGATTCAGTGACGGGAAGACAACACTGAAAATTAAAATTAAGCAGTACTCCACTGTTCTCAATGTTAGTATTCACTGCCTCTCCTGACAGGAGGGTCTAATTATTTTGGTAAACAATAAATGCATTCAAGAATAATTCATCTTTAGTTTAAAGTTTTCAAGAGCTTTTTAATGAAATTACAAAGATTAAGCAAATTTCCAAGAACCTCCACATCAATATTTCATTTTAACATACCTATTCCTTAAAGATTACATCAATTCCAAAATCATAACTTTTAGAAATAGAATTTTTTAGATACATATTTTAGAGAAATGTTGGAAGTGTACAAAGTGTTCATTTTTCGAGACAGCTTTAGCATTCAAAAGAACATTCTTTCTCTTGAAAAATTACAACAAATTTGTTACATAAAAGTCTTTATTGATCTTTTTTTCCATTCCAAAAAACAATGTATTTAGGTAGCAGAGAGAAGGAATGTATTATCTAGTAACAGGACAATGCAAGGGGGAGGTCTATGGTTAAAATATCTACATTAAAAAGGAAATGGCCTTAAGCTACACTGCATTTATATTATTAACCTGGAAAAGATTAATTTTATCTTACTAAATGACATTTTGCAAATGCTGAATGAATGAAATTTGAAGAGATATGTGGTTCCCTCCCCTTTGGGCAAAGATTGGAGATTATTTTACCCTTAGAATGGACCCCAATGTAATGTAATTTAGTTATTTCCTCCTTTCAAAAACTTTTTCATGAAAGCGTAGCAAACTAAATAGGTTTTTTCCTAAACTATTAGCTGGTTTCTCTGAGGAAAAGAATTGGAGACAGGTTTAATGCAGCTAAACCCCGTTTACCAGTCCGTTGTTGTGTAGGGACCGTCTCTATATGTTGCCGACTTGTATTTCCCAAGCACTTAGAACAGTGCTCTGCACACAGTCAGCACTCCATAAATATGACTGAATGAATGAATGAATTGACCGAAGTAATTCTCTTAAATTATGATTCAATCTCATTAGATATTTTTCTTTCTCAAAAGAAATGAATACCACAGTTCTAATCTCTTATCAAAAACTGCCTTTAATAACGAATAATCCCCTTTCTCTGAATAAGCTCTGGTGAGTAAAGTGCTTCATCTTCACAAGAAATCAAACAGAAACTCCTCAACATTTGCTTTTAAGCACCTAATCACCTTGTTCTTTTTACCTCACCTTGCTATTCTCCTACTACAACCCAGCCTGAACACTTTCCTCCTTCTCACTGGACCTCGATCTCTTCTACCTCAGAGCCGACCTCTCGCCCTCATCCTGCATCTGGCCTGGATGCCCTCCCTCTTCATTTCCGACAATTACTCTCCTCCTCTTCAAAGCCTTATTGAAGGCACATCTCCTCCAAAAGGCCTTCCCTGATTAGGCCCTCCTTTCTTCTCCGGCTCCTTTTTGTGTCACCCTGATGTGCTCCTTTTATTCAGGCCCCCATCCCAGCCCCACAGCACTTGTGCACATATCTGTAATTTATTTATATTAATGTCTGTCTACTCTAGACCTTAAGCTAACTGTAGGCAGGGAATGCATCTGTTTATTGTTTTTACTGTTACAATGTACTCTCCCAAGCACTCAGTACAGTCCTCTGCACACAATAAGGGCTTAATAATTACAACTGACTGACTCACTCACAAATCACAACAGTCATCTTCAAGGAAACTGTGATTTGCTCCCAAAATACTAGGGTTGGGATGAACACTGAAATGAAAGGGAGAAGTAGCAGTAAAAGCAGCATGGCTTAGTGGAAAGAGCACGGGTTTGGGAGTCAGAGGACGTGGGTTCTAATACTGGTTCTGCCATTTGTCTGCTGTGTGACCTTGGACAAGCCACTTAACTTCTCTGTGCCTCAGTTACCTCATCTGCAAAATGGGGATTAAGACTGTAAGCCACACATGGGGAAACCTGATTAACTTGTATCTACCCCAGTGTTTAGAACAGTGCTTGGCACATAATAAGCACTTAACACATATCATAATCATTTTTTATTATTATTGCTAAAAGTGTTATACATGCAAATTATTTTGTTTAGAGTTTTTTTTCCCCAAAGTCCCAAATAGTCTGTAAAGACCTAGTGTATTCTATCTATACATGCATAATGTGTATATAGAAACCCATCAGTGTAGTTCAGGGGGTTGGGGTTTGGGTCAGGGGTGACGAGCAAGAGGGAAGGAAGTAGTTAACAGCCATCCAGCCTAACATATACTTGGTTGGTTTTCTCCACAGTGATAATGGGAAGTGGAGCCATTGATGTCACCTTACCCAATAAGTTCAGATCCTGCATTATAAGGCAGCCTTGAGAGACGGCAGAAGCAGTCTATGGCCTCGGCTGGTTTAACCCTTCCATAGGTCCAAGGGCCACACACAACCCATGACTTTGATACCTTGCACTACATATGACATCTCTTGACTGCCTCACAGGAACCTACCTGTAGGAATCGATCATCGTAGCTGGTGATAGGGAAAAGCAGTAGGAGGAGGGGAGGGAGAAGCAAGGGGGAAGAGAGAGGAGAAAGTATGGGAAAGGGAGGGGAGGAAGGAGGTGGCCCAGGACTGGGGAATTGTGCATGTGTAAATGTGGGAGAAGCCTCAGTGTGGTCATAGGGCAGGGAGTGGGAACCATGGGACTCTGGCTTTGGTCAAGCTCCTGCTCGTTCTCTTCAAGTCTGGAGCGTTAGGGGTGGTGGGGTAACAGGTGCCCCCATTTGAGGGAGGGGAGAAGCCTGAAGAGGTTGTGAGCACTAAGAAGGGAGTGCTAGTAGCAAGACAGCATGTTTGTGCAATGAGGAGCCAGCGTGGATCTCAGGAACAGTCACTAGAGATCCAAACACTACATTCATAGGAGGCTGGAGCAGTGAAGGGAGATGGTAAAGACAAAACACAGGCTGACAATCATACAGGATACTCCTTTTACTATTCATCGCATCTCAAGTACCAAAAATATTTTTATACTCAAAGTCCACATTTTGTCTCCTTTGGCTATAAGTTTTGAACTCTTACTTGACAGTCTTTCCTGGTCTTTTTGCTGGGCAGAGTTGTACTAATTACTCATCCTTTGTCCCCTCTGCTCTTCCTCTACCTTCCTCCTAGTAGAGCCTGGGAAATGCAACAGGCCAGAAAGAAGACAACAGGAAAAGCAGCAAGGAGACACAGACTGACTGGAACCCGGAAGCTAAGAAGAGGGAAAGGAGAGGGGCACTGCCTGTCCTCCCAACTATCAGTCCTTCCACACAGTCTCTTTCTGTCATTCACTGACTTAGAATGTTTGCTCCTGGGAAGCTAATTGGGGTTGGAAGAGATGTGTCTACCAACTAAGTTATGCTCTACACATAATAAGCGCCCAATAAATACAACTGATTAACTGGAATACTCCATCACAGTTCTACAGCTGCTAGCACTCCAAAGATCCTGGAAGTTCCCTGCCTCTGCACCTGAAGTAAATATTCTCTGGGACAGTGAGGTTGGGAAACAGCAGCATCTCTAGGGATAAGGCAAATTTTTGTCACTTGGTGGAACAAGTGCCTTAGTTTAAACCATTAATTAACCATTAATAATAGCCCCTGATATCCTTACTAGACACAATGCAGAGAAGAACTGGTTTGCACCGGAGCACAGGAGGAGTGCAGCCCTTGTGAATACAGTCCATCTCTAATGAGGTCATAACCATTTGGTTTGTGGGACAAAACCAAAGGAGCTAGTTGCAGCAAACCCACAACTACACAGAGTTACATTGCTGGCATCCTTTAAGAGGAAAGACTACCATCACATCAACTTAGACACAAGCATTTTCCTATCTTACCAGAGTTTGAGGTGTAACAGCTCCAACTGTTTCAACTGGTCCATAATTCACTCTACAGCCCTGCGTGGAAGGGGTAAACTAAATGTAGGGTGGAGGAAGGGAAGGTACACATCTTAGTACAGTGTACTGCACACTGAAAGTGCTCAATAAACACCTCTGAATGATCTCATATCCATTTTGTACACTGGAGGGTCTGAAGTTAGCAGGCTGCACTGCACAAAGGAATGAAAAGAGCAGGAATGAACTTGTGACAGACACAGATCTCATGGAAAACATATACATCAATTCCATTTTTTTCCACAATTAATTACCTGTAAGTATACCCTGAGGATAGTGTCATTTCCCATGCTGGCAGAACTTCTCTCTGAATTGTTAATAATGGTGATGGCTTACAACCCATTATCTATCTTTTCTCGCTGATATCCGTGTGACTGCCTGTGTAGTAGTAAGATGGCTGGCAGGGTCTGGAACCCAGGCTGGGGTCACCAATGGAGCTCACTCTATGCTTCCCTTAAGTAGGGAGGCAGCTGCTGTATTACAATTACACTTTATTGGCAGGCGATGAACACTTCCACTAGCCATTAATTCTATTTTAATAGGCCTATTTCTATTTAAAATTTATAAAGATGCTGCTTGACAGCACAAATCTAGGAAAAAATAGTGATTTACAAACTGTATTTTTTCAAATCCTGGACTGAAATTCTCTGTGGTATTGTTGGATTGATAATAATGAAGGCAATTGGCTCCGTCACAAAGACACAGAATAAGAATTTATAGAAAGAGGAGAGCCTGAGGTGAGATACTAATTAATATTTATATTGGACAAAGGTTTATATATGAAAAGAGTATTTTCCAAATAACACAGGAGTCCTAAGGTGACATCTTCTCTCCATTATGCTTTTCCTTAAGTAGGTTTTGTGAGCAGTTGTGTCTGAACCAAGAATTTTTCAAGATAAAATGTTTTAGCAAATTAATCAATGGTATTAACTGGCTGCTTATTGTGTGCAGAACCCTGAACTAAGTGCTTGGGTCAGTACAATACAATAGAGTTGACCAACATGTTCCCTGCCCACATCGACTTTACAGTCTAGAGGGGGAGACAGACATCAATAAAAATAAATGTTACAGAGAGGTACATAATTACTATGGTACTGACTGAGGGTGGGATGCAAATCAACTGTCCAAAGGATATAGATCTAAGTGCCTAGACGACTCAAGGGGAAAAGGAGTCAGGGAAGAGAGGGCTTAATTGGGAAAAGCCTTTTGAAGGAGATGTGACATTAGTAATGCTTTGAAGGTGGCAAAAGTGGAGGTCTAGGACATATTGAGGGAGAGGGGGTGTTCCACGTCAGAGGGAGGATGTGGAAAAGGCGAGATAGATGAGATCGGGGCACAGTGAGGTAGCTGGCACTAGAGGAATAAAGTGTGTGGGCTTGGAGATCCCACAGTGAAGGCAAACTGATTGAGTGTTTTAAAGCCAATGGTAAGGAGTATCTATTTATATTGTCTAGAAACACAAGGTTTTGGTGACTGGATGGAAATGCTTACTAAAATATCAGCATAAGTGGCGGGACTAACCATTTCATTTTATTTGCAAAGTGATCTTAGAGTTACATAGCTCGTATTTGAAAATATATGATTCTCCCTCCATATCTGGGTTATTCTACGTCCCGGAGTACACGCTCCAGTTTGCTTTGGGCTTGCATCTACATTATCAGCAGGAAAGCACTAAGTGTCTATATGTGTCATTTCTGTGGCAAAGTACAATAAGTTTTAATCCCCGCCTGCTGGCATTGTTCCTATTGAAAATGCATTCAAAAGTGCTCCCCTCTACATACGCCCACTCATTTTAATGCATATTGAAATTTACTTGAATAATGCACTTTATTATTAGTGCATTTCAAATAGATTTATGCCTACATAGCAATGAAGCAGCCTGGTTCTCATTTCCCTGTCTCACAAGCCTGTAACCTTAGCATTATTCTCGACTCATCTCTCTCATTCAACCTACATATTCAGTCCTCTTTCATAACATCTCTAGGATCTACCCTTTCTTCTCCATCCAAACTGCTACCTCTCTGGTACAAGCACTTATTATATTCCACCTTAACTACTGCATTAGCCTCCTTGCTGACCTCCCTGCCTCCTGTCTCTCCCCTCTCCATACTTCACTTTGCTGCCCAGATCATTTTTTAAAAGAAGTTCAGACCAAATCTTCCCACTCCTCAAAAACCTCCATTGATTACCCACCCACTTCCACATCAAACAAAAACTCTTTACCTTCAGCTTTAAGGAACTCCACCTGCTCTCCCCTTCCTACTTTACCCTGTTAATCTCCAGCGTGGCTCAGTGGAAAGAGCCTGGGCTTTGGAGTCAGAGGTCATAGGTTCAAATCCCAGCTCTGCCAATTGTCAGCTGTGTGACTTTGGGCAAGTCACTTCACTTCTCTGGGCCTCAGTTCGCTCATCTGTAAAATGGGGATTAAGACTGAGCCCCATGTAGGACAACCTGATCACCTTGTATCCCCCCCAGCGCTTAGAATGGTGCTTTGCACATAGTAAGCGCTTAACAAATACCAAAATTATTATTATTACTACAACTCAGCCCGTACAATTGGCTCCTCTAATGCCAACCTATTCACTGATGTCGATTTCATATATCTTGCCACCAACCTCTTGCCCACATCCTTCCTCTGAACTGGACCTCCCTCCCCCAAAATCTGACAGACCACCTCTCTCCCCATTTTCCAGGATTTATTAAAGTCGTATTTTCTCCTAGAAACCCTCCCTGACTAATAGCTCATCTCCTCACCCTATTCACTTTTCCTTCTGTATCAGAACTAGGCACTTGGGTCTTGTAGCTCTTAAGCACTTTGATACTCACGCTACCCCCACAGCACTTACGTATATCTCTTCTACTCTGCTGTTTCCCCTATCTGTATTTTATTTTACTGTCTACCATACTAGATTGTAAACCTCTTGAGGACATGGATCATGCCTACCTACTCTATGTACTGTATTCCCCCAAGCACTTAGTACAGTGTTCTGCACATAGTAAGCACTCAATAAGTATCATCAAGTGATTAATAACAGTTTAATAACAGACTTTTGGTGCCAAGTAGGGGTGCTCTCTGAAGGTCTTACACTCTCTGGAAAAATCCCTGGGAACTCTGCCACAAGTAAAAATAGACACCTTATGGTTTCTGGAGTCAATACAACTTCAATCATTCATTCAATTGTACTTATTGAACGCTTACTGTATGCAGAGCACTGTACTAAGCGTTTGGAAAGTACAATTCAGCAATAGAGACAATCCCTGCCCCCACCGGGCTTACAGTCTAGAAGCAGAGAGACAGACATCAAAGCAAGTAAACAAGCATCAATATAAATACATAGAATTATAGATATGTACATATATACACAAATGCTAAGGGGCGCGGAGAGGGGGGATAGAGCAAAGGGGGTGAGTCAGGGCAACACAGAGGGGAGGGGGAGCTGACAAAATTTCAAATTCAATTACAATTTCAAAACCAAAACTAGACTCATATGGTTAAAAACTGCTGCATGAAGAGGCCAGGAAAACATCAGAAAACTGTAAAAGCCAAATGTCTTTTGCCAAGAACCCACAAAACAGAAGGAAGTCAACAAAGGAAATGCACTGCTTAATAAAACACCTTTAGGGACAACTATGAGCATACCCTGCTCATATATCCTGAGTTCACTACATGGATATTGAATAAGCTTCCTTGTAGCAATGCTCCTATCTATTTCTTTCCTATCTCAGAGCATCAAGTACAGTTGTATATACCCTATAGGCACTTAATAAATGCCATGAATTTGAAATTCTACTGCCCTGGACAACGAAACATTTAGGAAGAGAATGCTTTAAGCTTTTATGAAGATATGCACTACATAAATTCAAAGTATTACCCTTACTTATTATACTCATGCAGCAAGGATGTTGATTTAAAGAATAGAAACTATTAATGTACTCAACTAGACCATTATTCACCCCACTTAGTATTGTGTCTTAGAAAATGGTAACACAGGATGCTTGGAGGAAAATGGTGGTGCTCATGCTAATGATCATGGGCGTATTTCTCCTCTTATTATCAACCGTGGATTTAACATCAATATGGTCAACCTACTGATAGTATCTGCCGGAACTACTTCCTGGAATAACGAATACCATATGCTTACCACCTTGGGGTCAAAATGATTATTTTTCATTCCTCTAAACTCACATTCTTCTGCCTCTCAGTCCTAATTTTGAGGTATCTGGATAAGAACAATTCTCCACTGCTCTGTATTATAACCCTCAACGTGTAAGCTTGTTGTGGGCAGGAAATGATTCTGCTATATGGTTGTGTTGGAGTCTCCCAAGCACTTAGTACAGTGCCCTGCACACAGTAAGGCTTGGCTCAGTGGAAAGAGCACAGGCTTTGGAGTCAGAGGTCATGGGTTCAAATCCCGGCTCTGCCAACTGTCAGCGGTGTGACTTTGGGCAAGTCACTTAACTTTTCTGTGCCTCAGTTACCTCATCTGTAAAATGGGGAAGAAGACTGTGAGCCCCGCGTGGGACAATCTAATCTCCTTGTAAACTCCCAGTGCTTAGAACAGTGCTTTGCACATAGTAAGTGCTTAATAAATACCATCGTTATTATTATTATTATTAATATTAAATACAACTAATTGATTCAAGTTTCCTCTCAGATTTTTTTGTTTCTTTGAGGAGACTGAGAAGGACTTAACCTTTCAGAGAATTTAACCTTTTAGTTTCTCCTGATACGGTAACTGCTTTCATTCATCCAATCATCCTGCTTTTCTGATTTTCCTTCCTTTCCTTCCCCTGCTGTATACTGTCGTTCCCATGAAACAGCAACCAGAACTACACACAGTATTCTGGGTACTAATGAAACAAGGTTTAACACAGTAGCAAATTCTATCGTTTGTTCTCTTTTCTATGTCCCAGATAATGCATAGCATTATGTTGGCATTTTGAAACTCCTCACCCTCGGCTTCAAGGCTGTCCATCACCTCGCCCCCTCCTACCTCACCTCCCTTCTTTTCTTCTACGGCCCAGCCCGCACCCTCCGCTCCTCTGCCGCTAACCTCCTCACTGTGCCTCGTTCTCGCCTGTCCCGCCGTCGACCCCCGGCCCACGTCCTCCCCCGGGCCCGGAATGCCCTCCCTCTGCCCATCCGCCAAGCTAGCTCTCTTCGTCCCTTCAAGGCCCTGCTGAGAGCTCACCTCCTCCAGGAGGCCTTCCCAGACTGAGCCCCTTCCTTCCTCTCCCCTTCGCCCCCTCTCCATCCCCACATCTTACCTCCTTCCCTTCCCCACTATATGTATATATGCCTGTACGTATTTATTACTCTATTTATTTATTTATTTATTTATTTATTTATTTATTTATTTTACTTGTACATATCTATTCTATCTATTTTATTTTGTTAGTATGTTTGGTTTTGTTCTCTGTCTCCCCCTTTTAGACTGTGAGCCCACTGTTGGGTAGGGACTGCCTCTATATGTTGCCATCTTGTACTTCCCAAGTGCTTAGTACAGTGCTCTGCACATAGTTAGTGCTCAATAAATACGATTGATTGATTGATTGACTTACGATACACATTGGCCAGAAATGTTTGTGGGATAAGTTGTCTTAAAATCAACATCTACCCTACCTTACCAGCAAAGAGCAGCTGAAGGCTCAGCCTGGGGGAAAGTCAGTATAGTCGACCCTGCCATTGGCAGATGTTTCACCAGCCCTCCTGACTTTAATCCCCAAATTCTCTCATCTGGCTTTCTCTAGCAGTGGGCCTCACTGCCAGCTCCCCATCCATTCACAGCACACAGACTAAGAGGGTAACATATTTTACGGTTTGGCCTTTGGCCTTACCCAAGGCCAGCATACAAAGTCCCAAACAGTTAATCCTATGGCAGCTGAATGACAGTATTATTGTTTTCTTTTTTTTTGATTACTTGACACAAATTAGGATATTTAAGTGAAGCATTTGATGCTATTAAAGAAAAAGATGCACTATGTTCTGCCAGAACACAGACTTACACTTTACATTTTGGCTAGAAAGCTAAAGGAGAATTAGGGAATGTTCTTCCACCAACACTCATCTGCCTGGTCACATCTTGAAAAGATGATAAAGGTATTGATTTGGGTTACTAAGGGATAGTGTGAATGCCAATGTTTTGAAAACATGGATTTTAAATAGGTTGTGTGACTGCTTCTGAAATGCGTAGGGTGCCTTTTTGAATTCCGAACTGTATTTTTACTCAGGTCCTGTCAAATATGTAGGTGTCTATCTAAGAGGTCTATGCCCTATTTAGAGATAAAGCTCACAGTGAGCTAGAAATGGGTTCTTCATTTTAAGCTACTTCATACTGACCCATGAACAGGTTTTATGTATCAATATACAAGGAAACCCCAAATCCAAACTACAATACATAATTTTCAGAGACATGTCACATGCTAATAACTGATGTAGCCCTGGATTGGAAAACCCCACCTGACATTACGTCCAGTCGCTGCAGGGAAGACAGCTCCCTCCCTCCTCCTTTTTCCCATCACCCCGGCTCTCCCAGACACTTCTCCATCAGTAACTTGCAAGCCAGGTTCTCTGCTTTAGCCAGGGATCAGGAAGGAAAGAGCTCAGATGGGGTGGAAATGGAAGGGACAGAGTTCTTCCCTCTCCCACCCTGAGTCTTTCCTGCCTTCAGCCAAAATGAGAACAACCTATTCAGCTGCTCTTACAAACTCCAATCATAAGCTGTAGTTACTGAAGGGAAATGCCCCTGGACTAAAGTGACAGGCAGCTAATAGTAGGTGACAGAGGTTCTTGTGGTGAGAAACGTAGAGTCAAGTAGCAAGAGGAAGCGTGGCCAGGTCAAACCAAATGGCTCGCTGCCACCTGGGGTGGGAAGATGGGGTCAGGGCTAGGCTTTCTGGCCATCGGGGCCCCTGCGTGGACACCCTAACATTTTCCTCACCACTTTCTGCTGGAAGCAATGATGACAGGACACAGCTTGCATGGGAGCCATGAAATTCCTTGTTGTTGTTTTGCTCATTAAAAAAAAAAAACTGGGCAGGTGGGTAGGGAGAAGGGATGCTGGAGAATCAGGTGCAGAGAGCTATGTCTGCAGTACCTGGGATGAAAAAAATTCTAGGAATAGTGGAGGGGAATGGAAGGGGCCTCCTGTCTCTCCCCAAACCAGTTCATACTTCATTCTCCTGCAAGGATCATTTATCAACAAAAATGTTTAGTCTCCCCACTCCTCAAGAACCTCCAATGGCTGCCCATACACCTCTGTGTCCAGCAGAAACTCCTTACCGTTGGCTATAAACCATTTAATCAGCTTGCCTCATCCCAACTCAACTCTCTAATCTACTACAACCTAGCCCACACATTACACTCCTCCAGTACCAGTTTACTCACTGTACCCCAATCTATCTCATCACCAGCCCCTTTTGCACACCCTCCCCTCTAGCCTGGAACTCCCTCCCCTTCCATATACATAAGACGACCACTCTCATCACTTTCAAAGCATTATTAAGGTCACATCTTCTCCAAATGACCTTCCCCAATTAAGCCCTCTTTTCCCTGGTTCACTCTCCCTTCTGCATTGCCTTGTACTTCGATCTGTGAACTCTGGACATTTGATATTCGTCCTACCCACAACTCTTAAGCACTTACGTACATATCTTCAAATTATGTATTATAACTTTTATTCATATTAATATCTTTCTTCAGCTCTAGATTGTAGGCGCATTATGGGCAGGGAATCTATCTGCTAATTCTGTTTTATTACATTGTCCCAGGTGCTAAGCACAGTGCTCTGCATATAGCACTCAATAAATATGATGGATTGATTGATTGATGGAGGTAATGGGGGCAGGGAATGATCTATAGGGGATATTTAAATTACCCCAAAGGATTCAGTGGTCATGTCAGGATTGGATCTAGAGCAGGAAACTAACAAATTACATTCAAGTCTTCGGGTGAGTCAAAATATGATGTTTTGCTCACAGAATACCCACAGTGTCGAAGAACATATTACATATGTATCCAGGGGGTACCCCTGTATACTGCATATTCATCAATCAACCTATATGTACATCTCATTATCTGAATAACCCTAAACACAAAACAACCACCAACGGATATTCCAGAAGCACCCCCACACTCTATTCAAAATCTATGTGTTCAGAGCACTGGTCTTCAAATTAATCCTCAATAACCCAAATAAAAGTCAACAACTGTGATTTTTCAAGACCTTTAATATGACTCATACTCTAAAATCATGATCACAACTTTCATCTATGAAAACATTTACAATCACAGCCCATTAACAACTTTCAAGGGTCACATCCCAGCACCTATACCTCTCCGATGTAACACCGGGCGATGTGAGAATTTATGAGTTGAGTCCACAAAGTTTTCACTTTGCTGACCTAAACTCTGAGTGAGAAATGCTGAAGATCTAATTTAGTGCCCTACCCCCTGTGGATATTTAAGAAATATCTGTTGTCTGGCTGATGAAAGCTAATCTCCTCACCGTACCTCGCTCTCGCCTGTCCCACCATCGGCCCCCGGCCCACGTCATCCCCCGGGCCTGGAATGCCCTCCCTCTGCCCATCCGCCAAGCTAGCTCTCTTCCTCCTTTCAAGGCCCTGCTGAGAGCTCACCTCCTCCAGGAGGCCTTCCCAGACTGAGCCCCTTCCTTCATCTCCCCCTCGTCCCCCTCTCCATCCCCCCATCTCACCTCCTTCCCTTCCCCACAGCACCTGTATATATGTATATATGTTTGTACATATTTATTACTCTATTTATTTATTTATTTATTTAATTTGTACATATCTATTCTATTTATTTTATTTTGTTAGTATGTTTGGTTTTGTTCTCTGTCTCCCCCTTTTAGACTGTGAGCCCACTGTTGGGTAGGGACTGTCTCTATATGTTGCCAATTTGTACTTCCCAATCAATCAATCAATCAATCAATCAATCGTATTTATTGAGCGCTTACTATGTGCAGAGCACTGTACTAAGCGCTTGGGAAGTACAAATTGGCAACACATAGAGACAGTCCCTACCCAACCCTTCCCTACCCTTCCCAAGCACTTAGTACAGTGCTCTGCACATAGTAAGTGCTCAATAAATACGATTGATGATGATGATGGTGATGATAAAGAACTGGAGTCACCTAAACTGGTCCCACATCCTGTTCATCGCTGCGCTCATGTGACGAAAGGGGAAAGAGAGGAAAGGGGACAGGCCCACAGATGTACCCAACACGAGCACACAAACACGACGTAAGTTACTCACCAGGACAATGCGCTGAATGGCAGAGGCTCACTGCTCTAGAGCAGTCAGCTGATTGCAGAGAGCAGCACGGACAACCCCACTAGGCACCTCTGGGCTTGGGGGTGGTCATGGTGGCAATGGCGGCTGAAGTATTGCCGTTGCTGCTATCTGCTGTTGCCTCTATCTGCTGACCTGTATATATGTATATATGGTTGTACATATTTATTACTCTATTTATTTATTTATTTATTTATTTATTTTACTTGTACATTTCTATCCTATTTATTTAATTTTGTTGGTATGTTTGGTTCCGTTCTCTGTCTCCCCCTTTTAGACTGGGAGCCCACTGTTGGGTAGGGACTGTCTCTATGTGTTGCCAATTTGTACTTCCCAAGCGCTTAGTACAGTGCTCTGCACATAGTAAGCGCTCAATAAATACGATTGATTGATTGATTGATTGACAGGGTCGCTTCTGGGCCCACTGCCACAGGTCTCCTACGTGCTGCTGCCGACAAACCGCAAGGTGACAACAGCCGAGACACCAGAAGAGCAGCCTACCCTAAAGTGGGAGCAAAACAGCAGCACAGCAGGGAGAAGTAGCAACAGTGAGGAAGGGGAGGCTACTGCTTACAGCTGCAGCCTCTTTCTCCTCACAGCTATCTCGGTCACCAATGTCACGCCCGCTGCTACTGCTGCTTCCATTCTTTTGTCATTTCTACGGAGGCTGCAAGGAAATGACAGGGGAAGTGGAAGCGGTAGGAAGTTTGGCAGCCTCCCTGTCACTTCTCCTTCACTGCTGTCAAGGCTCTTCCGATCACTTTCCTCTTGCTTGGTCTCTGCTATGGGTTGCACTGACCAGAAACTGGAGTTTTAAGCTCAAAATGGAAGTTTCAAGATGTCTGCTGGCAACCTTGCCAGATGTGGAATGGCAGTAAAATCTGAGATGATCCTGATGTGGGGAGTGTATGCAGTAAGGATTTTCCAATCATTTCTCGATTTTGCCCAGCTAATTCTTTGCCTGCTGTTCCCTATGCTTTGAGCTTTCAGAAATGGGCAGATGCTTTAAATTACGCCCTGCACCTCAGCACTAGGCCTTGAGTACTGATACCACCAACAAATAAAATAGGATTCCTGTTTGTCGTTGCTTCCCGGTTTCAGAAAAAGCAAATTGTCTATTTGAGAATTTGCCACTCTAGGCTACTGAACTGAAGTGAAAATCCACACACACATAAGGTTTTAAAATAATGATCCCATAATTACTGGTAGATCTCAGTGGATTTCGAACATTGCTAATTATACTACATTACTGTCAAATGAATTCTTTTAGTATGATTAATGTTATTATGCCAAATCCCAAATTAATTCACAATGAGTATCTTAAAGGCTCAGTAAAGCTTTAAAATGAAGGAGAGAAAAAGAAGAAGAATTAGCCTGGCCCATTATAATAAAATACTTAGAGATTTGCTATTTAAGCACTATCATTGCAAGAATTAATCTATATAATTACATTCTAAGCCCTGTCACAAGATTCTACCACCTTCTGGTCCAAGTTGGAAATATTTCAATCATCTTAACAACTTAAATAAATTTAGCACAACCCTTCAAGTCCAGTTCCAAAATCTCCTTCTTTTAAGACATATATACATGCCTTGTGTACCGAACCTTAGTTTAGTTCCAGAGGGAAAAAACAACAACTTGTACCACAAATGCTTCACATGTATTTTGTGCTGCTTTTTAAAAAAATATTGCACAAGGAAGTGAAGAGTTGTAAACTGTCAAGACCATAGTCACTTATTCAGAATGGTGAAGGGGCTTTTAGTGATTAAGTGCAAAGAATGCAAATCCCTTCCCTTTACAAATGCTTTTGGTGATGGCACTGAGGTCTATATGCACACAGTAAATGGAGTCATTTCAAATCTATCTTTTAGCCCATCGTCTCAAAAACATAAAACATTCTGCTACAGTAATGTCAAAATTAATGGGGCATGCTTCCTTTTTATGGAATAAAATCTGCACTTTGGGCTAATATACATCTTGGCCTTTGGCCTCCAAATATTTTAGTACAGGACATGGATATTACCTCATAAGCACCAAATACCATAAAGGTATCACCTAAGCATTTGGAGCAAGTGAGAAAGAGAGGCATGAGGAATACTGTCGTATGCATATAATTCAGTGAAAATTGAACTGTTTAGCACTATGGGTAAGAAACTGGGTATATAATTGAATCACACCTACCATAGAGGCCTCACTTTACCACAATTTAGATGGCAGCTTTCAGCATATTTTACAAACATAACAGCTCATTTTAGGAAAAAATTGAAAGTTGAAGCCAACTCCCCATCCTGGAGCCAATTATTTGCAAAGGGAGAGGAATATCTTAGAATCTAGAGTATGCCTCCAGAGTCTAAAAATTGGAGAAGCAGTGTGGCTCCGTGGAAAAAGCCCGGGCTTGGGAGTCAGAGGTCATGGGTTCCAATCCCGACTCCGCCCCGTCAGCTGTGTGACTTTGGGCAAGTCACCTAACTTCTCTGTGCCTCAGTTATGTCACCTGTAAAATGAGGATGAAGACTGTGAGCCCCACGTGGGACAACCTGATCACCTTGTATCTCCCCCAGCAATTAGAACAGTGCTTCGCACATAGTAAGCACTTAACAAATGCCATAATTATCATTAAAAATTTTGATTGTGTATGTCCACAATAAATGGGGATTTTTTTCAAAGATTTCATAGCTTGGGAAGACAATAAAGAGTGATGTGAATGTCAACGTTTATTTAATTAAAAACAATACAAACGATTAAAAAATGACTTTAAAAGACCAGAAATATCATGTTTGTCTTTCTCTGGTTTTCGGCTGTCCCAAACAGGAATTTACATGATTTTTGCACTCTCTAATAAGTTGTTGGCTGCTGTTAACAGGCTCTTTGATAGGTTCTGGAAGCCATGAAGTCTCCAAAATATAAAAAAGACAAAAAAAAAACCCTAGCAATCCTTGCAGATTAACTGCAAACCTAGTAGAGTTCTTCCTAAGACTGTTTTACCGTCTGATGCTTATATCAACCAGTAGTATTCCTTAAGCATTTATGTTAAGAAGTAGGCTGGAAAATTTTAAGGTGATACCATGCATTACCCATTGAAACACCCACACAATAACTCCTTTGCTAGCTAATCTAAGGCCAGGGACTGCTTATATAAAAACAGAAATGTTCTCGCTGACAAAGAATTTATCAAAGCACAGGAGCTTTACATGCCCAAATGAGCCTCTGAGCTCAAGGCTGGAGCACAGCAAAAGTGCACAGAAATCACTTTTGAATAGTGGGTTTCAAAACACATTATTGATATTAAGCCTAACCTACAGGTTCCAGATTAAGAAGTGGCCTATATATATAGCATGTTATAGGTTTGCTGGGATGTTATAGAGTGGTTTACATTCTGCATCAATTTGCTGTGGATTGTCTAAGGGATTGCAGAGTTGCATTTCCACCTCAAACATTTGTTATTCTACATTATCAGCTCCCTACTATAAGAAATGACATTCCATTTTCATATAGGTTTTTCTGGGTACTATGTAAGAGGTTAGTAACTCTAGTCATAAGCAATCAGAAACTTACCTCAAGGGTAAACATGTTTTCGGTCGTCTCAAGCTTCCTAGTATGTAAGTGTTTAGAAAAGGGTGCTTTCCCTCCTACCATGGGGGAAATCTGGCTATTCAGCTTACAAAATAGAGTATATTGATAATGTCACCTTTAACGCAGACAAAACCAACAATGACAAATTAAATAAAGAGTACCTATTTTGCTAAGGTAGGTCTGTAGTGTAGTTTAGAACAGTGAAAATGTCCTCCAGCTCAGGCATCAACATAGTAATGCCTTTTATCACATTCTCATTTCATGGAAATAGCCAAGGTTAAAAGAATTCATTTTTCCAAATTCTATTTGTGACAACATTTATGATATTTGATAGGTTTACATTTCAAGTGGAATCAGGACTACCAGAAGAGTTCTGTGCTAGTGCAACTGGAAGATAGGTATCCCATATATGCCTAAAGGTCCAATGCTAAGGCTATGTCCCTACATGTTAGCATTAGCAAATACTCTGTCTGTGAAATCAAACCAAATGATTCCTTTTATCTGATGAATCTGCTTTTAAAGTCTAAGTAACACTAATCTCCAAAGCCATGAATATTTCTAAACTCACCAAGAAAATGTTGTTGTTCACACTCTATTTTCCCCAAGGTGTAAATTTACAATTTCACAGTTGAGAACAATAAAATATGCTCATTGCAGCATGGTTGTTGCTACAGAAGAATGATGTACTTTTAAATGCTGATTTTTCTACACTTCTATGGGCAAAACTCTATACTGTACTCTGGTGTTTCCCCTATTCGTAATTTATTTTAATGTCTGGCTCCCCAACTAGATGGTAAACTCTTTGAGGGCAGGGATTATGTCTATCACCTCTACAGTACTGGATTCTCCCGAGGCAATGCTCTGCATACAGTAAGTGCTCAAATACCACTGACTGACTGAGTCACTGGGGGTGTTATTTTCTAAATATAGAGGCAAATCATCATCATCATCATCAATCGTATTTATTGAGCACTTACTATGTGCAAAGCACTGTACTAAGCGCTTGGGAAGTACAAATTGGCAACATATAGAGACAGTCCCTACCCAACAGTGGGCTCACAGTCTAAAAGGGGGAGACAGAGAACAAAACCAAACATAGTAACAAAATAAAATAAATAGAATAGATATGTACAAGTAAAATAAATAAATAAATAAATAGAGTAATAAATATGTACAAACATATATACATATATACAGGTGCTGTAGGGAAGGGAAGGAGGTAAGATGGGGGGGCTGGAGGGGGGGTGAGGGGGAGAGGAAGGAAGGGGCTCAAATAATAATAATAATAATTGTGGTATTTGTTAAATGCTTACTATGTGCCAGGCACTGTACTAAGAGCTAGGGTGGACATGAGCAAATTGGGTGGGACACAGTTCCTGCCCACCATGGGGCTCACAGTCTCAAACCCCATTTCACAGATAAGGCAACTAAGGCCCAGAAAAGAGAAATGACTTGTGTAAGGCTACAGAGCAGAGAAGTGGCAAAACCAGGATTAGAACCCAAGACCTTCTGACTCATGAAGGGGAGCCAAGGGGAGCCTCTTCTCCCATGAGTGTCCTTGCCACTCACCTTCTGGGCTCCTGCAATGATCCTCCCCGGCACCTGTGGAATTGCTTCCAATGTTTCAGCTAATTAAGGTAGTATCCATTGGGATCAGTTCCAAAACTGACTCCTGAAGTCAGGGGAACAGGGATTTCCCAATAGGGCATCCTCTCCCACTTGTCCCCAATGTGCTGCTATACCTACAGCAGCCTATGATATCCTGAGCAGAAACGGAGAAGAAATGATTGGCTTCATAGGACGTAGATTTTTTTCTAATGGAGAGGTCTGTAAAACAGCATAATTGGACTAAATACATAAGGGAAAAAGAATGGATTATAGGTCTCCTTGAATTGAGTATCTTCTAAATTTGTGTATTCAAAAACATTCTAGAAAACCTAGAGAAGAGGCTCTGCACACAGTAAGCGCTCAATAAATACAACTGAATGAAAGAGGCATTTTCCAAGCCAAGAACTCAAATTTTCATTATTCAATCTCCTACTGAGTTTAAATGCTCAGCTCCTAGAGGGGCATGAACCATATCTGTATTAAGCAGCTGGGTGCTTAATAACTGCTCTTAGGTGGTGATAGAAGTTACTTTCCAAAAGGTTAAATTTGGGATCCCAAGAGTGGAGTTAAGAGAGCAGGATAGTAAAATAGGGCAAGTGTGTACTAAGCTACTCAGTTGCTGGTGGAGTATTGTTTGTTGGTTGGTTTAATTTCCCTCTTGAGGTTGCTGGTTTTCATCAGTTCTCATGCTAGCCAATCTGGGAAGTTGTTGCCTGAAATTTTATGATGCTTTTTGAGAAATGAGGGTCAGAAAGGATATACTAGTTACTATTTTCTTTGCAGACAAAAATTCTGGCTCCAATGTAACAATAACATTAACAACTCAACCTTTCTGAAACTCAGCTTTCCCTGATGCAGAGATCACCCTTACCCATCCAGCTACTCCCTGAATGTTTGCAAAATGAGTTCCACAGGAAGAAGCAAATCCAACTAATATAAATTAATAGGGGGAAATCACCAAAATCTAAATACAGAATCGTCCTGATTTAGAAGGTTTCTCTGTACTTTAATATCATAGTGACCTCAAACTCATTCATGGAGTCAAATTTTAAATTAATTTAGTTCCTTCTTAGTAAGTTTTGCAACTGTGAAAAGAACTAAACCATTTGGCTCAAAAAGCAAACAGGCTTATGAGCCAATTGGTTGTTAGAAGAGAGACTCTTAATTATTAATCAGCATAGTAACCCATCTGAATTAATCATTTTTATCTGCTACAGTACAGCAAACCATGTGGAGGAAGTGAGTCTAGTGTGATAGAAAACAAATTATAAAATCATAACACTGATCATAGTGGGCTGGAGAGGAAATTACATTGCTGGGAGCATTACTTTTCAGACGAGATCTAAAACCTAGGCCATTAAAGAGCCAATGTTCCATTTTAAAAACGAAACCAGCAAACTAGAGGTCCCAAATAAATTGCAACTCCAATAATTACATTTAGTCTAACTAAATTTACCTCCCTGTTTCACCTGGAAGGGATATTTATCTTCCCTCCCTATGTTATACCATAGGTTCCTTTGTCCTAGTTTTCAAACAAGAACTCGCTGCATTACGACAGGATTTGGAGGGCAAGGATCATGTCTATCAACTCTATTACATTATACACTCCCAAGCGCTTAGTACAGAGCTCAACAGATTTCACTGATTGACAAGTGGGTGTTTAGACTCTCCCAAATATGAAAGAATATAACCTCACAGCTACAACAGTATGCCCATTTATCCTAGATTATCTTCAAGTTGGGTTCGGAGAGGATTATTTCATCATCTGAGGTAAAAATCAAACATTCTACCAATAATTTGGAAACTTGAGAATGTTTTTTATTTTTTGTGCTATAAACCTTTTAAGGAGTTGTGGTTGAGGGGATGAATATCTCTATTCCTAACACATAGTTTTTTTAAACATAAATTCCCAACCTAGATGTTTTCCAGAATTTTCCAACACACATAACTGACTGATAAGAGTGGGTGAATTTTGTTCATCATGGTGACTAATCTGCATGTAATGATTAGTCTCTTCAGTTTAAATGTCTGACATGTTCAGGTTCTTGCCTTATTGATTTTCCCTAGGCAAAGTTGCACGTGCATTGGCTTCTAACCTGCAGTACATATTGGGTGCAATATTTTTTCTCGATGTAGATACTGCTAATGCCTACAGTTGTGAAGATAGCAGATATCTGCAAAATGTATTGCTAATCTATGTATGGAGATTACACAGATTATCTCTAAATTCCAATTCATATTCTGTTTCAAAAGAAATAAACTGGTGTCTCACCTGGTTGATTCCTTCACTCTATGCCAGTAGAGTGGCATAGAGTGACAAGGCCAGAGAGTACCAGAATGCCACAGGGAACACTGAAAATAGCAGGCCCCATGGAACCTTTGGGCTATGGTTGCTAATTAACCCTTTATGGACATCACTCAGGCACACACACCACCACCTCCTGTAATAATAATAATAATAATGATAATGATAATAATAATAACAGTACTTGTTAAGTGCTTACTATGAGCCAAGCACTGTTCTAAGCACTGGGGTAGATACAAGTTAATCAGGTTGGACACAGTCCCTGCCGCACACGGGGCTCAGAATCTCAATCCCCATTTTACAGATGAGGGAACCTTGACACAGAGAAGTGAAGTGATTTGCCCAAGGTCACACAGCACACAAGTGGCAGAGCCAGGATTAGAACCCATGACCTTCTGACTCCCAAGCCCTCACTCTGTTCACTACACCATGCTGCCCACTGACCAGAACTATTTCAGTGCTTCCAAGGATATCCTAGGAATGTTGGCTCAGGCTGAGCCAGATCAAATAATAGTAAGAATAATGGTGACATTTGTTAAGCACTTACTATGTGCCAGGCTGGGGTGGATACAAGCAAATCCGGTTGGACACAGTCCCTGTTCCACATGGGGCTCACAGTCTTAATCCCCTTTTTACAGATGAGGGAACTGAGGCACAGGGAAGTGAAGTGACTTGCCCAAGGTCACAGAGCAGACAAGTGGCAGAGCCAGGATTAGAACCCATGACCTTCTGACTCCCAAGCTCTCGCTCTGTTCACTGCACCATGCTGCCCACTGACCAGAACTATTTCAGTGGTTCCAAGGATATCCTACGAATGTTGGCTCAGGCTGAGCCAGGTCTAATAATAGTAAGAATAATGGTGACATTTCTTAAGCACTTACTATGTGCCAGGCTGGGGTGGATACAAGCAAATCAGGTTGGACACAGTCCCTGTTCCACATGGGGCTCACAGTCTTAATCCCCTTTTTACAGATGAGGGAACTGAGGCACAGGGAAGTGAAGTGACTTGCCCAAGGTCACACAGCAGACAAGCGGTAGGTCCTGAACAAGAACCCAGGTCCTTCTGACTCCCGGGACTGTGCTCTATCTACTAGGCCAGACTGCTTAACTCCCCTCAGTGGGTTGGTCTAGCCTCAATTTAGCCCGGTTTGCTGGAGTCCAAGTGGAGATGGCAGGGGGATTTCTGACTTCAGATGTGAACAAAAATCCCAACTTCCCCAGAGGCGACAGAAGCCTGTGAACCAGTCCTCCTCTGTAGGTATGGGATGGGTTAACCGAAAGCCAAATTCCCAGAGTGGCGTACAAACTTGATGTTTCCTCTCTGCCATTCCCAGCATGAAAAACACATCAATGCATTACCCCACACATTCACTCATCTGCACTGGCACTGAAGGGAAACTTAGTTTAAAAGAGGAATAAAGAAATCTGCAACTGCATTAAGAAAATGAGTAGGCTTAGCTGGAGCTATTGAAATGCATGACATGAAAAAATAAATTATAGTACTGTAAGAATTCTAAAAATCATTCCTGAGTTTCAAAACTCTTCATGTTAGGATCTTGACAGGCTAGAAAATACAATTTACTTTATTAGACACATTTCAAATTACAGTGGAAAAGCCATTTCTTAATTAGTTCATATATTTATTTCCATCTTGAAAACAGGTTCAAAATCCATCAGGTCTAAGGAAATTTCTGATCACCAAATTTATCCTATTTTATCAGTCACAGAGATGACATCTAAAATGGAAATGAGAGATGGCAGCTTAAATAAATAAAATACATTGCTGGGGTCATATTTTAATTAGGTTTTTAACATTTTTATGTACCTAAAACAGAATTTCTTATAGAGTCTATGCCTTAGTCCTGTGTTAATTTATGTGATTGTTTTAAAGTACTTCATAAAAAATTAAATATGTTTCTGAACTTTAAAGGAAACCAAAAAAAAAAAAAGGTCTTTGATGAATATCTAGAAGAAAGAATAATGGATGAGAGTTTAGAGACTGAAGTTCAAGTCCTGGCTATCACTAACTGGGTGACCTTGGGCATACTGCTAAAATATTTTGTATCCCAGGGTCTCTTTACCGATGCCTGCTCCAGCTTTCCTCACAAGGACACTATGAGATCAAACAAGATAACCATGAAAGACTGTGAGCCCACTGTTGGGTAGGGACTGTCTCTATATGTTGCCAATTTGTACTTCCCAAGCGCCTAGTACAGTGCTCTGCATATAGTAAGCGCTCAATAAATACGATTGATGATGATGATGAAAGCACTTTGAGCTCTTCAATCAATGGCAGTGATCTAGCACCTATTATGGGTACAGCACTGTATAAAGCACTTGGGAGAGCACAAAAGAATCAGGCAAAATGATCCCTGCCCTCAAGAAGCATACAATCTAGCCACGGGGAGGCAGACACTAAAATGAATTAAGGAGGAGGAAAGAGGATATGTAAATGAGTTAGCATTTAAATAACAGGTTAAGTAAGATATGTGCCAAAGTGCTAAAGGGGGTTGTGAGTACTGAAGTGCCTGACAGGGAGCAGGGATATAAACAGGGAAGATTGGAAATTAACAGGAGAAAACCTCCTGGTAGAGATCATCATCATCATCAATCGTATTTATTGAGCGCTTACTATGTGCAGAGCACTGTACTAAGTGCTTGGGAAATACAAATTGGCAACATATAGAGACAGTCCCTACCCAACAGTGGACTCACAGTCTAAAAGGGGGAGATAGAGAACAAAACCAAACATACTAACAAAATAAAATAAATAGAATAGATATGTGGCTTGGAAAATGGAGAGAGTGCTCTCTCTTGTCTGTCAAATTTGAAGCAGGAGTGACTCTGGAAAGAGGGGAGGGTGTGAACAAGAATTAGGCAGCAGGAGAGATGAGAACGAGGTACAGTGAGTGAACTACCTTGAGAGGGATGAGGGGTGAGATCTGGGGTGGAGTGAGATTCTGAGGTTGAGGGCCTCAGGGTTGAGGAGGAGAATGGTGACGGGAAAGTCAGGCAGAGAGAACCTGAGAGGAATGATGAGGAATTCCAGTTCTGATATGATGACCTTGATTGTCCTGCAGGCAAGAGGAAAAGTGAGATTGCTGATGGAGTGAAAGGTAGGGCCTAGCAAGGTAGATTTGCATAAAGATGGTTGTTGGAGCAAAGGGGCAGAGGAACTCCCAAGGAAGTGAGAGTTAAGTAAGAGAAGAGGACCCAGAATAGAGTCTAGAGGAGAGCTCTCTATAAAGCCTTAACCTGATTAGACCATGGAATTATGCCCACTACTAACTGCAACCTAACTTGAACAAAATGGTAAATTTTGAAATAATCAGTTTTTAATGCCACACTTCTTATGGTATCCTGTGCCCTAGGCTCTCCCTAAAGGTCTTCTTCAATTTCCCAGATCTTGTGTACTCACTCAGAAAATAACCAAGGCAAATCTGCAGGGGCAAAAGTGTGTTTTTTGTTTCGCTCCATATTCACGGTAGGCTTCTGAAGAGAAGAAAACAAAAGGCAGGGAGTAAAATCGTGGCTAGATTAGCCCCTGGTATAGATGTTGATCAGTTTTATGTCTATGATAATGTTTAAAGGCAATACTTCAGATCAACTGCTTCAGAACCTAGGATTATCAACTAACTGAAGAACTTCGTTTGGTGGGAAAGAAATGAGTAAAAAGAAAAGAAAGAGAGAGAGGGAAAAAAAGAATGAAACAGGAAAAGCATGTGGTTCAAACCAGGGATTAGGAGCCAGAGACCTAGGAAACATCTCATTTCATGAGGGTGATGCTTTTTCTGGAGTCCTTCATAAATCTCTCCTTACCCTTCTCTCTTTCCTGCTTTGGTTTCTTTTAACTCTAACCCTTTTGTTAAATCCCACCGATTCTCATTTCTTCTCTTCTTTTTCAGGGCTCCATTAATTGGTTTGCAACCACCATGGGCCTGCGGGGTTCCAGTCTCATCTTGCAATGTGTATCCACTACTCTCTGTCTCGCCAGAAAGCATACAGCCTCTGAGATTTGTACATAGCTGTCAGATTCAGTTACTATTAAGTCCAATGCTCTTCCCTTATCCTTGCAACCTCCAACTCAAGGCACCAGTTCTGCACATTCAAGTCATGTTTATTTTATTAACAAGATCAACAGAGACCAGTAATTTCCTGCTGTTGACAGAGCTTTGGAGGAGAGGAATTCCATATCAGAAAAGGGAGGTGCAAATACTCCTTGTGTGGAGGGTTTGTACAAGAATTTTCAGGAAGCAGGTTAAAATTGCAGGGTTAAATTCTCATTTCAATCAGGATATCACTATTGATGAACTTGAAAAGGAACAAGTGGATCATGAGAAAGCAAAAGGCTTGTTTAGAGGTAAATTTTGAGAGTGTGGGAAATCCTAAAATTCCTGAAAGTTTAGTTGGTCTCACCTATAAACCAAAAGCAGGGAGGAGAATGAAAAATATAAAATATACCTATTAGAAACCTTGAAGGGAAGGATTCCACTTGAAGATGTCCCTAGACAATAAAATCCCACCACATCTTCCTTATTCCTTTACAAAGGAGCCCACTTTGGGAATATCTTCCCAAATTCCTTACATCTCATATCAATTTTTCACACTGCACATAAATCCATTCCCTCAGATCTCCCCTAAGTGAAAATGGAGAGTGACAACCTATTAGTCATCAGATACTTAAAGACTCAGCTTTCTTTCCTCAAGGTTGCTCCTTTGATTTTCTTAATGGTTTCTATTTTCCAACACTCACTTTCATGGAGAGGGATGAGAAGAAATCCAAGTTGATAGTGAATAATTTCGTCACTGCCTTACCCTTGAACTTGTGCATGCGAAGGCATAAAAAGAGTCCAAAACAAAAATCCTCCAGCCCAAGGATTGACGCACTCATCAAGACTGTGTGAGTTCCCATATCCTGCAATTTTACTAAGGTTCTCCAGAATAGGCAACCCCAACGTGCTTTAACCCACCGAGGAGGCAACAAAATGTTACAGACCCCTTCAAATGTTCCGTTTCTCATCATATCTACATCATTATCATCAACAATGGTATTTATTGAGCAATTGAGCACTTATGTGCAGAGCTCTGTACTATGCACTTGACAGAATACAGCAGAACCAAGTTGGAAGTCAGGTTTCTTGCCCGCAATGAGCGGACGGTCTAGAGGATCATAGAAATGAGTTGCAGACCTAGTGTTCTAGCAGGGTTTGAGTGGTGCCAAATACAGCATTATACCAAGACAGTGAGAAAAAACAGTTCGACATCTAGTAGTTTCCACTGGTCCAATGGAAAGAGCACTACTCAGCAGCAGAACCAAGGCTCAGTCACTGTTCTTGATGTTAGAATTCATCCAATATATATCCCATCCGTGGTTATACATTTAAGAGGTATAAGTTCATCCATATTTAGATTCATTCACCAATAATCAGTTAAAAATAAAAAGCATTTAGTCTAAAAATAGCAAATTGAAGCCAGCGTTCATTATGCTATTTTTGGTGCTTTGTCCTCTTCTTTCACATTGGCACATTAACCTTGAAGAGCACTTCTGCTCAAACTGAACGTGCCACACTGGAACTGATAAAAGCTAAGGTATCTTGTTTTTAAATCATCCCTCGCCCACCCCTAAGACTCCCCTTCATCCTATCTTCATAGAAATATGTAAACTCTGTTGCGCCTATTTTCAGAGGATAATATTTAAAATACAATCCACAGGCATTCGTAAATTAGATAATTATTATACAAAACAATATGGTGCCTGGTATGATGTATTTCCAGTCTCTAATGTTATTGAACAGAACTACAAGAGAGGCACTTTGTTCTTACTTGCTTGGCAGACAATTATTCTTTGCTACTGTAATACCTCATGTGCATACTGCCAAGGAAGACTCATGAACGCACAGGTTCATTAAGGGAATGAGAGAATCGATTGTAAAATGGAAAAGGCCGAGTGAGGTCATATTTCAAAGAGATGAATATGGTACACTCCATTATGTTGTAATCAGCCGCTCTTTTTCATTCTACAAACTGTAATAGTTTATCCTAATTCTGAGAAAGAAAAAATTCCCGCTGTCTTTCTACCACCGTCATCCTAGACACCGGAAAGAATTCAAATGTGCTGCAGGCACTTTCCATTTACTACGGTCTTTGGAGCAGACCTTATTGATGTTGCTGACCATTTTTCTTCTTAATAAGAAAAACATTCAAATGCTACTAATATTGCTGCCTTGGCAAACCACACTTAATAGATGGGACTTGCCCTATACATGACACATACAACATCAATCAGAACTGAATTTTATTTCAATTTATTATAGTTGCTGTCTAAATGAAAAAATGCTTATATCGTAAAAATGTCTTATAATATAAATGTGCCAATGATGTAATCACGGACATTTGGAGAAAATCCTGACTTTGACTAAAATGATGCACATCTCTGCTTCTAAATTCTTCACTGAAGTTAGGCGTAACCAAATAATGAGCCCATTAAAGCATGATGGTGGTTGGGATTTGTAGTACAAACGGAAGTCACGTGTTTAATATTTAATATCTTGATGAGTTAGCTTTATTATTTTTACCTTCTTTAAAAAGAGAGCAGTGGATATTTTCAAATGATTTGGGATAAATGACTTTAATTTCGGTTTCATTGAAGACTCATCTGCAGAACTTCTCAAAACCATCATTTATCACAGAGCCACACTTCCCAGCTTATTATTCTGGTTGTGGCATCATGCAGGGGCTCGCTGGGTCCCACGGGCTGTTGAGTCTCAGGGCAGCCATCTTACGATAGGAAGATGGAGGCTCCTCGGGAAAGGGAAGCAATTTCATGACAATGCTTCCATTTTCACCTCTCCACCCAACCAATGGCTGTGAAAAGCAGCTGGAAAGACAGGAAAATGATTCCATCCTAGCTATGAAATGTGTAATCACTAAGTCATCCTTGCAAATTACAGAAAGAATAGAACCAGAGAGCTAAAAGGTACTGCAAGAAGTCATCTGGTCAAACCCCCTGCCTCCAGACAAGTGAGTGCCCAAATCATCTAGCAGAGAGAGTTGCTTTTTTTTTCCCTTTAGAGGTCTCCAAAGGGAGGGATTCTAGAACCTTCCTTGGTAACCTGTCCTAGGAAGTCCTTCCTTATGTTTCATCATACTGTTTCCCTGAAATATAAACCCATTGTCTCCTGTTCGATCTTCCGTGGAAACAGAGAGCGTGGCAACAGAGATCCACCATGACTGTTCTCTTCATTCCATTCCTTTTCCTGAAGACACTTAGAGTTTTATCCTCTTTGGGTTAAAGAGCTGCCAATTTGTATAGTTGATCAAGAGGTGATCCCAAAGATAGTACCATAGACACCATCCCCAATTCTACCCAATATGATCTTGAAAGATCCTTCATGAAAGTGGCAGAAAAGACTGGAGCAAGAGCATACTGCAGCCTGCCACTGTTAAGCGCTTGCTGTGTCAAGCACTGTACTATAAGTCGAGCACTAGGGTAGACAGAGCATACATGCAGATCGGACGCAGTTCCTGTCCCACATGGTATTCACAATCTATGGGGAAGGAGAACAGGTACTGGATTTCCCTTTACAGATGAAGAAACAGACACCGAGAAGTAAAATGACTTGACCAGATTACAGAGCAAGCAAGTGGCAGGGCTAGAATTAGAACCTCAGGCCCGAGCTCTTTCTACTAGGCCATGTTGCATCTAATAAATAATAAAGTATACATGCATGAGCCACAAGCAAGTGAAGAAAGAACTGCATATCGTTCGTGAGATTTAATTTGGTCCCTGTGCTATACACAGTGTGTGGACATTCCTAGACAACGGATGTTATGATTATTTTGATATTAAAGCTCAGTAGGCTAATTCAATCCTAGAAAAATGACCAAAAAAACTCATCTGCACGTCTCTCTGATGGGACAAAAAGGTAGTTTCAGCAAAGCATTTTAAGAGGGCCTGACTGCCCTCGACTGTTTTCTTTTTAAATTTTATTTGTTAAGCACTTACTGTATACCAGGCACTGTTCTAAGCATCGGGGTAGGTACAAGCTAATCAGGTTGGATACAGTCTGTGCCCTACATGGGGATCACAGTCTTAATCCCCATTTTACAGATAAGGTAACCGAGGCACTGAGAAGTTAAGAGACTTGCCCAAAGTCACAGCAGAAAATTGGTGGGGCTGGGATTAGATTTCAGGTTGTTCTGACTCCCAAGCCCATGCTCTATCCACTAGACCACACTGCTTTGTAGTTCCCTGGTGAAATGCTATTTTTCCCCTCTGACTGATTTATTTTTCCCCTAGAGAGACCAGCTAACACAGAGGTAAAAGCTAAATAATCAATCAATAAATGGTATTTTTGAGCACTGTATGCAGAGCACTGTTCTAAGCACTTGGGAGAGTACAACAGAGTAGGTAAACACAATTCCTGCCCTCATGAAGCTTACAAGTCTAGGGGGAAAAATCAACAAGGTTCCACCCTTACCCAACCCTCAACACAGTAGCAAGGCTGCTACTTTATGAGGGATAGGAACAGCAAACAATACTCTCTAGAACATGACCGTGGCCCAAAACTTAAAGTGCAAAATTTTCTCTCTTTATTTCTGAATTGTACTTTCCAAGCGCTTAGTAGAGTGCTCTGCACACAGTAAGCGCTCAATAAATATGATTGAATGAATGAATGAATATCCCAAGACCTTATGATTTTTCTAGAAATTCAAATAAATTCAGGGCCATAAACTTAGCTCAGCAATATTTTTTCTGGGTTTTCAAAATTAGCTGAAGAAGAGTGAACCCACTGAACTGTCCCTTATTTTCTTTGTATTTATCCAATCACTGTTATTTATTGAGTGTTTACTGTGTGCAGAGTACTCTACTAAGCATTTGGGAAAGTTCAAGTCAACAGAGTTGGTAGATGTGATCCCTGCACACAAGGAGTTTACAGTCTAGAAGGGGAGACAGAAATTTGACTTTCATAACTGCTTAATAGAGGACACCAGTTAAATACTATCACTACTACTTAAGCTGCAAAAAGACTTTCATGGCAGTAACTGCCATCCAGAACCTACAAGAAAAAAAATCAAAGTAATTCAATGGTATACCACTTAATTTTTTACAAGATCTGTTTTCAAATGTCCTCGTGGACAGGGATAATGTCCATCAAATCTATTGCAGTGTACTTTACCAAACACTTGGTACAGTGTTCTGCACACAGTAAGTGCTCAGTAAGCATCATTGACTGAATTCAAAGAAAGATCTACTCATTTTTAAAAACTGTGAGTCTGATTCCTACAGATCTCTGTTGGAAAAGGAGAAATACATGCAAATTCACTCCTCCCCAGCAACTTTCATGATTAATGAAGGCTCCAGTCCCCAAATTCCCCAAATCAGCCAGGTGCTATGCTGCTCTAGGGCTCAGAGGCCTAGTAGCTGTGGAGACAGACCCCCAGGGTGGCTTGGGCTACTCAAGATACAATGGCCATTCGCCCAATTTTCCAACAGTTAATCCAGGTTTCAGATGGCCTGTTCACCATCTGGAATCAATACTGGATGCTTTTTATGTTCGGTGTTTTATTTTCAGTGCCAAGCCTCCTTCCGCCCCAACTCTGTGGCTGAGTTCCATGGCTCAGACACAGCAGCAGAATTCATAAGGACCTGGGAGAACACCATGGTTCTGGAGAATGTAGCAGACTCAGGCATTTTCTAGAAAAATGCTACAGGACTGTCACCAGATCAGCATACCTCTGCAAAACAGTGTGTAGGACACCTTCACATTATGCTGCATGCTGGGCCTAAGGCAGGTGACGTCACAGGGATCTCCTAGTCCAGTGTTTGCAAAACCTTTCTCCAAATGCATGACTCCAGGTTCCCCAGAAAGAACCAGCTTCCCTGAAGCCCCACCAACAAGAGAACAGACCCGCAAAGGGGCAGGTTTACTGCGGGCGTCTCTTGCTTAGGACCGGCATCGGGGTGTCTATAGGAACACGGAAAACTAGAAATTGCTAAACAGACACAGTGTTAGAAACTTCAGGCACTGGGATTTATTTTTAAAAGGGCCAGTCCAGTTGCTCTGTCCCATTAAGCCAAGTGAGAGGTTCTGTGTTACTCCGATGGGGCGGTACAGAGGACACAATGTGTTCCCATCTCCCCGATAAACACAGCCCTAGAGAGGTAAAAGGAATTCCATTTAATTATCCCCTCCCAATCCACTGACCAAGGAAGGCACAAAGCTCTCAAGGCAATGAGTCACTACATGAAAATGCTCTCTGCTTCAATTACTAGCCCCTATTCAGTGGTGGGGTTTTGGAAACTAAAGCACTTCATGGGGTGTACGCGGGGTGCCATGTGGTAGTTTTGGGGAACCTGCACTCAGAGCAGGTGTCCCAGCTCAGTTCAACCTAAGCCTATGCCTGCTTCTGCTTCTGCTGTCCCTGAAGGGGGTCAGCTCGCAAGGAGAGTTTGGGAATCCATTCCAACTCCAGCATGTGTTCCTGAAAGCAGGAACGAGCCTAAATCATCCCAGTCGCCTTCTGTAGCAATGGCGATGATGATCCATCGATCAATTGATCCATCGCATTCATTGAGCACTTACTGTCTGCAGAGTAATAATAATAATCCATAATGAGTGCGGGCAAATGGAATCTCACCCCAGACAGGGATTGTGTTTAGGATGATGATGCAGGGCCAGAAGTGACCTCCTTTCTCCTTCCATCTGCCACGCATTCCCGGTGAGGCCGGCCTGCAGGGATATCCACCGTGGTTCCCCACCTTCACAGGAGGGGGGAGGGTGCTGATGAGTTACATTTCCTCCTTTAGAAGATAAATCTAATTGAAACAGGAGAAATTTCAGCTGGAAGAATATCGAACAAGCCATCATGATCAATTACTACATGCTCTGTCCCCAAGTGAATAGGTTTAACTTGGGCTGCAAAAATTCTCCCCAAGCATTTAACTCCTTATCTTCATTTTGCTGTTAGGCTTTTAAGATAGTTTTTGTATCATTTAATTGAGTTAAACATCTATGCTTTGGGTTAGAAATTATAAAATGATTTATACCGACAACACCAAAAATGGCAATAGGCTACTTTACTGAGGAGGAGAAGCGTGGCACGGTGCTTCTTTTACAAGTTTATTTCATTAGTAACAACGCAATTTATAGATAAATGTCAGAGACAGACTTGGGGGGTTTCCGATTCAGAAACTCTGACTTCTGGACACTTTCTATGAACTAGATTCTGAGACAATAGCCTAACATTCAAACAAATTGCCAAACTGAACTTTTCCTGGAAGTCACTCTGGAACACAGATGAAAAGAAGTTAAACTGCTTGTGACTTAAGAAAAATCCGCACACTGTTTTCTCAAGCCCCTTGCTGTACCAAGTCAAATTTGCCACTGGTCTCTTCTTGAGTGAAGGCCTGACAACTGAGTCTATAGACTGAAGATAGCATGCAGCTCCAGGAAAGAGGCTACACATTGCTGGACCACTCTCTCAAAATGCACATGTACAACTTTGCCCCTCCCTGCCAAGTTTCATGACTAATGAAGTCTTCGGTCCCCAAGTTCCAGAAACTGGCCAAGTGCTATGCTGCTCTAAGACTCAGAGTACCTGCAGAGACAGAACCCCAAGATGGCTTGGACTACTCCAGGGTATGCAGGCCACTCATCCATTCAAGCACTGAGTGCAGTGGAAAAGTCAGGTGTGCAATTGTTTTTTCAATTACAATGACACACTTGGGTAAAGCTTACTATTCGTTGCATCACTGAAGATGGAGGACCCATACATACATAAACTTTATACACACCTCTGTGTCTGCTGATAGCACCCATCTGCTTACCCTAACCACTAGCTAACCACCCCTCCACCCACATCTTTGAACATTCAGTTAATTGAGAATGACACAGTCACTGGTTAGAAGCCTGAGTAGGCAGAAGCAAGGAAACGGCCAAAATTTAAAAGTGGCCACAAAGTGGATGAACAGATTTTATAAAATTAATGGGAAAGAATACCTGCATTAAGGCAATCATTGTGTGTGTGTGTGTATGAGTGTATGTGTGCTCATGCACAGACATGTCCTCTATACTTGCCAAAGGTGTCACTTAGGGGGAAATTCACTTATGAGTACACTTGTTATGGAAAAGGTTAGTAAGGATCTATCAATCCCAAATTGCTAAGTGTGTACTCTTGTGCTGCCATGCTTACTGCTAACCGCATCTTTAAATGTTTAAGTAGAGTGTCTCCTCCATTCTTGTAGTTGTCACTGGATATGCCATCGGATCCAGGTGCTTTTCCATTTTTCATGGTTCTAGTTTCTATGGTAACTTCCTCACTAGCAGGGACCTGTGACATGTCTTTGTGGTACGTAGAGTTTGCATGCAAGCAGAGTGGCCTAGTGGACAGAACCTGAGCCTAGGAGTCAGAGGGGCCTGGGTTCTAACCCCAGCTCCCACACTTAAGTGCTGTGTGACCTTGGGCAAGTCACTTAACTTCTCTGGGCATCAGTTCCTTCATCTGTAAAACAGGGATTAAGACTGTGAGCCCCATGAGCTCATCAAGAGCAGGGAAATATGTCTGTTCTATTGCTATAATGTATTCTCCCAAGTGCTTAGTATACTGCTCTGCACATGGTAAATGCACAATAAATTTTGACTGACTGACTAGGACTGTGTCCAACCTGATTAGCATGTATCTCACCCAGCGCTTAGTACAATGCCTGGCACATAGTAAGCACTTAAATACCATAAAAAAATAATTTTGAAGTGCTGTGACCATCTATGATGAGAATGGAGCTAGCTTCGTTCTTCAGAGATGATCTGAAAGCATATACTGGGACAGAATATATCTTCAACGACATGTAGAAGCTTTCAGTTCTGTGGCAATCTGCACAGCCCTGAATCTCTTCCTCTTTGCCATCCCACCACTTGTCACACATGTTCCTTAACTTAATTTGCATGTCATAACTTGTCTCACTCCTGTGTCCTGAGATGCTACAAGGTACTGTTGATACACTAAGTGTTTTGGTGCAAGTAAATCATATAAAAGCAAAGTAAAATCCAGGTTTTCTTCATTCTTTCATCATTTTGAACTGGCAGTAGAGTATTGTGAATTGAATCATTATGTGTCCTGCTGATCACATAATACTTAATGTTACACACAATCACCTATTATAATTTTAGGGATGAAAGATTTCTAAGCCTGCTATTTTAATCCTATACAGAATATGTTTGTCTTTTCCTATTTTCAGGGCAGTTTAAGACATGTCTAGGGACTTTGAAATTATTTCATTCAGTAGTGTTTATTGCTCTCCTATGAATCGATGCCTTATTGTGGCAGCAGAGTTTGCATTCGCTAATGAAGCTTAGAGTTTAGCCATATAGGACTACCCATAATGGAAAGATCTAAGCCGAAGAGTCAGACAAAGTCGAATCACCTGTGCTGGGCAGCAGTGGTACGGGAAAGAGTCAAAGGTGGATGATCAAGTGATCAAAACGTTGCTCCAAGACAATGGCAGAGACTCAAGCTTTAACTGGGCAGAAGACGACAATGGCAAACCACCTTAATATCTTTACCAAGAAAACTCTACGGATGCACATACAAAAACGACTTTATGACAGAAGATTGAAGAGAAGTATTTATTGATTTATTTATTTGAGAAGTATTTATTGAGTCCCAGCATGCTGAGCACTCTTGGAAGGACCAAGAAAAAGTAAAATGAATGGCTTCCATCCTCGAGGAACTTACAATCTCATGGAGGAGGACAGACAGTGACAAATCAGAGAAGTTGCTCCAGAAGTTGAGAAAAAAAGCCTAAAGATCAGTCCACGTGGAACAAGAATGGTAGAGCCCACTCGGTCATTGGCAGAGGAAAAAAAATGAAAAGCAATTTCCAAGCTGGCTTTATAGAAATTTTCAGCAACACCTGCATGAGGTAACTAACAGAGTTGTGATTTTGTTTTCCTAGCTCACTGCATTCGAGAAATGCCTCAAGATTTTTCTCTCTCTTCTGGCTACCCAAGCTACGTTAATAAAATTTAAATTACACTACGGCAAAATTTAAGGTTACAAATTTCCTTTAAAAAAGTTAAATTTTCCTTCTCTTGCTTTATTAATTAAAGGGTCTTAAATGCATTAAAATTCAGCACCTCGGGGCCCCTCTGTTTTCCCAGGATAGATCAGTCAAGAGAAGTAAACCACAGAAAAACAAGATTGATGATCTACAATAATATGCTAACAATCAGCAATGAAAGGAAAGGAAGTAGGAACATTACAGTTAACTGGATTCTAGTGAAACCACCTGTTTTGTTAGTGTGGTCCAACAGAGATTGAAAAAATCCAGCAGGTGGATATCACTTCCTACTTCAGCACAATTTCCAAATGAGAATTTGAAAAATTCTGAATAATTACATTATTCAGTTAGAGAAGGGAATCCTCAATATTATCAAGAGAAAATTAACTTGACTGTTGCCATTTTCCAGATCAAATAAAATGTAAGGCTATCAAGTACAAAATGTGGTGCATGCAGAAAAATATGGGAAGTTGCCACATAGACACAATGCCCAGGACTTAATGGACGTCTGTCTCTGCTAGGCCTGCCAAGTGCATTCAAAACTATGTTATTTCATTGCCTGAGCATCAAAGAGATAAAAACGTAATTCTTCAAAGGAAAATGCCTCAAAGCAAATGCTTTTGGCATCACTGTTCAACCACAGTTTGGGCTTTATCAAACAATAAAATGCTGCATTCCTACTATACCGATCTTGGTGGGATGACCTGACAAATTTACTATTTGCAGGTGTCCAGAAAATGGCATTTCCAACTGATCTCTAAAACTAATTCTTAACGCAGTGACAGCAAGTGAAGGAATGTTAAAGTAAGGTGACTGTAAACAAGGAACTCATTTTGTCAAATGATATAACAACACCTGAAGACTCCCACCCCATTGGCAATTCCCAGCACTCTAATTCACCAAGCACTGGTCACATATGAGGCTCAGAAAGGTTTATTTGCTCTCCAGTAGAGCTTGGCACTTGTCTCTGTACTTAAGTACAGAGATAGGGTTCCAGAAGTCTACAGAAATGATACTCAGACACCCGTCTCTCCACTACACTATGTGACAAAAAAAGAAGTCTTAAATTTTCCATAAATAAATGCACCTATCCTTAACCTGAGAAATGTACAACATCAATCATATTCATTGAGGGCAGAGAAGAGTACTCAGCACTTAGGTTAGTACAATATGGTATAATTGGTAGATATGTACCCTGCCCACGAGTTTAGTCTAGAAGGGAAGACAGACATTAATATAAATAAATGTTATGTACATAAGTGCTGTGGCACTGAGGGAATGGTGAATATCCAAGTGCAAGAGTGACACAGAAAGGAGAGAGAAAAAAGGAAATGGGGTTTAGTCAGGGAAGGCCCTTGGGGCAGATATGCCTTCAATGAGGCTTTGAAGATGGGGAGCATAATCGTCTGTTGGATATGAAGAGAAGGTATTCTGGGCCAGAGGAAGCAGATGTGTGATAGGTCCGCAGTGCGCTTGACGAGATCGAGGTTCTGTGAGTTGGCTGGCATTAGAGGAGTGAAGTGTTGGGGTTGAGCTGCAGTATGAAATCAGGGAGGTCAGGTAGGAGGAGGGCAAGCTGATTGAGTGCTTTAAAGCCTATGATAAGGAATTTATGTTTGATGCGGAGGTAGATGGGCAATCACTGGAGTTTCTTGAGTGAGGAAACACTGACTGAATATTTCTGTAGAGAGAAGTATGGACTGAAGTGGGGAGAGACAGGAGACAGGTAGGCCAGCAAGGGGGCTGATGCAGTAGTCAAGGCAGGATAGGATAAGTGTTTGAATTAAAGTGGTAGCAGTTTGAATGGAGAGGAAATTGTTGATTTTAGCAATGTGAAGACTGAACCAACAGGATTTGGTGACAGATTGAGTATGTGGGTTAATTGGGAGAGATAAGGCAAGGATAACTCCAAAGTTATAGGCTTGTGAGACAAGGTGCTGTTCACAGTGATGAGAAAAGTCAGGGCGAGGACAGGGTTTGGGTGGTAATATGAGGAATTCTATTATGGACATGTTAAATTCGAGGTGTTGATGGGACATTCAAGCAGAGATACCTTGAAATCAGGAGGAAATATGAGATTGCAGAGGAGAGACAGCAGGGCTGGAGATGTAGATTTGGAAATCATCTGCATAGAGATGGTAGTTAAAGCCATGGGAGAGAAAGAGTTCTCCAAGAGACTGGGTGTAGATGGAGAATAGAGGGGATCCAGAACTGAGACCTGAGGGACTCCTAAAGTTAGCAGGTGGGAGGCAGAGGAGAAGCCCATGAAAGAGACTGAGAATGAGCAGAGAGAGTG
This sequence comes from Tachyglossus aculeatus, assembly GCF_015852505.1. Lineage (NCBI taxonomy): Eukaryota > Metazoa > Chordata > Mammalia > Monotremata > Tachyglossidae > Tachyglossus > Tachyglossus aculeatus. The sequence continues at coordinate 27,786,418 of NC_052067.1, forward strand.
ATAAGAGGAGAACAAGGAGAGGACAGTGTCTGTGAAATCAAGGTTGGATAACGTTTCTAGGAGAAGGGAGTGGTCAACAGTGTGAAACACCACATACGTGTAGAGAAAGAGAAAAGACAGCCCACGTGAGTGTGAGAGAATTTATGTGAGAATCTCATCAAAACACTTTTTCATCATCTTCTCATTAATACCAATAACCTAAGTTCGGCAGCAAGCATTAATAATTTTGTCACATTATTCCTCACATAGCTTTTCCTACGCTACAAGTTAAATCTTAAGTATGGATGGTTGGAAAACTGTTCAGCTATATGCAAATAGGTTGAAAATGACTGAATAATATTTACCTTTAAAACTGAAATTCCTACATGTGTGAGAAAATCTGTGCAAATTAGTGTGCACATATGTCCAGCAATGGACTTGTAAGAAACAAAAGATGGCTGGGTCTTATCTTACCTTCCCTCCAGTATGTTTTTTCTTTCCTTGGGACCACAATGGCCACCACTGATCACTGACCCTTGCTCTTAAAAATCTCCATCCCACTGCTCCTACTTCCTCGCTACCTGAAACACTCTCTCTCTTCAGTTTAACCAGAAAGACCATGTCCATCCCCCTCATTCAAAGCCCTCTTAATAGTCACTCTGGCATTGAGGCCTTTCCTAATTAATCACCCTGGCTTTCCAATCATGCCATACCATTAACCACATCGACACTCAGGCATTTATTTGTCTGCTATCAATTCTTGTGTCTGCTTTTCATTTCTGTATTCTGATTCAACTATGGTATCTTCTGGTATGAGAAGCAGCGTGGCTCAGTGGAAAGAGCACGGGCTTCTGGAGTCAGAGGTCATGGGTTCAAATCCCGGCTCTGCCAATTGTCAGCTGTGTGACTTTGGGCAAGTCACTTCACTTCTCTGTGCCTCAGTTACCTCATCTGTAAAATGGGGATGAAGACTGTGAGCCCCCCATGAGACAACCTGATCACCTTGTAACCTCCCCAGTGCTTAGAACAGTGCTTTGCGCAAGGGTAAGCACTTAATAAATGACATCATTATTATTATTATTCAAGCTATTACTGCTGTCTCTTTATATTAGCAGCTCCTGTGTCTTTAATAATTTAGTTAAAAATTCTCCTAAAGGTTGTTTCAATGTAGTACACATAGTAGACTGAGAGCTTATTTTTCCTACATTACTATTTTGTTTCTGACACTGGCGGGGAAACAAGGTATTTGCTCTTTTTCCTCTTCCTATGTGGGAGTGTCTGCAACTGAGGATTCACTAATGCTGTGACAGTGAAGTCAACTTTCACTTCACCTGAAGGAAAATTGTCACTCTGTCTCTTTTTCCCTGACATTACCAGCTGGCCATCAGGCAAACTCATCCCCATACTGTCCCCAACAAGTTAGAGTGAAAGTGGGTTTACTTAAATCGATGGCTAGAGTCACCAAGAGGGATGACAACAAAGTGACTTCTGGTGAAGTAAAAGTCAACACTATTTTTGAGGAACACCCCCCTTCCCCTGCCAATACCTATGGCATTTCTTAATCACTGCTCTAAGCGATGGGGTAAGTACAAATTAATAAGTTCAGACACAGCCCCTGCACCATATGGGGCTCTCAGTCTAAGCAGGAGGGAGAACAGGTTTTGAATCCCCATTTTACAGTTCAGGAAAATAAGACATAGAATTGAAGCGACTTTTCCAAGACCCCAAAGCAGGAAAGTAGCGGAGCTGAGTTTAGAACCTGGGTCCTCTGACTCCCATGTCTGTGGCTCTTTTCACTTCGTCATGCTGCTTCCAGATAGAGAAACAGTTTAGAATTCCCCCCACAAACCCAAATTCTCATGAAAAACAAAATGAAGCTCATCAGAGGAACTCAAGGTACTTCTTGCCTCAAGAAACCCGAAGGACATAGGTGAACTTACATGAGCTTTCCCTTGAAATAACTCCACAAGCAAGCCCTCATCTATTTATTTTTTTTCTCTTGGGCCACCAACCACTATTTCTCAGCACCAGACACGATTCCAATCAAGCCCCTTCTGGCAGCAGTTCCAAGCCAGAAGGAGATCATCTGCGAGATCATCTGCTTCTAGGAATGGGAAGACATCTGAGGGAACTCCTCAAACAATCATATTTACTGGGAAGACATCTGAGGAAACTCCTCAAACAATCATATTTACTGAGTGCTAATAGTGTGCACAGTACTGTACTACGAGCTAGGAGAGTACAATATAACAGAGGTGGTAGACGTGTTCCCTGCCCAGAAGCAGCCTACAGTCTATTCTTCTACCCCCAGGACCAGGCAAAGTCCAATCTGATCTGGGGAACATAAATAATCGCACGACAATGAATTGCAAAGATCCGAATATCTGTGAAGATTGTTGAGGTATCTGCTCCTAATACAAGACATACTGGAAAAGTCAGTCCTCATACCTATTTCGGAAACATGCTCAATTTCCACCATAGAATCACTCTAAAACTGAATCTATAGAAGGAATTTCCCAAGATCTGTGGGGCACAAGTCTACTGTACAAGTACATTTAATGCTGCAAATGAGGAAGGCTGAAGCTGGGTTGGTGCAGCCCACAAATTCTCTACATCAACTGAATGCCTAGGAAGCTGAATTACTGGCCAACTTGAACCATTGCAGGGATACCAACAAGCAAGATCTTTAGGTCCTAATCCTAACCCTAAGGATTCTAATGCCATTCTCCTCTTCCCTCCCTCAATCCCCTACCCAGATTCTTGCTCAGCTTCCTTATCCATGTCCCTGGCTCTGAGCCTAATTAAAATACGGCGCAAGGAGTACCTGTGGAGGGCATGGAATTATCCAGATTATCAACTACCCATATTGCCAAGAGTTTTACTGTGCCAAGAGTCAATATTCTCCTGTACGTTCAGTATGGCAAATCTATTCAACAAGGATATAACCAAGCAAGATACCTTGTTCAGACAGATCCTCTCTAACCTTCATGCTTTTCCTTCCATTCCCACACACCTAACCTTGTTCAGTTCTAGAGCACGCCAACAGCCCTCCTTTCTCATTGAAACCTTGCCAGAAATTCAGCTCAGGAAATTTCGTAGTGTGTCCTGCCTGTATCTCTGTCCTAGCCCAAATTCCCATTGGGCTTGGCTCATGCATATCCATGAGAATGTCCAATTATCATCATTGTATGCTGTACTCTGAAACATTAAATTTCATGATCACACACATTTGATTGTATCAGGCTACAGGTAATCTGGCCCCAGAAGTGTTCAAGTAAATGCCATTGCTAAGGACAGGAAACAGGTCCACCAATTCTGTTATACTGTACTCTCTCAAGTGCCTAGTACAGTTCTCTACACTTAGTAAGTGCTCAATAAATACCACTGATCGAATGATTGCTGTGGGAGAATCTAGCAAGAAACCAAATGTATCTACTGCCCCACGTCACTTCCAGCTATGTTAGACTCTTTAGAAAAAAACATGAATTCCTTCAAACTACTAAGGGATTGTTTAGTGCATAATGGTATAAAAGAATCGATGCTTCTCCCAAAGTGTCAGATTTACTACCATGGATTAGTCTGAGGCTCCAGGAAAAATTCATATATATGTGAAAGACCACAGAGAGGCAGATTTCTTTTCTGGCAGCTGGGACAGTTACCACTCCGACAGCCACGTAGAGAAATAGTCTCTGTATTTGGAAGCACTTAAAGTGGAATGTGTTATAGCCTAGGCTTCCAATGCATTTGAAATTTATATAGATCTTTCCTATCTTCTGTGCTTCACTGCAAAGTTCAGCGACCTCACAAACGATAGAAAGTTAATTGTTTTTCCATCTCACCTGCACCTTCAGCCAATTCACATTAAAGTTGTTTAGTGAGCAAGTTAGAGCTATTTTCCATGTACAAGCAAGACACTTAGTATTGGAACCTCAGTGAAAAATAAATCCTTGGCAGTGAGGTGCTGATTTTGAAGTTGATGCAAACTGAAAGCTGTAATAATTGTGGTATTTGTTAAGTGTCTACTCTGTGCCAAGAACTGAACTAACCACTTGGATACGTACCCAAGGGCTTAGTACGATCCTCCCAAGCGCTTAATACAGTGCTCTGCACACAGTAAGCGCTCAATAAACACTATCAATTAATTGCTACAAGATAATCAATTTGGACACAGTCCCTGACCCACATGAGGCTCACAGAGTAAGTATGCTACATTCTCTTATACTGAATAATATAGCTTTAAAATGTTTGTAGGTGTTATTAGAAACTGGAAAAATATTTTATGCAAGTCCTTTTGGGATGATCTTTCTCATCTAAATACTATTCTGAAAATAAAATGATGTCACACAAGAGACTATTTAAAAGAAAAATAATTTTGTGGAATTCTCAGTAAGGTAGTAGCATTTTTCTTGGTTCTTTTTAAAAATTGACATTTTGAAACTAAATGACTATTCTCTGGACATTTCCCCTCCGATGGGCAGGGAACAGGTCTACCAACTCTGCTATATTAAACTATCCCAAGTACTTAGTACGATGCCCTGCACACAGTAAGCGCTCTCATCAGATTTCAATGAATTTAAAGTACGGTAAAATAACAGATTCATAATTCTGGTATAGATTAAACAGTTATCTAGCTAACTCTTCTTTCTTCAGGAAATATTTCACAGAAGCCATCCGGACCTCCCCATGCCCCAAGGGTTCTGAGATTTGCGTGGGTCAGTTTCTCACCCCACGGGAGCAGCCTCTCACCTCCCACCTGACCCCAATCAAGTAAAGCCTAGTCAACTTTTTACAGTCATAGGAAGCTTGAGATGGTTTATGATTATGAAATGTTCCCTGCAGTGGTGAGATTCCCTGAAAACAGCCTCCTCCAAGTAGAGTTGTATTTGATTGTTTTACTAGTGATATTCTTTACTGTTGAACTTGAATTTCTTATTTGAATTGTAGTCTAACTGTTCTGTGTGTCCAGCTTTCCCCACTTAGACCACTGGGAACGCCTTATAGGTCAAAAGCTTCTTGTAAGTACTTCAATACTCAGCACAATACTTAACAAGTGTAAGCGCTTAATAAAATGTAAATAAATATAAATATGAGAATCTAATATATCTGCAAAGATTTTCGGAGAAAGGCATTGTTAAACTTCCTAAAGTGTTTTGTTTCTTTAAAACAAAATCCACAAATTATGCAATTTTGGGTTCGAAGTGGGTGGGAGGCTGGGACTAGGGGGAAGTGAGGAGGGAAGAGGGGTTAGTGTAAATTATAACCTCCCATAATGAAGTTCCCATAATGAAGTTGGGGCTTTCTGAACAGTTGTTCTCCTGACTTCCCTTACTTTTTCCCAACTCTCATATTAACTGTTTTGCCAATTACAAGAAATGCAATATTTACTGAGCACCTAGCTTTAGTCTTTTAATTGTCTCATTAACAAAGAGGTGGCATTCTTCCCACAAAAAAGTACTATTTATATCCAATATAACTCCCTGATACTTCATTTTAAGGTCATTTTTGTTTCAGCCCAATTGACAATGGAGAACAAGTGGTTCCAGCTCATATTACCCTTCCATGTATTAAAAACTGTTATTCACTCTTTCTGATTGAGGAAAATGGCATTTGTTAAGCACTTACTATATGCCAAGCACTGTACTAAGCGCTTAAGTGAATACAGGGAAATAAGATTGGACACAGTCCCTGTCTTACTTGGGACTCACAGATGAGGTAGCAGGCACAGAGAAGTGAAGTGACTTGCCCAAGGTCACACAGCAGACAAGTGGTGGAGCTGGGATTAGAACCCATGACCTTCTGATTCCCAGGCCCAGGCTCTATCCATTAGACCATGCTGCTTCAACTCAGTTCCTTTCGTCTTTCCTTAAAGGTTCTGTTTCCAAACTTAAAAGTCTCAGGCTCTCCGCTGAACTCACTCCTAATTATCCAATTCTCTTATGGAATGAGGAAACCAAACTGGGCATAGCACATTAGTAAAAATTTTGACCACTGTCAAAGTTTTCAAAAGGTCTGACAACTGGACAATGACCTCATTCATTCATTTATTCAATCGTATTTCTTGAGCGCTGGGTGCACAGCACTGTACTAAGTGTTTGGGAAGTACAAGTCAGCAACATATAGAGACAGTCCCTACCTAACAAAGAGCTCACAGTCTAGAAGACCCCATGATTTCTACATGCTCCATTCTTATTGACACATCTTAGTGTCATGGTTGCAACTTGGATAACTCTCTATATTAATGACACATTAAGACTGAGGTCCATGAGGAAATCCCAGAGCAAGGTGAAAGTCACAGGAAATGGAAGGGCCAACATTACCTAGTAATAATGTGTTTTTAAAGCACTTACTATGTGCCAAGCACTAGAGAAATATGAGAATCTGAGCAGACACGATACCTGTATGTAAATATGCTACGTTCTCTTATACTGAATAATATAGCTTTAAAATGTTTGTAGGTGTTATTAGAAACTGGAAAAATATTTTATGCAAGTCCTTTTGGGATGCTTTAAATTAGTGAATGATCTTTCTCATCTAAATACTATTCTGAAAATAAAATGATGTCACATAAGAGACTATTTAAAAGAAAAAAAATTTTGTGGAATTCTCAGTAAGGTAGCAGCATTTTGGGGCCAAGAGGCAGAGTGAGCAAGTATTTTAACCCCATTTTTCAGACGAGAAACATGAGGCGCAGAGAATTTAAGTGACTTGCCCAAGTTCACAAGGCAGGTAAGTGGCAGAACCAGAACTACAACCTGGGCCTCCTGATCTCCTTCCCCTTGCTTTTTTCAGTAAACCACAATGCCCCCCCTTCTCATCTCTCTCATTCTAGGTACTTGATTCTAGTTCTGGCAAAGGTCCCAGAAGGCTAACGGAGCTGAACCCATGGTGGTTTTGCTTCCGCCAAAAGGAACCTTGGAAAATCAGTTCTAGACCCAAGCAATTTGCAGTCAAGAATATCCCTAAGATATTGGGTCAATTTGGGGGGTAAACCAGAGTTCAGGACACCTAGGGTTTTCTTGAAGCAAGCTAGACTCCTGAACCATCCCTAAACCACCCTCCAGGTAGCTCTAGAACTGATCTAGACCAAGTCTGCACTCCTTTCCCCCGCAGCCCAGCTTTCCCCAGGCTAGGCTCACAGATATAGTAGGTTTGAGGCGGGCAGGAAGAGAAGAGTCAGGCAGGGGAAGCTAACTCTAGGGCTTGTCACGCTTTATTGGACTAAGGCTGGCTATAACTCCAGAATTTGTTTCAACACCACATACTGCTCATACAGCTTCTGTCAATCCCATCCTGAATCCAGGAAGTGAGTTTTGCTGCTCACTTACCCCAGTGAACTTGACACTGTTCCGGTACCCTCACGATTTAGTTTCATTACCAAACTTGGCATAATTTCTACCGTTTACATGGGTCATTGGGGAATAGTTAAATACAATTTAACCTATAACCAAAATTTTAAGCCTGAAATAACTGATGATAATCACTTCAAGGTGTTAAGGGAAAGAATAACGCCCCAAAATGGGAAGAGTACACTCACTCAGATGTCAGTTAACACAGTGAGCTGGCCTGAAGTATGAAATACGCTGTCCCAAGGATGACATTTTGTCCATGTAAATAACACTCATCTTAAGTCAGTCACAAAATGGGTGGGTGTCTTTTTGGGTGTGGGGCACAGAGAAGGAAGAGACAAAACTGAGCAGCACAAGATGGAGAACTAAAGCAGAGGGAGGGGAAAACCAAAAAGCCATTAAATCTTCACAGACATCAGCTAGCACTCATTTAATTCATAGGCCACATCTACATAGCCAAACAAACGGAAACCCAAAATCCCCTGGGTTCAGTTCACTTTCTTGACGGTTTGGAAATGCATCTGAAAATTGAATTTACTAATAAAACAAAATGTTTCCAGTTCTGCCTCGTGTATGGCTTTTTTATTTCATGTGGTCTTTCCCAAAACTATATCTTCACAAAATGAAAATTCAGCAGAACCCCTAATGGCTTTCATATTTCAGCCTAATAGGCCATATGGCATTGCTCTGCCACCCACCTCTGCTGGCATACCAACCCTGAAAATTAAAAGCCACTTTTTCCCTTCAGATAGACCTCTTGTGGGTATGGTTTTCAGAGGACAGTAGCATTAACACTGAACAGAGTCTGTAAGCATAAAGCACTTTTATGTACACCTGCTGGAGAGCTTTATTTGCCTTAAAAGTTTTATTATGGTTGTTCTATTTTTCTGCTCTGTTTTATGTGATGTGCTGCAAAAGATGATTGGATTGCACTAAGCACAACAAAACCACAAGTCAGGCAACCAACAAGCTTTAAGATCAGAACCGTGTCACCTATTCAGACAGGGTGAGATCCCTCATCTCAAAGTGAAATAGTAGCTTGAGCAAGTCAATGAAAACAGCAAAGAAAATCCAGCCATTAATAAAACTGAGATTATGGACGCAATGACAAATGGGTACACGTATTAAAATATGTAGCAGTATACACAAAAATCATTGATTTTCTCTGATTACTGTTTAGCTGATCAGAGTGTATTAAGTACTTGTTGCTGGCTTGCAATGTGTTTTATTAATGCTCTGGATCAGACATCCAATTTAGAAATCAATGCTTATTTCATCATTTTTCTCTGAAGGGCTCTATTATTCACAATTGATTTAACAGAAATGAAAGGCTTACCATTAACAAGAGCCAGCTGCTGACACTTCTTAGATGAATTATTGAACTTCTAGAAGTGAATTAACTTAACCATCAAGACCTATTGTTTGATGGTTTTTCACACAAACTAATGTATTTATAATTACCTAACCAAAACAATGAGAATATCCGTCCCAGCCTCTTCTTCTGTCCTTCACGGTTTTAGATTTCCAAACCTCTGAATGCCTCAAATTCAGAAACCTCATATTCTTTTGGTTTTTAATTACTCATGTGATTTTTTGAATCAATCCCCAACTGTATTTCTCAAGCTGAAAAATCTCGTTTCAAAGGTGAAAGGGAAAAGATGACACGAAGGTTATAATAGCTCATGCAATATTTGGAGTGCTGGAGAGGGGAAAAAATAATCTAAAAATAGCAGTAGAATAAAATTGGCGACCACACCACGAAAAAGCAGATACAAGTGATTATAACCCAGATTTCTATTAAGAAACATCCCCACGTAGAAAAAGAGGGTAAGGAGGAGTGATGAATTTGGGTTAGGCAAGCCAACCCTAGGAAATCTAGGTGGTCCTGGCCCCAGGTATCCTCTACGACGCACAGAGAGACATTGGATCAGAAGAGAGAACCACTTTCCAGTCCAGGTGGTAAGTCTGGGTTCTGGAGTCAAGGTCCTATGTTATCTTGGATTCCAGATTTTGTGAGGCCAAGGTGCATGTGCCCTTCTTTCCCTTCAGCGCAAACTGTGAGGAGTTGTGCGAATGAACTGAATAACCGATAGACATTAACTGCCAAGTGAAAACTTACTTACAGCAATGGAGGTGATGGAGGCTGTCGTCAGAAACCACCAATGAGTCGCGATCCTGACACTTCAGGACCAAAAACAAGGGTTCGAGAAGGGCCCTCAATTACGTGCAAAATGGAACTTCAGTTTACATGAAACAAATTGATATTCGTGTTATTTAATTTGACCTCCTTTCTGGAAAACCATGAATGAATTTATAGCAAATGTGTTAAAGAGTGCTGAACAATCTTTATCACATTTTGAGGAAGAGGGCATTAAAAATAATTAAAAAAAAGGTAATAGTTTTTATGATTGTGAATACAGTTTTTCTAAAAAATGCATTTCATTTAATCACCAAATGGATTTAATAATAATTCTCCCCTCTCAGAATACCAGTAACAAAATTGAAAGGAAATATCTACAGAAGAAGAAATTACATTCATTTTACAAAACTTTTTATGGTATTTTGTTAAGCATTTACTATGTGCCAGGCACTGTTCTAAGTGCTGGGGCAGATACAGGGTAATAAGGGTGGACTCAGTCCATGTCCCTCATGGGGCTCACAGTTTTAGTCCCCATTTTATAGATGACACAACTGAAGAACAGAGAAGGTCCCACAGAAGACAAGTGGCAGAGCCGGATTTAAAATGCAGGTCCTTCTTACTCCCAGGCCCAAACTCTAACCACTAGGCAATGCTGCTTCTCCTCCAAAACCTTTCAGCTGCTTTATTTTGCAAATCACACTCGGCCCTAAATCTGTTCACTCATGTTCTAGAAAACTGAAGTTTATAAAGTGCTATCTGAAGGCAGTCTTCTCTCGTGCCCTTTATAACTTCTGCATTAGATTAGGTCCTATACTTTGTAATATAGGGAGGCCTTTTAAGTGTAAAATGATCACAAGGAAATTGAGAGCCACACCTGTCCTTGTAAATTCAAGAGGCATAGCAGTGCACTTCTGGACTCAGGAAAGGCCGATGAGAACCTCCCCTGAGCCGTCTTCCCTGCCCGAACCATCGTGTCTGAGAGAACTCAACTGCAGAGGTGAATGCTCTAGCTTGTTATTCATTCAATCATATATAATGAGCGCTTACTGTGTGCAGAGCACTGTACTAAGCGCTTGGGAAGTACAAGTTGTCAGGAAACCTCAAGTCCACAAGCTCCAGAGCAGCTGGGATAGTTACCGAAAACGACAATCAATCAATCAATCAATCAATCGTATTTATTGAGCGCTTACTATGTGCAGAGCACTGTACTAAGCGCTTGGGAAGTACAAATTGGCATCACATAGAGACAGTCCCTACCCTACAGTGGGCTCACAGTCTAAAAGGGGGAGACAGAGAACAGAACCAAACATACCAACAAAATAAAATAAGTAGGATAGAAATGTACAAGTAACATAAATAAATAAATAAATAAATAGAGTAATAAATATGTACAACCATATATCCATATATACAGGTGCTGTGGGGAAGGGAAGGAGGTAAGACGGGGGGATGGAGAGGGGGACGAGGGGGAGAGAAAAGAAGGGGCTCAGTCTGGGAAGGCCTCCTGGAGGAGGTGAGCTCTCAGCAGGGCCTTGAAGGGAGGAAGAGAGCTAGCTTGGCGGATGGGCAGAGGGAGGGCATTCCAGGCCCGGGGGATGACGTGGGCCGGGGGTCGATGGCGGGACAGGTGAGAGCGAGGTACAGTGAGGAGATTAGCAGTGGAGGAGCGGAGGGTGCGGGCTGGGCAGTAGAAGGAGAGAAGGGAGGTGAGGTAGGAGGGGGCGAGGTGATGGACAGCCTTGAAGCCCAGGGTGAGGAGTTTCTGCCTGATGCGCAGATTGATCGGTAGCCATTGGAGGTTTTTGAGGAGGGGAGTAATATGTCCAGAGCGTTTCTGGACAAAGATAATCCGGGCAGCAGCATGAAGTATGGATTGAAGTGGAGAGAGACACGAGGATGGGAGATCAGAGAGAAGGCTAGTGCAGTAGTCCAGACGGGATAGGATGAGAGCTTGAATGAGCAGGGTAGCGGTTTGGATGGAGAGGAAAGGGCGGATCTTGGCAATGTTGCAGAGCTGAGACCGGCAGGTTTTGGTGACGGCTTGGATGTGAGGGGTGAATGAGAGAGCGGAGTCGAGGATGACACCAAGGTTGCGGGCTTGTGAGACGGGAAGGATGGTAGTGCCGTCAACAGAGATGGGAAAGTCAGGGAGAGGACAAGGTTTGGGAGGGAAGACAAGGAGCTCAGTCTTCGACATGTTGAGCTTTAGGTGGCGGGCGGACATCCAGATGGAGATGTCCTGAAGGCAGGAGGAGATGCGAGCCTGGAGGGAGGGGGAGAGAGCAGGGGCAGAGATGTAGATCTGGGTGTCATCAGCGTAGAGATGATAGTTGAAGCCGTGGGAGCGAATGAGGTCACCAAGGGAGTGAGTGTAGATTGAGAACAGAAGGGGACCAAGCACTGAACCTTGGGGAACCCCCACAGTAAGAGGATGGGAGGGGGAGGAGGAGCCTGCAAAAGAGACTGAGAAACAACGACCGGAGAGATAAGAGGAGAACCAGGAGAGGACGGAGTCTGTGAAGCCAAGGTCAGATAACGTGTTGAGGAGAAGGGGGTGGTCCACAGTGTCAAAGGCAGCTGAGAGGTCGAGGAGGATTAGGACCGAGTATGAGCCGTTGGATTTGGCAAGCAGGAGGTCACTGGTGACCTTTGAGAGGGCAGTTTCCGTGGAATGAAGGGGACGGAAGCCAGACTGGAGGGGGTCGAGGAGAGAGTTGTTGTTGAGGAATTCTAGGCAGCGCGTGTAGACAACTTGTTCAAGGAGTTTGGAAAGGAATGGTAGGAGGGATATGGGACGATAACTAGAAGGTGAGGTGGGGTCAAGAGAGGGTTTTTTTAGGATGGGAGAGACATGGGCATGTTTGAAGGCAGAGGGGAAGGAACCAGTGGAGAGTGAGCGGTTGAAGATGGAAGTTAAGGAGGGGAGAAGGGATGGAGCGAGAGATTTCATAAGATGAGAGGGAATGGGGTCAGAAGCACAGGTGGCCGGAGTAGCACTTGAGAGGAGGGAGGAGAGTTCCTCTGAGGATACCGCTGGGAAGGATGGGAGAGTAGCAGAGAGTGTTGAGAGCCGGGGGGTTGGAGAAAGGGGGGAAGAGACTTTGGGGAGGTCGGACCTGATGGATTTAATTTTGTTGATGAAGTAGGAGGCCAGATCGTTGGGGGTGAGGGAAGGAGGAGGGGGAGGAACCGGGGGCCTGAGAAGGGAGTTGAATGTACGGAAGAGCTGGCGGGGGTGATGGGCATGGGTGTCAATAAGGGAGGACAAGAACTGGGTCCCTTATACAAATCACTTAACTTTTCCGTGCCTCGGCTGCCTTATCGGTAAAGTGGGGATTAAGACTACCAACCCAATATGGGACTTGAACATGCCCAACCTGATTAGCTTTTATCTACCCCAGCACTTAGGACAGTTCCTGGTACATAATAAGCTCTTAATAAATATCATTAAAAAGAAACCCATGGGGAACCTCAACATGTGCTCCTTCTCCCTTCAACACACACACACACACACACACACACACACACAATATCCATATCACAACAGGGAAATGGCCATCCAGATTAAAATCTCTTCCAAAATCTCCACTCAAATGAGCACCTACTGGGTGTTGAGAACTGTACTAAATGCCTGGAAGAGTACACTAGATTTAATAGATCCGATACCTGCCCTCAAGGCGTTTATAACCTAGAGGAGGAGACGGACATTTTAGATAACAGATAGGAGGAAGTAGCAGAGTATAAAGATACTCATGTAAGTGCTACAGGGGTTTTGAGAATTTAAGTGTTTGGAAAGCATGGAAGCGCTGAAGAAACCAAAAGGGAGGTGAGATTTCAAATGAGCCCTGAAGATGAGGAGAGCTGGTCTCATAGATAGTACTAGTAATAATTATGGTATTTTGTTAAGTGCTTACTATGTGTGAGGCACTGTACTAAGCACTGGACTGGATACAAGCAATAGGGTTGGACTCAATGAAGGAGGGGGAATTCCAGTCAGAAAGGAGGGTAAGAGGTTGCCAACAAGAAAGATGAGCACAAGGCATAGTGAGTAGGTTGGCTTAAGAACAAAATGTGCTAGCTGGGGTGTAGTTAGGGAAAAATCTACCCAAGTACAAGGAATGTATGGAAAGATGGAAAGAAAGGGCCAGAGCCTGGCAACATTGTATAAGAAAAACCAACAGGATTTGGCAACAGATTAAATAGGGGTGTTGCCCGTTGTTGGATAGGAACCATCTCTATATGTTGCCAACTTGTACTTCCCAAGCGTTTAGTACAGTGCTCTGCACACAGTAAGCGCTCAGTAGATACTATTGAATGAATGAATGAATGAATGAATGAATGAATGAATGAATGAAAGAGGGGGAGGTTACAGGCTTGTGAGCTGGGGTGGATGGTGGTGTTGTCAGGATGGGAAATATGGGGCAGGAGATTTGGAAGGGAAGAGAAGGAGATCAAATCTGGACATACTAAACTTAAGGGGTCAGTAGAATATCCACGTAAAGCTCCTGGAGGCAGGAGATGTGAAAGAGGTTAGGTTAGCAAGCTAGATTTAAGGGCTAACCACATAGAGGTGGTAGTTGAAGCCTTGGGAGTGAGTGGATGAGCCTCTCAAGGGAGTGAATGTAAATGTAAAGGTGAAGGTAACCCAAAACAGGCCCTTAAGGGACACCCTACAATAGGGATGAAACAGAAGAAGAGCTGGTGAAAGAAATTTAGAAAGATTAGCCAGAGAAGGAAGAGGAGAATCAGGAGGAATTTTCTCTAACCCAAAGCACCCAACTCTAAGCCAAATATCTGAAGTAACATCATCTTTTGCAATTGAAAAACTCTGCCTACTATTCATTATTCTTGGTGACTATTTCCACATTCATGTCAACATTTTATGAAGAAATGAGTGAATATGGCTTACACACATACACACACAAGGTGAATGAAGTTCATATGGGTTAGAAAGGTACAGGTAATATAGAGAATGTGATTGTTTTACTAACGAAAAGGTTTTTCTCCTACCACCAGAGGCTACAGTACACGCTTGTAACTGCACTTCTATATTTTATTGCACCAGCATTAGAATGAAAGAAATGTGATAGCTAACATCTCCCTTCTGAAAATATGTTGATTTGACAGTACTCAGACCCAAAAACAAATCAATGTAGATGCAATAGATATCAAGTCCCATTCATTCCAACATGGATCCAATAGCTATTAAATTGCATTCTCTACAGTAGGGATAAATCATCCCAAATCCCATTGACTTCAGTGGACATCTCATTTCATAACAAGTCTCATTAGTCTCAATGAGATTTGATATCAGACATTTTCTTTGGTAAAACTGAATCTACAAAAGGTCAGGTCTGGTGGTCACCTTCATTTCATTGGCACCCGATGGGAATTTTCCATAGTAAACTCTGCCCTTGCCTTTAAATACAGTATTTTGTGGGTTTTGTGGGGGGGGGGGGGGGTGTTAAATTTATCCCAAAGAGTTTTATCAGGAAGTACAGTCAGTTCTAAAATGCAGGGTCTGTGTTCCCTGAAGAACCTCAGCGTCACAGAAATTCACATTAATGAACTCTTGACTTGACCAACACTGTGCAAATATACAGTGCCAAGAATAGGGACTTTGATCTTATTATATTGTATCTACTCCAGAGCTTAGTACAGTGCTTGGCACATAGCAAGTGCTTAACAAATATCATCATTAATACTTTCATTATTCATTATTTCATTATTCCAAAATCACACTGCCTTGTACCCAGAAAGATATACATTCATTCATTAGCATGGCTTAGTTGCAAGAGCACGGGCTTGAGAGTTAGAGGTCATGGGTTCTAATCCCAGATCCGCCACTTGTCAGCTGTGTGACTTTGGACAAGTCACTAAACTTCTCTGTGCCTCAGTTACCTCATCTGTAAAATGGGGATTGACTGTGAGCCCCCCACGGCACAACCTGATCACCCTGTATCCCCCCAGTGCTTAGAACAGCAGAGTAAGTGCTTCACAAATATTATTATTATTATTATTATTATTTGAATGCTGTGTGTAGAGCACTGTACTTAGTGCTTGGAAGAGTACAATGTAACAATAAACAGGCTCATTCTCTGCCCACAAAGAGCTTACAGTCTAAAGGGAAGAAAGTTCCCATGCATTATGGGAAGGAAGTTTCCTACCCTGTAATAGTAGTCTATCCAAAATACATCATGAAAACACACATTATAGAAGAACTGATTACAGACTATATTCCAGGACCACTCATCACTGAAATTCTACAATGTGCGGTCACAGCAGCGAATTTAGTCTCTCTCCATTATAATGTGATTGTTTTACTACACGTTTAACCTTCTCCCCAGGTTAAGTTTCAATACCCACCACTTACTAAGTACAAAATGTGTAAAACCAGAGGGAAACAATTCCAATGCCTCAGGCCTCTATCAACCCTCCCAACCACCACAGCCCTACTGCTCCCGGGTGACAGGCCATGCTGCACCCATAGGAGCAAAAAAAAAATAGGGTGAAAAAGGATAGGGACTTTCATAACGCTTAGAATGTGGGATTTTTCTTACTGAGCTGAAAGAGCTGGAGGGAAGTGAAAGAGAATGGCATTGCTCCTATGAGCAATCTTGTCAGAGATCACATGGGTAAAGATATATCAACATCTTTGTGATTGTGAGCTCTCTCTAGGCAGGAATGCCTTCAGTATTTTTTAATTTTTATACTTTAAAGAACTTAGCACACATTAAAGATGTTCAATAAATATTTTTGATCAAGAGGATGACAGCGATAAACAGGCCCATGTAAATGAGTTCAAAGATCTAAGTTATTCCCTTAGTGCAGACCCAATCTTATTGTAGTGGCTCACAAATACTGGCTAGACCTGGCTAGTAGACCTTCTGCATGTTCATTTATTCATTCATTCAATCCTATTCATTGAGCACTTATTGTGTGCAGAGCACTGTACTAAGCACTTGGGAAAGTACAACATAACCATAAACAGACACATTCCCTTCCCAGTGCCACAGGGCCTGGTGGCGGGGGGGGTGGCAGGGTGCCCCCCCAAAGGATGGGGTTTGCACAGTCACTAGCAACACTCTTATCCCCTGGAATGCTGGGAGGCTGGTTTTAAACTTGGGCCACTGACTTGAAACAATGCTCTACACAACAAATAAGGCCAGCAATAAATACTGTTCATGATAACGAGGTCTGTTCTAAGAGGGTCTAATTGATGCCTTTTCTTTCCCCCTGGAGAGGTCTAGTACAGTTCCCCAATTTTATATCAAGCCAACTTTAGGTTGCTTCAACTGTAAATAAAAAATCACATTTTAATAACTCACATTAGTCATACACTGTTTCTAGTACAAGGTAATCTATGTGTGTACCACTTTCATGTTCGTTTGTTTCTGAATTTAAACGACTCATTTTAATACTTGATTTAAGATTTCGAAGACTGTCATTAGGAATCCTTTAAAGACATGGTGAGAAAGATAAGTTGGAAGAAGTTACAGACACTTAGTTCCTAAATGACACTTCATCATTAGCAAATACTTTCTAAGAACCTCCACAAGTTCTTTTTGAAACGCAGAGTGAAAGATAAAGTTGCCTAACATAAAATCTCTAAAGATTCTGATACTTTATTTCTTCCTAATCTAAGGACATAGTATTATATGCACGAAAAAAGCACTGCAGTAAATCCCCAGTTGCCTCCACTTCCTATGATTTAAAATCCTAGCTACACAAACCTGTTGGGCAGTGAAGAAAAAAAAATGTATTCAGTAAAAATGTTCACTTCTATGTATCTGATACACAAGATTGACCAATGATAGAAAGAGCCAGCAAGAGGGGAGGGTAATATTTGCAGATTTTTATTAAAGAAAGCTGATAATCACATTTCTTTATATTTCAAATCCACTGATAGATATTTCTTTCTCTCGTACTGCTACAGTGGTCTCCAAAACAGTGCAAGGTCAAGCTAGGTTAAATTAGTAATCTACGTTCCTTAAGGTTTGAATCCTACACACAGCATTTCTTGTGAACTACTTATGATAATCCATCTGAAAATATAGTAAATAATAAACACTGGTATTTCCCGGCATGCTTTCCTCACTTTGAGATAGAGCTCTGGTTTTGCAACCTATGCAAAATTTTCCTTGTCTCAGAAACCTTTCTTCCCCTCAATGTTAGAAGTGTTTTGACTGCTTTGAATGGAGAGAATAAAACTCATTTCAATAAATGCTTGTTTTCTATTTAGCATTATAAAATGACACATCTTTGGTGTTTTGTCACAAAGTGCATTCTTGTTAAATAGGATCTGAAAAGTAATGCAAATTAAGTATTTATATACATACACATAAAGAGTAATTCAAAATACTGCATTATCACTACAGGCCTACATTGCTAGTCAATTAACGTTACAATATTTCTTGTATCTTTTGAAACTGGTTTTCCATACATTATAGTATTTTGGACATTGGGAACACATTAATGCACATTCTTCCTTTGGGAAACTACAGTTCACTTAGTGCTCTTTTACTTGACCTTCTATTTTCATGAAACCAGTTTAGTGTGCTACCTGGGAAGTCCCTGTATAATAAAAAGTCAGTTTACTTGTCAATCCATGGGTTTTCAATTTATAGCAAAAATATAGCCATGAACTTCTTTTGATCATTCATGACCTTTATCTTTGGGCCTCTTGATCCATAAATCAAACTTCTTAATGCAATAAAATACAGATAGTAAAGATCAGATTAGCAATTTTTAGGAATAACTCCTAATTTACCTCGGTCTGTAGATCCTGGCAACAAATCACTAGATGAGAGACAATGGTGATCTCCTGATCATGAGAGAGTTCAGCATCCTGGAAGAAGACATTAGAAAAGAATATGTATTCATAACGTTTTAAGGTGTCAATCAACAGCACTAGCAATTATCAGTTTGAGGATTTGGAACCTCTCATCTATTGTTACTAAATATACGCTTGTAATTTTCAAAATGTGGAAATTTTGAAAATTTTTTACCCTCTTTTACCCTTCTGGAAATAATGATTACATTCAAAAAGTGATCTTTCCTCACCTGACTAAGGAAAAATACCGCTTATGATGGAAACTTGTCTTGTTTGCCCTTTATTTAGATCCATCTACCCAGTACGCAATGCAGGCTCAGAAACAGATGCAAAACGTGTTATTCTGCTTGTCTGGCCTCTGGCCAATCAAGGCCACATCTAAAGATATCTATGGTAGGACTGAAATTCTGTGCCTTTTCTTCATTCTCTCTTCCTAGTTCAGGTTCTAGTTCATTCATTCATTCAATCGTATTTATTGAGCCCTTACTGTGTGCAGAGCACTGTGCTAAGCGCTTGGGAAGTACAAGTTGGCAACATATAGAGACGGTCCCTACCCAACAGTGGGCTCTTCCTCTCCTATCCCCACAGCAAAATAAAATCATTCTCATTCATTATACCTATTCTTTCCCTCTCTCCCTCTCCAGTCCCTCTGCCCCTGCCATCATCAAACTGAGTTGTTCACGGGGGGGGGGGGGGGGGGGGGGGGGGGGGAGAAAGTCATCAGCTTTTCTTCAATTTTTTCTTTTGACAATGCAAACAATTTGCTTTAAAGCATCACTATGACCATTTATTTACTTGACCACAAACCAACATATCCCCAAAGACAAGTACTGAATTGAAGAAAAATCTTCCTAAAGTGTGTTTAGTAGGGTGGCAGGTGGTGCACTTTGCTAGAAATCAAAACCTACTCCAGATCTGTCGTGCTCTTGAGCATGTCACAAACCCACTCAGACCCAGGTCTCTCCACTGTGCAGTGGGGAGGGTAATACTGACATGGGGGTAATCAGTAAGAATATACAATTGTCTCACTTTATTAAAATATTTCAGAGCTTTTAATTTCCATAAAATCAGAAGTAAATGAAAATTCAGGCAATTGAGATAATTAATTTTGAAAAGGTATCATTTATTTTTGGAAAAATTACCCTTAAATAGTAATTTGAAGTCTTTTAGTCAAATACTTCTTGAACATCATCATTAGCCATCACTATCAGGGTGTAACTTAGCAACTGAATGCCAAAGAGGCATGTTCTCTGGGCCCTTGATGCATTTTATCTGTGAAATAAATCAATTTAGAACACATCTTGACCCCCACATTATTTCAATGTGAAACAGGAGAAAGATCCAAAACAACTAACTCAATTTTCCTTTCCAGTCTTCAGACTCCTTAAGTATTGCCCCAGACTATGTCTGACCCCTTGGACTCACTGGGGGGAAAAATTAAGGCAGAAAATCCTAGCAGAAAAGCCATTCCCACTCCAAGACTTAGTTATTTAATTTTATTTAATCTCAGAAGTCCCCAAGGCAAACAAGCCAGAGCACAACAAGAAGGAAGATATGAAAGAGCAGCTTCTTTTTAAACACTGAAATTGTTCATAAACACTGGGTGTTTAGAAAGAAAGAAGCTACAGAAATTTAAAGCATTATTAAAAGAGAGAGATCACTGACTCTCAAAAGGGAAATATGTATTGGCTCAGACATGCTCATCCGTGGTGACAAATTAATTAATTCAGGTCAAATTATGTATTTTAGCTTCCCTTGATTAGAGTTAGGTAGAATCACAAGGAAGTGGGACAAAGAGCACTTTAATTCCTTTGGACAGGCAGAGGAGAGCATTTTTGCTCTTCTCTGCATTACAAACAACAGGGGCATAGTATTACATAATAAGCATGCTGGATGCTGTTTAACACAAGAAGTGCTTTGTTCAATCAATACGATTGATTGATTGATTGTACTCACAAAGCACACCGTACAATTAGAAAAGTCACACGGTCCTGGTTGTTGTATTCAACGAAAAAGGTTCAGGATCCAGGCTTTTCCTCAGCCTGCGTGTTTTAGGTTTTCTGGAAGAAGTGTGTCCTGCTGTGGGTCAAACCAAGAGCCAGACATACAGCAAACCAGATATCTGTTCTCTTCCTGGATCCTTCTCAGTGGGTCCCACTGTAACCTCTCTGGCCAATACTCCTTACTCTATTCTTGCAGGAAATTACACCAGCAATACCCCTTACACTGATCTTGCCGCTCAGCCCAAGAACTGGTTGAAACAACTCAGATGTTGAAACAACAAGATGTTGGTTGAAACAACTCACGGGGACCTTCGTGGGCACCCCCATCTACTTCTGACAGTTTTCGAGGAGGAGTGGTGAGTCTGAGGAGTCACACTTCCAAGAACTGCATATTTTCTTGTCTTGACATTGTTTTTGGGTGTTACCTTGCTTTAATCTATCTACCCCACCTAGATTGTGACCCCATGTGGAAAGGACTGCGTCTGATCCATTACATTTGCATCTATCAAGCAGTTAACATAGTGTTTGGTACCTAGTGAGTGTTTAAAAAGTACCATAACTAATGACCTGGCATTCCTGCTCTACAGCCCCTTCTCAAGGGATTCCTCTTGTATAAAGGCCCTCATGCTTCCCACAGCTGGGCAGCCAGACAGACTTTCTGCATTCAGCTGGCCTCTTCCCAAACTGCCATCTCAGCTCACAAACGCAACACAGCTTGGTGCCTCTCTGCCTCCATCTTGCCACAGTACCTGCTTTTTAAAAAAGTTCCTGATCTCCTGTACGCTTTTAGTAAAACTGGAGTCCTCTTATTTTAAAATGTTAGAATGCTTGCTGGTAGAATTTACCTTATCTTAGTGAGCTAACATAGCACTGTTAATGAAATACAAAAAAGTTGAAAGCCCAAAACAAACCAAACTCACCCTATACCCCAAAGCATTTAGGTGCACAATCTTGTATTTGGTTGCTTCCCCTCCTTGTAATTTATTTTAATGTATGCCTCTCCTGAAAAACTGTAAGCTATTTAATAAAGATAGGGATAGGGTGTACTTAGCCTAGGGTATACTCCCCAGTGCTTAGTACTATGCTCAGCACACAGTAAGCACTCAATAGCAGTGACTGATTGAATGAAATATACTGTATCATTCTTTATATTGATGTCTGTGCATTTATTCATGATGAAACCAAGACACCATTCAATACGTTATAATAAATTATGAGCGCTCTTCAAACAATCATACTCAATGAGTGCTTGCTGAGACAACAGTACAATATACTTAGAAGAGTATACACTTGGACTGTACACTGGAAATGAACAATATAATAGACTTGGTAGACATGTTCCCTGCTTACAAAGAGTTTACAGTCAGAGGTGGAAACAGACATTAAAATAAATTTCAGATATTTACATAAGTGTTGTGAAGTTGAGTGTGGGGTGAATAAGGGATATAAATCCCCGTTCAAGGGTGATGCAGGAGGGAGAGGGAGTAGAGGAAATGAAGGCTTAGTCAGGGAAGGAATATTATGAAATGGGTTATTTGTGAGGGTTGTAAGGCTTTAGCAAAGTGGAAATTATCCCAGCCAGATTTTGTTTGCTCCTTGAGAACTATTTCTTAGCCTTTTCATCCCTTTGAGATGGGATCTCTCAGATGTAGCTGATTACTGTCTTTACATTGTTTTCTGGAAGAATAT
The DNA here is from genome assembly GCF_015852505.1 of Tachyglossus aculeatus. Taxonomy (NCBI): domain Eukaryota; kingdom Metazoa; phylum Chordata; class Mammalia; order Monotremata; family Tachyglossidae; genus Tachyglossus; species Tachyglossus aculeatus. Next base: position 27,808,408 of record NC_052067.1, read on the forward strand.
TAAATTTATCTCCTTTTATCCCAAGCCCAAGGCCAACAATACAGAACTTGATCTTTGTAGGGCAACCTGGTCTGTTGTCTTTGATTCAATTGCCCTGATCAAGACCTACACTTTATGAGGAACTGGTCAACATGAAATTTAATGGAGCAGTAGTAGTGTACTTCATCTTACAAATTTCTCTCCTGAAGAAGAATCATCATCAGCATTATCAATCTACATAAACTACTTTGGCTCCTATTTTTTTTTCAGGAGCTGAAGCCCTTGGCAGAACCGAACTGAAAAAGCATTTATGAAATTCCCCTGCCCCGTAAGCCCAGATGATTCAATACTTTCCATAACTGGAAACAGTATTTCACAGTTCTTTATAAGGAGTCCTACAAAATTTTGAGATTGTGTATACAGGTCAACAGAAAACTGAAAACATAGACATGGCTTCATCTCTCAATGGGGAAACCAGCTTCTGAAAATGAAGCCATGCTGAAATAGTAAAACTCTTGTAACTGAAGACATTCCTGTAGTATTCATAGAGATCAGTGATAAGATATTGCAGGGATGTTGGCATAAGTTCTTTTGCAACATACAGATCAAGGATATTGCCTCATTCATGTCTCACCTAACCATGGTGAGAGCCGCTTGCCACCCTTGCAAGATCCTAGCCAGCATTCTCTCAGTCCTCTTATCTCCATAATTTGTCACATGCCCAGAGCAATGAAATCCCAGATTTGCTTTGGACTCTGGAAGACTTAACTAGCGTGCTATTTACAACAAATTAGACTCAAACAAAACACAATTGACGGCCAGCCAGAGTTTTCCACCTCTTTCATTAACCTTACCAACCCACTGCCATTTCAAATGAATCGAGACTCTGGCAACTTCTGGGCAAGCCTGAGTCCCCAAGCCATTTGACAGTATTTTGAAACAACTTCAGGATCGATGCTGTTTGTATTTCATTCGGTTCGTTTCCCATCACAAACTGCAGGAAGCAAAGCTAAGTGATGAGTTTTACTTGACTCAGACTATTTTACAGAGCCATGCTTACTGTGAAATAAGCGAGCTTCTTTCCAAGCCTTCGGGATGCTTGCTCACTTTGGTATTATTCAAACTCCACCAAACTCCTTCAGGCAGAGTCGTTCCACAACTAGATGCAGATGATGGCCCTCTAAGTGCACATACATGCAATGGACTATTGATTCTTTGACAGAGTGCACGGAACATTGTAGGCTGACAACCAACTCCTGGAAGGCCATGCTAATAAATAAACTTGCATTAGACCAACTTCACACATTGTCAAAAAATTCTTATTGGCAGCTCACACTTGAAAGCCATTACTAAATTCTGCCACAGCAGCAAATGATGCATGAACAGATGAGAAACTAGCATCCCACGTGATCCGAGCAAGTGATTCTTTAGAGACACAGCAGACTAAGACAGGTGTCACGAGGCATCAAGCTACAGCAACACTGTCCAGGGGTAAGGAGGGGCAATGACAGGCATTCTGGCTTTGCTCGTTGAAACTCTGCATTTTTGGTTCTCTTGGAGTAGCAGTGGATCTGGGTAAATCTAAAGGCAGGAACTTTATGGTGAAGGGAAGGGCCACAATGAGACCTGATCACAAACGCTTCACAGACACAAGGAAGTATAATGCAAAGCACTACTCCCGTGACAGAATAATAATAATAATAATAATAATAATAATAATGGCATTTATTAAGCTCTTACTATGTGCTAAACACTGTTCTAAGCACTGGGGTAGTTACAAGGTAATCAGATTGTCCTACGTGGGGCTCACAGTCTTAATCCCCATTTTACAGATGAGGGAACTGAGGCACAGAGAAGTGAAGTGACTTGCCCAAAGTCACACAGCTCACAATTGATGGAGCCGGGATTTGAACACATGACCTCTGCTGACTCCAAAGCCCATGCTCTCTTTTCACTAAGCCACGCTGCTTCTCATCCATCATAATGCTATGTTCAGTGCTATATATATATGTATATATATATATATATGTACAAACGTATATACATGTATATATGTATATACGTTTGTACATATTTGTTACTCTATTTATTTATTTATTTAACTTGTACATATCTATTCTATTTATCTTATTTTGTTAGTATGTTTGGTTTTGTTCTCTGTCTCCCCCTTTTAGACTGTGAGCCCACTGTTGGGTAGGGACTGTCTATATATGTTGCCAACTTGTACTTCCCAAGCGCTTAGTACAGTGCTTTGCACACAGTAAGCGCTCAATAAATACGATTGATGATGATGATGCTATGTGCCAAACACTTTATTAAGCTAAGTTTAGTTGGGAGGGAGAACAGGTATTGAATCCCCAATTTGCAGATGAGGAAACAGAGGCAGAGGAAAGTTAAGTGACTTGCCCAAGATCATGTAGCAGGGAAGCAACTGTGAGCTCCATGTGGAACAGGGACTGTGTCCAAACTAATTAACTTGTATCTATCACAGCACTAAGAACAGTATTTGACACACAATAAGCACTTAACAAAAACTATATATATATAGTTATAACTGTAGTTATAGTTATATATATAGCAGAAGACCCAGATTAGAACACAGGTCCTCTGCCTCCTAGACCTGCACTCAGTTTCCCTCAGGCAACGCTGAACGGTGAGATAAGCAAGCAAAGGGTGAGCAGTGGGGAAAAGACAGGTAGGAGTGTTGATGGGCAACCTAATACTGTCCTCCTAATAAGTAACATATGTTTGTGGCCACTTGCAGCTGCTATTCTAGAAACAGCCATTCCGTGGTAGCAACTGTTATGATCTATACTAGTTTCCCCAGACACATAATAATTCATAAAAAACCCTTCAAGCAACTTAACCTTTAACTCTGAAGGCCAGACAAATAGATAGACAGGCAGTCTACACATCCAAGGAGAGCTAAGGAAATCATTCTGCAAGTGGCTAGCAGAATTTTAAATCTACGAAGATGGAATTTTAACAACTTATTCTTCACTGGACATCATAAAGGTTTACTGAACATTTTCCTTTTTAGAGGTGAATTTTTGCTTTTAATCTCTGGCATTTAAACTGAGAAATGTGTTACTGTTTTCCTTGTTTCTCCTTGTATTCAGTGTGAAGTCCACACAGTAAGAGCAGAAAAGGATAAAAATATTAGACTCAGAAAAGTTGTTTCTGGAGACTAAGTATGGTACTCATAGATCATTAATTTTTTAATTGCTGAAAGCCAATATGACCATGAACCTAGAATCACCAAGTGCAATAACATCCGTGGAAAGAACAACAAAATGTTCTAGAGTTTCTTTTGTCTATCCAATTGGAGGAATAAAACAGCTTCCAGCTGCACCAAAACAGCACCAAAAAGCAGGCAACTCTATTGGTCTGGGTGCACTGCCCATGAAAGCACGATGACATTTATTCTCACATGTGCACCTGTCATTCAAGGGCAAAAACCTGTAGAACATGGGTATATATCCACACCAAGCAGTATATCCTACAAGCACAGTGCCAACACCCTGATCACAGTGTCTGGATAAGATATAATATAGTGTTTGCACTCTGGGACAGAGAGATTTTTATCCATTCCTTTTTACCGAACTAAGTAGTCTGCTGTAAAAAAAAGTTTATGCTGCCACTCCTTGCTACCTTCGAATCCTCGTCCAAAGGTATAAAATGTGGTGGCCAGACTTTCCAAGATTAGCACTCTGTTATCATCAACTAATGGAAAATATCACATAATGCTCCACTGAAAGAGGAATGAGACTCGATGTGGGCAGTCAGGGTAAGTTATATTGTACTCTCCTAAGTGCTTAGTACAGTGCTCTGCACACAGCCAGAGCTCAATAAATATGATTGATTGATTGATGAATTCACTGTCTTATTAAGCGATACAGGATTGGAGGGGGGGTGGGCCAACCATGCAAGACTTTTGAAAGTCAGGAATGTCTACAAAGTGTTCCTGCAGTCAAAATAATTGCCTACCACCAATTTAACAGATGCCTTTAATATGCCCATCTGAAAGCCCGTAGAACGGTGCAGAAAAAAAGCCTGTAGGTGAGGGGTAGAATTAATGATTAGCCCATTCAACCAGTTTTCAGCACAGCCCAAAACTTAATGAAAAGTTTCAGCTGCTAACAAGGCCTAAAGGTAGGTGGATTTGGACTGGATGCCAAGGGTGTGAGAGTTACTCAAAGGCAGCCAAGGACAGAATTAGAGAAAACCCAAAATTTTAAGTGTCTTTTTTTTCTTGTTCTTATTTTAACAACTAAAGAGAAGCAAACTATTCAGAAATAATTTCACTAAAAGGTACCATATAAATCAAATAAAAAGTCCACACATATAACCTAGTTCCAGAGGAAGGTATATGTAGATGCAACACTTTAAATTTAGAGAAAAGCATGAGCTAGGTAGAGATTTTTAAATCTCCACAAAACACAATGGATGGTGCAAAATAAAATGTAAATAGAAAACATTTTAATAACTATCCAAAGTTACAGAGTTATTAGTTTAATGGGGTCAAATGCTAATAAGCTCACCCAATCTACCAAATCAAATTCTACACAAAAAAGATATTCATAGTATTAACCATGTGAAGTAGGGGAATAATTATCTATAATTTGATACAGATGTCATCTGCTTTTCTATGCGAGAACAAAAGAACTCAAAAAAGTAAAAAAAAAATTCAAATTTTGAAGTTTCTAAAATCTTGATTCAATTACAGCTTTGAACCTTTAATAGTTCATTATTTAAGTTTTAATGCCTTCTTCAAATGATGCAAGTGTCGACTCAAAAATTCATCTAGTGGATGGGCTCAAATTATACTGTGCTAAAAATGAAAATGCCTGGTACTGGTGCGTAGTCTATAATTCTAGGCCTGGTTGAGCCCTTCTCCCCACTGTTGGTCTTCTTACTTTCAGGGCTTTGGTTCCATGGGAAATGGAGCAAAGGAAAACTGTAAAATTCCTTGATGCACCACGTAGATTTCAAGAAAATGAATAAACTGTATTGATAAAACACGAGCGTCCAAAGACATTTTTTCTTTGGGATATTAAAAACGGGGCAAGTTTCTCAATTGATGTTTCACACGTTATTTTTTGTAAACTGGCATTTTGCACATTGACTTCATAAAGCATACATCAATCAGCGGAATTTATTGAGAGCTTGCTGTGTGCAGAGCACTAGTACAGTGCAAACGAGTTTGATGGAACCTTCCATCTGCAATGAGTTTACAGTCTAGAGAGTGAGACAGACATCAATCTAAATAATTTATAGACACGTGCAATATGTATCCAGCCTCTGCTTGTAACTGTGGCAACATTTCTGTCGTCTGTGGCTTTAAGTTGATTTTTGTATGAGGCTGTTGGTCACTAAACAAGCAAATGAAACTTAAAACTTTGTAGTAACTTTGCCATCCTCAAGATTTTATATTACTTTTAATGGGATTTTTATCTTGCGGTGCTTCTTGAGGTTTGCATGGAGAGAAGGTAGTTGTAATGTTATTCTGAACTCCCTGTTAGTAGCAGCAGCACACAGCAGATAAGCAGGATTGCCTAGTATAGAGCATGGGCCTGGGAGTAAGAAGAACCTGGGTTGTAATTCCAGATCTGCCACTTGTCTCTATGTAACCTTAGGCAACTCACTTCACTTTTCTGTGCCTCAGTTACCTCGTCTGTAAAATGGGGATTAAGACTGTGAGCCTAATGTGAGACTGGGTCCATATCCTGTTCAATTTGCTTATATCCACCCCAGTGCCCGACATACAGCGAATACTTACCAAATACTGCAATTATGAAGCAGCTGACAGGGGTAGCAAGCGCCATCAGAAGCCACACAACTGAAAAATCTCTGTGAGAACTCCTCCACAGCAGCCACCATAGTTGGTCATGGATGGCTCTGCCGAGGAAGACATCTACAATCCGGATGTAGCTAATTATAACAATAACTGTGGTATCTTAAGTTCTTATTGTCTGCCAAACACGGAACTTGGTGCTGGGATGGATGCAAAATAATCAGGTTGAATACAGTCTCAGTTCCATCTGGGGCTCACAATCTATAGATGAGGAAAGTGAGGCAGAGAGAAGTTAAATGACTTGCCCCAGGTCCCACAACAGGCTCTTTCCTCCTCTCCAGCCACCTAGCATAATACATGATGGAGGACAGAATACCAAAAGCAGGGAAGGGAATGGAAGAAATTTAAGGAAGTGCAACTGCTTCCACATCTAGAAAAGCATGCAACTATACCCAATTCTTCACACGAAAGGAAGAATGATTCCCATTATGATAGTGTTAGTTATTTCACCAGCTCAACTTACACCAGAGAAGCAGTGTGGCTCAGTGGAAAGAGCCCGGGCTTTGGAGTCAGAGGTCATGGGTTCAAATCCCGGCTCCGCCACTTGTAAGCTGTGTGACTTTGGGCAAGTCACTTAACTTCTCTGTGCCTCAGTTACCTCATCTGTAAAATGGGGATTAAGACTGTGAGCCCCCAGTGGGACAACCTGATCACCTTGTAACCTCCCCAGCAGCTTAGAACAGTGCTTTCGGCCCTACTGAGAGCTCACCTACTCCAGGAGGCCTTCCCAGACTGAGCCCCTTCCTTCCTCTCCCCCTCATCCCCCTCTCCATCCCCTCCATCTTACCTCCTTCCTTTCCCCACAGCACCTGTATATTTGTTTATATGTTTGTACATATTTATTGCTCTATTTATTTATTTATTTTACTTGTACATATCTATTCTATTTATTTTATTTTGTTACTATGTTTGGTTTTGTTCTCTGTCTCCCCCTTGTAGACTGTGAGCCCACTGTTGGGTAGGGACTGTCTCTATATGTTGCCAACTTGTACTTCCCAAGCGCTTAGTACAGTGCTCTGCACACAGTAAGCGCTCAATAAATGCGATTGATGATGATGATAGTAAGTGCTTAATAAATGCCATCATCATTATTATTATACCAACATCTGTAACTTAAAAACATAAACACTACACTGGTATTCTCTATCACAGACAGCTCCTACCCAAGAAGTCAACGTACTCTGTAAACATTGACTCTGGTAAATAAGTCAAATGTATTTAGCAGATACCCTCCTAAGCTTTGCTGTATTCTATACCACCTGACCCCTCTCAGGATCGCACCTGGAGAGTTTCCAGTACTACACCCCTCTTGGCTTCAGAAGGGAGAGTCAAGTAGATGCATACCCATTTCATTCCTGGCTTGGGCAGTGGCTATCGAGTGGAAGGCAATCTGCTACAAGTCAAAACTACCCTGTGCTGGGCAGCAGCGACATGGGAGAGAGTTGATGGCGGAGACTCAAGGTTACTGTGTGGAAGGAGGCAATGGTAAACCACTTCTGTATTTTTAACAAGAAAACTCTATGGATACGGTACCAGAACGACTGCAGATGGAGGTGGGGCATTCTGGGAAAGACGGGTCCGTGGTGTCGCTATGAGTCGGAGACGACTCAACAGCATAAGACAAGGTACCACATGAACTGAAATAGCTCCTTGCTTTCCCCTTCAGAAACTATCAGCTTGAAGAAAATGAACACAAATTCAGGTTTCCACAGTTGTACACGGGTTGTGCACAGCTCTGGGGCGTCAAAACATTTTCTAGCTATACACTGCAATCCGGATTATGTTAAATTACCCCAAATTCACCTTTAATTCCACAATCCTACTCCATTTTGGCAGTGCAGACCTGACCACAGATAAACCTGGAGCCCCAGGTTTGCCTCCACAACATTTAGAGAAAATCAAAGTAGATGCATGGATGCACCCAGCTTTCCTAGATTACATGGTTGGACCTGAGAATAGAAGCTAATCAATCAGTGGTATTGAATGAATACTACCTGTGTGTACAGCAAAGTACTAAGTGTTTGGGAAAGTACAATACAAGTTGGTAGATGAGATGCCTGCCCACAAGGAGCTAACAATCTACAGGGGGAGAAGGTAAAACACCTGTGATTCCCAGGTTAGTATTCTCCACATGTGTATGTGTGTTATCACGCACAAATTTCTCAGCGTTCAAACCTAGTCCAGAGGGACCACTCCTTATGAAATTAAATGATCAATCTATTTCATACTGTGGGTGTTTTCAACACAAAGAAAGCCAAGTAACTCAATCAGGAGGGGTGATCGGGGGAGTGGGGGGGGCTTTATTATGTGATTTACTAAAAGTCCACCACTTTCTTCTTTAGCCAGAGGTTTACAGCTGTCCGATCAATAGCGTTTTCAGCCTCTCTAGTCTAGATTTGATGGCAAACATTTTCCCAGAGGTAAAAGTTGTCATCCACATTGTCACCAGTGACCCCATTGAATGCAGTTACAGACGTGTTCAAAGTGTTTCATCCACAGCTATTTCCTTGATCTCTTCATTAGGAAGAGAGACTTTGCAATTAATCATTGATGGCTCCACACTGGTGGTAAAATCACTTTGGTCTTAACCTGATATTGCTTTCTGGTTGACAAGACACACAGAAAGAAATAGGAAATTAATATCTAGCTCACATAGTCGTGTCTCCAATCAGAGCAATTCAAGAAGATGCATTTTAGAAATATTAAATCTATTGATAGTTAAAATAAGAAACAAGCCAACTGCTCTAACTTTGATTTCCTTATTAAATTATTTATCAAAAAATCCAGAAGGCTTGTCATTGTTGAAATGAAACATTTAATATGGCTTCAAAATGAAATGTAGCTCATAACCTAAAAATCAGTCCATTGGAATCTTTTCTAACAAAATCTGGTTTCTCAAAATTCTGTACATTCCTATCAGATCTATCCAGTTCTTCAGCTGCAGAAAAATTTGTTAAAGGCAAGTTACATTCATTTATGTCCCTAAGAGCTGTCACAATCTAAGGTATCTTAATACTACATACCACTCTGCTCACAGTGGAAGACCATCAAAATCTCATAAGTGTTGCAAATAACAGGATCTTGCATCTCTCCAATATGTCAAAATGACCAGGTACCGCAGGACATTGAGTGAGGAGGGAGTGATGGGTTGGAGTGAGGAGGGCTCTTGGGTGAGGTGGGATTAAACACTGCTTTCCTACAAAAATTTTTCTTTTCACTCCAACCTCACACTGTCTCCCTGTTCTCCTGTGATATAGCTCACCCAGTGGAACCCACGCACATTATTTCATCCCTGGCTAACCCTCTGGTGACAGAGATCTGGGAAGAATTGGGTTTAAAGATATGGTAGGGAGACTGTGCTGACTGATTAAGCAAGTGACAATCTATGGGCTGGTGGAACCATATTTGCATCGGGTTTCCAAAAACGAAAAGTAATAATAATTGAGGTATTTATTAAGCACTAACCATGTGATCAGCACATGCATACTATGCACCGGGCTACATACAAGATAATAAGGTCAGACAGTCTCTGTCCCACTCGGGGTTCACAGGAGGGAGAACAGGTATTCCATCCCCATTTTACAGATGAGGAAACTGAGGTACAGGGAAGTGAAGTGATTTGTCCAAGGTCACACAACAGACAAATAGAGTTAGATTAACAAAACTCTTTCACCACATAACTGCATACACGTTAAATGCATTGGCTGCTCTTGGAACCATAGAAACACACTTTGACTTAAGGGTGAAGGAGGAAGCCCTATCAGAAGACTAGCAAACACTAATCCAACCAGAAAAATTAGTTGGGGCTCTCATGTCTAGGACCTAATGAGATGCAGGCAGCAGGTGTAGTGAATCAATTTAATATTCTCCGTCTCCACATCCCACTCCCCTTGGATTTAGCCTCATGGAAACTAGCATGTGTCTGTGGGCCTGAGAGTATCTCCTCCAGACCGATGCTTATGTTCATCTACCCTATGTAGGACATAGGAAACGACTAAAATACACTGGGTGAGGAGCTGGGCCAGTACCAATTTATTGACACCTCCCCCCCAAACCAGGGATCTAACATGATGCCACCTTAAAGGCTGAGTCAATGTAATGGTGTCAATAAAATAGATGGGAGGCCTCAAAGGAGTTAGTAAGAACTGTAGAAGCAGGCAAGGCTTTGGAAAATTTTTCAATCAATCAATGGCATTTATTGGACACTTATTATGTGCGAGCACTGTAGTACACACTTGGAAGAGTACAATACAATAGAGTTGGTAGACATGATCCCTGTGCCCATTTGGCATGGATTTCTCTTCATCCATCACAAATCACCACAATGCCTGCTTCACCACTTATTCAGCCTGGTTATGAGGGCCACTAATGGATGTTGCCCAAAGACCCCTTCTAGTTCATCCACCTTGACTTCCTCTTTGGCCTCTGACTACAGTAAGTTCCACAAATAATGCAGTCTTTTTGAGTAGTAATAGTAATAGGTAAGATATTTGTTAAATGCTTACTATGTGCCAAGAACTGTACTACACATTGGGTTCATATACGATGCTCTGGAAAAACACAGCCCCTGTCCCTAGTGAGGCTCATAGTCTAAGTAGGAGGGAGAGAAGAAGTATTTTATCTGCATTTTACAGATGAAGAAACTGAGGAACAAAGATGTTATGTGACTTGCCCAAGTTCACACATCAGGCAAATGGCAGAGCCAGGATTAGAATTAGGTTCTCTGCCTCCAGGGCCCACGTTCTATCAACTAGACCGAGCTGTAGAATTAAAGTGGTGGGCACGATGCCAGGGATGAAGGGCAGGATTGGACAAGGTATTGGGTAACAAGTGGGTAGAAACCCTAGGAGAGTGGCAGGACGCAGGGCTGGCCAGATAATAGGCCTGATGGCATGAGACTCCATGGGGAATAGTGGCACCTTAAACTGATAGTGAAGCTGAAAAGGAAAGAGTATGTCAGCGACAGCTAATATTGCTCTCTCCCAAATCAATTGTAGCCCACTCCTTCCTCCTTCTGTGCCCCTCATCCTCTTCTCCTGCCAAGAAGTACTACTTCCCACAACTCTTAGGCCCTTAGGCATACCTGCTTCACGCTGCAGGGATGATGGAATTGTCCTCAGTTCTGAAGGTGTCCTCCATGCTCCTTGCTAGCTCTGGAAACCCCACTCAGAAGGAAATGAAGTTCACCACTCTGAACAGGGCAAACTTCTTCCCTTTCACATTCCAGGAATGTTGCTTCTAGTCACAGCCAGCCAAAGACTCTCATAAATCTGGGGCTGTGGAAGCCCAGTGAACTGATCAGGCCCCCAGTTTTTCCCTTTATACCCTTTCTGGTGCTTGAGTGTTTTTTTCCCTGATATCATTGGGGCTTTGTTTAGACCAGCACTGGATGAAGGAATGGAGATTCAACCCTAATCTCTGCTCCCAGCCTTGGAAGTAGCCCCTTGACTGTAATTGATCACTTTACAATATTTTTATTTTCTTTCAACTCCCTGGCCATTCTTTCAAGGATATGACAAAAGAACACCATTCCCACTTCCTGCATGCCTTTGCAACATAGCGTAGTAGATCGAACACATGCCTGGGAGTCAGATCATGGGTTCTAATCCCAGTTCTATCGCCTGTCTGCTGTGTGACTTTGGGCAAGTTATTTAACTTCTGTGCCTCAGTTACCCTATCTGTACAATGGGGACTGAGACTGTGACGATGAAGAGGAAGCCGGTGTTATTGGGATGTCCACAATGGACTTCATGAAGAGTCGGGCCCCTAGGGGTGGAGAGGCCAGGAAAGCTGTCCATTTAAAATGTGCCCCTGTTCCTAGAGCACCTGGTATCCCGCTGGGCCAAGATCACTGTCCCCTCTTGATAAAAGGACAATATTTTCCTGGCTTCACACTCTGCCATCCAACTATAGCTTTAATTCTACTTGCTCTGACCATTTTGACTCCTGTCTACATGCTTTGTTTTGTTGTCTGTCTCCCCCTTCTAGACTGTGAGCTCGTTGTTGGGTAGGAACCATTTCTATATGTTGCCGACTTGTACTTCCCAAGTGCTTAGTACAGTGCTCTGCACACAGTAAGCGCTCAATAAATACAATTGAATGAATGAATCAACTATCAGCTGGGGAACTGGAGACAGGCCCAAGTGGAGGTAAGAGTGGAGTGGAGGTTAAGGTGGCTGCACAGGCAGCAGAGGATTAAGTGATGAATAATAATAATGGTATTTGTTAAGCACTTACTATGTGGCACGCAATGTTCTAAGCGCTGGGGTGAATACGAGCAGATCGGGTTGGAAATAGTCCCTGTCCCAAGTGGAGCTCACAGTCTCAATCCCCATTTTACAGATGAGGTAACTGAGGCAAAGAGAAGTGAAGTGACTTGTCCAAGGTCACACAGCAGACAGATGGTGGTGCCAGGAGTAGAACCCATGACCTTCTGACTTCCATGCCCATGTTCTATACACTACACCAGGCAGCAAAGTCACACTAGAAGTGGGAATGGTATTCTTTTGTGATATCCTTGAAATAATGCCCAGGGAGTCCTTCCCTCTCTGCCCCCCAGGGAATCAAAAGAAAATAAAAATATCATAAAGTGGCCCATCAGCTACAGTCCAGTGGAAACTTCCAAGACTGAGAGTGGAGATTAGGGTTAAATCTACATTCCTCACTCACCCCCAAGTATATATCAGTCCTCCTATTGTGTCAGTCTTGGCCCCGCAGGTGTTTATGGACCGTAAAATCACAGGTAATTATATTAAAGATAGAATGGGATTAAATTGCTTCACTGCCTTGGGAATGGGCCTGGGCCAAGAGCTGAATAAACCCTGAAAGAAACTCTCCAGCCATGATTGCCTCCACCTGAGATGCAGTACTACACCGGAAATGGTGAAATGATGTTCGAAAGGAGGGAACACAAGGCTCCCCGGATCTCTCTCTCTCTCTCTCCCTCTCATACCCTCATTGTAGGTTGTTCAGCAATTTTGTGGTCTATTTATATAATCCAAGTCCCGAGCACTCACTCATCCTTTAACAGGACACATTCATAAGACATCCACTGAGGAGTTAATTGAGGTAACGAGATATTACTCCAACAATCAATGCTATTTATTCATTCATTAAATCATATTTATTGAGCGCTTACTGGGTGCACAGCACTGTCCTACGCGCTTGGGAAGTACAAGCTGGCAACATATACAGATGGTCCCTACCCAACAATGGGCTCACAGTCTAGAGACGGGCTCACAGTCTAGAGGACTGTGAGGACTGTTTTATCAAACACTTGTGTGCAGAGCACTGTACTAAGCACTTGGGCGAGTATAACACAACAGAGCTGCCAAACATAATCCTGATCCACAAGGAGGTTACAATCTAGAGGGAAAAACAGACTTTACAATAAGTTAAAGGAAGTGGAAGTGAGTGAGTATAAGGATATCTAAACAAGTGCTGTGGGGAGGTGGAGTGAGACTCAAAGTGCTTAAGGAGTACACACCCAAGTGCATAGGTGATGGCGATTAAAGTGTAGAAATGAGGGGGTTAGTCAGAGAAGGCCTCTTTGAGAAGAGACAATTTTAGTAAGGCTTTGAGAAGCAGTGTGGTCTAATGGGTAGAGCACAGGCCTGGGAATCAGAAGGACCTGGGTTCTAACCCAGATCTGCCACTTGTCTACTGTGTGACCTTGGGCAAGTTACTTAACTTCTCTGTGCCTCATTTTTCTCATCTAAAAAATGGGGATTAAGACTGTGTGCCTTTGCACACAGTAAGCGCTCAATAAATACGATTGAATGAATGAATGTGGGACAGGTTCTGTGTCCAACCTGATAGGGTTTTTTTCCCCCCCAATACTTAGTACAGTGCCTTGACACAAAGTGCTTAACAAATACCATTTTTAAAAAGTAGGTATGAAGGAGGTATATTCTCATTGCATATACTCCACAATTCTAAGTATGATAATTAACCACAGACAGGTAATGACCATTTCAGAAACTTTTTTGTTTGTTTCTCATTCTACTGAATGAATTATTTCCCCGTCTGGGCCAGAGAATCCTGCCTTCGCTTGGATTGTTTCTAGCATACAAGGTTTCAAACTAGTAATTTAAAATCGAGTTTCAGCTTCACTAATGTCTAGAAGTACAATTGTATTGAATGAATAGAATTTATCATCAAATGGTCGAATTCCTACACAAATACAACTAGCTCGCCAAGTGAAAAATTTAACTAGTAACATCCCTGAAAACTGGCTATTTGGAGTTCAAATGACATTGTACCCAAATCTTTTGAGCCTTGTTCACATGCATACCATTTGTCATCAGTACTCCTTTTGAGTTGAGAATATCTTTGAAAATCACAAATTTTGGGGAAGTGTCCTCACATTCTGTGTCTATCTTCCTACAGTCAAGCAAAACCTCCTCACTCTTGGCTTCAAGCTCTCCATCACCTTGCCCCCTCCTACCTCACCTCCCTTCTCTCCTTCTACAATCCAGCCCGCACCCTCCGCTCCTCTGCCGCTAACCTCCTCACTGTGCCTCGTTCTCGCCCGTCCCGCCGTCGACCCCCAGCCCACGTCCTCCCCCTGGCCTGGAAATGCCCTCCCTCTGCCCATCCGCCAAACTAGCTCTCTTCCTCCCTTCAAAGCCCTAGTGAAAGCTCACCTCCTCCAGGAGGCCTTCCGAGACTGAGCCCCCTTTTTCCTCTCCTCCTCCCCAGCCCCCCCCGCCCTACCTCCTTCCCCTCCCCACAACACTTGTATATACTTGTACAGATTTATGACTTCATTTATTTTACTTGTACATATTTACCACTCTATTTATTTTGTTAATGATGTGCATATAGCTATAATTCTATTTATTCTGACGGTTTCGACACCTGTCTACATGTTTTGTTTTGTTGTCTGTCTCTTCCTTCTAGACTGTGAGCCCGTTGTTGGGTAGGGACCGTCTCTATATGTTGCAGACTAGTACTTCCGAAGTGCTTAGTACAGTGTTCTGCACACAGTAAGCGCTCAATAAAAACGACTGAATGAATGGAGTCCAAACCTCTTTACCAACTGTTAAAGAGTGAATAATAAAGTGATTTCATTTTGATCTTTATATTTAATCTTGCCTTTAGTGTTTAACTATTTTTCAAAAGTCTCTATACCAACTTCACAATTATACCCCAGGTTATTTGAAGTTTTAAAAGTACTTTTTCAATTACCACAGTACACAAAAAACACCTATTTAAGAATAAAAAGTAAACATTTTTTTAGCTGTAGATCATTCATCTCAGATCATTTTTCCTTGCATTAAAACCAGAGGTGTCATCTTAGACTGGGAAAGCTGAAAAATTTACACAATCATCTTGTATAGTGTGGGGTGTAATCAATATTTCTTCTCCAAGAATAAGAACTCTTAAGAGTATGTCCTGTTGCTTGCTATGCTCATTGATAAAAAGAGACGGCTTAAGAAAAATGAGGCAGTATCAAAATCAGTGGAACAAAGTTCTCAGAAGTGTCAGTGAAACACAAACTTAATTTAGCTTAAAAATGACAATGATAAATCATATTTAAAGCCTGTTTCATCCCTAAAATGAGTTATCAGAACTCCATTTTTCTTGTGTTTCATCAATTTCAGGGTCGTTTTTAAAAGGTATATTCTTTGTCCTACACATGATTGAGTTTCATAACTAATTAGGGCCTTTTTGCTGCCTGCTGTGTCAACTTTCCTCTATGGCTCATTCTCTCTCCACACACACACAATTCCATTAGGACTTTCAGTACGCCTGCTTAGCTGTAATCTCAAATAAACAGCAGACTATCTGATAAACCACAAATGACTGATTATTAAAGCTTTCTACATACCAAAGACAGATATTTTACTACAAATTTGAACAGAAAAGATATGACTAGATGACACAATGGCTTGCATCAGTCTACCATTTTATAAAAAATTGAAATTTACAGGCAACTTGTATGAGAGACCAAAAAAGTAACAGATAATGGAATTTTCCCATTTTCTTTCTCCATACTCAAATATCATTTGCTTTTGCTTTTACTAAATGTATTTTGCACACATGTTGTTATAACACTGAAATATAAAACAAACATAGTTAAAAGCAGCAAAAATTAAAGTCATTAAAATGTGGAGGATCATGACGCATTTTAAAAACTCTTCTATTCTTTTAGAGATGTAGCAATGCCTACCTCTTTTTTAAACTGTGGCTAGTACATTTAACCGGCGGCTATACATTTCCTTCTTCAATACCTGATGATGTCCAAACAAGTTCAAATTCTCCAAAATTAAACAAATTTATCACGCACATCCAAAAGGCAGGCTCTTTCCTGTGATTTTAAATTAGAAAGCTACAAAGTTGTCATTCTCTTCAGGAATTTTTGAAGAAGTTCTGACTCACTGAGGTTCAGTGTCATTTTAATGGTGTTTTCAGGAACATATTTCATAAAGTGACTAAATACTTTCTATAACAATACCCGGTTAAGTATTTCCAAGGTACCCCTCGAAAATATGTATTTAATTTCACATGGGTTAAACGGCTAAATTGAACTTTCAAATAAAAATATCTTATTTTCTTTGAAAAACCTTGGTTAGCCATCCCTTTAAACCTTCGAATCCCAAATTTTGGTTTCAGGGAATTCACAATGAGTAAGTTTGGACAATACTTCCAAAATGATGCACTACAAGCTATCATGTTAAACAGAACTACTTGTCTTAGGTACATGAAATTTTGGAAAATGAACATTTGATAGAAAAGTTGAAAGCGAGTGGTGTAATATGTCCATTCCTTAACATACATTTTAGAGAAATTGCTCTGAGAGAGGATAAGTGTTCTGGCATACATTCTGATTATTTGCGCAAGGATTTTATTCTTATATTAAAGTTTATGAACCTCTTTCGCGGTTGACAAAAGCATTACCTGTTAGCTTTTTTTCAGTAGATTTTAAGCGAGCAGTTTTTTTCTGCCAAAAAGAATGTGGTATACGATTTAGCTATTCATTTATGCAAACGATGGTAAACAGAATTATAAAGACAGATAATAAACAGCAAATGAGGTTATTTTGTTTGGAGCTTTATGTTGTCAGAGTTCTGAGCATAGTTTAGTGTTTTCTATTCATGACTTTATATTACCAAATTACTCCCTGATGATGTCTCAGATGTGCTTTTGTCTGCAAATGAGAAGGAATAAAATACCAAGACATTAACGTTAAATTACAATCATTAATGGGGTAAATACGAAAATAATTACTGCATCATACCATCAATTGTTATGTGTTCATTACTGAAGTTCTTGTAAAGCCTTCATTTTCCCGTTACGATTATTTTTCCCTTTATTTTCCCCAGCTATTTTATGGCCCTGACAGGGCTTTAGCAGCGTTCAGCAGTTACACAACTCATTTAATCCTGTTTAAAGCTTCATTTCCACTTCATTTTAGCTGCGTTTTATTTGTGTATAAATGCATTTTCCTTCTTTCCTGACATTCAAGAGGTCCATCGCCGGGACAGGTGCCGGCAGACGTCTCACGATAGATTATCCAAAACCAGCCCTAACGGAAGAAGAGTCTCCCAGATCGACTTTAATAGTCCTCCCTAAAATACTTTGACAAAACAATCCAAGTGCTTGCCAACCTCGCTCTCCTCCTCCCAGTTGGAATAGGAGCATCTCTTTCACAAATTAGCTTGCAATTCGGCCCCCACCCAGGTGTCAATATAATAAATAATAATTTTTGGTATTTGTTAAGCACTTACTAGGTGCCAAGCAGTGGTCTAAGTGCTGGGGAGGATACAAGGTGATCAGGCTGTCATCATCATCAATCGTATTTATTGAGCGCTTACTATGTGCAGAGAGCACTGTACTAAGTGCTTGGGAAGTACAAATTGGCAACATATAGAGACAGTCCCTACCCAACAGTGGGCTCACAGTCTGGGGCTCACAATCTTAATCCCCATGTTACAGAAGAGGTAACTGAGGCACAGAGAAGTGAAGTGACTCGCCCAGAGTAACACAACTGACAAGTGGCGGAGCCGGGATTTGAACCCATGACCTTTGACTCCCAAGCCCGTGCTCTTTCCACTGAGCCACACTTTTGGGGGTCCAGAATTGTACTTTCCAAGCGCTTAGCACAGTGCTCTGCACCCAGTAAGCGTTCAATAAATGACTGAATGAATGGGGGGTCTTGTCCTTGCCATCGCCCTCTTTCCCCCCTCGGCCAGAGCTGAGGTCTTCCTGCCCCCGGCGCTTACAACAGTGACCGACACATAGTAAGCGCTCAACAAATACCATAATTACTATTCCTGGCTTCGCCACTTGTCAGCTGTGTGACTATGGGCAAGTCACTTCACTTCTCTGTGCCTCAGTTCCCTCATCTGTAAAATGGGGATGAAGACTGTGAGCCCCACGTGGGACAACCTTGATTACCTTGTATCCCCCCACAGCGCTTAGAACAGTGCTTGGTACACAGTAAGTACTTAACAGATACCATAATAATAATAATAATTACCTTGTATCCCCCCAGCGCTTAGAACAGTGTAAGTACTTACACATAGTAAGTACTTAACTAATACAAGAATAATAGTAATAATAATAACAATAATAATAATAATAATAACCTTGTATTCCCCCCAGAGCTTAAAACAGTGCCTGGCACACAGTAAGGGCTTAACAAATACCATAATAATAATAATAATAATAATAACCTTGTTACCCCCCCAGGGCTTAGAACAGTGCTTGGCACAAAGTAAGTACTTAACAGATACCATAATAATAATAATAATTACCTTGTATCCCCCAGCGCCTAGAACAGTGTAAGTACTTGCACATAGTAAGTACTTAACTAATAGAATAATAATAATAATAACAATAATAATAATAATAATAACCTTGTATTCCCCCCAGCGCTTAAAACAGTGCCTGGCACATAGTAAGTGCTTAACAAATACCATAACAATAATAATAATAATAATAATAATAATAATAATAATAATAACCTTGTACCCCCCCAGAGCTTAGAACAGTGCTTGGCACATAGTAAGTACTTAACAGATACCATAATAATAATAATAATTACCTTGTATCCCCCCAGCGCTTAGAACAGTGTAAGTACTTACACATAGTAAGTACTTAACTAATACAATAATAATAACAATCATAATAATAACCTTGTATTCCCCACCAGCGCTTAGAACAGTGCTTGGCAGATAGTAAGTGCTTAACAAATACCATAACAATAATAATAATAATAACCTTGTACCGCCCCCAGCGCTTAGAACAGTGCTGGGCACATAGTAAGTACTTAACAGATACCATAATAATAATAATTACCTTGTATCCCCCCAGCAAGTGCTTACACATAGTAAGTACTTAACTAACACAAGAATAATAATAATAATAATAATAATAACCTTGTATTGCCCCCCAGCACTTAAAACAGTGCCTGGCACATAGTAAGTGCTTAACAAATACCATAATAATAATAATAACCTTGTACCCCCCCGCCAAGCGCTAAGAACAGTGCTTGGCACATAGTAAGCGCTTAAAAAACACCAACATTATTATGACTGCCGTTGGGCCCGCAGCCCTGGTGGGCAGGGAGTGGGTCTGCTGATTGTTCCAGCGCACTCCCAAGCGCTTAGTACAGTTCTCTGAGCACTGTAAGCGCTCCCGGCAGGTGGGACGGATGGACACCCCTCCCCATCCCCTGCCAGACGGCTGCCCACCCCGAGGGCCCCCACATTTTTAGACTGTGAGCCCACTGTTGGGTAGGGGCTGTCTCTATATGTTGCCAATTTGTACTTCCCAAGCGCTTAGTACAGTGTTCCGCACACAGTAAGCGTTCAATAAATACAATTGATTGATTAACAAATACCACAACAATAATAATAATAATAACTTTGTATCCCCCTCTGCGCTTAGAACAGTACTTGGCACACAGTAGCGCTTAACAAATACCATAATAATAATGGTAATAATGAGGGGAAGAAGGGGGACGGAGGGGCTGGGCTGCCTGGCACCTGTTCGCTCCGGGGAGCCTGCAAAACTTCCTGAGCTCCTTCCCGGCGCTTAGAACAGTGCTTTGCACATAGTAAGCGCTTAGCAAATGCCATCATTATTATTATTCCCTCCCGCCTGGGCCGGGTCATGGGGACACCTTCCTAAAACAAGTGCCATGCCCTCGTCGTGGGCAGGGAATGCACCTGCTGTTGCCTTATCCTGTCCTGGGCGCTCAGTACAGTACTTTTCCCACCGTAAGCGCTCGATAGATGCAACTGGATGACTAATAATAATAATAATAATGTTATTTGTGAAACGCTTACTATGTGCAAAGCACTGTTCTAAGCGCTGGGGGGTGGATACAAGGTAATCAGGCTGTTCCACATGGGGGCTCACAGTCTTAATCCCCATTTTCCAGATGAGATACCTGAGGCCCAGGCAAGTGAAGTCACTTGCCCAAGGTCACACAGCTGACAAGTGGCGGAGCCAGGATTAGAACCCGTGACCTCTGGCTCCCAAGCCCGGGCTCTTTCCACTGAACCACGCTGCTTCTCTCTGCATATTGGGAAGTGGGAGATCTGGGTCCCAATAATAATAATAATAATGGCATTTATTAAGCGCTTACTATGTGCAAAGCACTGTTCTAGGCGCTGGGGAGGTTACAAGGTGATCAGGTTGTCCAACGGGGGGCTCACAGTTTTAATCCCCATTTGACAGATGAAGTAACTGAGGCACAGAGAAGTTAAGTGACTTGCCCAAAGTCACACAGCTGGCAGTTGGCAGAGACGGGATAATAATAATTAATAATAATTAATATTAATAATAATAATAATGGTACTTGTTAAGCGCTTACTATGTGCAAAGTACTGTTCTAAGCGCTGGGGAGGTTACAAGGTGATCAGGTTGTCCCAAGGTGGGGGGCTCACAGTCTTAATCCCCATTTTACAGATGAGGGAGATGAGGCACAGAGAAGTTAAGTGACTTGCCCAACGTCACACAGCTGACACTTGGCGGAGCCAGGATTTGAACCCATGATCTCTGACTCCAAAGCCCGGGCTCTTTCCACTGAGCCACGCTGGGGAAACCCGGGCTGGGCGGATTCTTCCAAGATTCTCCCTCTCTGCCCTCCCTCGCCTGCTCCCGGGCATCCCTGGGTTCAAATCCCGGCTCCACCAATTGTCAGTTGGGTGTCTTTGGGTAAGTCACTTCCTTCATTCAACCGTATTTATTGCACGCTTACTGTGTGCGCAGCACTGTACTAAGCGCTTGGGAAGTACAAGTTGGCAACATATAGAGACGGTCCCTACCCAACAGTGGGCTCACAGTCTAGAAGCGGGAGAAAGAGAACAAAACAAAACATATAAACCAAATAGAATATATATGTACAAGTAAAATAAATAGAGTAATAAATATGTGCAAACATATACATATATACAGGTGCTGTGGGGCGGGGAAGGAGGTAAGGCGGGGGGGATGGGGAGCGGGAGTAGGGGGAGAGGAAGGAGGGGGCTCAGTCTGGGAAGGCCTCACTTCACTTCTCTGGGCCTCAGTTACCTCATCTGTAAAACGGGGATGAAGATTGTGAGCCCCACGTGGGCCAACCTGATCACCTTCTATCCTCCCCAGCAGCTTAGAACAGTGCTTTGCACATAGTAAGCACTTAAAAACCATTATCATCATCATTGTGCTACACTTCGTGCCAAGCAGTGGGGCTCTGCGGGCCAGCCTGGCCTGCCTGGGACTCCTCCCTAGAGCTGTGGACTCCAAACTTTTCCCGCTCGCCCGGCACGAGGAAGAAAAAGGAGGAGGAGGAAAGGAGGAGGGAGAAAAAGAGGTGGAAAGAAGGTGGAGGAGGGAGGAAAGAAGGTGGAGGAGGAAGAAAAAGAGGAGGGGGAGGAAAAAAGGGAGGAAGAGGAGGAGGAAGAAAAAAGAGGAGGAAAGGAGGAGGAAGAAAAAGAGGAGGAAGAGGAAGAGGAGGAGGGAGAAGAAAAGGAGGAGGAAGAAAAAGAGGAGGAGGAAGAAAAAGAGGAGGAGGAAGAAAAAGAGGAGGAGGAAGAAAAAGAGGAGGAAAGGAGAAGGAAGAAAAGGAGCAAAGAAGGAGGAGGAAGAAGAAAAAGTGGAGGAGGAAGAAGAAAAAGAGGAGGAGGAAGAAAAAGAGGAGGAGGAGGAAGAAAAGGGAGGAAGAGGAAGAAGAAAAAGAGGAGGAAGAAAAAGAGGAGGAAGAGGAGGAAGAAGAAAAAGAGGAGGAGGAAGAAAAAGAGGAAAGGAGGAAGAAATAGAGGAAAGATGGAGGAGCAAGAAAAAGTGGAGGAGGAGGAAGAAAAAGTGGAGGAGGAAGAAGAAAAAGAGGAGGAGGAGGAAGAAAAAGAGGAGGAGGAAGAAGAAAAAGAGGAGGAGGAGGAAGAAAAAGAGGAGGAGGAGGAAGAAAAGGGAGGAAGAGGAAGAAGAAAAAGAGGAGGAATAAAAAGAGGAGGAAAGGAGGAGGAGGAAGAAGAAGAGGAGGAGGAATAAAAAGAGGAGGAGGAAGAAAAAGAGAAGGAAAGGAGGAAGAAAAAGAGGAAAGAAGGAGGAGGAAGAAAAAGTGGAGGAGGAAGAAAAGGAGGAGGAGGAAGAAAAAGAGGAGGAGGAAGAAAAAGAGAAGGAAAGGAGGAAGAAAAAGAGGAAAGAAGGAGGAGGAAGAAAAAGTGGAGGAGGAAGAAAAGGAGGAGGAGGAAGAAAAAGAGGGGGAGGAGGAGGAAGAAAAAGAGGAGGAAAGGAGGAAGAAGAAAAAGAGGAAAGAAGGAGGAGGAAGAAAAAGTGGAGGAGGAGGAAGAAAAGTGGAGGAGGAGGAGGAAGAAAAGGAGGAGGAGGAAGAAAAAGAGGAGGAAGAAAAAGAGGAGGAGGAGGAGGAAGAAAAAGAGGAGGAAAGGAGGAGGAAGAAAAAGAGGAAATAAGGAGGAGGAGGAGGAGGAGGAAGAAAAAGTGGAGAAGGAAGAAAAAGAGGAGGAGGAGGAGGAGGTTCGTGGTCCAAGTGCAACTTGACAGCAACGTCTGCAATAGAGGGCGCGAGGGAGGCCGGCCGGGCGGCCGGCCGGCCGGGAACACCTGGGACCCAAACGGGGAAAGAAGTGCGAGCAGGCGGCGACGC
The DNA here is from genome assembly GCF_015852505.1 of Tachyglossus aculeatus. Lineage (NCBI taxonomy): Eukaryota > Metazoa > Chordata > Mammalia > Monotremata > Tachyglossidae > Tachyglossus > Tachyglossus aculeatus. The sequence goes on from NC_052067.1 coordinate 27,831,342, forward strand.
CCGCACGGGGGAGAGGCCAGAGGGGGCCAGGAGGCCGCGCACATCACAGGAGACACGGAGGAGAACCAAGCCGGCCGCTCCGACCCAATGGGGAGGGGGCGAACACAAGGGCCGCACACCCAACTTTGGCCACCCGGCGCTGCCCAAAGTTGCCTGTTCGCGGCAGCGGGGCACGCGCGGAGCCCCCGCGCTCCGCAGCCGATGCCCCCCCGGGGGGGAAGCGCCAGCCCCGGCGGCGCTCCCCGCTCCCCGCTCCCCGCTCCCCGCTCCCTTACCTTTCGGCCGCTGCTCGGGACGCCGCCGCCGCCGCCTCCGCCCGGCAGCCCTCCCGCCGCCCGACCGCCGCGGGGATGGAGAGGGAGCCCGGCCGGTCCCCCGCTCCCCGCCCCGCCAAGCCCCGCCCCCGCCCCGGGGGAGCGCGCGCTCCTGCAGCCCGTGCAGCAGCGGGGCCGTTGCAGCAGCAGCAGCAGCAGCAGCAATGCTGCAGCGACCGCCGACCCCCTCGCAGCAGCCACCCTGCCCCTAACCTGGTGCATGGGAAGACGCGCCCAAAAAAAAAAAAATGCAAGAGAGAGGACCGCGGGGTATCACCTGCAACCTGCAGCCGCGCCGCTGAGCGGTAAAATGCGCGCGCCGAGCCCGGCGCGAGGGCCAAGGCTTCGGCCCCCGGGTCGCAGCCCTTGCAAAGTCGGAAGGATGCGTTGTCCTCTGTATATGTTTGTACATATTCATTACTCTATTTATTTTACTTGCACATATCTATTCTATTCATTTTATTTTGTTAATAGGTTTGGTTTTGTTCTCTCTCTCCCCCTTCTAGACTGTGAGCCCACTGTTGGGTAGGGACTGTCTCTAGATGTTGCCCACTTGTACTTCCCAAGCGCTTAGTACAGTGCTCTGCGCACAGCGGCCAATAAATACGATTGATTGATTGATTGATTGATAACCTGCAACCTGCAGCCGCGCCGCTGAGCGGTAAAATGCGCGCGCCGCGCCCGGCGCGAGGGCCAAGGCTTCGGCCCCCGGGTCGCAGCCCTTGCAAAGTCGGAAGGATGCGTTGTCCTCTGTATATGTTTGTACATATTCATTACTCTATTCATTTATTTTACTGGTATATATCTATTCTATTCATTTTATTTTGTTAATAGGTTTGGTTTTGTTCTCTCTCTCCCCCTTCTAGAGTGTGAGCCCGCTGTTGGGTAAGGACTGTCTCTAGATGTTGCCAACTTGTACTTCCCAAGCGCTTAGTACAGTGCTCTGCACGCAGTAAGCGCTCAATAAATACGATTGGTTGATTGATTGATTCGGCCCCCGGTGCGCAGCCCTTGCAAAGTCGGAAGGATGCGTTTTCCTCTATATATGTTTGTACATATTTATTACTCTATTTATTTATTTATTTATTTTACTTGTACATGCCTATTCTATTTTGCTTTGTTAATCTGTTTGGTTTTGTTCTCTCTCTCCCCCTTCTAGACTGTGAGCCCACTGTTGGGTAGGGACTGTCTCTAGATGTTGCCAACTTGTATTGATGCGTTTTCCTGTATATATGTTTGTACATATTTATTGCTCTATTTATTTATTTATTTTACTTGTACATAGCTATTCTATTCATTTTACTTTGTTAATATGTTTGGTTTTGTTCTCTCTCTCCCCCTTCTAGACTGTGAGCCCACACTCTATTTATTTATTTATTTATTTATTTTACTTCTACATATCTATTCTATTCATTTTATTTTGTTAATACGTTTGGTTTTGTTCTCCCTCTCCCCCTTCTAGACTGTGAGCCCACTGTTGGGTAGGGACCGTCTCTATATGTTGCCCACTTGTACTTCCCACGCGCTTAGTACAGTGCTCTGCACGCAGTAAGCGCCCAATAAATACGATTGATTGATTGATAACCTGCAACCTGCAGCCGCGCCGCTGAGCGGTAAAATGCGCGCGCCGAGCCCGGCGCGAGGGCCAAGGCTTCGGCCCCCGGGTCGCAGCCCTTGCAAAGTCGGAAGGATGCGTTGTCCTCTATATATGTTTGTACATATTTATTACTCTATTTATTTTACTTGTGCATATCTATCCCATTTCATTTTGTTAATATGGGTGGTTTTGTTCTCTCCCCCTTCTAGAGTGTGAGCCCACTGTTGGGTAGGGACTGTATATGTTGCCAACTTGGACTTCCCAAGCGCCTAGTACAGTGCTCTGCACACAGTAAGCGCTCAATAAATGCGATTGATTGATTGTTTAGGCCCCCGGTTCGCAGCCCTTGCAAAGTTGGAAGGATGCATTTTCCTGTATATATGTACATATGTTTGTACATATTTATTACTCTATTTATTTATTTTACTGGTACATATCTATTCTATTCATTTTATTTTGTTAATAGGTTTGGTTTTGTTCTCTCTCTGCCCCTTCTAGAGTGTGAGCCCACTGTAGGGTAGGGACTGTATGTGTTGCCAACTTGTACTTCCCAAGCGCTTAGTACAGTGCTCTGCACACAGTAAGCGCTCAGTAAATACGATTGATTGATTCGGCCCCCAGTTCGCAGCCCTTGCAAAGTCGGAAGGATGCGTTTTCCTGTATATATGTTTGTACATATTTATTACTCTATTTATTTATTTATTTATTTTACTTGTACATAGCTATTCTATTCATTTTATTTTGTTAATATGTTTGGTTTTGTTCTCCCTCTCCCCCTTCTAGACTGTGAGCCCACTGTTGGGTAGGGACTGGCTCTATATGTTGCCCACTTGTGCTTCCCAAGCGCTTAGTACAGTGCTCTGCACACAGTAAGCGCCCAATAAATACGATTGATTGATTGATAACCCGCAACCTGCAGCCGCGCCGCTGAGCGGCAAAATGCGCGCGCTGCGCCCGGCGCGAGGGCCAAGGCTTCGGCCCCCGGGTCGCAGCCCTTGCAAAGTCGGAAGGATGCGTTGTCCTCTATATATGTTTGTACATATTCATTACTCTATTTATTTTACTTGCACATATCTATTCTATTCATTTTATTTTGTTAATAGGTTTGGGTTTGTTCTCCCTCTGCCCCTTCTAGACTGTGAGCCCACTGTCAGGTAGGGACCGTCTCTAGATGTAGCCAACTTGTACTTCCCAAGCGCGTAGTCCAGTGCTCTGCACGTAGTAAGCGCTCAATAAATACGATTGATTGATTCCCAAGCGCTTAGTACAGTGCTCTGCGCACAGTAAGGGCTCAATAAATACGATTGATTGATTCCACCCCCGGTTCGCAGCCCTTGCAAAGTTGGAAGGATGCGTTTTCCTGTATATATGTTTGTACATATTTATTACTCTATTTATTTTACTTGTACATATCTATTCTATTCATTTTATTTTGTTAGTATGTTTGGGTTTGTTCTCCCTCTGCCCCTTCTAGACTGTGAGCCCACTGTTGGGTAGGGACTGTCTCTAGATGTTGCCAACTTGTACTTCCCAAGCGCTTAGTACAGTGCTTTGCACGCAGTAAGCGCTCAATAAATACGATTGATTGATTGATTCGGCCCCCGGTTCGCAGCCCTTGCAAAGTTGCAAGGATGCGTTTTCCTCTATATATGTTTGTACATATTTATTGCTCTGTTTATTTATTTATTTTACTTGTACATAGCTATTCTATTCATTTTATTTTGTTAATATGTTTGGTTTTGTTCTCTCTCTCCCCCTTCTAGACTGTGAGCCCACACTCTATTTATTTATTTATTTATTTATTTTACTTCTACATATCTATTCTATTCATTTTATTTTGTTAATATGTTTGGGTTTGTTCTCCCTCTGCCCCTTCTAGACTGTGAGCCCACTGTTGGGTAGGGACTGTCTCTATATGTTGCCCACTTGTACTTCCCAAGTGCTTAGTACAGTGCTCTGCACACAGCGCCCAATAAATACGATTGATTGATTGATTGATAACCTGCAACCTGCAGACGCGCCGCTGAGCGGTAAAATGCGCGCGCTGTGCCCGGCGCGAGGGCCAAGGCTTCGGCCCCCGGTTCGCAGCCCTTGCAAAGTCGTAAGGATGCGTTTTCCTCTATATATGTTTGTACATATTTATTAAATTTATTTATTTATTTTACTTGTACATATCTATTCTATTTTACTTTGTTAATCTGTTTGGTTTTGTTCTCTCTCTCCCGCTTCTAGACTGTGAGCCCACTGTTGGGTAGGGACTGTCTCTATATGTTGCCAATTTGTACTGATTGAGTCGGCCCCCGGTTCACAGCCCTTGCAAAGTTGGAAGGATGCATTTTCCTGTATATATGTATATATGTTTGGACATATTCATTACTCTATTTATTTTACTGGTACATATCTATTCTATTCATTTTATTTTGTTAATATGTTTGGGTTTGTTCTCCCTCTGCCCCTTCTAGACTGTGAGCCCACTGTTGGGTAGGGACTGTATATGTTGCCAACTTGTACTTCCCAAGCGCTTAGTACAGTGCTCTGCACACAGTAAGCGCTCAGTAAATACGATTGATTGATTCGGCCCCCAGTTCGCAGCCCTTGCAAAGTCGGAAGGATGCGTTTTCCTGTATATATGTTTGTACCTATTTATTGCTCTATTTATTTATTTATTTTACTTGTACATAGCTATTCTATTCATTTTATTTTGTTAATATGTTTGGTTTTGTTCTCTCTCTCCCCCTTCTAGACTGTGAGCCCACACTCTATTTATTTATTTATTTATTTATTTATTTATTTTACTTATACATATCTATTCTATTCATTTTATTTTGTTAATATGTTTGGGTTTGTTCTCCCTCTCCCCCTTCTAGACTGTGAGCCCACTGTTGGGTAGGAACTGTCTCTCTATGTTGCCCACTTGTACTTCCCAAGCGCTTAGTACAGTGCTCTGCACACAGTAAGCGCTCAATAAAGACGATTGATTGATTGATTGATTGATTGATAACCTGCAACCTGCAGCCGCGCCGCTGAGCAGTAAAATGCGCGCGCTGTGCCCGGCGCGAGGGCCAAGGCTTCGGCCGCTGGTTCGCAGCCCTTGCAAAGTCGGAAGGATGCGTTTTCCTCTATATATGTTTGTACATATTCATTGCTCTATTTATTTATTTATTTTACTTGTACATATCTATTCTATTTTATTTTGTTAATATGTTTGGGTTTGTTCTCTCTCTCCCCCTTCTAGACTGTGAGCCCACTGTTGGGTAGGGACTGTCTCTATATGTTGCCAACCCTGCACACAGTAAGTGCTCAATAAATACGATTGATTGATTGATTGAGTTGGCCCCCGATTCGCAGCCCTTGCAAAGTCGGAAGGATGCATTTTCCTGTATATATGTATATATGTTTGTACATATTTATTACTCTATTTATTTTACTTGTACATATCTATTCTATTTATTTTATTTTGTTAGTCTGTTTGGTTTTGTTCTCTCTCTCCCCCTTCTAGACTGTGAGCCCACTGTTGGGTAGGGACTGTCTCTATATGTTGCCAACTTGTACTTCCCAAGCGCTTAGTACAGTGCTCTGCACACAGTAAGCCCTCAATAAATACGATTGATTGATTGATTTTCCCCCCACCCCGGTGCCATCCGTCTGGCTTTATTGACTGCGGAGACTGTCGAGATAAACGGGAGGGGAAAAAACATTTGCCTCGGATCTGACAGCCCTAATGAGCTCGAGGAAGAATTATGTAAACATTATTAAGTGTAATAAACACGTGTCAGCGTCGAGCAATCTTGTCTGGAGAAGTGTTGGTAAAAGCCTTGGTGAGCGTTTTATTCATAATGTCTTTTTAACTTTATGTAGCCAGTGTAATAGGCCTCTGGCTTTGCTGCTGCCTCGACGGAAAATCATTACCCCGGTAATAGATGAGCCAGTTCAAGAAGAGAGCCACCGGGATTCTGTACATTTTCATTCATAAAAGCCATCTATTAGAGGAAGGGCAAACAGTCTGCTGCCAACTTTACCAATTTAATTACTGAACTGTCAGTTTCCGACTCCTTGTTTTGGCTTCCTGAGGCAACTAGAACGGTGCACGTTTATGGGCACGCGTACACACGTAGATGCACACAAATAAATGTATAAAACAATTGCTGATTCATTCCCTCGGTGCTGTTTCATCTGTCCTTTTCATGAATTTTCCAGGAAAACAGGATGGCTTGAATTTGTAAGGGCAAGCTCTCCTTTTGAACAAAACAAGGGAAAAAGTAATAAAGAACATTGCTTTGTGGCAAAAATACAAACCTTCCTGCATCAAATACATAACAAACTAATAAACTCAATAGTGTATTTTTAAACCAAGCCGAGACTGCTCTATAAAACGGTTCTGCCACTGAATGTAATTTTAAAGGACGTGGATTTTGAGTAGAGAGCGAGAGAGAAACTCTTGACAACCGACTTTTACCTTTTTAAAAAAAACAACAGCTTTACAAAAGGAAAATTTCAATTAAAATGCATTCACATGTTTCAACAGACTTTGCATACTTCAAGATATAATTGATAACCTGACAAAAAATTGTCCACGCACATTCCAGTATTATTACCCTACTTAGAAGTAACAAATTCCAGGAACTTGTGCTTCAAAGCTGCAAGAAGCTATTTCAAAATTTAAACAATTATCGAGGTCTTTATTTCTGTATAACCCCTTCTTCCATGCAGCTCGGGTATGTTTCGGGAATTCCCTAATTGTCTGTAGATGGAAACCATCGCTCTGCTGTTCAGGAGGAGAAATAACGTTGAAGAGAGCCCATGAAGTACCAGACTTGTCATAGTCAGTGGCAGAGCCAAGAGGAGACTTTGGGTCTCAGAGCTAGTCAAGTGCTGGATCATCATCATCATCATCATCATCATCATCATCATCAATCATATTTATTGAGCGCTTACTGTGTGCAGAGCACTGTACTAAGCACTTGGGGAGTACAAGTTGGCAACATATACAGTCCCTACCCAACAGTGGGGCTCACAGTCTAAAATGGGGAGACAGAGAACAAAACCAAACATACTAACAAAATAAAATAAATAGAATAGATATATACAGGATCATATCACCATGCTGTGCCCAGAAACCTTGTGCAAGTTGCACCAATCAATCAATCAATTGTATTTATTGAGCGCTTACTACTTGAACTTTTCTAGAGATGGCATGAGAAGGAGGAGGAGTCCTCTGTTTGCCCTCTTCTACCTCCCCTAGTGACATGGCCAATGTCCAGAAGCTCAGCTAGTGGTCGGGAATCACAGGAATTTGCTAGGAAATCAATCAATCAATCGTATTTATTGAGCGCTTACTGTGTGCAGAGCACTGTACTAAGCGCTTGGGAAGTACAAATTGGCAACATAACTTGCCAGGAAATCAGGAAATGATTGTCAGACCCTGGTCAACCATTTTCATTCCTAACCAAAGTGGGCTTCTTCGCCTTTCCATCAATTCCCCATCTCTTTTAGAGCAAAATGTGCATTAATTAGCAATGATAGCCTGGAGATGTTTTGTAAAATATTTTAAAAAAGAGTATTCAGAACTGACAAAATATGACTGGTTTTTTCTTCCCCTTCCCATCTTCCTTATAGTGCCCCCATTTACTGGATTATCTCTCTTGCTTCCCCACAGTTCACTGATACTCTGATTATTCAAATCCTAACTTTCAACCTCCATTTCCCACCTTAGTTGTGACTTCTACCCCTCCTTTTTTTTTCTCTCTCTCCCCCCACCCTTCCTCAGGAAAATCATATCCTGCTTCCAGAGACTCCAGTTTTCCCATTACCCCTTGGTCTATGACACTCAGGCTAAACATATACATTCTGTTCTGAAAATAGGACATAATGAATAGGATCCATTAAATCATGGAATATCGATACCAGGTCAGGATGTAAAATAAAGGGCATAATGAATAGCCTGCCATTTGAGACTCAAGTAACTATAGTAATCTCATAAAGTATCGGCATTATCAATCATTGAGGTAAACTGCAATGGCTTGGAAATCCCATTTGGGATGCTCTTTCCCTCTGATTAGTGATTGCGGAAGCTATCAGAAAGTAAACACGTCAAGCTAGAATCTTTCTACACAAACTTGGAAGCCCTAGTGGTATTGCATAATGTACCACAAGCCCCTTAGTCATTACTTGGAAAAACCACGAACCTCGGTTTGCAGTCTGTAGGGCATTTAATCCCTGGTTTCTCTGCTGACACTATGGCTTGATACAGCAATTATAATGGTGGCAAATGACCACCTCCCATTGCCATGACTGAGACCAGTGAGTTTCATTTCACACAGGCTGCCGAATGACATTTGTCGACTATAGACTTTGGCTATGTATCCTCTCCCCTCTTCTAGACTGTAAGCTCATTGTGGGCAAAGAACGCTTAGTACAGTGCTTTGCACACAGTAAGCGCTCAATGTGATTGAATGGATGAATGCTTATTGTATTGTTCTCTCCCAGGTGCTTAGCAAAGTGCTCTGCACACAGTAAGTAGCTCAATACTTACGAGTGAATTAATTTGATGTAGGTTAGGCAGATAAAGCTAGAAGAAAACTAACCGATGATCTCAACCAAGTCCAAACACCATATTCAGTATTAAGTCCAATCACCATCACCATCTTCGGTATTATTTAATAATAATAATGGTGATGATGGTATTTGTTAAGTGCTTACTATGTGCCAAGCACTGTTCTAAGTGCTGGGAAGTTACAAGGTAATCAGGTTGTCCCACGAGGGGCTCACAGTCCTAATCCCCATTTTGCCAATGAGGTAACGGAAGCACAGAGAAGATAAATGACTTGCCCATTGTCACACAGTTGACAAGTGGTGGAGCGGGATTAGAACCCATGACCTCTGACTCCTTGGCACGTGCTCTTTCCATTAAGCCACGCTGCTTCCCCCAGCCACACTCCTGCATACTTGCACTATTACTGTGTTCTGAAGAAAATGATTATATTTTTAAAACAAGGTGTCTGTTCTAGAGAAGCTTACAATCTAATGAGGGAAGATAAGGAAACAATAACACAAATATACAAACAGGTAAGTGTAAGGGAATAAATAATAGAAATAATGGAAAAGAAATATACCCATACACTTAAACTTACATACATAGGTATCACTGTGGTAATGTGGCCATAACAGCAGGAAGCAGAGAGATCAATCAGTCAATAGTATTTATTGAGTGCTTACTGTGCTGTGGTAGGGGATGAGTACCAGAGGGCTTAGCAGGTGGGACTCAGTGCATGGATGAGCAGTAGAAGGGGAAAATATGGTGGGAGCTTAACAGGGAAGGCTTCCTAGCTGCCTTTGTCACCATGGATTACTGCATCCTCCTTGAAACCCCCACTATCAGGCCCCAGTTTAACTGACCTAATACTAACCTGACCTCCTCTACTTCTCTGACTTCTCCTCCATTTGTTCACTGGCTCCTCTTCTGACTTTCACTTGAGGGACTTCGAAAATCCTTGTTGTAGGTTTCCATTGCTTTTCACTCTACATACACTCTCTCGGGTTCTGCATCACATGGCTTCAGCTGCCACGGATGACAGCTCTTTGGATGATTCCCATCAACCTCTCAGAACCTCTCAGTTCTGACCTCTCGACCAACTTGCACTCCTTCACCTCCTCTTGTTTCCCAGGGAGCTCTACTTGAATGTACTGCTGGCATGTCAAACCCATCATGTCTAAAACCAAATGATTCCTCTTCCTAAATCTACTCCTCTTAATTTTCCATAATCCCACCATCCTTCCTGCCACAGACGCCCTCCACCTCAGCATCACCCTTGACTCCTCTCCTTCAGTGATCACATTCAATCTCTGGCCAAATTCTCCCATTCTTCCTACTCAGCATCTCCTGGATCCATCCCTTCCTCTCCATCCCAACCTCTCTGGTACAAGCTCTCAAGCAGTTCCTCACTGGTGTTTTGTTTTTTGTTTTTAATGGCATTTGTGTGTCACCAGCCCCCGGTTTGTACCAACCATGACCTTCCCGGATCGAGGGAGCCTCAGTGACACATAGTAGAAATCAAACCACATCTCTGATCACCAAGGTTACTGTGAAAAGTTTTATTACTTAGTTTTACCAACGTGCAAGGGAGTGACACACAGATTCATCACTCCACTCCACCAAGGGTCCAATACCAGTCTGTGGTCAAAGGAGCCCGTTCTGCCAGTGTTTCTTCATTCTGCTTCCAAGGGTTGCGGCCTTCTGCTGCTTTTGGCTGCTGCTCTCCTTCTGCTTCTGCTGCTCTCAGCATGCTTCCTTTTTGCTTCTCCACCTCTGTGCTGTCTCCAGGTGCCCTTTTGTCTCAGTGTGTGCCCCTTAAGCAACTGCCTTTTATCTGCCCTAGTCATGGCAGCTGTGTCTCTGTGGGGCACTCATTGATAGGTCCAGGCCCATTACTGGGTAGAACAGGGAGAGAAAGCCCTGCCTCACTCCATGCTCCACCTCCCACAGGTCAGCAATCACCTGCCTCAGGTAGAGCACATCAGTGCCACATCTGGGAGTCAGGAGGCCTGGTTTCTAATCCTGGCTCTGCCACTTGTCTGCTGTGTGAACTTGGGCAAGTCACCTAACTTCTCTGTGCCTCGGTTTCCTCAAACCAGGAACTAAATAAATACCTGTTCTCCCTCCCCCTTAGGCCGTGTGACCTATGTGGGATTATTTTGTATCTACCCCAATACTTAGTTAATTCTTTAACATGCAGTAAGTGCTTAACAAATACCACAATCTTAGTTTTACATCAGCTTGGTGGCAAGGGACTTAGAAGTTATGGGCTACCAACAGCTACAGTAATTCCACTCCTGGGCTCCCCCACCTCCTCCCTTTCCCCAGAGAGAGCTGGAAGCATGGGCCAGTCAAGGAAGAGACAGTTGAAAGGAGTGCAGGCTCTGCTTTATAAACCACTCCCTCCCACACTTGATTGAATGGCAGTCATGAAATGCGGATGTGTAAGGAGCCACCTGGGCAGTGGAGGATGGAGTGGAGGGATGGGTGGAGAGAGGCAGCAGGGAGAGAAAGGCAGGAGATGAGCTTAGAGTCTCCACTATCAGGGCTTCTGTCATTCAAATTGGGAGGGGAGGAAAGTGACCCTTTCAAATCAAGGACCCTGAGTGACCAGTCCTCTCATTCTGCACTTTGGTCACACACTCATGCCAGCCTCCAAGTGGACAGGATAACCTACTTGACTTATATTTGCAGACTTGTACTTCCCAAGTGCTTAGTACAGTGCTCTGCACTCAGTAAGTGCTCAATAAATATGATTGAATGAATATCTACCTGTTTGAGTATACATGCCCTGCTGGACAGTGGGGCTGCCAAAGAAAAAGAATTAGGTGATATCCTCCAGCTCTGAATCCTTAATTGAAACATCTAGGATGCACAGGGCTTTTCTGGGCTAAAAGAATCCACAACTCGGTTTTCAGGCTTCGTATCAGTTCACAGGCTTCTCCAGTTCTACAGAGCAATTCACAATCAGCTGCATGTCAATAACAACCTGAAATATATATGTGGGAGGTAGGAAGGGTAGATTTGGAGGCCATTTCTGTCCCCCTGTTTCTGTTGCTGTTGTGCATCTGCAATTGAACATACAGTAATGCCATTTAAAAAACATTAATTTGCTTCAGTGGGAGCTTGAAGCAGTGATGAGGAAAGGGCTGGAGGGGAGGGTGGGGGCACCGGATGTGAGCCTGGGTTTTAGGAGAGAAGAAAAGGGGATTAGAAAGAGGAAGTAATAAATAGAACAGGCAATAAAAAGGGAGACGATAAGGAATAATTAGAATAATATGTAGTGATATATTAGTCAATATTTTCGCACCTTAGTTCTGCATTCCTTTGGCAAGTTTATGGCAAACACTGTGGCCTCTAGCGAACTCTTTTTGATGAATCATTTAAGTGCCAGAGTTAAAAAGGAATGTTCCATCCTTTTATTTGTCTCCCAAGAAATTTTCTTGTAACAGATATTTAGACTTGAATAATGTGTGTACACACACTCACTTCACACTTGTATGGGCAACTAGGTTTTCACATATCCTGGGCTTCAAGAAAGACTCAGATCTCAAGAAAATTTAATGCACTGTGTGTCTCATTTCTACTTTCATTAGGGTAAGCGTGGGAATTATGTGTTGGTGATGAAACTTGGAGAATCTGACTGTACTGACTTAGCCAAATAACTGGTTAGCAGTTGGAGAGGATGACTTGGACTTGGAAATGAGAGAGAAGCAAATTTTGCACACCAGGGTAATTTTGTGGTGCTGACAAGGTTTGAACCTAATTGCAAGGCTATGTACATCTGTTTAGGTATTTTTTGTATATTGAAGTCATTCATTCAATCGTATTTATTGAGCACTTAGTGTGTGCAGAGCACTGTACTAAGCGCTTGGGAGAGTACAACACAATAATAAACAGACACATTCCCTGCCCACAACAACCCTACAGTCTTCCCTTGAAGTGTGAGAGTATGCAAGCAGTGTCCCTTTCTGGGCAGGGAGGGAATGAACCCTCTCTTGACTTTCCTCATCCCCTGTATTTTTCCAAGGAGGTTAGGCAAACATATCTGGCTGAACCCAGAGAACTGCCTAACCACCACAGCTGCTAGACCCTTGGCTGTACATAAACAGACAAGCCCCTTCTGCACCAGTACACAGGCCCAAAGTCTGTCCTTGTAAACTCCATCCCTTCCTAATTTTTTTTACAGTATTCGTTAAGCTCTTACTATGTGTCAAGCACTGTTGTAAGCGATGGGTAGATACAAGTTAATCAGACTGGATACAGTCCCCATCTCACATGGGCTCACCATCTATGTAGGAAGGAGAACCGATACTGAATCCCCGTTTTTCAGTCGAGGAAACTGAGGCACAGAGAGGTTGAATGACTTGTCCAAGGTCACACAGCAGGCAAGTGGTGGAGCCGGAATTAGAACCCAGGTCCTCTGACTCCCAGTCCTGTGGTCTTTCCGCTAGGCCATGCTGCTTCCCTTCTCCATGCAAAAACCAAGCTGGACCAATGAAAAATATACAAGGTAAATCCAGAGCTGCCCCACACAATCTCCTGCCTCATCCCCACTGGGGAAATGTCATCATCTAATGGCTCACAGCCAAACTCTTCTCCTGAGGAAAAACAGGTCCATTTTCCCTCAGCTGAAAGTTGAAAAAGTCAAGGAAATTCCAACAAGCAGTTGATTAACAATTAATAAGCCGCTAAATTAAACAATGGGAGAAATAAAAAGTATTTACAATATACAGAAATGTTAATTGCATACATAATTCTTGCTGGCTCATACTGTACAAGCTCATTTACCTGAATATTTTTAGTTCATAAAAAAAGATATCAGTTGTCACCTGGAGAGTAACTGAGGGCACGAATCTGCATTCCAGGGAACCTTAAGATCAGCTGTGCAGTTATGTAGACCGTCTACAAAAACATACACGCATCCTTGAACTTGAATTTAATTGGAATTCAAGAAACTTATTCTCCTGCTTAAGATTATAACCAGAACCCAAATGAAATGGCATAAATCCTGTTTCACAACAACGATGAGATGGAGAACGAAACAGTTACCACCAATTAGAATTTTAGGAGCAATCAATCAATCAATGTTATTTATTGTGTGCTTATCATGGACAGAGCACTGTACTAACCACTTGGGAGAGTATAACGCAACAGAGTTGGTCGACATATTCCCTGCCCACAGTGAGCTTACAGCCTAGAGGGGGAGACAGACACTAATAGAAATACAAATATGTATATAAGTATCTTGGGGCTGAGAGCAGGGTAAATATCAACTGCTCAAGGATACAGATCCAAGTGTGTACATGACACAGAAGGAAGAGGGAGTGGAGAAAATTTGGATTTAGTTGGGGAAGGCCTCTTGGAGGAGATGTGATTTTAATAAAACTTTGAAGGTGAGAGTGGTGGTCTGTAGCATATGGAAGGGAGAGAGATCCAAGCAAGGAGACGGTGATGAGATATATGAGATCAAGTTACAGTGAGTAAGTTGGTGTTAGAGGAGCAAAGTGGACATTCTTGGTTGTAGTAGAAGGTCAGTGATGTAAGATAGGAGGGGGTGAGCTGATTGAGTGCTTTTAAGCTGACGGTAAGGAGTTTCTATTTGATGTGGAGGTGGATGGACAATCACAGGAGGTTCTTGAGGAGTGGGGAAATGTGCCCAGCTCAGAAGCAGCATTTGGAGCTCCTCCTGTGCTGTCCAATGGGAGTGGCGTCCAGCAGGAAGTAGAGAATTCCAGAGGAAAGTGAGGAGAGGAAACCCTCCCATCCATACATCCATAGTTCGGTTTACCCAACCAGTGGAAAGCTTCAAAGGAACCCAAATAAGCTGCTCCAAGCAATGGATGTTTCCTCCTGCTTTGTTCTCTACTTGCTGCACAGCCAATGTTCCCAGAGCTCCCGAACTTGTTTCTTTTCCATCTAGTACCCACATGAAGCAGGCCTAATGTAGCCTAAAAGGTTTTCTTTCCACCAGTTACAGCGAAGAAAACACTAAACTTTGCGGGGTGCTTGCGGATAATTATAGGCAGGTGAGACAAATAGGTCTGGGATGCAAAACAGTTCATTCTGATACCAGGAGGCCTGGTTATTGGAAGCTATTCCATTTGGAGAACAGGGGGGAGAACTCTGCAACATCAACAGGGAGAAGAAAGAACAAGGCTTTGAAAAAAATGTACCTACTGGACCTCAGTGGAATTCAAGATCTGAGACTCTGCTTTCAGAGTTTCTTTTCTTTTTATCTTCCCTCTTTTCCCAATCCTGTTCCCCTCCATCTCCTCCAGCCCGAGGAAACAAGTTCTTAGACTGGCCAGTACATCTCCCAGAATTCTGGAAGTCTTTTGTTTGGGGGAGTGCCAGCTTGAGAAGTGGGGACAAAATGAGACTCCGCACTCTCAACAAGGGAGAACCTGCTTATGTGCACAATGTGACCAGGACTGGTCCCACATTGGCCATTTCAGCTACACATACACTCAGAGGTGAATTTCACAATTTCAGTAAGAGAGGATGGCATGAGCAAGCGGCAACATAAGGGGAAGCTAAGGAAGAGGCACAGTGAGTAGATTAACTTGAGAGGAACAAAGAGTATGAGCCTCTGTGCGTCATTCACTCTTTGGTTTCTCAAAATGGGGATGTTATTGGTGAGGGATTTGCTGAAGTTAGGGCAACCACCTTTCCTGTTAGTGGTAACCAGACTGCTCAGGAGCAATGTCACTGGGGCAAACAGCCTGAAGAACTTCTTCAGGCCTTTTTCCCCCTTTCATTAGACCCAGCTTGATAAGTTTTTTTTTCTTTTTTATGTTATTTGTTAAGCGCTTATTAGGCACTGTTCTAAGCAGTGGGGTAGGTGCAAGCTAATCTGGTTGGACACAGTCCAAATCCCACATGGAGCTCATAGTTTTCATCCTCATTTTACAGATGACAAAACTGAGGCACAGAGAAGGTAAGTGATTTGCCCAAGGTCATCAAGCAGAAAAATATTGGAGCTGTAATTAGAACCCAGGTCCTTCTGATCCCTAGGCCCGAGATCGATCTATCCACTAGGCCACGCTGCTTCTGCTTCTATGACCCTCAAATTTTAACTTGCAGTTTGGCCTCAGATTCAGAGGGTGGGAATAGAATCAGGCCTCAGAGGTCAGGATGATAAATCCAGAGTTTTCATATTATTGTCCACTGGCTACCCGGGCAGCCTAGAGACTCTGGGAACGCAGCAGTAGTGGCTGCAAATGCGATCTCCATCGCACTCAGAACCTACCTGGGTCAGTCACAGGAATGAGCGAGACCTCAATGGACCAGGGGAGGAGAAGGAAAAACGGGACCCAAGGTCATTCACATATTCCAGAACCAATTATCTTGTGCATCAAGGTAAATGAGAACAGGGATATTTAGAATTCACATGAAGCATTTCATTGTAAGAATTTGTTTCAACTATCCACTCCCCGAACACTTTCACCAGAGCCACTAAAAGGTAGCATGGACCGGTTTCATCGTCTTTCCCTATCCCTGTTCACCCTCAGTCAACGTAATGAAGTACGAAAAGTGGTAAAATGTAGAAGGATCAAGTTTTTGGATAATCCACATGCTAAGTAGTAATAACAAAGTAACAGAGACCAGTAACTTCTTTCTGAGAGTGACTGCTCCTTCTTAGTCTCTTTCACAGGCTCCTCCTCGGCCTTCCACCCTCTAACAGTGGGATGCCTCAAGGTTCAGTTCTGGGTCTCCTCCTATTCCCCATCTACACCCACTCACTTGGAGTACTAATTTGCTCCTGCAGCTTCAAATACCATCTCTATGCGGATGATTCCCAAATCTCCCTTTCCAGCCCAAACCCCTCTCATTCTCTGCAGTCTATCATGTCCTCCTTCCTTCAGGATATCTCTACTTAGATGTCCTGCTGACACCTCAAATCTAACATGTCCAAAACAGAACTCCTCATCTTCCCTTCCAAACCCTGTACTCTTCCTGATTTTCTTATCACTGTAGTAGTAGAAATAGTAGTAGTAGTAATAATACTAATAGTATTTATTACACATTTACTGTGTACAGAGCACTGCTCTAAGCTCGGGGAGAAAATATTCAGGCACTGTAGACAACACCACCATCCTCCCTGTCCCACAAGTCCATAACCTTGGCATTACCCTCAACTTATCTGCTTTTATTCAATCCACATATCCAAACTGTAGCAAAATCCTGTCAGTTCTACCTCCAAAGCATCTCTGGAATCTACCCGTTCCTCTCCATCTAAACTCCTGCTACACTGAACCAAGCACTTATTTCCCTCCTTGATTATTGCATTAGCCTCCTTAATGATCTCCCTGCATCCTTCTCTCCCCTCCTGAATCCAAACTTCACTCTACTGCCCAGATCATTTTTCTGAAAAACCACTCAGGACACATATGCCCACTCCTCAAGAACATCCAGTTGTTGACCATCCACCTCTGCATCAAACAGAAACCCCTTACTATTCATTCATTCATTCATTCAATTGTATTTATTGAGCGCTTACTGTGTGCAGAGCACTGTACTAAGCGCTTGGGAAGTACAAGTTGGCAACATATACTATTGGTCTTAAGGCACTCAAACCTGCTCTCTCCTTCCTATAACTCAAGCTGCACACTCAAGCTCTTCTAACACCAAATTACTATCTGTACCTAAGTCTCATCTATCCCACTACCTTATTTCGTATTCACACATTCCCTCTCCCTTCATATCCAACAGTCCACCACTCTCCCCACCTTCAAAACCCTCCTAAAATCACATTTTCTCCAGGGGGCCCTCCTGACTAAGCCCTCATGTTCCCTACCTGCCCTCTACTCTGTCAACTATACAATCGGCAGTGTACCTCCTTTGCTATTCACCCCAGCCCCTCAGTGCTAATGTAAATATCTTTATACTTTATTTCCCCTATCTGTAGTTTATGTTCATATCTGCCTTCCCCTGTGAACTGTAAGCTCCTTGAGAGCAGGAATTGCATCTACTTTACTTTCCAAAGCACTTAGTACAGTGCTCCGCACACAGTAAGCACTCAGTAAATAATAATAATAATGATGATGATGGTATTTGTTAAGCGCTTACTGTGTGCAAAGCACTGTTCTAAGTGCTGGGGGGGAACATAAGGTGATCAGGTTGTCCCACGGGGGGCTCACAGTCTTCATCCCCATTTTACAGATGAGGGAACTGAGGCACAGAGAAGTCAAGTGACTTACCCAAAGTCACACAGCTGACAAGCGGCAGAGGCAGGATTAGAACCCATGACCTCTGACTCCCAAGCCTGTGCTCTTTCCACTGAGCCCCACTGTTTCTCTCAAATCAATTACCACTGATTGATTTTGCACTAGATAATAGATGACTATTAATTAATAGTACCCCACTCTGAAACTGCTTGCCATACTTTCCAAGAGGCTGAGAAAAAAAACCCTGCTATATGGATAAACGATATAAGCATGTAGTCTATAATTATTGAAAATTTATATTCAAGCACACTAATTCTATTTATACATATGAATATATTAGGATCACATAAAAATGAAAAATACACTACTAATATTCAACCTGTGGGGGCTGTGTAATATTAAAACTAATGGAAATAAACATTACTTCTTATGTGATTGGAGAGCATCCAGAGATTTAGTTAGTACAGTAAAGTCTTTTTAATTAATTTTTTTGATAACAGAGGGAAGTATGAGTACAATACTAGAATACAAAGTATACTTATATATTTTGTATCTACTGGATTTAGAGCCTTTCACTTAAGCACTATGTATATTAAAACCAATTCTAACTCCTGTGGAGAACTGACTGCTAAAAACCATGGACACAAATGTGTTCCCTAGTTGTGGGGAGACTCTCCCTGACTTCACAATAAGACTAGTGTCTTATGGCACAACAGGGACCTTCTGGGGCAACAACACTGGTGTTGTGCCATTTGGGGATGTGGTTGAGACTTTACCAGTGGAAGGTCAGCAGGTCACACCCTGGATAAGGGCTAGAGAGCTTTCTCCCTTGCTTGGCTAAAGGCGAAAGCCATTGAGACCTCAAGGAGCGGAAGCGGAAAAATCATAATGCCGACACTCCAACCCCTACCGCAGAGGAGGCCAGGGGAAGCGGGGCGTGAAGTCAAGCTCACTGCGGCCAGACCATTTTGGATTCATGGCCTTGGCTCACTCATTGCAAGAGAACCGCCTGCTATCAATGTGTAGTGGATAGAGCATGGGCCTGGGAATCAGAAGGTCATGGGTTCTAATCCCAGCTTCTCCACTTGTCTGCTAAATGATCTTGAGCAAGTCACTTAACTTCTCTGGGCCTCAGTTACCTCATCTGTAAAATGGAGATTGGGACTGTGAGCCCCACATGGGACAGGGACTGTAACCAACCCGATTTGCTTGTATCCACCCCAGGCTTAGTACATTGACTGGCACATAGTAAGCACTTAACAAATACCACAATTATTGTTATCGCACCCAACTCCTTTCCTACACCCCCACTGGAACTGAGGATGGCTGAAGCAGTATATCCTTAAAGATTTAGAAAATTGGGAGTTTCGTTGCTACTAAATTGAGGATGGGGAGGGGAGGGAAAAGGGTTATGGATCTATTATGTGTTTGCCTTTCCTTCTCCACTAAATTGTAAGCACCTTTTGGACAGGGATAGTAGTACTAGTAGTATTAGTACTAGTAGCACTAGTAACAGGAGTAGATTTTATTAAGCATCTACGCTTTGCAAAGCACTGTACTAAGGGCTGGCAATGATTCATGGATGAGAATTAGACATGGTGCTTATGCCCAAGGGGTAAAAAATATAACAATAAAGCAGGGAAAGGGATGGCAATGGACCCATAAGGAAAAATGAAACGGTAAAAATGTGAAAGAATTTGTGACAAAGATGACAATAAAAGCAGTAAGAACAATAGGGCATTGAGCTAGTGACTGGGAAAGGACACAGAAAAGAAAAGGGCAGGATAGATGGACAGACAGATAAATCTAGAACAGATAGGAAAAGAAAGAGGTGACAGAGGAACAGATTTGGTGACTCCCCTCTGAACTATCCTATTCTTACTGATGCTTCCTACTATCACTTAAACTCACTGTGGGCAGGGAATGTGTCAGTGTACTGTTGCATTGTACTTTCCCAAGCATTTAGGACAGTGCTCTGAATACAGTAAACACTCAATAAATATGAGTGTATGAAGGAATGAATGAATCACTTCTCCCCAGCTCCTCCTGATAGAGTTTTGAATGGGATGAGCCATGCCCTTGTGTTCCAAGAGTCTCAGGATTGGGAGCCAAGCTTGGCACAAAGTTGAATATGGCTGAACTGGGGTTATGGTAGGATGGTCCTTGCCCTCTCTGATAGTCTTTCCACTTCAGGTGAGAGGCAAACAACTAAGTGACTAGGGCACTGACAAACCAAACCAGAAAGGAAAGGGACCAGACCTCACTTCTGAAAGAATTCCGTGGAGGATTAAGAACTCCTTGAATGGCTGGGATGGCAATTTCCTAACAGCCAATGAGGACAACTACCCATGTAGGCCAGTGGCTTCTGATACCCTTTCAAATCAGTCCTGACTTTCATGTGGTTTAGTGCGGTGCTCTTTTCAGTGCTCTTCATTTCAATTTAGTATGGCTCAGAGCTCCAGCATCTGGCAACAGGATTAGGCCAGGCTGCTCATCTGCCCCATTTGTTCATATCTCTGCCTCTTAAATCAACCTTTCCTCTACAGCCCCTTACCAGCTCACACAGCCTCACCCAGTGGACATTTGCGCGCGCGCACACACACACACACACACGCCCCCCCCCCCCCCCTCCCCTTCCCCTTAACCAATTCACTCACAAAGCAAAACTGGCTGCATCAGGGCTCTGGCAACAAAATGGATTGTTCATCTGCCTAGGTCTTTTCAGCTTCATCCACCCATGAACATAATCTCACCATCAAGACCTTCAGCTTTGATTACGAAGGGCTCGTATAATGCATATTTACACGTATACACATATTTCTATAGCTCTCTGTATAATAAACGCACAGAAAAATGGAGTGTGATGTCTCGTGCTAAAAGCAGAATTATGTTTATAAAAATGACTTTCTAAAAATTATTTTCAATTTACAACTGGAGGTTGAGTCCTGCTTATTCCCTCTTCCGCAGTAACACACATTAATGAATCTGAAGTGTGTTCATTTTGTCCTAACAATTTTAATTCATTATTGGCTTCATCTGGCAGTGAAAAGATGTTAAAAGGGGTAGAAGGACTACATGCAATTGCTTTTAAATGCTCTCAGGATGATTAATTTCATTAGTTACGAAGTCCCTACCTATTTTTGCAGTCAGCAGATTTTTAGCATTTGCTTTTAAATCAGCATTTCCTATGAAAAATATCTCATTTATTTCCTCCATCTCTTCCATTCTTCTTTCCGGCCCTCTCACCCACTATTTTCCTTCCTGGATTTGGCTTCCCTCCATTTTGGTTAGAAGTGGCCGTTGTGTTGGGTTTGGAAGTCATGGGCCACCAAATATGCAAAATGCATAAAATTCAATACCTTCACGTTCTACGTTGTTTGAATAAATAGTGGACTTCAGGACTTTATTATAGTGCTGGTGATTTGTGTAACACCACTCTCATTTTCTCATCCTTACCTATTTTTCCCACTGGACCATGGAATTCAAAGGTGAGCCAGGATGTAGCACATTGCTGAATGGCTTCAATGCCTCCTTTAATTTTTCCATGCAGACCCACTGACAGCTAAACGGACATTAGCATAGCACTGACATTATCCCCCAGCACCATGACCCGGAAGACAGTTGCCTCAGTAACCTCTGCGATTTTTGCCACCCATGTTGGCCACTTATTTGTCAGGATTTCCTCTGGACCTATGTACTTGTGCAATGCCTTAGGTGGTTCTTTGGTCAGAAACTGCACCACTGGTGGCACAGCCCCAGCAAGTAGAACAAGGGCAAGAATCCAGATCACCTTATTCCCAAAGCAATGTTCTTTCCACTGGAACAACCCCAGAGCTGTATTTTTTCTTTCTTTTTTTTTAGTGGCATTTTTTAAGCACTTACTACATGCCAGGCACTATCCTAAGCACTGGGGTAGATACCAGATAATCAGGTTGGACACAGTCTCTGTCCCACATAGGGCTCACAGTTTTAATCTCCATTTTACAGATGAGGTAACTGAGGCACAGAGAAGTAAAGTGACTTACCCAAGGACACACGGCAGACAAGTTTTGAAGCAGGAATTAGAGCCCAGGTCCTTCTGACTCACAGGTTCTTGCTCTAGTATGCCCACACTACTTCTCTGGCTGAGATAACAGCTACGTGAATATGACCTGGCAATTAGTTTTTTTAGCAACTGCATGGTTATTGTTAATTGCATAAAACAATATAGTTATTTGAACTACAAAGAATATTACTGAACTTCTCTCCGAGGAATTGTGACTAGTCTTTAAAGCAGCATATCAAAAGCTCTTTCCAATGTCACTCAGTTCTCAGAGTGGAGAGAACCTGAGATCCTATAATACCTTTTTCCTCATCATTATAAAAAAAATGATTGTTTTAATCCCAAATATTTCTTCTAATTTTTTAAGTGGTATTTGTCAAGTGTTTGCTATGTATCAAGAACTGTTCTAAGAACTGGGGTAAATACAAGATCATCAGGTTGGACACAATCTCTTTTCCACATGGGGCTCACAGCCTAAGTAGGAGGGGAGAACAGGTATTGAATTTTATGGAGGAGGAAATTAAGGAACAGAGAAGTTAAGTGACTTGCCCAAGGTCACACGACAGACAAGTGGCAGAGTGGGGATTAGAACTCAGGTCCTCTGACTCCAAGGGCCGGGCTCTTTCCACTAGGCTACGCTGCTTCCCAATTTTAAAATTTTACATCCTGATGCCAGTTCTTCGCTGTACAGAGATGAAATCCCGGGGCTACAATGTTTTGGGGTTTGTTTGGGGTTTTTTTTTTTTTTGGCTGGATGCCCCTGATTCATTGTGTTCTTTTTTTCAGGGTTTGGTGTGGAACTAAACTGACCTGCTTTCTTGCCTTTTTACTGTTCTTTGAAAACTGAGCGTTTTAAATGTAATCAAATTAAACAATCAATCAGTGGTATTTACTGAGTGCTTACTGTGTGCAGAGTACACACTTGGGAGAGTACAAAACACTTGGTAGAAATAATTCCTAGCCTCAACGAAGCTTACAGTCTAGCCAACCACAGGGGGAAGCAGCATGGCTCAGTGGAAAAGAGCACGGGCTTTGGAGTCAGAGGTGATGGGTTCAAATCCCGGCTCCGCCAATTGTCAGCTGTGTGACTTTGGGCAAGTCACTTAACTTCTCTGTGCCTCAGTTCCCTCATCTGTAAAATGGGGATGATGACTGTGAGCC
Source organism: Tachyglossus aculeatus (assembly GCF_015852505.1). Lineage (NCBI taxonomy): Eukaryota > Metazoa > Chordata > Mammalia > Monotremata > Tachyglossidae > Tachyglossus > Tachyglossus aculeatus. Next base: position 27,854,158 of record NC_052067.1, read on the forward strand.
TCCCGCGGGACAACCTGATCACCTTGTAACCTCCCCAGTGCTTAGAACAGTGCTTTGCACATAGTAAGTGCTTAATAAATGTCATCATTATTATTATTACTAGGGATTAGCTCTTTAAGGCAATTTCTGAGGCTGGACCAGCCCAACTACTTTGCTATCCTACTATTAGTAATTCTCTCCATATACCCTACCAGCAAAGCTTTGCTCAGTGCTGGAGACCTGACTCTTGGTAATTCAGACTTGCCAAATAATAATGATTATGATAAAATAATGATATTTGCTAAGTGCTTATTATGTATCAAACACTATTCTAAGTGCTGGGGTAGATACAAGGCAATTGTTTTGGACATCATCCCCATCACACATGGGGTTTACAGTCTAGTTCAGATGAGGAAACTGCAGCATGGAGAACTTAACTGAATAGCCCAAGGTCACACAGCTTGTGATGTTGAGGATGACTTGCAGAAAAATGTTGCTGAGAACAGGCTTCTCCACTCCTCAGAAACCTCAAGTGGCTCTTCAGCAAACAAAAACTCCTTTAAGACTCTTGCCCAGCTTTCTCTTGTTTTTCTGCTACTTTCCTGCCTGCCTTGGACCTTACCTAATGGAAGTTTGCTTTTGCTTTGCTCTGAGACAAGTGGTGAGGTTTTCCTCTCAGCTTTAACCAATGCCTGAGGTAAAATGGGCCAGGGACGTGAGCATCTAACCTTTGGAATTCACGATTTCATCCCTTTTTCAGAGCCAAATGCTGAAAGTACAGTGCACATGTGTTCAAGGGAATGTTTGACTGTGGCATATGGTGAGGAGCTTTTGTAGTCAGGCAAACAGCCTTTGTGGGTAAGAAGTTTAAATCTCAGTTGATGTATCTACATTTTAAGCTCTGTTTGTATTCTTTTCAATTGTACTATTGATTAAACATTCATCGCTGCCCATCATTCTGTTTGGGAACTATTTCAGGCATGTCTACCAGGGCTTCTGTAGAGTTTCCCTCAGATCATGGCCACATTCTCTCCTCCCTTGATTTCCTTTTGAGCACTTCATGTGCAGAAGGGTTACTATCAATCAATTGTATTTATTGAGCACTTACTGTGTGCAGAGCACTGAGTTACTAGTGTTACTCCTTATCCAGTATGTGCCAGCATAGTGTGTATAACAGTTTAATCTTATGGATTTGGCTTGCAACTATATTCACCACATTGCCATCCAGCTCACTACTTCATTAGTCCACCGTCTTGGCAGACATAGGGAACTCTTTTAGTCCTCCATTATGCCCAGTCAGCCACAGCCGGGGCAATTATGTGAGCTCCCAGGCAGCCAAGGAGAAAGGATTCCGATGAGCTCCTCCTTATTAACTCACTTGGGCAGCTTTTGCTTTACTCTTAGGCCAGTGCCTATCTAAATGACTGTATTAAGATACTGGCTACTTTCTATTGTTCTCATCATTAATATCTAAGCTCTCTCTCTGTCTCCTGAACCTATTGTATTTCTGGAAATTTAAACCCATTTTTCCTTTTCATTAGATTGTAGGCCTTTCTGGGACAGGGACTGTAGCTTTTATTTCTAGTGTGTATTCCTAGTACCTACCATAGGGCTTTGCCTCCAGTTTGCTCTCAATAAATGCTATAGATGATGATGATGGAACTACTATTATTCACTAACATATTGAGTTTCCACTGAGTCCTTTGACCTTGAGCTGATAGGCCATATTTTCTAATTTGGTTTGGACTCTTTCCATCCTTGACTTATTCACCAGTTTGTGCAGATTAACAGAATGTAACCTTCAGGGAGAAAAAAAATTCAACTCAGACCCATAGTGACACAGTGAAGTTCAGGCTATCCAAAGTCATCATGAACTATGAAGTAGCCGCTTGTGTGGTATAAATCAAAATAACTATCCAACAATTAAATCTACAATGAATATATTTTTAAATTACCAAGTATCATGTTTCATTTTACCATCTTGCCCATGCATTCTTTATAGCTTACTGTCATGTAATGCTTTATAAATTATACTTGATAAACAACAGCTGTATAATCTTGGAATATTCATCAAGAGACATATACATCGGTGGTAAATCACTTTTGACTGGTACAATGCCAATAGCTGGCATGCAGTCTTTTAACTACTTACTTGTGGGACATTGGAGGGCTGTAGGACTCATTTGACTACACAAAAATGCATACTTCAATATAAGTAGCAGGAAAGAAAAATTTATCTTCCCATTTTGTTCTCAACGAACACTATACTTTATAGTAACACAAAGACTGAAAAAGAACCAGATACTGGATTAAATGATTTTAAAATGATGTCAGTGGCTATATATCTATCCTTTATTTTTAAAGCCAACACTACTGTCAGTAAGGTCCTGAAAAGTTCAATGTGTAACCAATGTAGAATTTGACCATTAGTAGCATCATCATCAAATAAATAAAGGGCAAGTGTGAATGTGTGTGTTAGTTTTTTATCATTGAAAAATAGTGTTTCGATATCATTTATCGATATTTTAGACTGTGAGCCCAATGTTGGGTAGGGACTGTCTCTATATGTTGCCAATTTGTACTTCCCAAGCACTTAGTACAGTGCTCTGCACATAGTAAGCGCTCAATAAATATGATTGATTGATTTATCACTAAATCGTTTGTCTATCTGACTTTATTTCAATTAGCAATATTTGTCCTTCACAAAAAAACTTTGAGCCCAATTTTACTACTGATAAAATGTTCATCCTCTAGATAATCAGAAATCTGAGTGATAGCACCTAGGAAGGTAAACCTAACAAAACATTCTTCTATAATCAGTCTGCCACCAAAGCCTGTCAGTTCTTCAACCCCAACATTTTCAGCATCCATCTCTTTCTCTCCATCCAAACAGCCACCATACTAGCTCAGGCCCTGAAATAGGAGCACCCTTGAAATCCCTGCCTGAGCTGCCAGAATTTCCAATCCTTACTGTCCAACACAACCAAAACCCCTTGTGGGTCATAATGAGATTCCAGGAATGTGAAGTTTCTGGGCTGGAAAACTCACATACTAGATCCCTATCAGATCAGCTGAACTGCAAAGCAAGCCAAAAACCCAGGAAAAGCACCTGGGCGTGTCTAGCTCCCTGACTAAGCTTTCTTTTCCCCTATCTGCCTTCCCGTCTAGCTCTGGCCATGTACTCCTTAAGTACTTTGATGCATACCCAGAACCACAGCAGTTATGTAAATATCCTTATGCTCTGCTATTTCTCCTATCTATAGTTTATTTTAATGTCTGTCTAACCCCTGTAGACTTTAAGCTCTTTGTGGGCCAGGATCACCTCTAATAACTCTATTATATTGTATTTTCCCAAGCACTTAGTACAAAATGCTGAAAAAACACCACTGATTGACTTAAGAGCTAAACTTTCCCAACCTTTATTTTCAGTCTATCCAAATAGGGATTGCTAATTACTGTTTTGTGTCACAATTGAACCCTGTTTACACTGAGAGTACTAAAATGGGGTCTGTGAAATGAGGCAGTTTGTCTGCGGTAAGACTTAGAAATGCACATGATCCACAGGGGATGTCTATGGCATCTGGTGGCACTCCCTACCCCCATGTCCCACCTACCACTGACATGCTGAACTTGAAACTATATTCTGTGGCCGACTGGCCAGCAGGTCCAATCAGAACAGAGCCTGTATGGGCTGACAACTGGCAGAGCCCGGATTTGAACCCGTGACCTCTGACTCCAAAGCCCGGGCTCTCTTCCACTGAGCCACGCTGGATTAAGACTGTGAACCCCCCGTGGGACAACCTGATCACCTTGTAACCTGCCCAGTGCTTAGAACAGTGCCTTGCACGTAGTAAACACTTCATAAATGCCATCATTATGTGCTGAGCTTCGCTCTAGGCACTGGGGGTAGGTACCAACTTTAGTAAGCGCTTAACAGATACCATCATCATCATACCAGTTCACCGGGTTGGACAGTCCCAGCCCCCAATGGAGCTCACACTTTTGCAGATGAGGGAACTGAGGCCCAGAGAAGGGAAGTGATTGGCCCCAGGTCACACAGCAGACGTGGCGGATGGGGGATTAGAACCCGGGTCCTCCTGATTCTCAGGCCCATGCTCTAGCCGCTAAGCTATGCTGCTTCTACTTTGTGCAGAGCACTGTACTAAGCCTTCGGAGAGACACATTCCCTACCCGCAATGAGCTCACGGTCTTGGGCTAGGCGTTACAGCCCGAGGCCTGCTGGGACTCAGAAGGTCATGGATTCTTGGCTCTGCCACTTGTCTGCTGGATGACCCGGGGCAAGTCACTTCACTTCTCTGGGCCTCACTTCCCTCATAATAATAATAACTATTTATTTTATTTTGTTCAAATGTTTTGTTGTCTGTCTCCCCCTTCTAGACTGTGAGCCCGCTGTTGGGTAGAGACCGTCTCTATATGTTGCCAACTTGTACTTCCCAAGCGCTTAGTACAGTGCTCTGCACACAGTAAGCACTCAATAAATATGATTGAATGAATGAATGAAATGGGCCAAGTTGGACCAGCACAGAGATGTACCAAGTCAGGCTTGGTCTCAACTTCCCCTCCTCTTGATGTCTGTGGATTGCCACAAAGGGGAGGAAGAGGAAGAGGCCTAAAAACACCTTTAAAGTTCTTCTTTTTTTTTTTTTGGCTCCATATACCGGAGTGGAAGATAAAGCCAAAAGAATAAAAGGAAAAATGTTTAAATCTTTACTTTCTTTCCTGTCCCTTGATCCTTGTCTAGGCTGGGGACTGTGGTGGGCACAACCAGAGCCAGGAAATGACCATTAAAGAGGCCACACTCCTTTTATCCTGATGGGTAAATCTTTAAAATGTTCACAGTCTGGGTGGGCTGGATTCTCAATGCTTTTAATGCCTGTTAGTCTCAGACCTGTTCAGTCCAGAAAGCATTTGAGCCAAAGCAATTTAGACCTCCAAATCCAGTCCATGACAAACTCCAATCCAGGCACCAGGATTAGAGGACAGAAATGGGATGATGCCAAGCATATGATCCCATCTGACAATGAGGTGTCTATACTGGCAACTAACTGGAAAGGCTAATGGGATTAGGTGGGACTAGGGTGCCTCTTCAAGGACCCCACAATGGGAACTTTCCTTAGGCCCTTAGAGCCAGGTTTTCCTGGTGAGGGATGGTGGCAAAAATGGGAGACTTGTCTGAAAATTTCATTTAGAGACAAGCACGTTTAGGTAGAAATGTTACCTCTTGTTCACTTGTGGAATTATAATACCTGAGTATCTGGCTGAAACTATGCTGGATGGAATTGAATTGACTAGTTTCCGATCTCCACCTCTCCTTCCTCCCCTCTCCCCCCCACCAATTCCCTCAGTATTATTGCCTTCAGGGGGCCAGAGGGAATGGGAAAGGGATGACAGGGCATGAACTGCCCAACTGACTGACCTTCAGGATGCTTTTGTCTCAGAATTTGTTTCAGAGTGACTCATTTACATTTAGGACACTTTTTCCTTTTAAATGAAAAATCACCTTTCAAGAGCAAAGGTGACAAAGGACACAGCTGTTTCATCCACCAAGACACTGATGTTCACAACCCTCTGCACCTATATATATATATAAGAGAAGCAGCATGGCTCAGTGGAAAGAGCCCGGGCTTGGGAGTCAGAGGTTGTGGGTTCTAATTCTGGCTTTGCCACTTGTCAGCTGTGTGACTTTGAGCAAGTCACTTAACTTCTCTGTGCCTCAGTTCCCTCATCTGTAAAATGGGGATTAAGACTGTGAGCTCCACGTGGGACAACCTTGATTACCTTGTATCCCCCCCAGTGCTTAGAACAGTGCTTGGCACATAGTAACCAGTTAACAAATACCAACATTATTATATACAAATATCTATTCTTACCAAAATGTTGGTTTGCTCCATCTATAGGAGTTGGTGATCCTCTCTAATTGGTAATGTAAAAGTGATATTCCCTTTAGAGGACTTACAAGTTGTTACCTACATTTTGTTAGGTTAATTTCTACAAAAGTTGTGATGGCACCACATGCATTTGTATTTATAAAGTGATCTAGTTCATTCTAGGAAACACCAAAAAATGTCAAGCATTAAAAATGACTAAAGAAACAAAATAAGAAGAGAAAATGAATATGTCATTAATCCATGGATTTGATCTGAACCTTTCTTTGACTAGAATAAGCCCCTCTTTCTAAATTTGATCTAAGCCTCCCTTGTCTTATGCCATCAAGCCGTCTCCAACCCATAGCAACTCCGTGGACACAACCCAGCACTTAGTACAGTGTCTGGCCCAAAGTAAACACTTAACAGAGAAGCAGCATGGCTTAGTGGGACGAGCCTGGGCTTGGGAGTCAGAGGTCATGGGTTCTAATCCCGGCTCTGCCACTTGTCATCTGTGTGACTTTGGGCAAGTCACTTAACTTCTCTGTGCCTCAGTTCCCTCATCTGTAAAATGGGCATCAAGACTGTGAGCTCCACATGGGACAACCTTATTGCCTTGTATCTACCCCAGCGCTTAGAACAGTGAATGGCAAATAGTAAGTGCTTAACAAATACCATCATAATTATTATTATCATTAACAAATACAATAATAATAATAATCTCTCCCAGAACACCCCACCTCCATTTGCAATCATTCTGGTAGTGTATCCATTGAGTTTTCTTGTAAAAACATGGAAGTGGTTTACCATTGCCTTCTTCCACACAGCAATCTTGAATCTCCTCCCTCAACTCTCTCCCATGTCAATGCTACCCAGCACAGGTGAGTTTGGATTGTAGCAGATTGCCTTCCACTCGCTAGCCACTGTCCAAGCTAGGAATAGAATGGGTAGGATTCTGCTTGATTCTCCCTCCCGTATTTGAGATTGGTAGAGTACTGGAAACTTTCCAGGTGTGATCCTGAGAGGGAAGACTCTCTTATCTCTTGAAAATATGGAGCTCCAATAGATTCTACCTAGCACTCTGTGATTTTCACATGTAAACTCTTTTCCGATTTGGTCAGCTATTTCATATTTCAGAGTGGAGGATATAGTCCATGATAAAATCTCCCACCAACAGCCTTCATCCTGTGGCCCATATCTTTTTTTTAATAGTATTTGTTAAATGATACCTATGTTTCAGGCCCTTTTTAAGCACTAGGGTACAGACAAGCTAATCAGGTTGAACATGGTTCATATCCCACATGGGCCTCACAATATTAATACCCATTTTACAAATGAGATAAGTGAGACACAGACAAGTTAAGTGTTTTTCCCAAGGTCACACAGCAGACAAGTGGCAGAACAGGGATTAGACCCAAGTCCTTCTGGCTACAAGGCCTGTGCTCTACCCACTAGACCACACTGCTTCTGTTCTGTTCTATTATTGTCTGCTGATATGAGCATCTTCTCTTAACAGTGATATGCTCTGACTGCAGATGCATAGCTGCAGAACAAGAAAAGGGGAAAGAGAAATTAAGAAAAAAAATAGCTGTTCCAACTGTTCCTTATTTGTGGTAGACTGTTACTTCTGTAACACCAGTCTTGACCTTTCAAACACGAGTACAAGTCAGCTAGACTGTGAGCTCTTTGTGGGCAGGGAATGTGTCTGCAATATAATCTATCATATTGTACTCTTCCAAGCATTTGGAACAGTGTTATCGACACAGTGAGCGCTCATTAAATGCCACTGATTGATTGACTGGTTCATTGATAAAAAGAAAGGAGGAAAAAGAGAAGAAACAGAGACTAGGAGGAAAACGATGAAAATGATACATCAAAGCCCAGGATAATTTTAGGGCACTAAGTAAATAAATATTCATTGATGCTTGCATAATTTGCTCCAACAAAATAATTCTGTAACATTTTTAATTGAAATGTCTTAGTATACTAAGATTATTGCAGATAGTTGACAGGATGTAACACTGAGAAAAAGCCTTGAGAGAGAAAAAGATCAGGCATTTGAAAGAAATAGCCCATTGAATCGTATCTACGATATGAACCTACTAGCTATTTTGTACTAACTACCCTGTCCAACAGGGAAACCTGCCCAACAGGGAAACCTGCCCCTTATACTCACAAGCCTCTGCATTGTTTCCTTTCTTTTTTTTTCTAGAAAAAGTAAAATGGTATAAAGTTTGCCTGAACTCTTGATCACACATTTTCTTTCTAGAGATTAAAAAAAAACACAGTATCATCATTATCTTCCACCTCCTCATCCCCATTATACGAGATTAAATTGGCTACAATATCACAAAATCTCAAATCTAGCAGATTTATTTTTAGGCTAATGTCTGATTTTGTAAGAAAATACACAGTTGAATTTGGGGAGGTGATGAAATGAAGTAATTTTTCAACTATTAAAACTTTCTAAAATACGTAGTAGGGTACATTACCAGAATGACAATATCATTTTTCACAAAACTATTTGTCTTCTGCTCTTGAGGACTAGTAATTGGGAACCATTCATTGTGTCTTCCCCTAATCATTGCGTGGAAGTTGAATGATCCCTGTGTGTCAGAAGGGGTGTGTTTCTTCCTGTGGTTTGCCAAACTGGTTAGCACTGACAAGAAAGCTGAAACTATAAGGCAAGTCTGTAAATACAAAAACCCACCTAGGTAACAGTTGTACCCTGGTCCTCCCACAGTTCCCTCCATATGACAAGTACTATTAGTAAAAGTGAAATGTGGAACTAAAGAGGTAAGTTCCTAATTTTCAACCCCAAGAACTTTATTGACATGACAAAACAGCAACTTGTTAAAGTGGACCATCTAGAGGAGGCAGGAAAATTAGTGGGATAAAGATTTTTATACCATAGTTTCCTCTTTCTTTCTCCATGGCTATCCTTGACTCATATTGCATCAGCAGCCACGAGGGAAATTCTGCCTTCATCTTTTCTCCTGTATTTGAGGGAAATCTTTTTGCTGTCCTGATTTCCTCCCGTACTTTCCTGTCACTGTAGACAGCACAATCATCCTTCCTGTCTCACAAGCCCAGTAACCTTGGTGTTATCCTTGACTCATCTCTCTCATTCAACCCACATATTCAATGTGTCATTAAATCCAGTTGGTTCACCCTTCACAACATAGCTAAAATCTGCATTGTTCTCTCTAGTCAAACTAATACCACTTTAATTCAAGCACTTATCTTATCCCACCTTCCTTACTGCATCAACCTCCTTGCTGACCCCTAACCTCCTGTCTCTCCCTACTCCAGTCCATTCTTCCCTGTGCTGCCCAGATCACGTTTCTACAAAACCTTTCAGTCCATGTTTCCCCACTTCTCAAGAACTTCCAGTGGTTGCCCATCCACCTTCGGCTTTAAAACATTCAATCACCTCACCCTTTCCTACCTAACCTTGCTACTTTCCTACTACAACCCAGCCTGCACACTTTGCTCCTCCAATATTAACCTACTTGCTCTACCTCAATTTCGTCTATCTTGCCAACGACCTCTCACCCACATCCTGATCTGGTCTGGAATGCTCTCCCTCTTCCTATCTGCCAGGTTATCATTCTCCCTCCACTTTAAAAGCCTCATCGAAGACATTTCTCCTCCAAGAGACCTTGCCCAGCTAGGCCCTTATTTCTGCTTCTTCTACTTCTGTGTCACTCTTGCACATGGATTTCCACCCTTTATTCACTGCTCCCTCACTTCACAAGCACTTATGTACATATTCATAATTTATTTATATTAATGTCTTCCCCTCTTCCCTCACCCCACCCCCAGACTGTAAGCCCCTTGTGGTCAGGGAACATGTCTACCAAGGCTGTTATATTGTACTCCTCCAAGCATTTAGTTTACGGTCAACACACAGCAAGCATTCAATAAACAGGACAAGTGGGTTGATCATCTGCACACTATGCCAGGCAACAGATTTCTGCAACACCCTTGCAAACTTCTCAGACCAAGTTCTAACCTTTAGGGAGAGAGTGAACATTTTGGCTTTCATGAAGCAGTTTTGGGCAGTGCCTCCTTCTCTGCACAGGCTACTTGATAGTAGATTTAAACCACCTGAGGCACTTATAAAGACCTCGGGCCAAGAGACTGAGTCAAACAGAGTTTCAATACTTTGTGTATGTCACCTCTTCTTCAGTCCCCTACACTCTAATTCCATCAGTCTGCCAAGGGATGATGGACTATACTTTGATCATTGTTTTCCTCCACTGTGGGATCAAACAAATGGACAGGAATTGTAACCAGGGACTACTGATGCTGAGAAAAACAGCTGTGAGTTCTTGTATTTCACTTTTCCAAATTTTTTTAAAGTTAAAAAGCACGTGGATCCTTCTGAGAGATCTCTAAAACAGGATAGACAAAAAGCTGTGTTTTTTATGACTAGCAAGTATATGAATTGTTCTATTCATTCAGTCATATTTAATGAGCGCTTACTGTTTACAGAGCACTGTATTAAGCACTTGGGAAGTACAAGTGGGCAACATATAGAGGTGGTCCCTGCGGGCTCACAACGGGCTCACAGTCTAGAAGAGGGGAGACAGACAATAAAACAAAATATATAGACAGGTGTCAAAACTGTCAGAATAAATAGAATTACAGCTATATGCACATCATTAACAAAAAAATAGAATAGTAAATATGTACAACTAAAATAGAGTAATAAATCTGTACAAATATATACAAGTGCTGCGGGGAGGGAAGGGGGTAGGTCGGGGGGGAGATGGGGAGGAGGAGAGGAAAAAGGGAAAGTCTGGAAAGGCCTCCTGGAGGAGGTGAGCTCTCTACTGACTAATATGATACTCTTTCAGTCAGACATATCTGAAGAGGGAAAGAGATTACTATGCGGGATGTAAACTGGATACAACAAATGCGTGAGGTGGTCTCCCAGCAGCAGCAGGTCTTCCTTATGCTGTCCATCGTTGATCCCTATCTCCTGAAAGAATTCTCTTTGGTCAGGTCCCCAAGGGCACCAGGTGCATGGGAAAACTAATTTCTCCTTCAAAGAAAAGAAAATTCTCAGTACCCTTCCTTGTGATTAAATGCCCCCAATTCAAGAGCACAGCATCTGGTTCATTAGATTAATTGCCAGTACTCATTGAGAATGAAGCAACTAAAATATTGACAGTTGCCAACAAGAAAATGTGTAGCTGGGAATTCAGGACAAAGGCTTGTTAACATGAAGCAAACCCCGTGATGGAGGGCCATGCATCCCAAGAATCTACAGGGAAACTGGTGATGGATTTCAAAGGAAAAGGCATATAAAAGCATCAGATTGGGGACAAAGTGGTATTGGTGACCAGGACATAATAATAATAATAATAATGGCTTGTTAAATGCTTACTATGTGCAAAGCACTGTTCTAAGTGCTGGGGAGGATACAAGGTGATCAGGTTCTCCCACGTGGGGCTCACCATCTTAATCCCCATTTTACAGATGAGGTAACTGAGGGACAGCGAAGTTAAGTGACTTGCCCAAAGTCACGCAGCTGACAAGTGGTGGAGCCGGGATGGGAACCCATGACCTCTGACTCCTAAGCCCGGGCTCTTTCCACTGAGCCACACTGACATAGGCTGTTAGCACCTCTTAGCACATGCTGTCTCCTCCTCCTTCCCTCAAGCACATTTGCTTCCTGTCTCTGCAAGCAAGTTTGCATTGGGGCTCATTATGGAGCTGAAACTGCCATCACCCAAACAGAGTGGAGCCAGCATAAAGTCACAGAAGTCTTCTGTCCGAAGTTAAACTAGCCTGCTATCCCCCACTAATGGTGGGATGTAAACTAAATGTATTTAAGTAACCCTCTCGCTTTGCAAAGTGTTTCTTATTATTTTATCCGAGTCCTCTGTAAATATGATATTGATTATTGTCCCTGCTCAGAATACCAAAAAGTTAAGGGAGCAGCTCATTATCTCAGCCAATCAACAGAAAAGCTGGTTCAGGGAGTAATATAACATGGGAATTGTTTTCTCGAAAGACCCTTTGTTAAGGGAAAATCACCACTGACTTGAGAAGCAGCATGGTATAGTTGATAATGAACTGGCCTCGGAGTCAAAAGGTCATGGGTTCTAATCCCAGCTCCGCCGCAGGCCTGCTGTGTGACCTTGGGCAAGTCACTTCACTTCTCTGCACCACAGTTACCTCATCTGTAGAAAATGGGGATTGAATGTGAGCCCAATGTGGGGCAGGGTCTGTATCCAACCTGATTAACTTGTATCTACCCCAGTGCTCAGAACAGTGCTTGGCACGCAGTAAGTGTTTAACAAGTACCATAATTATTATACAGAGTCCTGTTCAGCCAAGTATGATAGGGCTGAAGCAGAGACTGAGAAATATAGTGGCCTCATACCTTGACTGATGCTACATGCATGCACACAGCTATCACTTTCTACACCAGACCTACTTGTGCCAAGTCATGGACCGAGTTACACCAGAAGAGGTTTGTGTTTTGGGAAGAATGTTCCCTAATTCTTTCTGTGTAATGAAAACATATGTTAGAGCAGAACTAAGTATACCAGAGGGCTGAATTCCTGACTCCCACGTCTGCATTCAGCAGATTTGGGACGACATTATTGTTCTATCACCTTTACACTCTTGAGAAATAATTTACCAAATGGTGTGATTGGAAGGCAATGGGACCATATCCTGTCATTTCTACCTCGGGTCCTCTACTTCCCAGGGACCTTAACTGACCTGAACCTTCCTTAGCAGGAAATCACTCACCCAGGAAATGCAGAGAGGAAATAAAAAGAGCAGCAATAACATTTATCACTGAGAGAGCAGTTTCATAGTACTTAAAGGCATCAACTAAACAATGTTCACAATACCCCAGTGAGCTAGGAAGTCTAGGAAGTATGAATGTCACTCATCATGTAATCTGCTGAGGCTCATTCAGGTCATGATTTGGGACCCGCATGTTTTAGTTAATTTAGGAAAAATGTTTGATCCGTTTTGTCAGAAGCTCAGGTGAGATGTTAATGTCCAAACAGGTCCACAACTCTGACCACAGCATTTACATTTGTCTGCATTTGGTTGAAATTGAGTAACAAGCTAGGAAATCTTCCTCTCCATCAAAAATCATATAGTCCAAATTAAAGCAGACTTGCTCAATGTTCTCAATTTTATGGGGCTTGCTATCTGCTCTCTAAGCATCAAAATCTGAAGGTCTGTCAGAAGAGTGAGAGACACTGAATTACATTTTCAAAGAGAAATATAGACTTCCTGTGATTATTTTTAAGCACCCTGCAGTTCCCTATCCTTTCCTTTCATACTTGTTTTAAATGTATTGTATTCATAACCTTCGCTTGTAATTTGTATACTTAGCAAAGATTGGGAGCCATAAATATCAGATAATTCAGCTACCTTGGAAAAGCCAAATGTCATCCTGTTCATTTGATGGCCAAAATAAGGAAAGAAAAAAATATAAATGAAGGCTATACCCTATGGTGCACTTAATTTTACCATTTGTCTAAAGATGTCAATTCACCCACTTCAACATCTTCCATTATGCATGTTAGCAGAAATAGCTGTCAATATAATCTTCAGCACAATCAGAAACAAATTTGATCAACTGAAAACAAGTGTGACTAATAAACCCCAAAGAGCATTTAAGAGACTACTGAGGCAGGAAAAGAAATAGCAGTGCTTCACTTACATATCTGACCACCATTCCTTTGAAACCACATATATATCTTGATTTTTTTGCCTCAAGCTATCAGTGAAATAACATGATCTCCATGATCGGGGATACTGTAGTTCCCCTCTGGTAGGTGAAGTGTACGTGAAAGTACAGAAAGGGCCAAAATAAAGAGTGGGCGATGCAGGTGAAGAATGTAGGGACGCCGTCACTCGTTCTCCTGTCATACTGTGAAGATCCCAATAAGATCCCATACTTGGGTTTACTCCTGCCAAGGGGCAGAGTGCTTCCGTGGGTAAAGGCCTATTGACAGGGCAGGAGGATCAGGTAGACTAGGCCACAAAACAAACTCTGTTTCTTAAATAGAGCAGAGTAGACAGCAAAAACTGCTAAATGTGTTGTCTTTCATGTGCCCATCAAAACATTCTGATAAAGGAGCCTCTCATCTTCCAGGCTTTTCTAATCACTTCATCTTTAGTGATAATTATCCTGCTCCTGCAACCTCTGCAGAATACACTTACTTCATTAAAAGTTGGTTCTTCATTTCAAGTTAGTTGCTTCTTACATCTCTTCGTGTGATTCTCCATTTGGCTAAAAGTAGAGCTGCTCTCTCTGCTTTTTCTCTTTCTTCAGACTGAAGTGAACTACAGCCCTTCTAAAATAGAGAGGTTTTGTTTTGTGGAAAGGGATTTTCCACAAAGGGCTAATTCCTGACAGAAGTACTTTTCCAGATGTCCCCCAAAAAAGCTGAGATTTGGGATCATAATCTCTCAGAGGGCAGGAACTTGCCTGTACAGTGCCCGGAACAGAGTCGTATTATAATAAGGATGCTTGTTAAGCGCTTACTATGTGCCAAGCACTATTCTAAGTACTGGTGTAAAGATACAAGTTAAGCAGGTGTCCCACATGGGGCTCACACTCTTAATCGTCATTTTACAGATGAGGTAACTGAGGCCCAGAGAAGTCAAGTGACTTGCCTAAGGTCACATAGCAGGCATGTGGTGGAGCTAGAATTAGAACCCCAGTCCTTCTGACTTCCAGGGCTGTGCTCTTTCCATTAAGTCATGCCACTTCAGGGAGGCAATGAATACCTTTTAAATAAAAGGCTGGCCTTACAGCACAAGGACCATCCTGTTAACCAGGACCATCCAATTAACCAGGAGATTTCTTGACTAGAATAGAAAAAGGCAGGAAGAGCATATGACTCCAGGAAAGGTAAATGTGAGCCTCACGTATCTCTCTGGAGCAGCTGCCATGTAGCACAGTAATATGTCAGTACCCACAAAGTTAGCATCTAGGAGATCTGGAGCAGAGCCCCCTGGTATAGATACAGGTTGCCAAGGACAGCACCAGGCCTGCCTTGATCCCCCAAAGGTTAGCAAATGTCCAGCGTCATTGCAGTCACACTATATCGACTCCCCGTTACCAGCACCAAATATTCCATTTCTTTGTCTCTCGCTATTGCAAGGGCAATAATAGAAGCCCTTGCTCTTGCTGCCTCATTTTCATTCTCTATTGCTACAGAGAGGCTGGAAAAACCCTTGGTGCATTATATATATTTATCTATATATGTGTGTGTGTTTGTGTGTGTGTGTGTGTGTGTGTGTGTATGTATTATATATCTATATGAGGAAGATGAAAGAAGATGTCTTTCATTTCCATTCCACAGAACACTTCCTGCATTTCTATGGGACATTTTAAACTAATGGGCTGTTTAAATTTGGGGGTTATTTGGATTCCCTTCTCTACAGAGTTTCAAATCAAGTTAAGGTTGTTTCTCTTCACAGCACTAGGCACAACAAAGATTTTCCACTCTCTTCTCAGCTCTCACTCATCTCTTCTCTCTCATCCTCCCCAGAGACTCCACTACCTCTTACCTGTAACTTCTCCTCTTTATGGATGGCCTCTTTCTAAGGCCCATTAGAGGCAAAGGGACCCTGGGACTTCATCTCTTCACTGCCGGCCTCCTGCCTTCAATGTTATTGCTGGTAATCACATGAGTAACACAATGTTACCAACAGAGGTATATTTTTCGTTATTTCAGTAGTCTTTGTTTTGTGTACAGTACTTAAAAAATATGTCCAGTGTTACGACGACAGTATTTTATCCACCAGAAGTAGGAACATTATGTGGGGGAAGAGCGAATAGCTTGTAAAAGATATTATACTGCTTTCTGCTTTTAGCTCTATATCCTGCAGGTAAACTGACTGATATTTTAATTTCTTCGAACTCTTCCGAAAGCTCACTAAATGAAGGTTCTGAAGAAAATATATAACTTTGGTTATCATACTTTATGGTTATTACTGTGTACACATTAAATGTGAATTAATGCAATAAAACAGTGCATTTCACATAAAAAATACTGTGAATTTCACTGCTCTTGCTGACATGGCACATGCATCAATGTAATTATGGGTTACAAATCTTTAGTGAGAAAGGCGGTGTTATATTTTCCTGGGACTCACTTACTGTGAGAATTCAGAAGGAGTAATGCAGTCTGATGTAACCATCTCACCTGATGGATAAACCTTATCCGGTATGATATGTCATTCAGAAAATTAGCATTTACTTTGAATTTCTCTTACATTTGATAGTGGATGGTGAAGTTGGACACCCAGACAAAACTCTGTTGCCAATGGCAATCCAGTATGTTTCTCAAAATTGGAAATGGAATTATCTCAATTCTTTCAGAATCGATCAACCAATAGTATTTACTGAGCAGAACACAGTAATAAATGTTCGAGAGGGTACAATACAATAGCGTTTGAGGATACTATCCCTGCTTACAAGGCGCTCACAGTCTAGAGTGGAAGACAGACAATAAAATAAATAAATAAATAACAGATACGTACCTAAGTTCTGTGTGGCAGAGGGTAGGGTGACTATCGAGTTCTTAAAGGTACATATCCAACTGCACAGACAATGTAGAAGGGAGAGGGAGTAAGAAAAAAGGATGGCTTAATCAGAGTAGGCCTCTTGGAAGAGAAGCAATTTTAATAAGGCTTTGAAGATGGGGAAATTTTAAATTTAAAGAAATTTAAAGCAGCAAAGAAATTAGAGATGCATCACTCCTTAAACGGTAGTGTTACCTTCAAAGGTCACCTTTTGCAAACTTGATACCCTATTCCATAATTGTCATCTAGTGGAAAAGGCATGGGTCTGGGTGTCAGAGGATCTGGGTTCTAGTCCCAGCTCCTGTCATTCATCTGCTATGTGATTTCAGGCAAGTCATGTTGTCTTTCTGAGCCTCAGTTTCCTCATCTGTAAAATGGGAATGTAATATATTTCAGTGGAGATACATCTTGGAAGAAGTAAAACAGGCATATTGTGAAGCCAAAAGAAGATAGTTAATGGGAAAATCCTTGTAAAAAAATATGTGCCCCCAAAACCAAGGTAATATATTCTTATATTTACTTTAAATATGCCCTGAAGCAGATTTTCAAGTCATGTAACAAATTCAAAATGTTGGTTCATATACCTACAAATTCTATATATATAAACCTACAAATTATATATATATATATATATACACATATATATATACCTACAAATTATATATAATATATAAACACAAACGCGTACGTATAGATATATAATACATATACATACACACACACACATATATAGATAAATATATATAATGCACCAAGGGTTTTTCCAGCCTCTCTGTAGCAATAGAGAATGAAAATGAGGCAGCAAGAGCAACAATCATCATAGTTGCTGTTGAGCTAGAAAGGATGGCTATAGCTGCCAATGTCCTACTTTTTTTTTTAGTGGTGTTTGTTAAGCATTTATTATGTGCCAGGCACTGTACTAAGTGCCAGGGTAGATAAAAAAATAACCAGGATGGACACGTCTATGTCCCACATGGGGGTCACAGTATCAATCTCCATTTTACAGATGAGGTAACTGAAGCACAGAGAAGTTAAGTGACTTGTCCAAGGCCACACAGCAGGCAAGTGGTGGAGCTGGGATTAGAACCCCGGTCCTCTGACTCACAGGGTCATGCACTTTCCATTTTCCATGCTGCTTCTCAGTAGTTTTCTTCAGTAGCTTTGGCCCCATTTCTCCCTTATGATTTATATTTATAAATGCAGGTTAAACATAAAAACTCTAAATTTTATTTTTAAAATGGTAAGCTTTTCATGATATTTTCCCTATCAAAACTGATTTTGAATGCATTCTGATTCTGCCATGATAGGTTTGTGAATCAGTGAGCATCACTGAGTGGCTCCTCCTCACTTGCTGCACTGCAAATCCCAAAGGAAATGCAATATACAGTGACAAGAGAATGTCAGTGGTGCTGGACAAACCATTATCACTCTAATCAATCTGTCCCCTGGGTCCAGAAATAGAAATGATGCAACTCCGTCATCCTTGAATGGAAACTCCATCGATCTTCCCG
The DNA here is from genome assembly GCF_015852505.1 of Tachyglossus aculeatus. Taxonomy (NCBI): domain Eukaryota; kingdom Metazoa; phylum Chordata; class Mammalia; order Monotremata; family Tachyglossidae; genus Tachyglossus; species Tachyglossus aculeatus. Next base: position 27,872,111 of record NC_052067.1, read on the forward strand.
GTTGCCTCTGCCTGCACTTACTCAGTTCCAGTTTTCCCATAACAGCCACAAGACCCCAGGGATGAGGCTCTCTATCCAACATAAGGCTCCTCCCACCTGTTCCTCTTCCTCCTGGGCCCACCTATATAATTTCTGAGGATTTGTTAAACTATTTTAACCCTGACTGTGGAGGAAGCAGTGGAAAAGCTTGTCAAGCTTGCATAACATGCATGAGTTTAGGTGGCATTCCTGCAACTATGTGTTAGTCCCATTCTTGGGAAATCCCTCTTAAAAAAAAGGGTTTTCAACCATTGTTTCAATGGTACATATGAGGACAGGGGAAACCTTCTTTCCAAAACAATTGAAACAGTACATGGATTGGTTTGGTACAACCGAGCTTCTGTCCTTAATGCTTAAAAGCTTACATTGTGTTTCTGCATTAGTTCATTGCATTGTATAAGTACCTAAAGCGTTTAAAGTTCGTTCACTACCATAAGCTTACTAGAAACTTTGAGCAGGTATTAACTTGTTTCCTGTATAATCTAATGAACAGTGTGTCTGATACGGAAACACAATGTGACTCTGTTTGATGGCATATATATTGCCAATTTGTACTTCCCAAGTGCTTAGTACAGTGCTCTGCACACAGTAAGCGCTCAATAAATACGATTGAATGAATGAATCAATCAATCAATCGTATTTATTGAGCACTTACTGTGTGCAGAGCACTGTACTAAGCGCTTGGGAAGTACAAGTTGGCAATATATAGAGACAGTCCCTACCCAACAGTGGGCTCACAGTCTAGAAGGGGGAGACAGAGAACAAAACCAAACATATTAACAAAATAAAATAAATAGAAATGGAGAGAGAGAGAGAGAGAGAGAGAGAGAGAGAGAGAGAGAGAGAAACAGAGAGGGGGCAGAGAAACAGAGACAGAGAAAGAGAGGAAGAAATAGAGAAATGGAGAGAGAGAGAGGGCAGAGAAGCAGACAGAGAGAGAGACAAACAGGTAGAGACAGAAAGAGAAACAGAGACAAACAGGGAAACAGAGACAGAGAAACAGAGAGAGGCAGAAAGAGAGAGAGAGTTAATACAAGTTAAACATGGCATTCTTGCCCCGGCCTATGTGGTGTTTATGGCCAAGTCACCGCTGTTAATGCACTGTGTTCCTCTATTCTTCCTCCACATTCTATCCAAATCACTTTTTTAATAGGTATATTTGGGCAGCAATTTCTCAACTTGCACATTCTCTGCCCAAAGAAACAAAGCACAATAAAAGTATGTGCCTAGTGGAAAGAGCACGGCACTGGGAGTCAGAGGACCCAGGATCTAATCCTGGATCTTCCATTTGCCTGCTCGGTGGTCTTGTTTGGCCAAGTCACTTTACTTCTCTTTGCCTCAGTTTCCTCACCTGTAAAACTGAGGATTCAATAAACGTTCTCTCTCCCCCTTAGACCCATGAACCCCATGTTGGGCAGGGACTATGCCAAATCTGCTTATCCTGTAACTACCTCAGCTGTTGATACATAGTAAGTGCTTAACAATTACCAAATTATTTTAATAGATATGTTATTATATAGTGTTATTGCCAATTCTTTTTCCATTTCTGTCAGTTCACACATGATATGACTTGCTTGTCCTGACATGCCTCTTGTGTAGCACAACGTCCTCAAAATGGTTCACTTTTCATTTCAACAGAATTCCAGGATACTCTTATCAATATTTTCTCATGTGATCCTTGTGTATAAAGGGATGGGCAAGTTATTCTGAGGGGATATTTTTTACAGCTTCAATTTCATTGAGAGGAATTATTCTTAGATGTTTGAATATGCTTTATGGAGTGGAATTTAGGTGTTTTAATTTTTTTTATTCTGACTATTCCTTATTACTCTACCAAATTTCTGTACTATTTGCCGTGTTCTTTTGAATTGTTCTTGGCTCTTCCTAGTTGATTTTAGGTTATCTGAGAGTTAATGTAGTCACTTGGAATGATAACTATAATGATCTTTTAAAGTCAGTGAAGAATTTTCCCCATAAACTATAGGAGTGTAAATAAGTAATTGTCTGTGGTATCACAGATAATTTTTTGTTTCTTTCTAAACTTTTTTTTCATCACCCTGTCACAAGGATACTCTGTTATCAGTGAAGTGGGTAGCAAACACTAAAATTGACTGTGTTTCCGTTTAAAAACTCAACTCAAGGTTGTAATATCTGGAAGGGAGATATTTCTATAAAGATTAAACCATGATAGGCCTAGTCACATTTACTACCAGACAGAAGAATAAATACTGAGAATCTTATCTTTTTTATTTACACAAGGAGCAGAAAATACTTGATGACAAACACTTTCTCTTGCATTTGTCACAAAACACTTTTTACAATGTATTATCATGATCTGTTCTAACGCTAAGGGGTTGGTGTTGATAATACATATCGGAGAGATGCTTTTCTGATGACCTTTAAATACCACAGTCCCACAGTGTAGAAAGAATAACACTGATTTCAATACTTTAGATGAATTAATCTACATGCTTTGGGGTTTAATTGTAGTGGCTAGAATGTGGTTTAAAGACTATGTAGATTTTAAGCTGTCTACTGGTGCTTAAACATAAGGTTAAAGTACTCATCCATCTCACTGACAACACCTTTCCCACATCCTCCCTCTTGCCTGGAATTCCTTCACCCTCCATATATGTCAGACTACCACTCTCCCCACCTTCGAAGTCTTATTAAGATCACATCTCCTCCAAGATGCCTTCCCGGATTGAGCCCTCTTTTCATTCATTCAATCATATTTATTGAGCACTTACTGTGTGCAGAGCATAGTACTAAGCGCTTGGGAGAGTACAATACAACATTAAACAGACACATTCCCTGCCCACAGTGAGTTTACAGTCTAGAGGGGAGGTTACTGAGGCACAGAGAAGAGAAGTGACTTGCCCAGGGTCACACAGCAGACAAGTGGTGGAGCCGAGATTCTGATTCCCAGGCTAGTGCTCTATCCACTATGCCATGCTGCTCTATGCACTTGGATCTGTGACCTTTGGGCATTTAGCATTTGCCCTGAATTTCATAGCACTTGTGCACATCAATCAACTATATATTATAAATTATTTATTCATATTGATGTCTGTCACCCACTCTAAACTGTAAGCTTGTTGTGGGAAGGGAACATGTCTACCAACTCTATTGCATTATACCCTCCCCAGCACTTAGTACAGTGTTCTGCACATATAAAGTGCAGAGAAGCAGCGTGGCTCAGTGGAAAGAGCCCGGGCTTTGGAGTCAGAGGTCATGGGTTCGAATCCCGGCTCCACCACAAGTCTGCTGTGTGACCTTGGGCAAGTCACTTAACTTCTCTGAGCCTCAGTTACCTCATCTGTTAAAATGGGGATTAAGACTGTGAGCCCCACATGGGACAACTTGATCACACTGTATCCTCCCAGTGCTTAGAACAGTGCTTTGCACATAGTAAGCGCTTAACAAATGCCATCATTATTATTATAAAGTGCTCAGCGAGTACTACTGATTGAGTACTGATTGATAAACTTTTGATTCCAATCATTACCATCTGGTAAAAGAAGAAAATCATTCAGTCATCATGTCTTTGTATTTCTATTTCTTCTGAAGACATTAAAATATTTATTTACACACTATGCACTAAGCTCAATTCTCTCCTCCCTGACTATGCCTCCACCTCGCTTTCTTAAAGAGTAGGAGAAACCATTCTTCTGAACGACACTCTTCTAGACTGTGAGCCCGTTGTTGGGTAGGGAATGCCTCTATATGTTGCTGACTTGTACTTCCCAAGCACTTAGCACAGTGCTCTGCACATAGTAAGTGCTCAATAAATACGATTGAATGAATGAATGAATGAATGAATGAATGAACAGAGTCGAGGCACCCCCACTAGCTTTCCTGGGGAACAGAAGGGAATCTCTTCCCCAACATATGAGTGGAATGGCCATGGCCTGGGCTGCCCCAATGTGCTGGACCATCCTAGGTCCCCAGCCCCAAAAGAGGAAGTGATGGAGTGTAAATGGTAGAAGTGGAGCTCTACCACTTGTCTGCTGTGTGACTTTGGGCAAGTCACTTCACTTCTCTGGGCCTCAGTTACCTCATCTGCAAAATAGAGACTGAGACCATGAGCCTCACTTGGGACAGGGACTGTGTCCAACCCAATTTGCTTTTATCCACTCCAGCACTTAGAACAGTGCCTGACGCATAGTAAAGCACTTAAATACCATAATTATTATTATTTTGATAGGTGGGAGTGATGAGTATTGCTCCTCGCCAAACAGCATCCTCATTCCAGTCTATTACTCAGAATGGGCTCTGTAACCCTGACACAAAAGAACCAATGTGTTTGCACCTTTGCTCCTTCTTAATTTCTTTCCAATCTGAACTATTCTTGGCAACCTTTCATATTATGGAGCATACGTTTCTTTATGATCTTTGTTCCCTATTTTTTTCCCATTGCCCCTCGGTAAGAATGTTCCTCCCCCTTACATCTCCCTCATCTCTCCTTCTTTTTCCCCTTCTGATTTCCCATATAATTTGTCCTCTGTTTTAATTTGTTTATTCTGTCTAGCTTCTTTTCAAAGCATTCTGTAGGAGGGCTGCCCCTCATTAGCCTAATTCCCAATTCCTTGGTCTCTAGCATCCTCTCCTCCCTGTTTTTTAATGGTATTTGTTAAACACTTACTATGTGCCAGGCACTGTCTAAGCACTGTGGTAGATACAAGCTAAGCAGTTTGGACACTGTCCATGTCCCACATGGGGCTCACAGTCTTAACCTCCATTTTACAGGTGAGGTAACTGAGGCACAGAGAGGGTAAGTGACTGCCCAAGGTCAAATGGCAAACAAATAATAATAATGGTATTTATTAAGTGCTTACTATGTGCAAATAATAATAATAATGGCATTTGTTAAGTGCTTACTATGTGCAAAGCACTGTTCTAAGCACTGGGGAGGTTACAAGGTGATCAGGTTGTCCCACGGGGGGCTCACAGTTTTAATCCCCATTTTACAGATGAGGTAACTGAGGCTCAGAGAAGTTAAGTGACTTGCCCAAAGTCACACAGCTGACAATTGGTGGAAGTGGGATTTGAACCCATGACCTCTGACTCCAAAGCCCGAGATCTTTTCACTGAGCCACGCTGCTTCGCTGTTCTTTCCACCAGGCAACACTGCTTCTGTTCATTTCTTTGACTACTACTCATAATCCCTTTCCTTACAGTTTCCTCTGCTAGCATCTCCTTGAAGGCCAATGTCACTGGGATCTGACAATCAGATGTCCTTGAGTCTCCTCTCTATCCCTTCCCCTCCCTGTACCTGTTTGAGTCTCTCCCAAAACAGAACCACAAAGTGCCAATGATCAGATGCTTTCCAGTTGAGTAAATCACATCACCTCTCTGCATGCCACAGAGGGACATGGGAGAATAACTTGCTTTTGAGTCCCCAGGCAGAGTTCTTCTCATAGCCTCTCCCTCCACAGAATTGCAGTGTTGGTGCAAGAAAGGGAGGAAAGGGGGCCAAGAGGAAGAAGGAGACTGCTTAAAGCTCCCATTGCACCTGGGACTTGAAATTTTCTTGTTTGTTTACTTTTCATACATGGTATTCCTTAAACATTTATTATGTGCCAGGCACTGTACAAAACACTGGGGTGGATACAAGCTAATCAGGTTGGACACAGTCCATGTCCCACAAGGGACTAATGGTCCTAATACCCATTTTACAGATGAGGTAACTGGGGCATAGAGAAGTTAAGTACCTTGCCAAAGGTCACACAGCAGACAAGTGGTGGAGCGGGAATTAGACTTCAGGTCCTTCTGACTCCCGGTCCTGTGCTCTATCCACTAGTTGATGCTGCTTTACAGCATGGTAGACACCCTCTAATAGAAGTGTTGCAAGTGTTAAAATGAAAGATAAATTTTCAAGTTAATTGCACATTTTAGGGAAAAAGGAAATGTTTGACCATTCATCTGTACTGCCCTAGATTTTCAGCTAATAGTGACTGGAGCTTGATTGAAGTGAAGATGACAGGTGAGAGTGATGAAGAGCATCACAACTTGCCAAACAGGCAACTTACATTGTCACAAAAGTTAATTGACTCACCTTTTTTCCCCTCATATAATAGGACATAATAAAGTGGAGAAATTGATCAATTACTCCCTTTAATATATAATTTTTAAATACTGTACAGCAACTACTTCCAAATGCTTTATGTCTTTATATGTCTTTATACATACTTCCCACCCTAACAAACCATTTCCTCTTATTAGGATTGACTAAAGACAATCCCACTTACACTAATAAGCCATTTATCCTCATAAATCAGCTATAATTTAACAGCATTCTTTTCTTTCAGTCAGATGCATCTATCATTTCTGCATGTGAGTGTCTGATTCACTTAAGCTAGATAGTAATGTCATGAATTCTGAGTCATATTGGAGCTAATAGATAGCTCTGATTTCAGCAAAAGCCCAGCTATCTATGCAGGAGTTTCTTGACATGTACGTTTAAGGAAGATACAATTTACAGACGTATGCAGACGAGTGGAAACAACTATATTTATTCCTAGAGAGATCGACGATACCCTGATTCTATCTATCCTATCCCAAGCACTTCGATCCATCTCACAGACTGGATTCGGCCTGGTTCTACAGTGGCACCTACTTCTCTCAATTCCATCCACAGATACTGGCAGAACTGACCCTGAGACGGGATGATTACTAATTGTATCGCTGGCCGACTTCAAAATCAGAAAGGAGCCCTTGGAGTTTGAATCCTTTCAGCCTTTCGTCCCCAACTTCCCTCTACTCTTCACCCTTGGCCAGCCCTCTGAAACTTAAGAAATGTGGTAACTGGTTCACAAGCCAAAATTCTCATCTCCTGATCTAGAATCTTAATCCAAACACATGCCTATCATTTGCTTTTTGATCCACATAATACAAGGAGCTTCAATAAGGGGATTAGATCTTGGATATGTTCAAAGTGTTTTTCTCTAATCCCTTTCCTTCCTTCATCCTCTAACTGTAGGTGTTCAGCAAGGCTTAGTTCTACTTTGGGGGCTCTACAGATATTCTCTTTGTTTCAGTTAGCTTTTCTATGTTTCTAGTCCTGTTCTCTGACCTGCTGGGTAATCTTATAGCTTCTCCTCCATTTCCCCCTGGGTGGCCTTCCAAAACCTTAAACTGAATTTCTCAATGTCCTTTCTATGCCATCTCTTTCTAACTTACCCCTAATTAGCAACACCTCCCTGACTTAGAAATGTACAACGTTGGTATTATCTTTTACTTCTCTCTTTTACTTGCCTCCTACATTCAGTCAGTCTCTCAACCCTGCCAATATTTCCTTTGTAACTATCACCAAGCCACCCCTTCCTCTCAATCCTCACTGCCACAACCCCGGTTAAAGCCCAGATTAAAGTAGTGGAACAGCCTCCTTTCTGGTTCCTATGTCTCAAGTCTCCTCTAATCTATCCTGCTTGAAACCCAGCTGGCAAACATTACACTCTCCTCAACAACCTTCAGTAGCCACCCATTATTTTGCACTAAAAAAGACTTAACCATTGCCCTCAGACTCTCTATCACCTAATCTCTTATCTCTTTACTCTCTCATTCCATTCAAACCCAGTTTGAGATCTCTGTTTCTCCCAAACTAACTTGTAACTGCATCAGTTTGTGACCCTTCTTTCTCTAGCCCATTGCTAACACCTTTCCTCCTGACTGGAACACACTTCTCTCTCAACTCCCATCAACTAGACACCCTCAACACACACATTCTTATAAAACATCTTAACCTAGTGGATAGAATGTGGGCCCGGGAGGCAGAAGGACCTGGGTTCTAATCCTGATTCTGCCACTTGTCTGCTGTGCGACCTTGGTCAAGTCACTTCATAATAATAATAATGATGGCATTTATTAAGCATTTACTATGTGCAAAGCACTGTTCTAAGTTCTGGAGAGGTACAAGGTGATCATGTTGTCCCACTTGGGGCTCACAGTCTTCATCCCCATTTTCCAGATGAGGTAACTGAGGCACAGAGAAGTTAAGTGACTTGCCCAAAGTCACACGGCTGACAACTGTGAGCCCACTGTTTCTAGACTGTGAGCCCACTGTTGGGTAGGGACCGTCTCTATATGTTGCCAACTTGTACTTCCCAAGTGCTTAGTACAGTGCTCTGCACACAGTAAGCGCTCAATAAATACGATTGAATGAATTGAATGAATTGGCGGAGCCAGAATTTGAACCCATGACCTCTGACTCCAAAACCCGTGCTCTTTCCACTGAGCTACGCTGCTTCTCTTCACTTCTCTTTGCCTCGGTTACCTCATCTGAGATTGACTGTGAGCCCCATGTGGGACAGGTGTCCAACCCGATTACCTTGTATCAACCCCAGTGTTTAAAACAGTGCCTGCACATAGTAAATAAGGGCTTAACAAATACCATAAAAAAAGCTCTTCTAATTCTCCACCTTCCTGGTCGTAAGACTCCATCTGTCAATTTAGCACTCATCTGTATCCCTGTTTATTTATTTAATTTCTCAGAGAGGGGAGAGTAATACTCTTCTCTTACCAGAACAGCAAGGCAATTAAAACCGCAATAGTTATGTGATTTGGAGGGGTGAGCTATCCTCACCCGTTATTAAAATCTCACCATTTTTGAAGCTCAAAGGACATCTATAGAGATATAAGAAATATTATTGAATTTCAAAACTATAAAACCACTTCTTCTCAAGACGGATTAACTGCAGACTGCATGAAAGGGGTGGTGAAACATACAGGAATATAAGCTTCTGTTGGGCAGGGAACGATGCATTTTGTTCTGTACCTCTGAAGTATCTAGAAAAGTATACTGCACAAAGTGGGTGCTCAAAAAATGCTACCACTGCTAGATGCTCTGTTTATTGTCAGTAACTTTAGAACTCTCTCCTGACTATATAACTCAATGGGGTGATGCATCTTGAGTGCTCCAGAGATCTTGAGAAGCTGAGCAGGCTAGAGTTTGAACTCCTGTTTGGGTTAAATAGGCCAGCCTCAATTAAGGCACCTCATCAAAAATCAACAGTCTCACATCTGAATTATGAACTAATCAAGACCTTGAACAGTCTATGTTCCAGATGGAGATCTCATGGTAAAATGTGAAAAAGACCCTGTTGAGACCCCCAGCCTGGATCCAGAGACAAACAAGGAAAACAAAGAGAGGTTCAAAAAGGCTGGTATTCTACTGTTCAACACAGCCTTCAAGACTGAAAATAGCACACAACGAAAAGTCATCAGCAAGTGCTGCTTTAATGAAATGGGATGCTTGCTAGGCAACAAAAGTTGGGCTAACCCTTAGCAGAACCCTACCATGATATGGATTTCTGTCTAGAAGTGAATGTTTATCTGGGTGTGGAGACTGAGATCCACTGGGGCTTGGCAGATTCAAAGACCAGTAATGGAGAAAGAGTAAGGCTGGAAAAAAGGAAGAGGTGTCCTGCTTTCCTGCTTGCAAATCCTGCAGCTATTGAGTGATGAAACAGGGATAAAAAGTGATACTACCGTAGCAGTCAGATGCTTATTTTGCACTTTCCAAGTGCTTAATGCAGTGTCTTGTACCCAATGGGAGCTCCATTAATATTATCACTACGACTACTAGTGATGCATGTGGAGTTTTAAAGGTCCGAAGAGGGACAAAGGAAAAAAAAAGAGAAAAACAAAAGCACAAAAAGGGAGAGGTTTTCCCAGCTTCACTTTCGACTATTTCGCTTTTCCTCAGAGAGTGGTTAGTCAGAGCCTGCGTTTCATGGCAGGTGTGTAAGGATAAATACCGGTAAGATGGATGACAATTCTGGAAGGCCTGCGGTGAAAACCACATGTGAGAGAGAGAGAGAGGAAGAGAGAGAGAGAGGAAGAGAGAGAGAGAGAGAAACCAGCAAAAGTTCTGACACAATGTCTGGGTTTCTTGGTTAGTGTGTTTTCTACATCTCTTCTGACCTCATCACATAGGAGGTTAAAAATAATCTTCCAACTGTTTTGGTGCTACACTGAAGCCTGCACAAACACTCTGGCTGAGGGCTTTAGCTCCTGGGGAAGTGATGTGTCCTGGGATATTCCACTGCGATGTGGTACTTCTGTGAAGGTCATCACTTCTTTCCATCACAATGAATGATTGACTCAACAAGAAGTTCATATTGCACCACATACTTTCAAAAATGATTCATGTTAATGGCGTGTCTCGGGGGATTGATGCTGAATAGAAGCTACAGCTAAAGCTTAAAAAATGATTTAGCAATATGAAAGCTCACAAACCAGGGCTCACGTAGACACAGTTGATGGTAAACATCAAAGAATAAATACAACTAAAAGTCATAAAACTGGAGAGACGATAAATCTGACAGTTCAAGACCTTTTGGGGCTTGAATCATAAAAAATAAAATTACTTACGCAGGCATTCCAAGATTTGGCCACGCATCTTTTACTGGGTAGTGAACTGAAGACAGTTTCACACTTCTGACATGCCGGTGAGGTTTAAAAAGGTTGTTGCTTCTAAAACACATTAAATGGGGACACTGGAGAAACACCCCTCTTTGCCTACAGTACCAATCACTTTAAATCTGCAGTTTGCCTGGAATGCATTCATTAAAATCACATTTGAAGCCTTTTTGAGTCTTCCTAGCACAGCAGCAAAACCTTTCTAAGGGGAACGGATGCTTCCAGCTCATTCTCGTTTTTCCCCTCCCGCAGCTCTTTTAGCCTTGAAAGGAGTAATAATTTGATTTTTATCTACCTCACAAAATTATAATGCTTCAAATTAACTGGGAAGAAAGACAAAGATTTGAATCAAATGTTCAAATAAAAAAATATTGACATTAAACTTCTTTTTTCCCTGAAGCATCAAGGCTGATTCCTTTTAGAATGGCTTAGAGATGCCCTTGGTGGCTGAATTAGTGAAGTTACAAAGAAAAAAAAATGAGGAGAACGTGAGCTCAGTAAGCTTCTCCAGCTGCTTGGCTAGGCTGCCTCTTTTTACAGGTTTTTTCCATCCCCCCCATCTTACCTCCTTCCCTTCCCCACAGCACTTGTATATATTTATATATGTTTGTACATATTTATTACTCTGTTTATTTATTTATTTTACTTGTACATATCTATTCTATTTATTTTATTTTGTTAGTATGTTTGGTTCTGTTCTCTGTCTCCCCCTTCTAGATTGTGAGCCCACTGTTGGGTAGGGGCTGTCTCTATATGTTGCCAACTTGTACTTCCCAAGCACTTAGTACAGTGCTCTGCACACAGTAAGTGCTCAATAAATACGATTGATTGATTGATAGTAGTAGTATTTATTAAGTGCTTACTACGTGCAGAGCACTGTACTAATTGCTGGGAAGGGATACACAGGTAGGAATTAGGCCTGGTCCCTATCCCTGGATGTGTGCTGAGGAGGGGAGTCTCATAACTGAAAAATCAATAATATATTTTTTCTAATAATAAACCAAACATAGCAGCAGTTGCCACAAACACAGTGGACTCCATAGTCACCAGAGATCATCACCAGAGATCACCCCCATCCCTGGTAGCAAGCAAGGCATTTAGCAAGGTGTTTTCATTCAGGTCTTGAGGAAATACTCACTTAAGTGCTACTGCAGCATCACCTGCAAAGGGCCTGAAAGAGGAGGCTCCCCTTCTAGACTGTAAGCTTGTTGTGGTCAGGGAATGTGTCTGTTATATTGTTATAGTGTACTCTCCCAAGCGCTTAGTAAAGTGCTCTGCAAACAGTTTGGCTTTTAAAAGCAAGATGACTTCACTGCTTATCTGCTGTGTGACCTTGGCCAAGTCACTTACCTTCTCTGGGCCTCAGTTACCTCGTCTGTAAAATGAAGATTCAGACTTGTGAGTCCCATGTGGGACATGGACTATGTCCAACCTGATTAGCTTGTATCTACCCCAGAGCTTAGTAACAGTGTCTGACACATAGTAAGCACTTAACAAACACCTTAAAAAAGTAATAGCCTTACCCTTATCAAATAGCACTCTGGTGACCAAAGAACTGAGACCTTTTCTAGAAAAAGAAGTGCAAGGATAATACAGGTGATGCAGATCTACTTTTACCCTTACCTAGAGAGGTACACAGGAAGAAAGCTAGAGAAACGGTGTGGCATAGTGGAAAGAGCCCAGGCTTGGGAGTCGGAGGTAGTGAGTTCTAATCCCGGCTCCGCCACTGATCAGTGTGTGATTTTGGGCAAGTCACTTGACTTCTCTAAGCCTCAGTTACCTCATCTGTAAAATGGGGATTAAGACCGAGCCCCACGTGGGACAACCCAAATACCTTCATTCTACCTCAGCGCTTAGAACAGTGCTTGGCACATAGTAAGAGTTTAACAAATGCCATCATTATTATCATCATTATTATTATATGGATCCAATCACCCTTTCCCTGGGCATTATGGGCAGGGAATATATCTGTTTATTGTTGGATTGTAGTTTCCCAAGTGCTTAGTACAGAGCTCTGCACACATTATGCACTCAATAAATAAAATTGAATGAATGGTCTGTCCCAGTCCACTTTCCTTCCCCTTGTACACTGGCAAGTGGTCCTTTGTGTACCAGGCTTTAACTACAACTTTGACCCCTTATAACCTGGGGGGTCAACCTTATAACAGCAGCCACTGTTGCCTCGGGATCTCAATCAGTGGTATTTGGTAAGAGAAGCAGCGTGGCGCAGTGGAAAGAGCATGGGCTTGGGATTCAGAGGTCATGGGTTCTAATCCCAGCTCCGCCACTCATCAGCTGTGTGACTTTGGATGAGTCACTTAATTTCTCTGTGCCTCAGTTACCTCACCTGGAAAATGGGGATTAAGACTGTGAGCCCCAGGTGGGATAACCTGATTACCTTGTATCTCCCCCAGCACTTAGAACAGTGCTTGGCACATAATAAGCGCTTAACAAATACCAAAATTATTATTAAAATTATCATTTACTGAGTGCTTACTATGTGCCAAGCACTGTACTAAGCACTCGGGCAAGTACAATACAACAGAATTATCAGACACATTCCCTGTCCATAACAAGCTTATAGTTTAGAGGGGAGTTCAATTAATAGTATTTATTGAGTACTCACTGTGCAGAGCACTATACTAAGTGCTTGAGAAAGTACAACAGAATTGGTAGACATGATCTTTGCCCACAAGGAGTTTTCACCACTCCTGTGGGCTTGTCATAATCATGCAAGGTACTGTGGAAAGTCAACGTGGCTCAGTGGAAAAGAGCACGGGCTTTGGAGTCAGAGGCCATGGGTTCAAACCCCAGCTCTGCCAATTGTCAGCTGTGTGACTTTGGGCAAGTCACTTAACTTCTCTGTGCCTCAGTTACCTCATCTGTAAAATGGGGATCCTGTATATATGCTTGTACATATTTATTGAGCGCTTAGTACAGTGCTCTGCGCACAGTAAGCGCTCAATAAATATGATTGATTGATTGATACTAACAACTATTGGTTCTTTCTTACTTTCTCTTGCCATTGCTGCTCCAAGCGGTGCCACAGACATCTGTCTGTATGTGCGTATGCACTCGTATGTTTGTATCTCTGAGTTCGTGTGTGTGTGTGTGTGTGTGTTTTAGTGGCTAAGTGGTGTATACAGGCTTGTGACTGACCAAGAGGTGTATGTTTCTGCCGCCATCCCTCTCTTTGTCATTTTCTCCCCCATTTCTTCATAAGCCTGGGGGATGTCAATATCATTCTACTTTACCAAAAATGGAAAAAAATAAAGATCTCTCAGATGGTCAAAGGCCATCTGGTCTCAAACATCTCTGATCCATCTGTAGCCTGTCATTCAAGGTTAGAAGATGGCACTTCTCAGAGTGATATGTGTACCAGGGCATCAAATAAAGTCAATAGTCTGAGCACCAATCCCTTCCAGTCTTGTGTATATGAAGATTGTTCCTCGCTGCTCTGTTTCATTTACCACCTGCACTGCCTGGCCCATTTTCAATTCCGCTTCTTGGGGTTGTGAACTGAGAAACATCTCTACTGTAAAAGATCTTCCCAATTCTAATTGTTACATGCCAGGCTGGTCTGTTTGCTGCCACACTACCTTAGATTTCACTTCATTCTATCTTTAAAATATTTCTCCGTACCAGATCTCTTCACCTTCTAGCCCCCAGCTCACAATTCTTTGCTTCTCTCAGCTAACCTTCTTACTGTACCTCCTTTTTGATTGTCACCCCCTTTTCCCTGCCTAGCACCCAAAACCTCTTAAAATCTGCCATATTTCATTTTCCCTTCTTCAAAGCCCTCCTGAAAATGCATGTCTAAACTGTATTCCCCAATTAATTTCCACCACCCCGATTCTGTCATCCCAAGAGCAGCCCTGAGTTCTTACCTGCATATTGATTTACATACCCATTTACTTATTCATTTTTTCATATTCTAGTTGCTACAAGTTGTCACTATATTTTTCTTCTGTTCCCAATACTACATTTTTATATATGTTTGTACATATTTATTACTCTATTTATTTATCTTACTTGTACATATCTATTCTATTTATTTTATTTTGTTAGTATGTTTGGTTTGTTCTCTGTCTCCCCCTTTTAGACTGTGAGCCCACTGTTGGGTAGGGACTGTCTCTATATGTTGCAAACTTGTACTTCCCAAGTGCTTAGTACAGTGCTCTGCACACAGTAAGCGCTCAATAAATACGATTGATGATGATGATGATGATTTTTATACTAATTATATTGGTACAATTAATATCTGCTTGTTTTCCTGTTTTTTTACTGTACACTCTTAAATGCCTGGAATACAGCTCTGAAACTGTGGGCACTGAATAAATATTGAATGAATGAATACATGTATTCACTCGATCTCTTCAGATGTTTCACTCAACAATGTGTCCCAGGATTTAATCAATCTATTAGTCAGTGCTACTGAGGGCAAAGCTCTGAGTTAAAGCACCTGGGAAAGTACATCAGAAGCCCTGCCCTCCAGGAGCTTGCAATTAAATGGAAAAAGAATGGACACCCAAGATAGTATTTACAAAGAATGGGGGCAGGAGGAAAAGTATAACAGGGGTAGGTACATACATATCAGGATTAAAGAATTAAATCAATAATTAAGAAATAGTGTGGTCTAGTGGAGTCAGAAGGACCTTGGTTCTAATCCCAGCTCAACCACTTATCTGCTGTGTGACCTTAGGCAAGTTACTTAACTTCTCTGTGCCTCAGTTTCCTCATATGTAAAATGGAGATTCACACCATGCATTCCACATGGGATATGGACTATGTCCAACCTGATTAACTTGCATCTACACCAGCCCGCAGTACAATGCCTGGCACATAGTAATCACTTAACAAAGACCCCCCAAAAACAAATTAAACATGTGTTTCTAGTTCTGTTCAAAGACAGTACTGCTGATGGTAAGAACTGAATGTCCACGGATGTGCATTTCACGTTGGGATTCCCTTATACAGCTCCAAACAGTGCTCCTGAAAATTCAGAATACATCTTCTCTGGCCCCCTGCCATTCAGAATGAGCATTGCTCAGACACC
This sequence comes from Tachyglossus aculeatus, assembly GCF_015852505.1. Lineage (NCBI taxonomy): Eukaryota > Metazoa > Chordata > Mammalia > Monotremata > Tachyglossidae > Tachyglossus > Tachyglossus aculeatus. The sequence continues at coordinate 27,887,628 of NC_052067.1, forward strand.
AATAGTCAAGAGAGAAAAGCTGTATTCTTCTACCAGCTGGACATGGCCTGGAGCTGTTTTGGGGGAGTAGTTTGCCGTGAAACAGTCCCCATTCTCTCACCTCATATAGTTTGTGCATTTAGAGACACAGCTGGTAGGAAGAACAGTCTGTGGCCATCATACAAAGTACTTTTGAGACCTTAACAGCTGCAGACACTACTGTGCCCTCACCCATTTCATACATCATCTTTGAATTTGATATTCAGAGTGGTTTATTGAGGACTAGGGAAGTCTTTCCTTCCTTCTTGTAAAAGCAAAAAAAAACAAAATATAAAAGTGAAAGTACAAAACGGGCAGTTCTCCTCTGCTCAGCTACATAGACTGGAGCTGGAAAATGGCATGAGCACACACAGGCCAAGGCAGTTGCTTCTGGATGCAGTCCAGGATCACCCGTCACACTTGCCTCTGGGCAGATTTTTTTTATGCTATTTGTTAAGTGGTTACTATGTGCTAGGCACTGTACTAAATGCTGGGGTAGATAAAAGTTAAGCAGGTTGGACACAGTACCTGTCCCACATAGTGCTGACAATCTTAATCCCCATTTTACAGATGAGGTAACTGAGGCACAGAGAAGTTAAGTGACTTGGCCAAGGCATCCCCTCACACAGCAGACTAGTAGTAAAGCAGAATTAGAACCCAGGTCCTTCTGACTCCCCGGTTCTTGCACTATCCATTAGACCATGCTGCCTCTCAGGTTTGGAAGGACTGCTTCCAACAAAACCATCAGAAAGACCACCAAATGAGCTCCAATAAATCACTGATCTGTTGAGGAAAGACCTCTCCAAAATAAAGGTGAACCTTTAGACTGATAGGAATTAAATGCATAAAATATTATGCATAAAATGCATAAAACAGTGCCATAAGTGCTCACAGTTGCTGTGAGCAACACAGTTGCTGTTGGGTGGGTGTGTTTATGAATTAGCTGGGGGAAGACTTCCTGGAGGAGATCAGATTTTAGGAGGGCTTTAAAGATGGGGAAATATGTTGATGGGTGGGAGAAGTTCTAGGTGAGGGGACTCTGTAGGACTGAGAAGTTGGAACCCAGAAAGTTGAGAACAAGGTAGAGTAAGAAGGTGAACTTCAGGGGAGCAGAGAGTGAGCTGGGAAGTAGTGGATGAAGAGAGAGTCAATGTGTAAGATAGAGAGAACTGGCAGAGAGCCATTAAGATAATTATGAGGAGCTTTTTCTAGATAAGGAGGGAGAGGTAGCCACTGGAGGAGCTATGGGACAGAGATTTGTTTAGTTTAGGAGTGAACTGAGTAAATTTGAAGGCAGAGGGAAAGGAACAATCCAAGACTGAAGTTGAAAATAGAAACTAAAGAGGGTGGGGGAACAACTACTTGCAGGAGATGAGAAGGGATGGGGTCAGTGACACAAGATTTAGAGAGTAGATGGGAGACTTTAGAGAAACAACAAGGATGGAGGGGGAAGAGTAGTAAAGGGGGTTAGTGGAGTGTTGAGGAATTTTCTATTTTACCAACAAAATTTTTGGCAAGTTCTTGAAGGGTTAATGGGGAGGTACAAACACTGGGGGACAAATGAGATTTTTAAAAAAATGATATTGGTTAAGTGCTTATTATGTAACAGGAATTGTACTAAGAGCTGGGGTAGAAACAAGATAATCACACTGGACACAGCCCATGTCCCAGCTGGGGCTCATGGTCTTGATCTCCATTTTACAGACGAGGTAACTGAGGCATAGAGAAGTTAAATGACTTGTCCAAAGTCACACTGCAGACAACTGGCAGAGATGGGATTAGAACCCAGGTTTCTGACTCCCAGGCCTGTCCTTTTTCCACTAGGTCACGTTGCTTCTCATTGAAGGTTTGTAGTAGTTCTTGGGAGTTGTGGGATCGGAAGCCAAAGAGGGAGGAAAAGAAGAGTTACTCAGCCAAAGAAAGAGTTACGTAACAGCAGGTCAGAGTGATGTGAAGTGGCAAATGTTGGTCTGGTGCCTAAATTTCTTCCAGTAGTATGGGGAGTGGATCCAAAGGTCAGAGGTCAAGGCATGGAGTGAATACACAGAATTAGGGGGGAAAGGGTTATGATGACTGGTCAAAAGGTTATGGTCTTATAGTGCTAGGGCAAAGTTGATGGAGTTTGAGATGGAGCATTATCTGGAGATGATGATATCGAAAATATGCCCATGATGATGGGCAGAGGTGGAGTAAAGGAAAAGGTCCACACAGTTGAGGAATATAAGGAAGTCATTGGCTAAGACGTCAGAGGGATCGTGAACATGGAGACTGAAGTCCCCAAGGATCAGAGTAGGAGACAGGAAGACAAGAAGGGCATCAAGGCTGTCATTTTGGGTGGCCAAGCTATATTTAATACATCTCCCTCTGATGTTCTGCTTTTGAAGAAGGCATTTTGAAATCCCATTCCTCAGTTTTTGAAACCCCTGTTGGTCCATATTGCCCACCCTGGTCATTCATCCCAACTTCTGAACAGCCTGTTTTTCCCACCTTGGACATGAGTTCACCTGACACCTATCCTACTGGAAACTACACTTGGGAGAAAAAAATAAGTGGTGCAGAGCTCTCTCCTGAAATAAGACAATCAAATGTTTAAGGGAGGTGTTTAAATCTCCTTGTTGTCTAAATAAATACTGGGTGAAATAGTACAGTTTCATGAAGAATTTTCCAGCCTGGTACACCCAGACACTTATATCCAAGCTCTCCAAACAGTCAGCAGTGGGTGGTAGGTAGGATGCAGATTTAGCCTGGGAAAGGAACAAGAACACTGAGACCAAGATATGGTATTCTCCTGCCTCTGCCAAAATGTGTGCCTTTGGAGCTGAGCCTTTCTTCACCATCTTTTCATTGTAAACTGATTTTTTTTATTTCATTCATTCATTCAATCACGGTTATTGAGGGCTTACTGTGTGCAGAGTACTTGGAAAGTACAATTCAGCAATAAAAAGAGACAATCCCTGCCAACGTCGGGCTTACAGTCTAGTCTTCTTATAATGGAAGGAGATGGAGAAATGTATTCCAGATTGTGGCCAAGAAAAGATTTCCGGTCAACTTCACTGCCCTGACTCACCTTCACCTCCCTCTTCCATCTCTCTGTTATACATTTTTGGAGGAAGAAATCTGGGCCAGTGATTTTGTCGGGGTGGGAAAGAGGTGAGAGGGAACTAAGTTTAAAAAAATTAAGAAATGACAACCTGAAGGATCCCAACAATATCATTTTAACTTTAAAAGTGCCTGAGAAGAGACTTCACAGCCTATGTAGGTGTATGCAAACAAGATTTAAATTTCATGCAAATTGATGGGCGCCCTCCTACCTCTTCCCCTCCCTCCTGCCTTCTATTTCACCTTCCTGAATCAAGAAAGTCATCACCGAGCCCTGCTAGAGCTCTAAAGAGAAGACAAAGTGCCAGATAGGCTGGGATCTGTGAGCATAGAGCCACCATTTCACCACAAACTCTAAGGTTTTCAGGCGGCCATTCACACCCCACACAACCTTCGTCACTGAGGAAATATGAATGACTTCCCACCACCAAAAGAAAGAAGACATAATCAGCCAGGGCTTGTGACCACAGAGCTGACATTTCACCAAGTTTTGGAATTTGTACAGGTTTCTGGGTCCAGCCTGGCACTGCCTCCCCACACCCACTCATCGTCCTTGTTTCCAATAACTGTGCCTGGAGTGTGGAAGAGCATCACGGCTGCTCCTTCCATGGACTCTTTATCTACCTCTCTAAGTGTGACCTAATTGAAGGGCACAGTCCTGGGAGCTAGAGGACCTGGGTTTCTAATGCCAGCTCTGCCACTTACCTGCTTTGTGGCTTTGAGCAAGCCACTTAGAGAAGCAGCGTGGCTCAGCGGAAGGAGCCCGGGCTTTGGAGTCAGAGGTCGTGGGTTCAAATCCCGGCTCCACCAATTGTCAGCTGGGTGACTTTGGGCAAGTCACTTAACGTCTCTGGGCCTCAGTTTCCTCATCTGTAAAATGGGGATTAATGTGAGCCCCCCGTGGGACAACCTGATCACCTTGTAACCTCCCCAGCGCTTAGAACAGTGCTTGGCATGTAGTAAGTGCTTAATAAATGCCATCATACTTAACCTCCATGTGCCTCAGTTTCCTGATCTATAAAATGGGAATTAAAATACCTGTTCGCCTTCCTACTTAGACTGTGAGTCCCATGTAGATCAGGGTCTGTGTTCAACCTGAGTATCTTGTATTGCTCCCCAGTGCTTTGTATAGTGCTCAGCACATAGTTAGTACTTAACACATTTCACAATTATTATATATATCTCAAATGCTGTCTAGTTGTTTCCGATTCATAGTGACTTTATGGACATATTTTCTAAAGAATGTCTTATCTTCGGCCATAATCCATAATCTTGCTAATGACTCTTCCGTTATCACTGTTGTGGTTCCTATCTGTCTAGCTGCTGGTCTGCCTCTTCCACATTTTTCTTGGGCTTTTCCTGGCACTAGTGTCTTCTCCAGAGACTTTGTCCTCCTGATGAGCTATCCAAAATATACTAATCTGAGTCATTTTGCCTTCTAAAGACCACATTGGATTAATTTGCTCCAGAATCCTCTTGTTTGTTTTTTGGGCAGTCCATGGTATTCACAAAAAACCTTCTCCGACACCACATGTCAAAAGAATCGATGCTCTTTCTATCCTGTTTTATCACTGCCCAGCTTTCAGGTACATACAGTGTCACTGGGAACACCACAGAATTGACAATTTGGTTTTTTTTGTGACAATTGTTACATCTAATATAACAATTGCCACAATGATTATTGGCTATTAATTCTTATATTTTACATGTTCCCACTGTCAGTGAAATGTTTATATCATTTCTGTTTTCTAAACATCTGATCTCCCCAACCTAAATTGTAAGTCTCGTGGGTGAATGTCAGCATTTGTTCTTTTGCAGTCATCCCAGGACTTAGCTCAGTGCCCAGCACATAGTAGGTCCTCCATAAATACCATTACAACTACTATTGGAAGATGGGGCAGGAGAATCTGTCTGCCCCTCACCGCCCCCAGGACCTGTTAGCATTGGCTAACTCAACTGGATGAACCCCAAGGAGCACTGCTAGTCATATAGACCCTACTTTCATCACAGAGATTTTATAGAAGCTGATTTGATATCAAAGAATAGCTTTTCCCAATACTCCAGGACTCTGAAGGGTGAATAAATGCAGCTCTGATAAACTACATGAAGCCAGGTGTGGAAAGCTCACAGAAATTGCCTCTATGTTCTAGTTTGTAATAACTGTATCCTTTAACTCTCATGTAAAATATAAGAACATAAAAAATGATATTTCTGGGTCAAAACAATGATCCATCCTGTCAGGTTTTTTTCCTTCAACAGAGGCAACTGGGTCTTCAGAGAAATCACATGTTGATTTTGGTCGATATCAATCCAAGCAGGTGAGGGTATACCATCTAAAATTCCATTACTGGAAGCTTGTTGTGGGACAGGAATGTATCTACAAACGCTGTTGTACTCTCTCAAGCACTTAGTACAGCGCTCTATACACAGTTAGTGCTCAATAAATACTACTCGTTGATTGATTAATTGCTGTCCTTTTTACAACCCTAATGTTTTCTTTAGAAATCTGCTGTGGATATTGTGTCCAAGAAATTACCAACGTTCTCCTGGCCATAAGCTTGTCATAGGCAGGGAATGTGTCTACCAATTCTGTTGTATTGTACTCTCCCCCAAGCATTTAGAACAATGCTCTGCACACAGTAAGTGCTTAGTAAATATCATGAATTGATCTCTCAAATTTACTAATTTTGTCAGCTTGACTATGTGTTCCTATGATGACTTCTACATCACTCACTGTGTGAAGTGCTGTTTCATTTGATCTGTTCTGAATCTTCCATCTTAGTTCAATGGGTTTCTTCTCATTCTAGTCTTGCAGAATTTGGTGGACAATTCCGTGTTGGCTCATTCCACAGCAATATTGACTTTGTAAACTTTAATCATGTTCTCTCTTAGTCTTCAACTTTCCAGCCTGAAGAATCCTGATCTTTTTAGTCTACCTTCATGTAAAATCTCGTCATTTCACAAATAATCTTGTTAGTCCTTCCTTATACCCTTTCCTGCCTTCTTACATCCTCTTTAATATAAGATCAAAAACATATACCAAGTTCATTCAATCATATTTACTGAGCACTTACTGTGTTCAGAGAACTGTACTAAGTGCTTGGGAGAGTACAAAATAACAATAAACAGACACATTCCCTGACCACAAGCTTACAGTCCGTATAAACGTTACAATTTTACACAGCGGCAAAATTGCCTTTTTTCTGTTTTCTATACCCAGCATTTTGAATGTACATGCCCTCTTTCCCTTCTCCCCACCAATATTATTGAATTAAAGCTGTTTCCAGAGTAGCCCCTTTAAAAGAAGTATTGATTTTTGCAAAATTTGTGCAGAAAATACTGACATTGTAATACCAAAAATTGGGAAATTAAAGTCATGAACACTAAGTCTTTATAAACAATAAGTAAGAATATCCTGAAAGTATATCCAGAAAACACCATAAAGGAAATGTGGTTGGAGCTTCCTTTTTTATAAAAAGTGGAGAATTTGGCAAATTAAACTCATTATTTCACATGCCTCCATTATGTCTCTATTCATTTTCATTGCCCTTTTCTGGACCTTTTCTATTACTGTTGTACTGCTGAGTTGAATAATGGCATTTAATATTACGTTCTATTTTAGATCGCAGGTATTATTTTGTCTTGTGCAGCAATAGGACATTAAACAACCTCCACAAACACACTTTCAGAAATCGATGAAATGCGGCTTCCTGGTGCCGGAGACTGAATAGCAGCTTCAAGGGAAAATGAGGAAAAGATATTTGTGAATCTGGTCTTGAAGTGATGCACTTGATAGCCATTGTACGGCATTGTGGATAGAGCATGGGCTCGGGAGTCAGAATGTCATGGGTTCTAATCCCAGCTCCACCCCCTTATCTGCTATGTGACCTTAAACAAGTCACTTCACTTTTCATGCACTTTCGTTCACTTTTCATTCACTTCACTCATTCATTCAAATATGACGGAATGACTGAACTTCACTTCTCTGTGCCTCCGTTACTTCATCTGCAATATGGGGATTGAGACAGCGAATCCCACGTGAGACAGGGACTGTGTCCAATCTGAGTTGCTTGTATCCACCCTGACGCTTAGTACAGTGCCTGGCACATAGTAAGCGCTTAATGAATACTGTAATTATTATTATCATCCCCTGTCACCGGGGCTGTGCCCCTGAGTCTGAGAACTGGGAGGTCTGGATTAGTTTGGATCATCCCTGCTAGAGAACTTCTAGTAGGCAGGAATGTTTGAGTGCTTACCTTTCTTCCCCCTTCACATCCAGCAAACTCTTCTCCCCATCTTCAATTTGTTTTATTTGTTTTGTTTTGTTGTCTGTCTCCCCCTTCTAGACTGTGAGCCCGCTGTTGGGTAGGGACCGTCTCTATATGTTGCCAACTTGTACTTCTCAAGCGCTTAGTACAGTGCCCTGCACACAGTCAGCGCTTAATAAATACGATTGAATGAATCTTCAATGCCCTTCTGAAATCATATCGCTCACAGGAGATCTTCCCTGATTCGTCTCTCATCTCTCCACCCTAATGTCGCATCAGCACTTCAGTGTCACCTGTGCACTTGGGTAATCACCCTCAGCACTTACATACATATGTTTGTACTCTATGGCTTCTTCCTACCTGTGATTTATTTTAGTATCTGTCTCCCTGTTTAGACTGTAAACTCTATACTCATTCTAAAGTACTCTCCCAAGCACTTAATACAGTGTTCTATATAAAGTAGTGCTCAGTAAATACGATTGACTGATTGAATGGCTTCACAGGCAACCAAATGGCTTTTCTCTTAACTGCAAAGGATAATAGAATGGCAGGAGCATGAAGGGAATTGGATCCTCTTCCACAAATCACTTCAAGACATCCCTGATGCCCCAGACTCTCAATATGGAGTCATCTCTAGTTTTCTCCATTTAACTTTGTCTTGAGAGAAAATCTGAAAGTATTAAAAACTGGAGATAGGGATGTGGCATACACTTCAACATTCCTAAACAGAAGTCTGCATTTCCTTACTGGCTTTTGAGGGCAAGAATCGGCTCATTACCACTCCATACTAGCAAAATACTTAGATAATTAAGACTAAAAATATACATTTCATGTCAATGTTCTGGATCTTTCAAGCCTCATTTTTGTTTGACTTGCCTTACTCAACTTCCCATTGAATTTCATGCAATAGAATAAAACATTTCCCTGACTAAGCTCTCATTTCCCCACCCACCCTGCCCTCTGCATTAATTATGCACTTGGCTGTGTTCCCCACTGGCACCTCGATAGTCACCCCAGCCCCCAAGAAGTTACATATATATAATAATGATGGTATTTGTTAAGCGCTTACCATGTGCAAAGCACTGTTCTAAACGCTGTGGGGATACAAGGTGATCAAGTTGTCCCACGTGGGGCTCACAGTCTTAATCCCCATTTTACAGATGAAGGAACTGAGGCACAGAGAAGTTAAGTGATTTGCCCAAAGTCACACAGCTGACAAGTGGTGGAGCCGGGATTTGAACCCACGACCTCTGACTCCAAAGCCCGGGCTCTTTCCACTGAGCCACGCTGATATATCCTTCCACTCTACTATTTTCCCTATATGCAATTAAATGTATTGTCTGTCTTCCCCTGTAGACTGTAAGTTCCTGGTGGGCAGGAATCAAGTCTACCAACTCTACTATAATGTACTTTCCCAGCGCTTAGTTCTGTCAGGTCCAACAGAAGAATCAAGTCGCATCAATACATCACGTGGGGTTTATTACCGCAATTCGAATATAGTTCTGCATGGGTGAGGTTAAGTCAGAGTCAGTTGTCCTAAAAGCAGGCACAACCTCACTATCGAAAGGTGGGAGAGGTAGCTATTTATTATACGTGGTGGGCATGGTGTTCCTCCACACCAACAACAGAATCCAGCCAAGTGTGGCTGCAGTTTTCTTAACTGAGGACAGGGGAAGGTATGGCTGAAGGATGATTTAGGAAAACAAGTTAAATACAAAATGGACACTGAAAACAAAATGGACTAAGGCTGGTTAAGAGTTGGTTTCCACAGGACAGTGCTGTGCTCCCATTGCTTGAAAACACTTCTATCTTTACCAAACACTACCAACAGCCTCATCAGACAATACAGTGCTAGAAAAGCCTCCAACTGGGATCCTTGCTGATGTCAGACTGTTTTTACTAGGGAGAAGGAAGTGTGACTCCATGAGAAAATCAAATATTTTTATTTCTGGAGATGCTACTGACTTCTTGTGTGAGGTAGAACACTCCTTAAACCTCTCTCTTAACGTCTCTGTTCCAGTCCAAAGGCATACCCAGTGCTTAGTACAGTGCTTATCACATAGTACGTGCTTAACAAATGCCATAATTATTATCATTATTATTATAACGTGACCCTCATGTAATTGGCAAGGTAAAATTTGAGATGAAAAGTTCATAAAGAAACCACCCCAATGCATCACTCTAATTAAGTGCAAGTTTCTTATGTCTTGTTATCATCATTATTAGAATTAACATTTGTTTAGTACAGCAGCATCATTTACAGATTCAGAGTAAACTGACTGAGAAGATAAGAAATGGCCTGGAAAAAAAATCAGATTCCAAAATAGAAAAATGTGCTAACATTTTTGGACCACTAAGACTAAATTTAAACTAGACGATATTCACACCAGCTGATAATAGCCAGCTCCTGCATGTCTATTCAAATTTTCTTAATCTAACCACCTCAATTTATTGCTCACTAATTAGATAGAATTGTTGCTTGAAATAAAGCAATCACTACTCAGTAATTACTTCATTGTAAAATGTAATGAGCATCCAAATACTGACATATACTGTAAAAATTGCTGCACAATAAATAGAATGCAGTTTTCCAACAATAACCTAGCACTGAATTCTGTTAGTGTATTTCTTCATGAAACATGTTTATGTGATAGTCTTCCAATTTTATGGCTGAAGTTTATCACCATAAGGTGCATTTCATGACAGTCGAATAACTGCATTCAGTTAGACTTGTCACCATGTGCCTTCAGTATCAAGACACATGCTGATTGTATCAAATACTGTTGACTGTCTTAGTACTGCAAATAGAAAAGATGATTACATTGTTCTTTTAAGATATGATGCAATATTATTCACATTGCAAGGGACTGAAGGTCAAGGTTGTCTAAGAACATGAGAAAGATTGTCAGTTGAAAGCTTCCTAATGTAGTGATGATTCCCTAATGGGCAAAGAACTAGTTTACATTACTGTTTCCAAGATTTCTTATGTAACAGACAACATAAAGTTGTGCTAAAATCCAATCTTTGGGGTAAATCACTGTTCCTGCCTAAAGAAAAATCAGAGCAGGGTTTGATACCTTCCCCCTTTATAGACATATTCATTTCTCCCAGAACATTGAATTGGGAACCAGGAAACTTGTCTTCAAGTCCCAGCTGGGCACTGATCCCTGTGTACCTTTGACCAAGTCCCTTAGCTACTTTGCCCTTCAGGGTCTCCTGCTATAAAAGGAAGGAGATTTCTTGACCTGCACAATAGTCCCTGAGGTCAGTTCTATCCTGAGGGAAATGGGAAATGATACTTTGAATCAGAACTTGAGAGCCATTGTGTAAATGAAGAAAATACATATGAAGTTCTTTGAGCTCCTGAGGAAATGTTCCACATAAAATGCTTTAGTTCAGAGCTCAAGCAGAGCTTGATTAAAGTGCTCTGCACACAACAAGTGCTCAATAAATACCACTGATTGATAAATAAATGATAGTGGTAAAGGAATAATTGCAACATTCATTCAATCGTATTTATTGAGCGCTTACTGTGTGCAGAGCACCGTACTAAGCGCTTGGGAAGTACAAGCTGGCAACATATAGAGACGGTTCCTACCCAATAGTGGGCTCACAGTCGAGAAGGGGGAGACAGAGAACAAAACAAAACATATTAACAAAATAAAAGAAATAGAATATGTACAAATAAAATAGAGTAATAATAAATAAATAGAGTAATAAATCCAGCTGCCCGTCAAATTCCCATAACTCCCCTCCTACTTTAACTGTGATCCCCATGCAGGAAGGGGACTGTGTCCAACCTGATTAACTTGTTTCTATCCCAGAGCTTGGAGCAGTGTTTGAATCTTCCCTGTTCATTCGTTCAATCGTACTTATTGAGTGCTTACTGTGTGCAGAGCACTGTACTAAGCGCTTGGGAAGTCCAAGTTGGCAACATATAGAGATAGAAGCAGTGTGGCCTAGTGGTGATTTGTACCTAACCCTGTGCTTAGAATGTGTTTAACACACAGTAAGTGCTCAATAAGTCTTGTACTGTCTTATGCCGTCAAGTCATCTCCTACCCATAGCAATGCCATGGACACATCTCTCCCAGAACACCCCACCTCCATCAGCAAACGTTCTGGTAGTGTATTCATACAGTAAAATAAACAAAACAATGAAATTAAAACTACTTGAGGAGCCATCAGTAAATGATAACAAAACACTAAAGACTGGTAAGATACATGATCTGTGTACTGTAGGAGTCATATGATCATATTCTGTCTCCCCCTTCTAGACTGTGAGCCTGTTATTGGGTAGGGACCGCCTCTATATGTTACCGACTTGTACTTCCCAAGAGCTTAGTACATTGCTCTGCACACAGTAAGCACTCAATAAATATGATTGAATGAATGAATGAATGAATGTTCAGCTGGTGGGAGGGAGAAGAAGCCTGTTATATAACAGCAATGGAAGATTTAGATGGGACTTCCTCAACATCACATTTTCCATCAAATTTTCCCCTGATAGGAACCTAATTAAAATGTTATGCATCTATAATTTTAATAATTCATAAGAAGGCCAGTTAAGCAAGAACGAACATTTGATTCACACCAAAGGTCAAATTCTGACCTTGGAGGTATAGTTGACGTCAATGGGGACTCCGCTTGAGCTCTCGAAACTGGAATTCAGGACTGTTTAATCAATAGCGGGCATCTGTTTACCATCTGATCACTTCACTTCAAAGGACACTTTAAAACACACAGAGTAATTTGTGGCATCTGGTCTTCCAGGAGTGGCTATCACTCGGATATTAACTATAGCACATAGGATCATCTTGGACTTTCATCTTAGAAAACCTTCCTCACCTTCAGGACCCAACAAAGCTGCATCCACTTCATTGGCTTTGGCTACGAGAATCCATTAATAGCCAAATAATTTTAACTGACATTTTGCTACAAATGCAATCGGCAGCAGAAACACTGGAGGCTGGCCATTTGCCAGGATAAGGAGGGGACTGCAACCCAGACTGCCAAGAAAAGCACTTACTTTGTGCCAGGCACTGTACTAAGCAATGAGGTGATTGCAAGTTTATCGTGTTGGACACAGTACTTGCCCCCTATGGGGCTTACAGTCCCATTTTACAGATGAGGTAACTGAGGCCCAGAGAAGTCAAGTGACTTGCCCAAGGTCACACAGCATACACGTGGCAGAGATGGGATTAGAACCCATGAACTTCTGACTCTCAGACCTGTGCTCTATCCACTGTGCCATAGGAATCTCTAAATCTTATGCTCCTTCAAGGCAGGGATGATGTCCACCAACTCTACTATATTACACTCTCCCAAGTGCTCTGCATTCAGTAAGTGCTCAGTAGACCTCAATGATTGATTGATTGAGTTTCTCAAGATAGTCTCAAGGATTTATTACTCTATTTATTATTTATTTATTTATTTTACTTGTACATTTCTATCCTATTTATTTTATTTTGTTGGTATGTTTGGTTCTGTTCTCTGTCTCCCCCTTTTAGACTGTGAGCCCACTGTTGGGTAGGGACTGTCTCTATGTGTTGCCAATTTGTACTTCCCAAGCGCTTAGTACAGTGCTCTGCACATAGTAAGCGCTCAATAAATACAATTGATTGATTGATTGATTGATTGGATGGGGCACAAGGTGTCTGCACGGGACTTGCTGCTGTTCAGGAAGGAGGGAGATCGATCCTTTTTTAATGGTATGTGATAAACACCAAATTATCAGGCACTGTACTAAGCACTCATGTAGATATAATCAATCAATCAATCATATTTATTGAACACTTACTATGTGCAGAGCACTGTACTAAGCGCTTGGGAAGTACAAATTGGCAACGTATAGAGACAGTCCCTACCCAACTGTGGGCTCACAGTCTAAAAGGGGGAGAAAAGGGGGATATAAGGTAATCAGTCCACATGGGGCTTACAGGCTTATTCCCTATTTGACAGATGAGGTCAACTGAGGCCCAGAGAAGTTAAGTGACTTGCCCAAGATCACCTAGCAGGCAAAGCCGGGATAAGAACCCAGGTCCCTCTAACTCCCAGGCCCAAGCTGTATCCACTAGACCACACTGCTTCCTTTGAGGGGAACTTAGTGAGGTAGCTGTCATCCTAGGTTACTCTCTAGAGGTTCTTTTGGGAGGTCTGAAGGAGGGGACCCTAGTTTTTTCCCCACTTACCAAATTCATAAGTCCTCTGGGGAGCCAAGAGCCATCTGAAGTCCCCTACTGCTTCCTCCCCTTAAAAGTGAGATTTGCCAGAGAAGAGTAGGTGGTCCGGCTAGAATGGTACCGGTCCTTGGGACTATCTTGGACTTAATGTAACCTCCCAAGTGTCTGGGAATAATTTGAAACTGCCCTCGGGTGTTTGAGGGTGTAGGTGCTTTTGCCATTTGGCCACAGCTCAGTGCCTGGGGGACTTCCCCTAGCTGGACACGAAAATACCCTCCAAAAAACCACACATGACTGAATTACTGTTTCTCCCTACCTAATGGGGAAAGGTGAGCCCACTGTTGGGTAGGGACTGTCTCTATATGTTGCCAATTTGTACTTCCCAAGCACTTAGTACAGTGCTCTGCACATAGTAAGCACTCAATAAATACGATTGATGATGATGATGATGATATACCTATGAAGATGTGTATACGGAAATAAATCTACCTGTCTTCTGTGTTCTAAGCTAGCTATGACAGGGAGGTCAGATCCTGGCTGGCAGGGGTCACCCAAAAGAATTGAGCTCTATATTATGGAGAAGCAGCATGGTCTAGTGATTAGAGCATGGGCCTGGGAATCAGAAGGTCATGGGCTCTAATCCCAGCTCTGCCACTTGTCTTCTGTGTGACCTTGAGCTAGTCACTTCATTTCTCTGGGCCTCAATTGCTTCAACTGTAAAATGGAGATTAAGACTGTGAGCCCAATGTGGGACAGGGACTGTGTCCAACCCCATTTGTTTGATTTCCCACCAGAGCTTAGTATAGTGCCTGGCACATAGTAAGTGCTTAACTAATACCACAATTATTATTATTGCCTATGAAGGTATATGTGGGAGGGGATTCCAGGATACAAGCTGTTATATACGCTTGGCTTCCTTAGGCTTCCTATTGATCTAGAGATACGTAATGATTCTATGAAACAGTTCATAATCATCTGCAAGTTTTCTTGCATACACGATTCCAGAGCACAGATATCACCATCCAGCAGTTCCTAGGAGACTACTTCAAAGAGTTTTGTTAATGCCAGGGACCATAATAAAGAGCCAGCTGCAGGCGCCTCAGGCATGAGGCTCAAGGATGAAAGCCTTGGCATAGCTGGGAGAAATCAAGACTAATGATCAGGAAGTTCTTGAAGGCTGAGATCCTTGGGAGCAGATGAATTCACCAGGGCAGAACAACCGACCAAATCATATTCTATTATACCTCTCTGTTTTGCATCTGAATGCTGGTGTTAGATTAGTGACTGCATCTTATTTTTTTTTTCATTTCCTTAACATCTATAGCTATATTTTCAGTGTATGCCCTTCAGGTTCAAAGTGACCCTGCTGATGGTGAGGTTTTATCAGCATGTGCATGTGTTGCTGACAAGACCAATGAATACATGGTTCGGCAATCCCTTCCCCCATTGTCCCTCTGTAGTGACTAAGCCTTGCTGTTCTATTATATTTGCTACTCTCAGTGATTGGCGCTGTATTTATTTGTCTCTCCTGGTGTCACAATCTTCTAAAAGTCTCTGTCCATGACAGTAAATCCTGGTTCTGATCTGTTATTTGTGGCTCTCTCTCTACTACCCATTGCTATTCCACATTATTTGAGGTTTTGCTTTATATAATTATTATTGTATTTATTAAACACTTTCTATATACCTAGCACTGTTCTAAGCACTGGGGTAGTACAAAGTTAATCAGGTTGGATACAGTCCCTGTCCCACATGGGCCTCACAGTCTAAGCAGGAAGGAGAGCAGGTATTTAATCCCCATTTTAAAGATGAGGAAATTGAGGAACTGAGAAGCAAAGTGACTTGTCCAAGATTACACAGCAAGCAGTTAGCAGAGCTAGGATTAGAACTTGGGTCCTCTGTTTCCCAGGATTGTGATCTTTCCCTAGGCCATTTTGCTTCATTAAAGAGTTGCTTCTATATACCTACTTTATGGTTTCCACATTTTAATTCACCGTAAGGCAGATATTTAGGTGCAGTCAGTTTGGCCATAACGCAGAGGCCATGTTCCTAAAGAACCTCTCCCTCAGTCAATTTTGCATTGTCATATTCATGTGGTGTTTGCGGCCGGGCACTGCACAAAATCATTTCTTCCAGCACTCCATCCTGCAGTATCCAGACAAATACGTAATTCTGGAAAGATGTTCCCTAATTCTGTAAGCTCCTTGAGGGCAGGATTGTGCCTACCAACTGTACTGTACTCTCCCAAGCCTTTAGGCCAGTGCTCTGCACACAGTAAGCACTGAATAAATACCAAGGATTTACTGATTCTGTGAAAACATTCCACCCAAAATGCACACAGAAAACTATTCTCCTTACATGACCTGCACATGATCGCACCTCAGAGCCATAGAAAAGTTGGACACTACAAATGGCTTGAATCCTGAGGCTGTGCTGATACTGTACTAATGGGAAAATTACAGGACCCCCTATATTTCTCAATTTGGTTTTGCACTTCCTTGTCTATCCTTCTAGCATTGGATAGTGTGCTACCCTGATAACAGAATTCAGTGATAATATTGAACAGGGATTCTTGATCATCTCCGTAGCCTGCATAAACACTATTGGTAATCAATCAATAATAATAATAATGTTGGTATTTGTAAAGCACTGACTATGTGCCAAGCACTGTTCTAAGCACTGGATAGATACAAGTTTATCAGGTTGTCCCACGCGGGGCTCACAGTCTTAATCCCCATTTTTCAGATGAGGTAACTGAGGCACCGAGATGTTAAGTGGCTTGCCCAAAGTCACACAGCAGACAAGTGGCGGAGACAGGATTAGAACTCGTGACCTCTGACTCCCAAGCCCGTGCTCTTTCCACTAAGCCACGCTGCTTCTCTTAATCTATCAATAGTAATGCAATCTTTTTCAAACTGACTGAAGACTGTAAGCTCCCTGTTGGCAGGGGATCACATCTACTAATTCTACTGTATGCTACTCTCCCAGTACAGTGCTCTGTCCACAGTAAGCACTCAATAAATACCACTGATTGTTCAACTGCCAGCCCATAATGCTTGGATCATTCTGAGAAGTGATTTTTGTCATCTGCATGTTGGTCTACCTATTTATTTTGATTCTTGGGAAAGAAAGCATTATTGTCATTTCACCTTCAGACCTCACTGCCCTGATTACTAAATAGAATTACCGGCTCTTCGAGTCATGGGGTGTTATGCCTAAATATGTTAGGCATGCTCTTCACATTTCTTTATAACTTTCTACTGTTGAGTTGACCATCTGGGAATAAAATTCCCAATTCCAAATAAACTACTTTAAATTTGCACAGACTTGATTCATGTCTGTGGCTTAAGAGATGGAGTTAACTTTGCGGTTTCTACAGCCTTGAGTGGAGAGAGCCACTTGCTACTTGCATGAGAAACAGCATGGCTTAGTGGAAAGAGCACGGGCTTGGGAGTCAGAGGTCTTGGGTTCTAATCCCGGCTCTACCACTTAACAGCTGTTTGAATTTGGGCAAGTCACTTAACTTCTCAGTTACCTCATCTGTAAAATGGGGATTAAGACTGTGAGCCCCATGTGGGATGACCTGATTACACTGTATCTATCCCAGCACTTAGAACAGTGCTTGGCACATAGTAAGCACTTAACAAATATCATCATTATTATTATAATTATTATTATTACCCAGCACCAGGCTTGCTGATGGTCCATACCTTGATTCAGTTCATTCTATCATAATTATTGAGTCCTACTGAAGGCTCACCTCTTCTAAGCCTCCCCTTTCCTCTGCTTCCCCTACCTCCATCACCCCAACTTCCTCCCTTTGCTTTACCCCCGTCCCCACACCACATATATGTACATATTTGTATGTGTATATGTGTATCTATGTAAATATTTATAATCCTATTTATTTATATTAATAATGTGTATATATCTCTGCTTCTATATATTTATATTGATGCTATTGATTCCTGTTTACTTGTTTTGATGCCTGTCTCCTCCCTTCTAGACTGTGAGCCCATTGTGGGCAGGGATTGTCTCTGTTGCTGAATCGTACTTTCCAAGCACTTAGTACAGTGCTTTGCACACAGTAAACACTCAACAAATGATTGAATGAATGAATATTGAATGGTGTGCAGAGCACTGTACTAAACTCTTGGGAGAGAACAATAAATTTATAATAATAATGGCATTTGTTAAGCACTTACTATGTGCAAAGCACTGTTCTAAGCACCGGAATGAGGTAACTGAGGCCCAGAGAAGTTAAGTGACTTGCCCAGAGTCACACAGCTTACAAGTGGAGGAGCTGGGATTAGAACCCATGACCTCTGGCTCCCAAGCCCGGGCTCTTTCCACTGAGCCACGCTGCTTCTACACAACTGTGTCCACTGTGGCTGCAGCCCGAAACACTGAAGCAGTGATGCCCTGGGGCAGAGACACACCGTAGTCCTCCACCATATAGGCACCGACAATTTTTGCTCATTCTTATGGACTGTCTGTAAATTGATGGGGGGGTTGGCATCCTAGATGCATGAAATTTTGGCAGCAGCTGTGGTGGCAGGCACAGCTGCATGAATTTATGGGCAATCGGCAACCTGCTAGACACCCAAAACAAATTAAGACTATAAAATAGCTAAGAAGTAAAAATGCTAAGGTGCTCAGAGAGCCACGTTTTGGGTGAGCCAAAACTGTTTTCTTTACCCACTCCCCATTTACCTTAATGATTTGAACCCACAAGGGATGGGATAAATTATCCAATAGAAATAATAATAACAGTGGTATTTTTTAAGTACTTACTATGTGCCAGACACTCTTCTAAGTGCTGGGGTGGATACAAGCAAACTGGGTTGGACACAGTCCCTGTCCCACTGGGGCTCACAGTCTTAATCCCCATTTTACAATTACTACATCAGCCTCATTTCTGATCTCCCATCCTCCTGTCTCTCCCCGCTTCAGTCTATACTTCACTCTGCTGCCTGGATTATCTTTGTAGAGAAACACTCTGGGCATGTCACTCCCCTCCTCAAAAATCTCCAGTGGCTGCCTGTCAACCTATGCATCAAGCAAAAACTCCTCACTCTCGGCTTCAAGGCTGTCCATCACCTTGCCCCCTCCTACCTCACCTCCCTTCTCTCCTTCTACAGCCCTCTGCTCCTCTGCCGTTAACCTCCTCACTGTGCCTTGTTCTCACCTGTCCCACCATCGACCCCCAGCCCACGTCCTCCCCCTGGCCTGGAATGCCCTCCCTTCACACATCCGCCAAGCTAGCTCTCTTCCTCTCTTCAAAGCCCTACTGAGAGCTCACCTCCTCCAGGAGGCCTTCCCAGACTGAGCCCCCTTTTTCCTTTCCTTCTCCCCATCCCCCCACCCTACCTCCTTCCCCTCCCCAGAGCACCTGTATATATTTGTACAGATTTATTACTCTATTTTACTTGTACATATTTACTCTGCTATTTATTTTTTTAATGATGTGCATGTAGCTATAATTCTATTTATTCTGACTATTTTGACACTGTCTATATGTTTTGTTTTGTTGTCTGTCTCCCCCTTCTAGACTGTGAGCCTGTTGTTGGGTAGGGACCGTCTCTATATGTTGCCGACTTGGACTTCCCAAGCGCTTAGTACAGTGCTCTGCACACAGTAAGCGCTCAATAAATACGATAGAGACAGAGAAGTGAAGTGACTTGCCCAAGGTCATTCAGCAGACAAGTGGCAGAGGCAGGATTAGATCCCAGGTCCTTCTTACTCCCAAGCCCATGCTCTAGTCACCTGGCCAGGGTACTTCTGCAAGGAACTCCTTTGTGAGGAAAGGAGGGGAAGAATCCCTACTCCTTCTGAAAAAAAAGAAACAATCTTTTGCAATTTGTAGAGTGCAGCTTTGAGTTATGACTGAACCCCAAATTGACAAAAAAGAAGAAAGAAAGGCAGGAATAGTGTAATGGTTGCCTGTTGTGTCCCTCTGAAGGGACCCTGCCCACTGATGCAAGCCTAGCGACTGACCTGAAGGGTGTTTCATTAAAAATCCAACATTTGTCTTGTAACCAAACACTTGGGTGGGCTAGTGTATCCTCTTGTTGTTCTTACTGAATGCAAAGGCAAATCCTGAATTGAGGAAAAACCCAGCAGGAGTATCAGGCTCCCAGTTCTCTGGTTCCCCTGAGGAGACCTCTCAAGGAACTGAACTCGCTGGGATTAGATGAACATAAACTTAAGTGAAAAATCCCTACACCTTAAATCTATTGTCATTTAAAGAGGGGTAGGGGGGCGGCCCTTCAAATTCCAAATAGCATATCTATTGCAAGGAAATTTATAGCTGTCGCAAAGAACCAAATTAGTCCCTGTGAATGCCTGATCTAAAAATATTTTATTGTGCTGTCAGTGCAGAGCCAGCTTGAAGAGGGAATTCTAACAGGGCTAAAGTTAGAAGAGGGATGCTCACCTGATTTCAGATGCAGTTCTTTTTGTGGATCCAGTGGCCATCATGGACATAAAGAAGGTGGAAATGCCCTGAGCATAATGGAAATCCCCTCAGAGTTCAAATGAACAGCTAAACTATACTTAGGGAAAATCATGATGCTCTCAACCTGGACCAATCCCCCTCTATTTCACATGCACATTCTGTGAGCACAGTTGCAAATTTCTCTATCAGCCCCAAGGACCCCAAATTTGAATGGCAAATATGAGGGGAGGAAGAGCTGCCATTGTTTGGCGGGGGAAAAAAGTTAAAAACCTTTCTATTAATATTATAAAGTATCAACACATAATGGTCTTTTCAATTGCAATTTGCAACCTCAAACTGTAAGGGCACACTGTGAAACACCAATGTCAGCTCAGGAGCTGTACAGTCATACACACAAAGCGAAACGAGTGAGGGAACAAAAAGGTGGCATGGAGCTGAAAATAAAAGATAAGCTAAAGAAAGAGAGGGAAAGAGAGAGAGAGAGATGTATTGGAATGGAACTATTGGATTCAATCTCCTAGGATATCATCAATTCCTGCCTGATAATGTCACGGCCCAGAAATGACCTCGGGTTTTCAGATGGTTGACAAAATGGCCACCTCAGGGCCCTGCCAACAGAGGAGGAGGAAATAGCTACCAGGTGAGATTCTGTGGGCCAAAAATGAGAACCCAAGGAAAGTAGCCAAATGAAAACCAATCAGGTCAAAAATCCATTCTTTATCATTTATGACATGCAGGCCAAGATATTTCAAGGGGACTTTACCCACAGAAAACAGTGAGGAAAGACTGTCCCTCAAAATGGCTTCCCAACCCAGTATACAGCCTGAGAGCTTAGTCCCAGCTGCCTCCTAGTTCCAGCACACTCAGTTCCACCCTTTCCAATATTTCCATTACGCATTTTGGCTAGAATGGGATTAGGAAATATGAGCACATTCTTTCCAGAGCTCAAGTCTGTTTGGGCTCGGCCTGCCGCATTCTCAAAGAAACTGTCTGCACGTACTATACGTGTCATCGGAATAGGTGAGTTTCCTCCAGATCGCAACCCTCACGGCCCAGGGGAGCTGGGAATGTCAGCAGGATGAAACTGAACGTAGGAAGTGGCAGGCACTGCAGGTCACACAGCGGTCTCTCCAACCTCATCAGTGCCCCCAGGAAATAACACCGTCAGCAGCGGCATCACTTTCAAATATGGAGGATAATGAATGACACTGTTGATTCAATTTGTCCTTTCCCTCAGCAGAGAACTTTTCCGGCTGTCAGCTTTATGGATTTATGAGCGCTATGGCGAGTTGGGACCACGTACACATTACTTTGGCTTTTGGGCTGTTTGTTTCGAAAGAAATGTTTGAATTGAACTATTTGGTGGAAAAAAAGCAAACACACTTGGCAGTCAGAATGGCTTTCTTAAATTGAAAGGAAGGAACAGAAAGGAAAAAGAAGAAATAAAATGTGCCATTATTCTACAGTCCTTAAATTAATGACAGGAAATGTCAGCATTTACAGTGAGAAAATATTACATAGCAAAAAACTATCACATGCTCTTTGTTATTAGCTTGATAGTTTTGTCCTGCAACACATTTTTCCCAAGCAGCTGGCATGGGCACACTGTCTAATAGCCTGATCATACTGAATCAGTATTAGTAAAATGGATCCCTACAGCTTATGGATGAGAGCCACTCAGGTCAGTCCCCGTTACTGAACACACCTAATACTGTGTTCTAAATTTCCTGCAACTATTCAAATGGAAGCTTGAAAAGAAAAATTGCCTCTCCCTCCAAAGCCCTAAAACAAAACAAAAAAAAAAGGCACCATATTGCCACTTTAGGGACCCATTTGTTCCCTGCTGTTGCTATTTCATATGTCATTTCAGTCCTGCAGTTAGCTATAAAGCAAATCTTTTCTTTTCCCAGAGAGGAATAAGAGATGCCTGAAGGGAAACAAGAATGGAAAGCATCCTTAAAATGACTGATTTACAATTGGCAAGGAGATACAATATGAACATTATGGCTTTCTCATTGTGAGCATCACATTCGCAGCTCGTTCAGGGCTCTTACTCTAAAAGCACCCCCACAGCCTCGCTGATGGCCCCAGGGAGCGTGTGGCATGAAAGCGGCCCTGTGGCCTCAGACACGGGAGAGAAGTTTCTGGGAGGGAGGGGTGAGTGAGCTTGGAAAGAAATGTAGAAGAGGAAAGTGGGGTGACTGACTAGAATGGCGCCTCGTGCCTCTGCTCTTGTGTATGCTCTCTCCCTCCCTCTCTGAATTAAGCCCTGGGGTAGACACCAGATAAACTTACTGTATAGCTCCTGTCCCATGTAGGGCTCACAGTCTAAAGGAATGTGGTGAAGTTCTTGGTCCAGTGTTGATGGACATAGATCCAATATAAGCAATATTTTAGTCATTTGCCATAACATGCTCACATAACATGCAGCAAAACCCAGTCTTCTAGACTGTGAGCCCGTTGTTGGGTAGGGACCGTCTCTATATGTTGCTGACTTGTACTTCCCAAGCGCTTAGTACAGTGCTCTGCACCCAGTAAGCACTCAATAAATACAATTGAATGAATGAATGAATGAATGAAAAGCTCACACAACCTCATGGTCCCAAAATCAAATTTTTCTAAGAACTGGGCTCTGGCAACAGTCCTATTAAACCTCCACTTCTCTTTCAACAAATATTAGCAGGAGCAGCATAGGGTGTTAAAATTGAAGCAAAACCCACCATCTGAATAATAATAATTTAAAAAACCTATAATAATGTTCAGCTCCACTGTGTTTAGGGGGATAAGATTTGGCATTCACCTGTGAGATCCATCTTCTTCCTAACTAGGAGGAAAAGATTTCTGTGGGCAAAAAGCAACAGTGACTACTGCCATTTAATGAATAAAAGGGGTTGAAGAACACTCGGCTAACACATAAGACTGTGGAAATGTTCCAGTGGTGCGAGATTCCATTTTATGCTCCAGGCTCCAGTGTTGTGGAGTCTTTTTTGTTGGCCTGGTTTCAAAATTAATCCTAGATGCATAAACCTGAATAACATTTTTCAATGAAGTGTCACAAGCTTTAATTTGGATTTAATTAACTAGTTTCTATTAGGCTTATTATATACCCGCCAATTTTGGAAAGAGCACCCACTGAGGCTTATGAATATGCAAAACATAAGTCTGTTTGGCATTGAAGAAACTGAAAACTTAGTTGCGGCAATGAAGATGTAATTATATTTTTTTAATAATCAATTACCCTGTAAGCATCCTGATTAGCATTTAACGAGAGCTATGCACTGTCAAATGAGATAACTACATACAGCAGCTTTTGTACAGGTTACCTGTGAACGCTCCCTCTAACAGCACTTTTAACATAAATCTAAAACTATTTGTCAGGACGTTTTTGAGGCAAGTCAGAGGGGTTCTCCCACAACAATGTGTTTGTTTGGGGCTGAAAGCAAGGAAGTTTCCTCCTCCCACTGATTGGCAGGTGGAGGGGAGAAAACAAATAAACTTTAAATTCCTGGACCCAAAGAAGGCAGACCAAAGAGATAAGACCCTGGATAGCCTCTGTTCCCAGATCCTGAAGAAATAAAAAAGAAGAGTTAAAAGTCTGGCTATTGCTCTCAAGTCAGTCAACTGCAGTGTTTAAGAGGACAGAAAGGAATCTAGGGGAAGAGATAGGAAAGTCCACCTTGGGTACTAATTTAGGTCGAAGACAAGTCAGCAATATGTGGACAGGCAGGGGAAAAGAGTGAGGAGGAACACCAATCAATAGTATTTCAATCAAGCGTATTTATTGAGTCCTCATAACAAAAAGAGCACTGTACTAAGCAGTTGAGAGAACAAAATATAACAGCATCGACAATAACTTTCTCTGCCCACAAGGAGCTTACAGTCCAGAGAAAACCACCTAGCTACTATCAAAAGCACATATCCAAGTATTTCCTTTATAAGCAATAAATATACCTGAAAATTATAAGCTCCTTGAGAGCAAGTAATGTGTTTATCAACTCTGTTGTACTCACCCAGACTTTTAGTAGTGATGGAGACAGAGCAAGTGCTCAAAAGATACCACTGATTGATTGATTGAAACATACTGACCATTTAAAGAGAACAGAGTTCAGTTACCACAGCTGAATTGTACATTTATATATGCTTTTTTCCTGTAATGGTTAAATATTTCACACTCACAGTCCTTGTGAAGTTAATATGAAAAATTGTGACTCTAAATATACAGAAGTGTAAGGATCAAGAAAATTGCCATGGGATGTGTTTTGTTGTGACTGAAATTTATTAAAGAGGAAAAATTATTGAAAAACAGAAAATAATTTAAATAAGTCTCAGCTGCTGTGAACAGAACATATTTCTTGTACTGCATGTTATTGTTGATTAATATATGCTCGGTTTCTTTGCTTAATTTCCTTCAGAAAACATAAATTGTTAAATTCCACTTAGCCACTTCCAGAGCAAAAGTTGGAAATTCAATCACTAGTGTTGTAAAACCAGACTGCCAAAATCTACAATTTATTTTGGAAATCTCCTTCTGAGAGGGAGTCCTCTGGACTAAATTCATATCCACAAGCCAAGAACTTGTAAATCCTTATCTGGTTAAGCTGCATATTTTTAAAATGGTATTTTTTAAGTGCTTACTATGTGTTAAGCACTGTTCTAACTGTTGGGGTAGATACAAGTTAATCAGGTCAGAAACAGTCCCTGTCCCACAGGGGGCTCATAGTCTAAGTTTTGAATAATCCTTATTTTACAGTTGAGAAAACTGAGGCATCGAGAAGTTAAGTGACTTGCCCAAGGTCACCCAGCAGTCAAATGGCAGAGACAGGATTAGAACCCAGGTCATTTGATTCCTAGGCCCATGTTTTTTCCACTAGTCCATGCTGCTTTCCCAATATGTTGATCAAGTCACTAAACCTAGCGCTACAGTGGAGAAAACAGAAAGCATAACACACATCCTCCACCCTCAATAAAAACATACATTTCCTTGGTCTATCTTCTCATTGTTATCCTCCCCTAAAAAAACCTATTTTGACCCATTTATTTCTCCCTGTTTGAGAGACGGAGATTTATGGGCAGGTACGGCTAGTTTCTCTGGGCATCCACCCAGTAAGCCTCCCAAAGAAGTGGATTTTATTGTTCAAGCAAATCTTCCAAAATGCATTCTCCAGAGTTAGATACTCTTGGACTTTCCTGATTTCAGGGCCAGACTTGCATTAGCTATTCCCCAGGGCAAAATGGAAGTTCACCTTTGCTTTCCAAATGGTACTCCTCCATGAGGTCTTTTACAACACCACATTCTGTTGCCAGCTTTCGGCCCCTGTGTCTGAGGTGCCCTGACCATCTTGGCCGGTCCTTTCTTCAAGCGATACAAGCAACCTCAAATTCTACATTACCCTGGACCCCTCCTGACACCTTCACAACTTGGATGGACCTGAAGCAGCATGGCATAGTGAGTCCCACATGGGACAACCTCATCACCTTGTATCCCCCCACAGTGCTTAGAACAGTGCTTTGCACATAGTAAGTGCTTAACAAATACCATTATTATTATTATTATTATAAAGCATGGGCATGAGAGTCAGGAGGTCATGGGTTCTAATCCTGTCTCTATCACTTGTCTGCTGTGTGACCTTGGACTAGTCACTTCACTTCTGTGCTTCAGTTACCTCATTTGTAAAATGGGAAATGAGACTGTGAGCCCCATATGGGACAGGGACTGTGTCCAGCCCAATTTGCTTGTATCCACCCCAGTGTTTAATACAGAGCCTGGCACATGGTAAGCGCTTAACAAATACCATAATTATTATATTATAGCATACACTGTATCACTGTATTTTGCTGCTGGTAGCAGTAATGCAATTTACTGAGTGCCCATAGGTAGCAATGCATTGAATTAAATGCTCTGGAAACATGAATTAGAGAAGTGATACATTTCCTACCCACAGGAAGATTACATGTTCTACTGCACCTTGCTGCTAAGCACCCTTCACCTCCAAACCAAGATTGAATCAACCAATAGCATTTATTGAGCACTTACCTGTGCAGAGCACTGTAGTAAGTTCTTGAGAGAGTACAACACGAGTTGGTAAACATATTCCCTTCCCACAACGAACTTTCAGTCTAGAGGGAAAGGTTGAAGAAGGGAAGAAGGGTTTTGGACACTATTAGAAAAATATATAAAGGCCAGAGATCAACCAGGATGTATATAAGAAGCCAAAATGCATGCTGCACTTGTAAATGTATCCCCTAAAATAACTAAGAAGGGCAAATCCAACTACAGCATATTTGCAGCAAGAGGATACCAAAGTGGCTTTCCCAGAGAAACAGTTTTGATGATCTTCTATTGCTGGATAGAGCACAGAACAAGAGGGACCAGAGAAGGGGAAATGGATTTATATTAACCACTCAATAAATACGATTTAATGAATATTATAGCTCTGCCACAGAACAGAGAGAAATTAACTATTTGTGCTTCACTGACAAGTCTAGAATAGGACCTTGAAGTGAGCAGAAATCAACTGATTCCTACTTCCAAGGTCATCCACCTGCATTTACCAAACACTAACATACATATAAGAACGACCACACCAGGAGGTCTGGAGTTGGAATCAACCAACAGTGTATGGATTACATAGCAATAAGCATTAAAATACTTCACCATTTATCTCAACAATAGACCATTACTTCAATAATTGGCTAAAGCTTCAGTGGTACTGGTACTGATCTCCAGTTACTACTCCTAAATTAAAAATTGTTGCTGCTCAAAAAAGACCAAGTTTTAAAACTCAAAAACTAATGCAACCCCAAGGAACCAAGTACAGAAATTACCCACATTAACCTCAAATATAATTCTTCCAGGAGAATGATCGATGGACAATGAATTACTTATATTGTCTCTCTCTCTCTCTCTCTCTCTCTCTCTCTCTTTCTCTCTCTCTCTATATATCTACATCTATATACCCCTCTCTTTCTATATGGATATATATAGAGAGACAAGATAAGTAATGGATATATAGATATATGGGGGTTTATGGCTTCTGGGTTACTGCTTGTTAGCCCCATAATTTTCTGAGACAGTTTCTAGCTAGTGAATGGCCGCGGGGCCTGGGCTGGGGCTGGGGAAGAGAAATGTAGGGTCATCATCATCATCAGTGGTATTTGTTGAGTGCTTACTGTGTGCAGAGCACTGCACTAAGCACTTGGAAGAGTAAAACACAATAGAGTTGGTAAGCACATTCTTTGCCCACAACAAGTTTACAACATACTAGTGTGCTGAGAGTAGCAAGAAATGTCTGTACAAAACATTGGCTTTTGGGGGAAAGTGCTATTGGTCACCCCAGGCCCAACTCCAATCTCAGCCCCTGAGTTTCGAAAGGAGGGGAGATCATTCAGTGGCTGTTCACCTCCCGGGTGCTCACTACAAAACAGCCACAAACATGTCTCCTTACCCTCCCGAACTCAGATTAGACTGGGAGTCCCCTTTGGGAGAGGGACTCTATCTGACCTAATTAACTTCTGAGTACCCCCAGCTCTTTGTTTAGACCAGTGCTTGACACATATTAAGCACTTAACAAAAACCATTAAAAAAACAAACACACTCATACACCCACATTTGTACTGTCACACATACCCATGTACACAGAGGCAGAGTGGAATTCTTACCCATCAGGGAGATTGAACCAGAGAGGACTGAAGCAATCCCATGACCAGAGAAGATAGGTCAGATGGCTGTAAGTGTTGCTACTGCTGGAGCCAAAACTCTGGCTGATTTGAAATCCTGGCATGGATCCAGGTGGAGGAAGAAGTAGGGCTGCAATTGCAGTTGAAAATATTTTGCAAATATTTGCAGTTGCAAAGATAAAAATCTTTCGCAGGTGTCTGTTTTGATGCCTAATCCCTCTGGCTCCAGGAAGCTGCAGAATAGAGTTGGGAACTCCTTTCCCACCTCTGGTTGGAGCTCTCGGAGATGGGGCTGCTTCCATTTTCCAGGCAGCTAACTCAACATTGTGACCATGCCAATAGGATGATAATAATAATAATAATAATAATAATAATAATAAAAGTGCTTGCTAAATGTCAGGCACTGTTCTAAGTGCTGGGATGGATACAAAGCTAATCAGATTGGACAGAGTTCCTGTCCCACATGGGGCTCACAGTCTTAGAGAAGGAGCGTGGCTCAGTGGACAGAGCATGGGCTTGTGAGTCAGAGGTCATGGGTTCTAATCCCGGCTCCACTACGTGTCTGCTGTGTGACCTCGGGCAAGTCACTTAACTTCTCTGAGCCTCAGTTACCTCATCTGTAAAATGGAGACTATGACTGTGAACCCCACGTGGGACAACCTGATCTCCCTGTATCCCCCCCCAGCTTTGCACATAGTAACCGCTTAACAAATGCCATTATTATTAGTATTATTATTATTAAATATGCTTTCCTGTCCTGCTGTGTTCAGTGGAGGGTCTCCCAGGTTCTTCAGCCATTGCCTCATCCCTCTCTCCCGCCCCCACCCCCGGGATACTAACTGTCCAAGTGCCTGTGCTGACTACTTGAGAAACTGGGCCAAAATTGCAGGGTTTCAGTCCAGCCAATAGAAATTGCTGCAGTGGCAGTAAGAGCATCTATAACCATTTGAAATGCCTTCCCCTTTCACAGGGGTTGCCTTTCTGCACTGAGAATTTATCTGTATCTCAGTCTCTAGCAGTGTGGGTGTGGGTGTGCGAATGTATATGTCTGTTTCACTGGGTGCATCAGGGAGAATGTCTATCTGAATGTGAATACTTGTGAATGTTAGTCTGAGTGTGTTGCTGCTTACCTGAATGAGGGTGTCTATCTGTCCTCGTCTTTTTGAAAGACTGTGCATATGTGCAAGGGGTGGTGAACCCAGGAGTAGAGTGAAGCGTTACATGAGGAAGGGAGTAATAGGGACCCAGAAACAGGTTGGGGAGAGTGGAGGAACTGGGAGAGAAAAGGCGACCCAAAAGGGGCCTAAACAAAATTTTACAGCCACCTCTAATTATCTAAAGTCATCCTAAGACCCAATCAACTAAGAGGAAACCCAGAACCTGTTCTGGAAATAGTTTGGAAATAAGCTGAACATGACATATATAATGTGAAATATGTAAAATGGCCTTCAGAGATAACATAACCAGAACATCTCAAATAAGGAGCTCTACTTCTTTACTGACGGTGCCAGTACAATGGCCCAATATATTCATGAAGAGCAAGCACTTGGAACTCATGGAAATGAACATAGATCATGCTGGTAATGAAGAAAAGATTCTAAAAATCTAAACTATTGTCCAATAACACCCTTGAAAAACACAGATACCATTCAACTCAGTGAAATTCAATGCTGTTTTCAGTTTATCCATTGCAATTAGAATCTACATCGACTACCTAGAGGAAAGAAGCTATGATTGCCTAATGGAAATCATGTAATTCACCAGTCCATGCCAAATAAACCTACAAAGAAGCTGAAGTAGAGTGATACAGATCTCCCAGAGCTGTTCACGGACATACCAGAATCATTCTAATGAACTCTCCTGAGAAGAAAAAATCAGTATTGATGATGAGCAACTGATGTACTTCCTCTTCTCTGAAAAACTTGTGTAACGTTTGCATGTAATGCAGCAAAATTGGAAAGGAAGACAAGAATTGCAGGTGAGGTCAGAAAAGGCTGGGCTAGACATGTATTTGGCCTAGAACACCCTCCCTCCTCAAATCCAACAATTACTCTCTCCCCCTTGAAAGGCTTGAAAGCCCTTATTGAAGGTGCATCTCCTTTAATAGGCCTTCCCTGACTAAGCCCCACTTTCCTCTTCTCCCACTCCCTTCTCCTGACTTGCTCTCTTAATTCACCCCCCCTCCCAGCCCCACAGCACTTATGTACATATTTGTAATTTATTTATTTATGTCAATTGTCTGTCTCCCTCTCTAGTGTATAAGCTTGTTGTGGGCAGGGAATGTGTCTATTTATTGTTACATTGTACTCTCCCGAGTGTGTAGTACAGTGCTCTACAAACGGTAAGTGCTCAATAAATACGATTGAATGAATGAATATATCTCCTAAAAGCCAAATGAATGTGCAACAGATATTTGTCCCTCAACCCCTCTGGATCTCAGTTTCCTCAATAAAGTGGGAAAAGAAGCATGGCTCAGTGGAAAGAGGTCGGGCTTTGGAGTCAGAGGTTGTGGGTTCAAATCCCGGCTCTGCCAATTGTCAGCTGTGTGACTTTGAGCAAGTCACTTAACTTCTCTGTGCCTCAGTTACCCCATCTGTAAAATGGGGATTCAGACTGTGAGCCCCCTGTGGAACAACCTGATCACCTTGTAACCTCCCCAGTGTTTAGAACAGTGCTTTGCACATAGTAAGTGCTTAATAAATGCCATAATTATTATTATTATTATAAGGTAACCACTATCCTCCCTCCTTAGAGTCTGAGTCTAGGACAGGGATTGCATCTGATTTGATTGCTTTATCTCTAACCACAAGAGCTTAGCACATAGTAAACACTTAATAATCAATCAATCAATCAATCATATTTATTGAGCGCTTACTGTGTGCAGAACACTATACTAAGCGCTTGGGAAGTACAAGTTGGCAACATATACAGTCCCTACCCAACAGTGGGCTCACAGTCTAGAAGATTATTATTAATAAATAATATTACAATTATTATTGTTATTATCACACTTACCTGCAGGATCCATTCATGTAAATGGTTGAGAAATTGAAGAAGAGAGTAGTAGAATTGAACACTGTACTAGGCACTATTCAGAATAAAGAAAGGTCACATTCCTGCCCACAAAGAGCTTACATTCTAGTGGAAGGGGCAAGCATAAAAATACATACAGCTAGAGTGATTCAAAGAATTTAAGTCAACAGGAAATACTACAGGCAGAGGAAAATGGCATGGATCAGTGTCAGGAAAATCAGTATGCCACTATTGGACAATGAGCTGTCTAGGAAGAAGAAAAGACACTTTCCAACTCCACTTTTTGCCATCAATAATATATGGATTAGAGTGTTAGCTAACAACACATGCCAAGGAAGAGAAGATGCTGTAAAATCAAGAGAAATAGAATTTTCATTTGAAAAGCACATTCCAGTTGAAGAAACCAGGAGTCTTCAAGCAGTACACAAAGTCAAACAAATAGGACATTAAACATAAGTTCACTGGGAGAGCCACTGATCGACTCCCAGCTAACATACTGGATAAAAACAAGAAAAAAGGTTGATGCCGAGGATAGCAACGTGCTGAGCAGATGCAATGGCAAATTGCTTTGGCCAGAGACAGATGCAGCCTGCTTAAGACTGCACTTGTGGAGGTAAAAATGAGGGCTAATCTGATGAAAAAAGGAAAAGATCCTTAATTGCATCTTCCCATTTCAAGGATTGCTTGTCCTCAGAGCCATTTCTGACTCTGGGAAAAGCCTTCACTCCCTTCCTTTGCTGTCACTCCTGCAAAGAACCAGAGCAGGGAAATTTGGGCATTTTAAATGAGGAGAGTGGGAGGACTCAGAAATTCAATTCACTTCCCCTTAAGTCATTTAAAAACCCATTAATTAGTTCCCTTGTGATTGATACTGATCTTATGAGAAGCAGTATGGCCTAGTAGAAAGAGCGTGGCCTGGAAGTCTGAGTGCCTGGGTTCTAATTCTGCCTATGCCATGTCTGCTGTGTGACCTTGGGCAAGTCACTTAACTTCTCTGGGTCTCAGTTCGATCATCTGTAAATTGGGGATTAGGACTGTGAGCCCCACATGAGACAAGAATGGTGTCCAACCTGATTAGCTTGAATCTACTCCAGTGCTTAATACAGTGTCTGACATACAATAAGTGCTTAATACCATTAAAAAAATTGGGGGCTTAAATACTATTGCAGGGTGATGAGGTAGGTATCAATTTAATATTGCATATCTGGAGTTCTAGCCTCTGGAATTCAATTTGCACATTTATGTCAACAATCCGATAGTCTTATACCAAAGTTGAAAGTCCCCCAAATTTGTGAGGAAATCATTTCTGATTGAGAGATGTGGTTTATTGTTGTGAGGGAATAGGGACTGTGTCTGTTAGTTCTCTTGTATTCTAATTGCCCAAGTGTTTATTACAGTGCTCTGCACATAGTAAGTGCTCAATAAATACCATTGATTGATCAAGGCCAGCATATACTGGAAAGAGAAAACAAATCAAACCTAATAAATGCTCCCACAAAATACCTTACTGAATCTCAACCAATTGAAAGTGCTTACTTCCATCAATATGATCTGCAACCCTGAATCCTTGTCCATATGCCTGAGTGCAGGCAGTGCTTACTAATAACATTCAATCACAATAATATGCTTAGCTACGTGGTGCCGTATCAGGTCACTGAAATTTCCCTGTTAGAAATTTTACCTCAGAAAAAGACTGTTCAGTTCATTTGTTAGATTCGGGCACGTTTTCGTTCGTTCAATTCAACATGTATATCTTGCTAAAGTTTGTCTTCCTATATAATTTATATATTCTAAATCTTTTAGCATAATGATCCTTTGAAAAAATATCCATAATGGAAAGTCCTGGTGACTATCGGTTCACAGTGTCTCTTATGATTATGAATGTCCGTTGGGGCCATTGTGACTGGAGAACCAGTATGGCATCTCGTGGGGTGGACAGACTCAGCAGGAACCATGAAAATAGCTGGCTGATGCGGGCGGTCAAGACATCAACAGCTACCAAGGTGGCTACCCAGGCAACTGCCTGCTCGGTTGTGACACTACAGCACAGCATTGCCACTATGCTGGGGCCATTCTGGCCATAAAATTATTTCCAGACTGCACAATGTGCTGCTCCCTGCTACCTTACTCATTTTGTGCAGCCTCTGCCCTAGAGAGCACTTAGCTGACAGGAACAAGAGAGCACGAGTGGCATACTAACACTATAGCCCATTCTTTCACTCCGTTCTTCAAGTCCGGAAGTCTTAATGACTGGACCCAGGCTTATCCATCATTTACAATGGGAGTCTCCATCATTGCCATTAGGATGAAAGACTCTGTTTGAATACTGCACTCATTTTAAAGCTAAATCTTTTAAATAGCCTTGCAGATGGGTGAAACATTTCAGTTCACAGAAATGATCAGCCCACAAATTTTTCACCGGATGTTTCCACCAACACCATCGTCATTAACAAGGTTGCAGCGGATAGCCAGGTATTGATCCTAAAGAAGTCCAGTATCATTGCTTTCCCTCAGCACAATTTCTTTTGGGTCATGTGTTATTTCTTTCAGTTTCTGGTTCAGAAGAGTGGATGGGAGAGGACTAATGAGTAAAATATTTTTTTGAGAAACCATTATGTTTTGTAGCTATCTTGCAGTCGTCTCCAAGATGCAACAACATATTGGTACAAGCACAAGTGCATAGACTGTTATGGGCAGGGAATATCTGTTTTATTGTTATACTGTACTCTACCAAGCGTTTAGTATAGTATTCTGCACACAGTAGGTGCTCAATAAATACAATTGACTGACTGATGTGTGTAGATGAACTCCTCCTACAGCAAATATGCCTATTCCACCTCTGCTTACAACCACACCCAAGCCACCACTGGAAATTGCTAAAACTTTAAGATTAAGGTAAGGGCAGTTTATCCTAAGTACATTAACACCAGGATTGCATAGGATCTCAGATGTGGAACTTTTTTTTTGTTTATTTTAAGTGGGCATGAGAAAGCTGAGAAATGTGCCTTGAGCTGACATGACATGAGAAATCTCGGTGCCACCTTTTTGTTTATCCCTCCAGCCCTTGATGCACAGCACTAAACATTGGATACTGAGTATTTTTGTCTCCTTATCCTTAGGCCAAAATTGGTGTTGAAAGAGCTAAATGAGACAGAATCCCTGAGCTGCTCAGAGAAGGGCAGGGACCAAGACCTTGGATTGAGCTTCTTTGGAACAGCACAAGACTCCCCAGGAATTGATATTCTACTTTAAAGTCCCCACTATCTGATGAAGTGAAGAAGGCAAATTACTGACTGCCCCAGTCCTCAAAGGCAGCTTCAAATGAAGCTCCAGCTTCAAACAGAAAGTGAAGAAACCAACCGCCTCAGGGAGTTGAGGCAGGAGTGGCTGTATGACTCATAAAGATAGAGGTCCTATCATCATTATCATCATTAACGGTATTTAGGTGCTTACTCTGTGCAGAGCACTGTACTAAGCTCTTGAGAGAGTACTATATAACAGTAAAACAGATACATTCTCTGCCCACAACGAGCTTAAAGTCTGTGCACTGGCACTCATTGCATCTTGGAGATATCTGTAGATGGCTACAAAACATAATGGTTTCTCACGAGAATCTTTTACTCATTAAATCTCTCCTATCTACCCTTATGAAACAGATACTGAAAGAAATAAGACATGACTCAGAAGAAATTGTGCTGAGGGAAAGCACTGTTATTGGACTTCTTTGGGATCAATGCCTAGTCATTAACTGCAACCTTGCATAATTAGCAGATGTTCCCTGCCCATAATGAGCTTACGTATGATGAAGTAAAGATGATAGCTGGCAGCCCTTCCCAAGGACATTATGTAACATAATGCAATATTATGGAACTGGGAGGGTGGCAAAATTTTCCCCAAATGCCTGATTTCAGCCCCATTCATTTGGTGATTGAAATCCCCATAGTGGCCTGCACTCCAAGGCAGGGTAGAATAGACAGACTCTAACCGGGTCCCCTCCTTCCTTTACTTTTCCCATCACTTGGCAGTTGAAAAATGCACAGCTGCATAACCGCGGGAGTTGCTACTACCTGAAATGGATTCATGTCCTTCCACCTGACTAGGATTTAGGACAAAAAAAAATTCCTGTCCCATGGGATTTTAGGCCTCCTCTATTCTTTGGTTTTCAGTGCTTTAAGACTAAAGGCACATTGCTAATATTCCACTCCATGCCCCCTGCCAATAATCCAATGAAATATCACTGAACTGACAATTTCCTGGCAGCCTGAATTTTCTTCTCGCAAAACTAAAGAGGTCTGAAAATTCACATGACACCTTGGGTTCAGCTTGTCCATTAAATTGTAATCTATGACAAATACTGCTTTTATAAAAGGTCATTGGAAATGTGCTCAGATTCTATAAACACGTTAAATAATCAGGAGCAAATGTCCTGGCATAAGATTCTAATGGATAGTTAAGTAGTGGGTTCTCAAAGGCAAGACAAGAAAAGAAGACCAGAAGCCAGGTCTAAAGGTCTTGAAGCCGGGGAGTAGGGTGTGGGGCAAGGAGGTAAAACGGTGGTGGTGTAAATCCCTGAATTTCAAAAAGCATTAGAGTTCTATTTGAGCTCCTATAGAGATCCTAGTTCAGTAGTCTTGGCCTTCAGTTCTGATCTCCCCCAGGCATCAAACTCCACATTCACACAAGCATAGAATTCAAATTACACCCAACTAATTAGGTTTGGCAGTTGCCTGGATTTCCATAAATGCGGAGGGACAGTGTTCCCGATAATTAAGCTTCAAAATTAACACCCCATTAAGATAAATGAAGAAAATTCACACCGCCCACTACTTGTTTCTGTCTAGCTGCAGACTCAGCAAGATCTCGTGGATCAATTTACAGTCTCAAGAAACCAGGAGATATTGAAATCATCTGCTACAAATGAACAGTGAACCGAGTTTGAAGAATAAATGAAACTTCTTGAGAAGACTCTAAACTGACAGTTTGTCCCACTTACTTTAATCTCGATTAGTTACTCTCTTGTCTATAAATGAAAATGAGATAAATTTAACAGTTTTCATCCTGTCCAGAGTCTTTGCCTTAGTTCTGGCAACCTTTCTTTCTGACAGACCACCACTCTCCCACCTTCAAAACCTTCCTAAAATCATATCTCTTCCAAGAGGCTTTTCCTGACTAAGCCCTCATTTCCTTTATTTGCCCTCCTTTCTGTATCTCCCATGCACTTAGATTTGAATCCCTTAAACATTTGATATTCAGCGCACTCCCTGCCCCTCACTGCTTATTTACATATCCTTATACTCTCCCATTATCCCTATCTGTAATAATAATAATAATAATAATAATAATAATGGTATTTGTTAAGCACTTTCTATGTGCCAAGCACTGTTCTAAGCACTGGGGTAGATACAAGGTAATCAGGTTGTCCCTTGTGGGGCTCACAGTCTTAATCCCCATTTTATAGATGAGGTAACTGAGGCACTGAAAAGTTAAATGGCTTGCCCAAGGTCACACAGCAGACAAATGGCAGAGTTGGAATTAGAACCCATGTCCTCTGACTCCCAGGCTCTTGCCACTAAGCCACACTAATTTATTATAATGTCTGCCTCCCCCTAATTGTGGTATTTGTTAAGTGCTTACTATTTACCAGGCGCTGCACTAAGAACTGGGGTAATAATTTTAATAATTATGGTATTTGTTTAGCACTTACTATGTTCCAGGCATTGTACTAAGCACTAGGGCAGATACAAGCAAATCAAGTTGGACACAATCGCTGTCCCACATGGGGCTCACAGTCTCCAACCCTATTTTACAGATGAGGTAATTGAGGCCCAGAGAAGTGAAGTGACCTGTCCAAGCTCACACAGCAGACAACTGGAGGAATCCCTGTCCCTCATAGGGCTAACAGTCTAAGAGCGAGGGAGAACAGTTAATGAATCTTCATTTTTCACTTGAGGAAACTGTGGCACTGATAAATGGAATAGCTTGCCCATTCAACAAGCTGGAGACTGGAGACAAGGTTCTGTAGGCTGTAAGATCCTAGTGGACAGGGAACCTGTCTCCCAACTCTTTTGTATTGCACTCTCCCAAGGGCTTAGTACAGTGCTGTGCACACAGTAAGTGCTCAATAAATACCACTGATTGACTGACTGAACAGAGACATATTTCCATTTGTTATACACATTGGTGATTTTTTGAGTAAATCGGTCAAGCTCAGGGAATGGCAAATCAGGTTCCTATCATTTGTAAAGCCAGTGGACTACTGCAAATAGTTGTCTACTAAGACAGTGTGGGTCCTGTAACTTCTCCTTGTCCTTCTATTTCTGGTTTAATTAATGCCCATATGAAATGGGGACAATGCACAGAAGATAAGAGTCTATTTGGGTATTTATAGGGAAATACCTCACTAATTCAGATTAAGGGCTAGGAGGAAACTCAATTTGAATTGGTGAAAAGAAGCAGCATGGCCTAGTAGAAAGAATGCAGGCCAGGGAATCAAAGGACCTGGGTTCTACCTAGATCTGATACTTGTCTGATTGTGTGACCTTGGGCAAGACCTTTACTTTTTTTAAAAGTCTCATTTGTAGAAGATTGATGGGAGTGGGTTTGGATGTGTGGGGTGATGAAGAAGGGGTTCTCCATATGCCTCATCTTTCTTATGTCTCCACTGATGAGGACTCTTGGTTGGTCTTTCAATCAGCCTGAAGGGTTGCTGGACAAAATAGGAGTTTTTTGTGTCTCTCCTCTCATCCTGAATCTCTAGCTAGAAAGGGCTCATGCGTTTATGATCAACATCAATGGAAGTGACAAATGCAAAAGCCAGAGGGACAGAGACTCCTTAACATTTTCAGGAAAGTATCTCTTCTCCGCACACATATTACTATGGGTTACAATTCACAGAGACCCATTGTGAAATTCAAAACCCACCATTTTAAAAGAGCCTTACTTTCCAAGTCAACAGCAATAGATTCTAAATGAAATAGAACATTGGCTTCATGCTTTTCAATTCATTTCATTCATTTCCATATTGTAGCCAATGGGCGACTGGAAAGCTGAAATTAGAACTGAGAGCAAGGCTTTCCTGGTTCCTGAGCTTCATAACATACATTTAAGGTGCCATCTTCTGGCGATTACATTCCTGCACCCCTCAGACACAAGCAGAGATGCTATGTGCAATTCGGCTCAATGTGCCGAACCAGGCCTTTCAGGTGACCTTTGGGATGCTGCTTGTCCATTGAAAGCCAGATGAATGGCTTTCAACACTAACCTAATCAACAAAAACACTTGAGTGTCCAGGAATTAAATGCATGTTTTTTTCTCAGTCAAATATCACTAGCTAAATTCAAGTATTACACCTTCAAACCAGGATCTGCCATTTAAAGCCTCATCACATATCAGGTTATATCCTGTTTCTGAAATATCAGAATGGGTGACCTAATAAAGTTTGTCCATTTCAAGCTACTTAAATCTCAAGTTTTTTTGGGACTCCATGAAAAAAGCATTCATAAAATATAGGTTACCCTCACCACTCGCAGTTTGTCAATTAGGGTTTTGAGTATCACACTTGGTAGTTTGTAGTTCTTCTTGGTTATCATGGTTTGCAGCCACCCTGGGGTGGAGAAAAATCCATCACCCCCACTGAAGCTGTCCCAGTGACTGACTCTGAGACCCCAGTTATCATTTCAGTCCTTCAGAGGTGATAACCATATTTGGGAGGACTGAAAGCAGTAGCGGCCATCTAATCAGTCAGTCAGCCAGTCAGTCAATCATATTTATTGAGCACATATTGTGTGCAAAGCACTGTACAAGAGTTTGGAAGAGTATAATAAACAATAAACGGACACATTCCCCACCCACAACAAGCTTACAGTTAAGAGGTGGGACTGCATCCAAGTCCCACCTAGATACCTTTCTCAGCATTTAGTATAGTGCTCTGCACAAAGTAAACTTCTTATGGTATTTGTTAAAGCACTTACTATGTACCAGGAGTTTTACTAAGTCCTGGGGTAGATGCAAGTTAAGCAGGTTGGATACAGT
Source organism: Tachyglossus aculeatus (assembly GCF_015852505.1). Classification (NCBI taxonomy): domain Eukaryota; kingdom Metazoa; phylum Chordata; class Mammalia; order Monotremata; family Tachyglossidae; genus Tachyglossus; species Tachyglossus aculeatus. The sequence goes on from NC_052067.1 coordinate 27,926,392, forward strand.
CAGTGTCACATATGGGGCTCACAGTCTTCATCTCCATTTTATGTATGAGGGGACTGAGGCACAGAAAAGTAAAGAGACTTGCCCAAGGTCACAATGCAGATAAGTGACAGAGCCAACATTAGAACTCAGGTCCTTCTTAATCAGTCTTAATCCCATTTTACAGATGAAGAAATTGAGGCCCAGAGAAGTCAAATAACTTGTGCAAGGTTAATCAATATATCAATCAATGGCATTTATTGATCTTGCAGTGGTGGGCATCTCTGGGTGTATATGAAATGGCAATGGCCATCTTTGGGAGGATCTGTAATGGCTGCCTTCCCCCCTTCTCCTCCCCGTCCCTGCCCTAACCTCCATCACAATGTCCAGATGATCTGAAGTCAGCGCTGGAGATCTCAAATGCAATATTTCCTCAGAATAGCCATTCCTGCTCATGTGCCTGTATCGACACTGTTTAGACAAACCACATAATAGGGCTCCATTGCTGACATTTAATGAAATGTTTTTACCCTAGAGTTTGTTGCAAAACATTTCAAATTCTGTCCTCTCTCATTCTAGGTTTTAAACTGTTTAGTCCAAGCACTGGACTTCTAACTTGTCTTGCTGATACCAACTGAAAGGATAAAGGTTGATTCAGTTGGCTGTTCATTTTTTTTCCATCATGGCTTGTTTAGAAGTTGAAAGCATTGCTTTCTCTGGAGCCCTGATTGCTCAGTATGTTTCACTGCATTTGTGAATGTGGGGAAGGCGCTTAGTAGCAACTGTGTTTCCACAGCTCTAATTGCTTTGTTTGTAAGGCTCCCGGTAACGAATGCTTTCACGCTTACTGGGGCATGTGAACCCAACTTGTCTGTATTTGTTTCGCTGCTGTAAACAGTGCTAGCTACAATTCTTTCTGATGCTCTGATCATACAAATCCTCACACAGCTGTTTCCCATCTTTTTCCAGGTCCCAGTAATGACACATACTCAGACACTAGTATCGCCACTGAAAAGGGTTAGTTAGCCCCGTTGTTCATGAAAAAAAAACCCAGAGCCATCAGACCAGCCTAAGCCAAATCAGCCCCCATCACATAATGATGTGCTGAATATATTCTGCATTCTTGTTCTAGTAACAAACTATTTCTCATATCCAGTATCTTTCTGTAAAAGCATTTAGAGACAACTCCAAGAAACTGTGAGCAAATCAAATTCACAGCTGTCTCCAAGTGAAAAGTCTTCATGGTTGCAAAAAGACGCTGGGACAAAATGATCTTTAGAGAGTAAGAGTTACAAAACCACACTTAAATGCACTCAAGCCCAAAGCTCTTTTTTTTTTTTCATCAGGAGTAAGGGTGTTTCAGGGGCTAGGGACCATGACAGCAGAGAAAAGCCCTAAATAATGTGGTAACATGGTAAATCACTTTTGCTGTACGATAAATGTTACCATGAGGTTCCACGTCAGGTTCTGGAAAACAATCAGATCTGACTTACACATTGTCCTTCCTATGAACCTTTTCCTTCTCATTATCCTCTATATCTCTATGCAAAATGGATAGCTTCAAATCCATATTTTCAATTCTACCTATCTGTTGACTTCATTTTACCTAAATATTTATAGAAAGAACAGTGTGGCTAAATATTTACTTATTTCTAATTTCCTGGATCTACAAGAAACTGGAAGTGGAGAAGGAAGTGACAGAAATATGCAAAAAAAGGCAAAGGAGGAGGTACCTTTATAAATGGGATGCATTCCTCTGTCCTACATGAGGCCATTGTTTCAAACTCAGTATTTCTTCCACTTAGGCATATTTCATGTTTCCTATTGCTAGAATATAATCTTGTTACTGATCAGCAGCCATAGCAGCAAGCCACTTGGTTATCTCTTTCCTTAACAGGGTTCCAACCTTCAATAATAATTTTTAAAAAGCAGTGAGGAAAAGAATGATCCACTCCTGTGTTCATGTTCTCAGATGGGGGTGGGAAGGGACAAGGACAGGGTGCGGGAAATAATTTTTGTGCCATTTGCTAAGCAGCTACTATGTATCAAAAGCTGGGGTAGATACAAGATAATCAGGTCAGATACAGTCCCTGTTCCATACGGCGCTCACAGTCTAGATAGGAGCGATGACAGCTATTTAAAAACAAGTCAGTTAAGTGACTTGCTCAAGTGACTTGCTCACACAGCAGTGAAGTGCCAGAGCCAGGATTCGAATCCAGGCCCTCTGACTCTCAGGCTCATGCTCTTTCCATTAGGTCACTAGGGACAGGAGGGCATTTGCTGGTGAAAAGGTGACTGGGATGTTAGCACACTAGAAAAGGAAGGCTCGTGTGGTGAAATTCATCACTGGGCAGTTGGATATGGTCACATCCAACTGCAGTGTGTGCTAGCAAGTGTACGTATTTATGTCAGAGGTTTTCAATATCAGCCACAGACCAAGGGCAGATGGAAATAGAAACTGAGAGAGACTAAGTGGGAGAAGATGAGAGATTTGGATTTTCACTCATTTTGTGTCTATGTTGATTTTTTTTAATCACTGGTCTCATTTTCCACACACTACTTACTGCTATTTTTCAAAGTAACCATAGCAACAGATATAGTCTATACTATGATTTCAGTGATGGAGTATTATTTGAATGTGAGTTTTATAGTTGAAGGAAATGGAAATAGGTTTTGGAGAACTGGGTGACATGACAAGCAAAATCCATAAATTCCATATGTTGAGGTAGATTTACTGAACGTGGAGCTAATTGACAAAGCAAAGAGTTGTTTTCACTACTAAGAAAAGAAAAATCTCAACTCTGCTTTCCCAGTTCTAAGGTGTCCCAATTTAATAATAATATTGAACAGTAATTACTGTGGCATTGGTTAAGCGCTTACTATGTGCTGAGCTCTATATTAAGCACTGGGATATTCATTCAATCGTTTTTATTGAGCACTTACTGTGTGCAGAGCACTGTACTAAGCACTTGGGAAGTACAAGTTGGCAACATATAGAGACGGTCCCTACCCAACAGCGGGCTCACAGTCTAGCTGAGACAGACAACAAAACAAACCATATTAACAAAATAAAATAAATCGAATAAATATGTACAAATAAAATAATGGCATTTATTAAGCGCTTACTATGTGCAAAGCACTGTTCTAAGCGCTGGGTTTCACATGAGGGAAGGGACTCCAAAACAGCCTTAACACGGCCCTGGGGACTTAAAGAAGAGTCTCCTTTAAAATATCCTGCCCCCTAATCTGCTACACGGTAAGTCAAAAACAGTTCTTGTTCCAACCTGAAGAAACCATTTTGGGACTGGGATTGTGGAGTCACCTCACTTGTCTTCGTGCGTCCTTTGATTCCCTCCATGAGGGGCCTGATATCCTAGGCAGCTGTGCTGAACTGGGATCTGATCTGGGAGCCATTTATTTCCAGTTCACTTGGGCTAGGTCCAAGAGAAGGGGAACAGTGATTGTTCTGGCTCTACAATTATTGTTGTCTGATTGCAAATTGAATGGCATTCCTCTCTCTACCAACTCTGTTGTACTGTACTCTCCCAAGTGCTCTAGTACAGTGCTAGTAAGTACTCAATAAACTGGGAAAGCAGCAAGGCTTAGGTGAAAGATCACAGCCTGGGAGTCAGAGGACCTGGGTTCTAATCCCAGCTCCACCACTTGTCTGCTGGTTGACCTTGGGCGACCCACTTAACTGCCTCAGTTTTTAAATAGCTGTCATCTCTCCTCCCTAGACTGTGAGCCCCTTGTGGGACAGGGACTGTATCTGATTGTATCTGACAAGGACTGTCACTTAATTTTTCTATGCCTCAGTTAGCTCATCTGTAAAATGGAGAATGATAAACCAGCCCCATGTGGAAACTGGACTGTGTCCAATCTGATGATCTTGTATCTAGCCCAGTGCTTAGTACAGTGCTCGACACACAGTAAGCACTTAACAAATACCAATAAAACAATAAATAAATACTTTTGATTGATTAATTCTGTCCTAACTCCTTGAGGAGGGAGAAGCACTAGGGGGTTGGATCATTTCCCCAATCCATTACCCATTACTTTTTGACTGTGAGCCCACTCTTTTAGACTGTGAGCCCACTGTTGGGCAGGGACTGTCTCTATATGTTGCCAATTTGTACTTCCCAAGCGCTTAGTACAGTGTTCTGCACACAGTAAGCGCTCAATAAATATGATTGATGATGATTACCCCCAACCACCACCCTTCACCTCCAATAGGATTCTAAGCCCTGCAGGCATGCAGGCTGAGAATGGTTGAATGAGGGAGGCAGCATGAATACAGCAGGCAGGAGGGAGGAAGCGGGCTACCCTAGCTTCCCTGTTCTGGTCCTATCAAACAGTTCTCATGACTCCAGGTCCCCAAACCTACCCTTTTATCCTGAGAGGGATAAAAGGAGGGACAGCCAGGGAAAGAAGGGCCTGGAAGACCCTCCTCCTTCATATCTGACAGTCTATTGCTCTCTCCACCTTCAAAAACCTTCTAAAATCACATCAAGAGGCCTTTCCCGACTAAACCCTCATGTCCTTTATCCACCCTCACCCTGTATCAACTACGCACTTGGCTGTGCACCCCTTGAGCACTTTGATATTCACCCCTGCCCAAAAGTCAATCAATCAATCATATTTATTGAGCACTTATTATGTGCAGAGCACTGTACTAAGTGCTTGGGTGAGTACAAGAATACAACAGAACTGGCAAACTCGTTGCCTTCCCACAATGAGCTTACAGTCTAGAGGGGGAGACAGACATTAATATGAATAATTTAAAATATATACTTTAAAGATATGTGCCTAAGTGCTTTGGGGTTGGGGGTAGGGCACTGTTGGGTAGGGACTGTCTCTATGTGTTGCCAATTTGTACTTCCCAAGAGCTTAGTACAGTGCTCTGCACATAGTAAGCGCTCAATAAATACGATTGATGATGATGATGATGATGATATCCAGTGTCCAAAGGTCGGGTAAATATCCTTGTATTCTACCCTTGCCCCTATCTGCAATTAATTCTAATGCCTCTCTCCCAGTTGACTGTAAGCTCTTAGTGGGCAGGGATTGCATCTACCAACTCTATTATACTGTATATATGAAAGTCAGCATGGGCTAGGGGAAAGAGCTTGAGCCTGGCAGTCAGGGGATCTGGGTTCTAATCCGAGTCCCTGTCCCAGTCAATCAATCAATGATATTTATTAAATGCTTACTGCTTGAAGAGCACTGTACTAAGCATTTATGAAAAAACAATACTATAGGGTTGGTAGTCCTCTTGTCCACAAGAAGCTACAGGGTGAGATAGACATTAAAATAAATTACAATAAGAGAAATAGTGAAGTTCTTAGGGTATGTATAAGGGCAAGTCACTTAGCTACTCTGTGCCTCAGTTCCTTTATCTGAAAAATGAGGATCCAACACCCATTCACCCTCCTATTTAGACCGTGAGCCCCATGTGGGAACTAACTTGTATCTGCCCCAGCACTTAGTACAGTGCTTGGTACATAGTAAGAGCAGTGTCCCCTAATGGTTAGAGAACATGGGCCTCGGAGTCAGAAGGACCTGGGTTCTAATTCTGATTCTATACTTACCTGCTGTGTCACCTTGGGCAAGTCACTTCACTTCTCTGGGCCTCAGTTACCTCCTCCCCCTTTTAGACTGTGAGCCCACTGTTGTGTTGGGACTGTCTCTATAGGTTGCCAACTTGTACTTCCCAAACGCTTAGTACAGTGCTCTGCACACAGTAAGTGCTCAATAAATGTGATTGATTGATTGATTGATTGATTGATCTGTATAATGGGGATTAAGACTGTGAGCCCCACATGGGATAGGGACTGTATCCAACCCGATTTGCTTGTACCCACCCCAGCACTTAGTACAGTGCCTGGCAAGTAGTAAGTGCTTAACAAATACCATAATTATTATTATTAATAAATGCCATAAAAATACCACAATTATCATTATTACTTTTCAAGTGCTTTGTACAGTGTTCTGCACACAAAAAGTGTCCAACATATACCACTTATTGATTGATAGGAGCGACAGGACCATTATGATGGAGTCTTCTGTCAGGAAAGACAGATGACCGTTGGTCCTGAGACTTCATGACTGAGAACCTGTGAGTACACTGCTAATAATAATAATGATAATAATGGCATTTATTAAGCACTTACTATGTGCAAAGCACTGTTCTAAGCGCTGGAGAGGTTACAAGATGATCAGGTGGTCCCACTGGGGGGGCTCACAGTCTTCATCCCCATTTTACAGATGAGGTAACTGAGGCCCAGAGAAGTTAAGTGACTTGCCCAAAGTCATCATCATCATCATCATCATCAATCGTATTTATTGAGCGCTTACTATGTGCAGAGCACTGTACTAAGCGCTTGGGAAGTACAAATTGGCAACATATAGAGACAGTCCCTCCCCAACAGTGGGCTCACAGTCTAAAAGGGGGAGACAGAGAACAAAACCAAACATACTAACAAAATAAAATAAATAGAATAGATATGTACAAGTAAAATAAATAAATAAATAAATAAATAGAGTAATAAATATGTACAAACATATATACAGGTGCTGTGGGGAAGGGAAGTCACACAGCTAATCGGCGGAGTCGGGATTTGAACCCACGACCTCTGACTCCAAAGCCCGGGCTCTTTCCCACTGAGCCACGCTTCTAACGTTTGCACTGTGCTGCGCACGCTCTCTCTCCTTTACCAGTTGCATGGGACAAATATAAATGGCAGGTAATATGAATGATGGGGCAATGGGACAAATAGAAATGCCAAGTAACTTACCTGAGGTGGGAATCTGGGCTGGTAAGTTAGCTGACAACGGCTAAATGTGATCCAGGCAGTCAGCTGTGGCAAGAAGTTTCTCACGTGGACTGGAAGTGACACCTACTGATCTTCACTGGTGTGACATGCCTTCTCCAACTGGTGGTATTTGGTAAGCGCTTACTACGTGCCAAACACTGGACAGAGCACTGGGGTAGATACAGGATAATCAGGCTGGACACAGTCCCTGTCCCAATCAATCAATTCCCCTCCTCCCCCTCTCCATCCCCCCATCTTACCTCCTTCCCTTCCCCACAGCACCTGTATATATGTATATATGTTTGTACATATTTATTACTCTATTTATTTATTTATCTTACTTGTACATATCTATTCTATTTATTTTATTTTGTTAGTATGTTCGGTTTTGTTCTCTGTCTCCCCCTTCTAGACTGTGAGCCCGCTGTTGGGTAGGGACTGTCTCTATGTGTTGCCGACTTGTACTTCCCAAGCGCTTAGTACAGTGCTCTGCACACAGTAAACACTCAATAAATACGATTGATTGATTGATTTAACGCTTACTGCTTGAAGAGCAGTGTACTAAGCATTTGTGAAAAAGCAGTACCATAGGGTTGGTCCCCTTGTCCACAAGAAGCTACAGGGTGAGACAGACATTAAAATAAATTACGATAAGGGAAATAGTAGAGTTATAAGGGTATGTATAACAGTATAATGGGGTTAGAGTGAGCATCAAAGCATTTAAGGGATACACGGTCAAGTGCATAGGCAATACAGAGGGGCTCACATTCTAAGGGGGAAGGAGAACAGGTCTAATCCCCATTTTACAGATGAGGACTCTAAGACACAGAGAAGTTAAGTGACTTCTCCAAAATCACACAGCCGGCAAGTAGTAGAGCCTGGATTCTAATCTCATCTAATTCTAACCCAGCTCCCCTGACTACCAGTGCTTAGCGCTTAGAACAGTGTTTGCTTAATAAATGCCATTATTATTACCAGGCCCTGTACTCTATCCACTAGGCCACACTATTTCCCAGCTAAATGCCAGCTGCCCAGTGCTGCCCAAAGCTCTTGATTAAGTTGTGGCTCTATACAATGCTTCAGTTTTCAACAACAAGTTCCTCGTGGGCAGAGATTGTGTCTCCTACTTCTTTTGAAAGCCCTCCCAAGAGCCTTGTAAATTCATTCATTCATTCATTCAATCGTATTTATTGAGCACTTACTGTGTGCGCTGCACTGTACTAAGCACTTGGGAAGTACAAGTTGGCAACATATAGAGACGGTCCCTACCCAACAGCGGGCTCACGGTCTAGAAAGGGGAGACAGACAACAAAATGAAACATATTAAAAAAATAAAATAAATAGAATAGGAAATTTGTACAAGTAAAATAAATAGGGTAATAAATCCGTGCAAACATATATGCAGGTGCTGTGGGGAGGGGAAGGAGGTAGGGTGGGGGGGATTCAGTCTGGGAAGGCCTCCTGGAGGAGGTGAGCTCTCAGTAGGGCTTTGAAGGGAGGAAGAGAGCTAACTTGACAGATGTGCAGAGGGAGGGCATTCCAGGCCATGGGGAGGACGTGGGCCGGGGGTCGACGGTGGGACAGGAGAGAACGAGGGACAGTGAGGAGGTGTAAAGTGGTCTGGGCACTCAATATATGTTGACTGTCTGATTTCAGTTACAACTGATGCTGTTGAGAGATCCATCATTATAGTCAACCATATAAAAATCAGTGGCCTTCTCCAACTAACCCCCCATTTCCCCTACTTGCTTTCCCTTCTACTTCACCTTTTAAGCACTTGATATTGCTCCCATGCTCAGCATTCATGTACATATCAGTAATTTATTTTATTCTGTGTCTTCCACTCTAGTTTGCAAGGTCTTTGTGGACAGGGAATGTATCTACCAACTCTGTTGTAGTGTACTCTCCCAAACGTTTAGTACAGTGCTCTGCACCCAGAAAGTGCTCAAAAAAACAATGATTATTGCTTGATTTTGACTTTTCACAAAAGGCAAAGATGCTAGCAGTGGCATTCAATCAGTGATATTTATAGAGCACTTACTACATGCAGAGCACTGTACTTAAGCAGCATGGCTTAGTGGAAAGAGCCTGGGTTTGGGAGTCAGAGGTCATGGGTTCTAATCCTGGCTCTGCCACTTGTCAGCTATGTGACTTTGGGCAAGTCACTTAACTTCTCTGTGCCTGTTACCTCATCTGTAAAATGGGGATTAAGACTGTGAGCCCCACGTGGGAAAACCTGATAAACTTGTATCTATCCCAGTGCTCAGAACAGTGCTTGGCACATAGTAAGTGCTTAACAAATACCATTATTATTATTGGTATTATTATTATTAAGTACTTGGGAGCACAATAGAGTTGGCAGACGCATTCTCTGCCCATGATGAGTTTACAGTCTAAAGGGGGAGAAATGCATTAGTATGATTTAATTTATAATACATAGGTTAAAGATATGTACATAATTGCTGTGGGGTCGAGGGTGGGTCAAATATCAAATGGCCAAAGGTCACATTCATGTATGGATGGTATAGGTGGAAAGGAGGGTTGAGTCGGTTGGGTTCCTCTTGACTTTTGTTAAGTTGGGGCTTTAAGTCCATTTTTTTGTCCCAGTGTTTATTTATTCAATCTTCTCTTGAGGCAGGAGGATACAGCCATTCAGTCTCTTGAAAGGCTTGTGTTGAGTTCACAATAGCTTGCCCAGCCCATATGAAAGGAAACACCCAGACAGTATTGATTTTGGCAGCAGATCCTCTTGTGTAAATTTTGAATACTGAGTTTTTTGAGTAATCAGCCCTCAACCATCTTGGTAAATGTCATGTTAAATTGCCAGGCTGAAACATGATATTTTGCCAAATGAAGCTGGCAAGCCATCTCTACTTCAGCTGCATACCTGTCTACACAGTGCAGTGCCTGTTTAATGACCTTTTTTTTTTAATGATACTTGTTAAGCACTTACTATGTGCCAGACGCTGTACTAAATGCTGGGGTGGGTAGAAGATAATCTGGCTGGACACAATCCCTGTCCCACATGGGCCTCACAGTCTAAATCAGAAGGAGGAAAATTTAATCCTCATTTTACAGCTGAGGTAACTAAGGCACAAAGAAGTTAAGTGACTTGCCCAAGTTCATCATCAATCGTATTTATTGTGCGCTTACTGTGTGCAGAGCACTGTACTAAGCGCTTGGGAAGTACAAGTTGGCAACATACAGAGACAGTCCCTACCCAACAGTGGGCTCACAGTCTAAAAGTTCACACAGAAGACAAATGGTGGAGCCGAAATTAGAACCCAGGTCCTCTCACTTCCAAGTCCATGCTCTTTTCTTCTAGGCCATGCTGCTTCTCTTTGTATAACTTAAATTTATTTATGTTTTACTTACTCACCCTGCTGACCCTGCCCCTTCCCACCTACATGCCGCTGACCCTCCCATCTTCGAGTCTCTCCTTATACCTCTCATTTTGTCCCTCTCCCCCCAACCCCATCCTTGAAGTTTTCTCCCGTCAGCCAGGCACTACCTGCCCTACCCAGCTCTCGTGAGTCCCCTCGTCTGGCTAGACCTTTTGGATTAGTTTCCTGTTAGGGAGTGGAAGCAGCTCATAATGGTGGCAAGGTAGGAGGAAGGGAGGCCAGGCCTGCCACTCTGCTCTGCACTGGGTCAGCTCTAGCAGGCCAGCTGGACATCTCCCGCTGAAATCCCCCAGATAAAACTCCGGGAACCAGGATTTGGGTTTCATGAGAAAGGGCCTTCAACTCCAGCACTGATTTCTTAACCAGGCCTCCTTTATTTTACCCTCTTCTTGGTTCACAGACTCAAAATACAGCACGCAGCAGAAGTAGAGGTGGCTGGCCAGCTTTGTTTGGCAAAAGGAATCCTTTTCATTATAAATACCTGCGCTAAATTTAGTCTTGTGCTCACCGAATCCCGGGGCTCCAGGGGTCACAGAAGTCTGCCTGGTACATTCCTCTCCCTTCATCCCTCCTCATCCCTCTTTGGGCACAGGGTAGCCAGACACCATCGTTCCAGCTTCCAGAACGTTAGGACTGCTTGCTCAGAGGTACTAGAGACTGAACCCTTCAAATACTGTTGAACTGACTAATTTTTTTGTAACTGAATTTTACCTTTTTTTCATTAGGTTCTACATTGTAGTCTTATTGTTCTTTGTATCTGTTCTCCCTACTTGTAGACCAGAGACTGAGTCTTAATTGATTTCCTTGAAATTACCTCCAATCCTAGTAAAGTTCTCTGCATACCACAAGTACTTGATAAATACTAGTAATAATAACGATAGTAATAATAGAGAAGAGTAAAAATCAAAAGCATTCATGGATTGGAATTTTCTTTCAACTTCAACTCTGATTTCTCTCCTACCTTTAAGAAACAAATAAATTAACCAACTGCAATGTGATTTATATCAGAGTCCAAAGTTGGGGAAGAGTTGTATAGTGGATAGAGCACAAGCCTGGGAGTCAGAAGGATCTGGGTTCTAATCCCTGGTTAGCCACGTGTCTGCTGTATGAACTTGGGCAAGTCACTTAACTTCCCTGTCCCTCAGTCATCTCATCTGTAAAATGGGGGCTAAGCCTATATGGGACTGTGTCTAGCCCAATTACTTGTATCTATCCCAAAGCTTAGTACAGTGCCTGGCATAGAGTAGGTGCTTAACAAATACCAAAATTATTATTATTATTGATGTTAAAAAATAAAACTGTGACCCCTGAGACAAGTCTAGTGCAGGGACCAACCTTAATGGAAGAACCTCTACAGATCAAATGACCTCTGGGAAATTTTCCCAGTCCTGGGAGATCATTAATTTTTAAGCTGAATATTTAGACTGTAAACTCCATAAAGGACAGGGGCTAATTTACTCATATTTATCCCAGTGCTTAGACCAATGTTTGATATATAGTAAGCACTTTAGAAATACCACAAAATAAAAAGGTTAAATCATTCACTAACCCAGAGGAAGAAAGCTTGTCTAGGTTCTGTCTAGCTCTGTGATTGCCAATAATCAATCACAGGCAGTCAGTAATTCATTATTCTGGGCTTATTGTGCGTAGCACACTGTACTAAGGGCTTGGGAGAGGGCAATAGAGTTAGTAGACACAATTCCTGCTCTGAAAGAGCTTACAATCTAGCAGACTATGTGCAAAGCACTGTACCAAGCTTCTGACGGAGCATAACTGAAGCACAAGCACATCCCCTGCCCTCAAGTAGTTTACAATCTAAAGGAGAAGGCAGATGGACATAAATTATTTCCAGATAGAAGGAGGAGCCGAACAAGGATACAACTGGTGGTCATAGGAGTTTGGTAGCATGGGATACATGGGGCCCCATTGCGGAGCACTGTTCTAAATGCTGGGGGGATCAGATTGTCCCACGTGGGGCTCACAGTCTTAATCCCCATTTTACAGATGAGGTATCTGAGGCACAGAGAAGTTAAGTGGCTTGCCCAGGGTCACACAGCTGACAAGGGGCAGAGCCGGGGTTCGAGCCCATGACCTCTGACTCCCAAGCCCGCACTCTTTCCACTGAGCCACTCTGCTTCTCTAAGATGTAAAAGGAGCTGCACCACCAAGTCCCCCCAACAGGCCCAGAGAAGCAGCGTGGATCAATGGAAAGAGCCCGGGCTTTGGAGTCAGAGGTCGTGGGTTCAAACCCCGGCTCCACCAATTGTCAGCTGTGTGACTTTGGGCGAGTCACTTAACTTCTCTGTGCCTCGGTTCCCTCATCTGTAAAATGGGGATGAAGACTGTGAGCCTGCTGTGGGACAGCCTGATCACCCTGTAACCTCCACAGCGCTTAGAACAGTGCTTTGCACATAGTAAGCACTTAATAAATGCTATTATTATTATTATTATTATTATTTCTTGATCCACAACCACAGCTCTGCCTCTCCTATTTTCTCTCTGTCCTTGAGACTCTGGGCTCCGTGCCTGGTGTTTAGCTCAGGTGACTTCATTTGCTGTCATCCACCAGGTGCCTGTGGAGGAGATGATCTAGGATCCTCCCCTGACAGTGCCCCAACCCACCCCCACCCCACTGGCTAAAGCCATCTTGCTGCCTCTCGCTGCCACTATATCAGCAATGAGGATAGAAAATATTTTTACTTTCAGGGCAGGCTTCAGAAAGAAGGGAGGACAGATACTCTACAATAGAGAAATTGTTAGGAGTATACGAAATACAACTAATGCTATGTTCATTTACATGTATACATGTATATGTACATGTATAATGTTCATAAGTATACATGTATCACTGTGAGTAAAGGCAAGGTGTATATATACATATATAGTATATATATGTACTGTTGTGCCCCAATTAGCACTCTTAATTGGTTCCCTGAAAGAAGAACATTAATCTAAAGGGCACTAAACAAAGTACATTTGCCCATTGGAAATAATGTAAAGTATATTAATGTGTTCCCAAGATCCAAAAAGTTGACCAAAACAATAAACTATATTAAAAACAGCATTATTACATGATAGAGTTACCGGATCAAATAGCAGTGTAGACATACCAATAATGAAAGATTTTGAATTTACCTCTTTTTGTGTACATATATGAATGCGGTATTTAATTTTCAATGTTAGCTTTCACTTTCTAGTCATCAAAAGGGCACTAAGTGCTAACCAAAATGCCATTGTGTATATTAAATAGACATCATTGCCTAATACTAAATTGAAATCTGCCTTCAAATCGTTCTATTCAAGCCAGTCAAAATACTTCACAGCGAGATGAAGGGTTCTTAAAGCAACTGAAACCTCTACTTGAAGACCATAAACAATAAGAACTTTACAAATCAATCCTGATATCACAAAAGAGCATTCATTCACTCAATCGTATTTATTGAATGGTCACTATGTGCAAAGCACTGTACTAAGAGCACTAAAGGAAGAGCATTATAATAGAGGAAGATTATATACTGCTTCTTCCACGAAGCCTTCCAGATTGCCTTGGCTGATCACTCCAAGTATTCCAATGGCCCTTAGCATAAAGTGTATCTCTGTAGATTATATTCTTATAATTCTATATTTGTAGCCTTCTGTGTTTTTTTGTTGTTGCTTTTGTCACCCATATCTTTTATTGTTTCATATTTGTATTTGTCCTAACTTCCCATTGACGATAGTCTCTTTTCAGGACAGAGACTATGTTGGTGCCCTTTTTGTAATTTTGCATGCCACCTAATCCAGTTCTCTGCACAGTGTTCCCCTCAGAAAATTACTGAGTGACTGACATGTCTGCCCACAAGTTAGAGCTCCATCCTTCAAATTCCTGACTACATCGTAATAATAAAAATAATTATGGTATTTGTAGCACTTAGAACAGTGCCGGCGCTTAGAACAATGCCAGTGCTTAGAACAGTGCAAGCACTTAACAAATACCATCATCTTTATCATTAATAAAGCACTTACTATGTGCTAAACACTGTTCTGAGTACTGGGGGAGATACAAATTGATTAGGTTGGACACAGTTCATGTCCTATATAGGACTCACACTTTTAATCCCCATTTTACAGATGAGGGAACTGAGGCACAGAGAAGTGAAGCGACTTGCCCAAGGTCACACAGCAGACATGTGGTGGAGCCAGAATTAGAATCCAAGTTCTTCTGACTCCAAGGCCCAAGCTGTCTCCAACTAAGCCATGCTGCTTCTCACAAAGCACATTCCCCAGTGTGCTAGGAAATGGCATTCAACACCTCCATTCCCCTAAAGACATCAAAGTGAATGATGAAAGCAGGAATGCAGAATTAAATGTATTACTTTCTCACCTATGATGCCATCAAACACTTGTTATAAGAGTTGCAAAAATAACAGAATTTACTGTAATCCTTTATGCTTGACTAAATGAGGTATAAAAGATCTCTATCTTATCGCCTTATAAACTCGTCAAAAATCAACCATCTAAAGATGACAAAATAGCTGGCTCTGCCAAATGATGGGTATGAAGATACCGCATTGTTTAATGTAAGGTGCAAAGCAGAGTTTTCATATAGGGATGGAAAGAGTATTGCCTGGGTTTATTAGAGAGGGAATAAAGAGAAGATACTTTGCAGCGTATGTGAATGAATGCTGAATAAGCCTAGGGGCAAGCCACCCTGAAATTACCCTGAATCTAGAATCCAGCATCTTTCTGGAAATTCTAGCAACATCTTAGAAGGAGGTCCTAACAAGCCAAACCCAGCTCTGTTTCTCTTCTCATTCATTCATTCTTTCAATTGCATTTATTGAGTGCTTACTGTGTACAGAGCACTGTACTAAGTGCTTGGAAAATACAATTCATGCCTCTAACCACAGTACCCTCCTGATTAATTTCATTTTCTATGCACTTTTTAATTGTTCCTAATATTCCATTTCTTCTTATGTGTTTGTTACAGATCCCTACTCCCTGCTTTATTCTTAGATCATGAGCCTCCCGGGGGTTAGAGATCATGGTTAATTCTCACCCATATATTATTTCCCAGTGCTTAGAACACCCCTCTCAGGGTTGCACCTGGAGAGTTTCCAGTACTCTACCAGTCTCAGTTACAGGAGCTAGAGTCAAGCAAAGGCAAATCCATCCCATTACTAGCGTGGGCAGTGGCTAGTGAGTGGAAGGCAATTTGCTACAAGTCAAAACTCACTTGCGCTGGGCAGCAGTGACTCGAGGGCAAAGACTCAAGTTTACTGCATGGAAGAGGCAATGGTAAACCACTTCCGTATTTTTACCAAGAAAACTCTATGGATACACTACCACAATGGTTGCAGATGGAGATGGGGCATTCTGGGGAAGACATGTCCATGGTGTCTGTATGGGTGGGAGATGACTCAACAGCATAAGACATGTGCTTAGAACAATGTTCTGCGCACAGCGAGTGCTTAATAAATAATATTTCTACTATGACCATGGTTTCCTCTGCTCTGGCAGGACAGTCTCCCAAATATCCCAGTGTTTTGTAGGGGAGGTGAATGGATCCGGGAGTTCCACTAGATCAGTCTAAATAGAAAAGAATTAGCTAAAGCACTGACCTGGGCAGAGCGAGGTTAAGGTCCTGGTGAGCCCTAGCTGTGGCACCTGGGCAACTCAAGTTGGCCTTTTCTCCATCCTCCATTCTCCCCGCAGGGTTTGTGGCCCAAGAAACATTCCTGGCAAAAGAAAGAGCAGGGGGTTAAGAGAAGGAGAAGGGACACTGCCTAATCAGCCACAGTGGATCTCTGATGTCACTGCTGCAATGAGCTCCTAATGGCAACAGGCCCTGGAAAATGACCAATGAAGCTCCAGGAAAGGAAACTACAGTTCTCTAGAAAAATGGGACTTCTGCCCTTTTCTTCGGAAGCCTACAGCCTCCATATGGTCTGGGAGTCCATTCACTTACAGAAGCCTGAAACTTCAGAGTCTAGAGGGAGACTTGTACTACTACCAATAATAGTAGTAATAGTATTAATAATAATAATAATAATATTTGTTGAACCCATACTATGTGCCAAGCATTCTACTAATTACTGGGTAGATGCAAGATAATCAGGGGAGACCCATTCCCTGTCCCGCAGTCTAAGTATAGGGAGAACAGGTAGTTAATTCCCATTTTACAGATAAGGAAACTGAGGCAGTTAAGGGACTTGCCCAGGAGGCAAGTGGTGGAGCCAGGATTAGAATCTCTCTTTGCCTCTTCTTGGATTTCATCACTTGCAGAATAATCAGGTGCTGTACCTAAACTAAGACAGCCCAGACATTTAATTTAGGGCAGAATGCTGCTTGGCCAAAGTGTCCCTGGGCTGAACAGACATAAATCAGAGGACCTGGGTTCTAATCCCGGCTCCATCACTTGTCTGCTGTGTAACCTTGGACAAGTCACTTAACGTCTCTGTGCCTTATTTATCTCATCTGTAAAATAGGGATTAAGACTGTAAGCCCCATGAGGGACTTGGACAGTGTCTATCCTGATTAGCTTGTATATACGCCAGTGCTTAGTACAGTACCTGGAATGTTAATGTTAAGAGCTTAACAAATACCATTAAAAAAAGAAAAAACAGATTTGAAAATTAACGAGCCTCACCAGTAATAAAGGACTGTATCACTGTCGTGGCATCTGAAGGATCTTACTGCTGCATTGTAAGGGCTGTACTAATTTGGAAATCCGTGGACAAATGTGTCTTAGGTTCTCATATCTTTAGCTCTCTCGTCTCTTTCTCTTTCTCTTTCCTCTCTCTTAATATGGATGAAGCACAGAGCTCCTGCTGACCTGGAATTTTCATTCATTCAATCAATCATATTTATTGAGCACTTATTGTGTGCAGAGTACTATAGTATTTATTGAGCACTTATGTGCAGAACACTGTACTAAGCACTTGAGAGAGTACAATATAACAGTAAACAGATACATTCTCTGCCTACAATGATCTTACAGTCTAGAGAAATGATTCTCAGGTCTTGAGAAATTGTTCTCAGGTAACTAGCTGCAGCATCTTTGAAATGTTTTCAAAATGCTTTCTGACCACCTATCTTATGTACATGTGAGAAGCAGCATGGCATAATGGAAAGAACATGGGCTTGGCAGTCAGAGGTCCTGGGTTCTAATCCCTGCTCCACCACTTGTCAGCTGCATGACTTTGGCAAGTCACTTAACTTCTCTGTGCCTCAGTTACCTCATCTGTAAAACGGGGTTTAAGACTGTGAGCCCCACGTGGGACAACCTGATCACCTTGTATCCTCCCCAGTGCTTAGAACCGTCCTTTGCACATAGTAAGTGCTTAACAAACGCCATCATTACTATTATTATGTGAGGAACACCTGATGTAGTCCTTGACCTCAAAGGGTATATATTTTAGCGCAGAATTTACAAATATCCCACAAACCAATTTATTATTTTTTAGCATTGCTTTAACCTTTTTCCTTTCCTTTCTATTTTTTTTCTAATTTGGGAAAGCCGTACAGAAGCCTGAAACTTCAGAGTCTAGAGGGAGACTTGTACTGCTACCAATAATAGTAGTAATAGTATTAATAATAATAATAACAATAATATTTGTTAAACCCATACTATGTGCCAAGCATTCTACTAATTACTGGGTAGATGCAAGATAATCAGGGGAGATTCATTCCCTGTCCCACAGTTATACATACGCCAGCAATTTGGGAAACAGTGTATTTTAAACCAAAGCATAATACATATATTTCAAACACCCTAATTTAAGTATGTATAAACCTGCATTTTCATGTATTTTATCCATCTCACAAGCGCTTAGTACAGTGCTCTGCACACAGTAAGCGCTCAATAAATGTGACAATGAATGAATGAATTAAATCATATCCTAGGACCTTTGTAATTGGCAAAAATGGAAGGACCTGACTTTCCCTAAGAGCCATTAGCTGCCATATAACCTGAACACTGAGTAAAGTTAATGTTTTTATTCAGAATGTGATCCACGACATTAATAATCTTCGAAAGATATGCTGTTGAAAAGTAATTCTGTAGGAAGGTAAATGATGCTGTTTAAGGCTTGTACTTCTAGAAAATGCCGCCAGATGGCAGTACAGGAGAAACAAAGAAGAAACATCAGAATTTAAGTCATTTTGCAAAGATGTTCATTTTTGTTTACTTTTTGGTCACATAGATTTAGCTGCCAGCGTATCAGCTTAATATTTTCCTTCTATCCATCTGTCTGTGGCAGAACATACAGTCTTTGACATTAAACAAAATAATCCAATGTTAAAAGAGCCTGCGCCTTTTTGGGTTCAAAAGACGATGCCATTTTGAAAGGAAAACTTCTAACATTAAGGGAAAGCATCTGACGTAGAATTATGACAGACATTTTGCTTGAAACTTGGTATGTGGCAAAAGTCTATGATTAGGGAATAGCGAGGTAATTTAAAGTGAGAGTTTAAGCACCAATCTAATTGCTTCCTTTTCACCCTGAACATTTTTGTAGCTGGTCCTTGTGTTTCATTTAAATGGCAACAGTGAACATTATCTGTGTTCCTAATCAGTGAAGACTGATCAGCATTTCTGTGCAAGTGCAGCGGATATGCAAATATTTTCACAAAAATGAATTGCTCTCAAAAGTTCAGAATAACTCAGGGCTCTTAAAGAGATATGATTCAATTATTAAGATTAAAATCTTCAGTGGGGAATTTTTCAACATATGGCAATTTTGGATATAGGATGAAGGCCAATAAAGGAAAAATTAGTCACTTTTGGATTCCAGTCTTCACCATTGACTCCAGCCTCCACCATTTCTGGAAGGGACGGTCATAAAGCGTTCTTATTTCTTTTGTTATTGCGTGTTGGGAGGGAGGGAGGAAGCAGGGAGAGAGGATTTCAACACTGGGAATTCATCCCTGTTTCTTCACAGCCTCTGCCTCTTTTAACTACTCATTTAAAAAAAAAATGTTAGAGAATTTTGTCTAGGGCATAAAAATGGGAAATCATCAACTGAAGGGCTACGCCTGAAAATACTGTCTGTTAGCAGGTCCCAAAGTTTAAATATACTTATTAAGCACTTTCTACATGTGAAGCACCACGTATGGTAGATACAAGGTAAGTCAGACCAGATTCTGTCTCCATCCCAACAAGGACCCTTAATCTAAGAGGTAGGAAGAGCAAGTATTTTATCCCTATTTTACAGATGAGGAAACTGAAGCCCAGAAAGGTTGGGACTTAATAAATATAGTTTACTAGAAACACAGTAGCTCAGTCTGGGAGAAGCCTCAAAAATACCTAGTCTAAGCCTTGGCCATAAAACAACCTTTAAAACTACTCCTTGAAATGGTTTACTAACAGGTTAACCTTTCCCTAGGCAGTACTCCTGCTCAAATCTAGAGAGCTGACAGGCAAAAAAAAAAAGGCTTTCCTTTTGTTTAAACTAAATTTCCTGTGTAGTTGTTTATGCACATTACTCTTTATGTGTCCCATAGGAGCCAAGGTGAGTAAGCATTTCCTCTCCATTCTCAACCACTTGCTTATCTGTAGAAGGTTATCAGGTTTAGCCTCTCCTGGAGGCAACTTGGGTGAAGCTCAATGCCCTGGGTAATGGACTATTTATTACCCTTTCCCCAAATCGGGAAAGGCCCAGAGATCAGCAGCACCCCTTCCCTGGCCTGCTCCCACATCAATCAATCAATTCAATTTATTGAGCACCGACTATATGCAGAGGACTGTACTGTTAGTAATAATAATAATGATGGCATTTGTTCATCATCATCATCATCAATCGTATTTATTGAGCGCTTACTATGTGCAGAGCACTGTACTAAGCGCTTGGGAAGTACAAATTGGCAACACATAGAGACAGTCCCTACCCAACAGTGGGCTCACATTGTTAACCGCTTACTATGTGCCAAGCCCTGTTCTAAACCCTGGGGCAGGTACAAGGTAATCAGGTTGTCCCACGTGGGGCTCACAGTCTTAATCCCCATTTTACAGATGAGGTAGCTGAGGCACACAGAAGTAAAGTGACTTACCCAAGGTCACACAGCAGACAAGTCGTGGAGTGGGGATTGGAACTCATGACCTTCTGAGTCCCAGGCCCAGACTCTATCCATTATGCTATGTTGCTTCCCTAAGCGCACGGGAGAGTACAATACAACAGAATTAGCAGACACATTCCCTGCCCATTTTTTACACCTCGACCCCATTGATGTCAGTCCCCAGAAACCTCACTCCCAAACACTCCACCCACTGACCGGGCATCTTGGAATTTTGGTCACCTTCCTGGGTGGAGGTGGCCCAGCCCAGATAGTGATCAACCCTTCTTAGACCAAAGCTGTTCAAGCTTTGTCACATCATCCCTTTAAGACTCCCATGCAATCTTTGGTGCTTTTTTCTATCTTCTCCTGGGAATCTATATCCTTTTCCAAAGGTTGTACCACAACTGTGCCCAGCAAACTGGCTGAGCTCTATTGTGATGAGAAAAAGTAAATAGGATTACAGCCAGCCTCTTAGCTCCATTACTTCTGGGTTTCTCTTTACTTTCTTTGCCATTCTGTCTTTTTTGCAGTTGCACTGCTGATTTTGCTAGCCTGTTAGGGGTTTATCATCCTTAAATGAGTTCCAAATCTTTTTTCTCCCATTCAGCTCTCTAATCTTTTCAAATTTTATAGTTATTAGACTTATTATTCCTTCTTTAATAAAACTCCACCCTTTCTAATGGCATACTGCCTTATGGAATTAGCTCTTTCTATTTGTCTAGATTAAGGAGATCTTACTCTATGGAGTGCTAAAATCCTTTCCATCATCATCCTCAAAAATAGCATTTACAAAGGCTTTGGTGACGGATTGGATGTGAGGGGTGAATGAGAGAGCAGAGTCAAGGATGACACCAAGGTTGCGGGCTTGTGAGACGGGAAGGATGGTAGTGCCATCAACAGTGATGGGAAAGTCAGGGAGAGGGCAGGGTTTGGGAGGGAAGATAAGGAGTTCAGTCTTAGACATATTGAGTTTTAGATGGTGGGCAGACATCCAGATGGAGATGTCTTGAAGGCAGGAGGAGACCCGAGCCTGAAGGGAGGGAGAGAGAGCAGGGGCAGAGATGTAGATTTGGGTGTCATTAGCGTAGAGATGATAGTTGAAGCTGTGGGAGCGAATGAGTTCACCAAGGGAGTGAGTGTAGATAGAGAACAGACAGGGACCAATAATTGACCCTTGAGGAAACCCTACAGTAAGGGGATGGGAGGGGGAGGAGGAGCCCGCAAAAAAGACTGAGAATGAATGGCCAGAGAGATAAGAGGAGAACCAGGAGAGGACAGAGTCTGTGAAGCCAAGGTTGGATAGCGTGTTGAGGAGAAGGGGGTGGTCCACAGTGTCGAAGGCAGCTGAGAGGTCGAGGAGGATTAGGATAGAGTAGGAGCCGTTGGATTTGGCAAGCAAGAGGTCATTGGTGACCTTTGAGAGGGCAGTTTCCGTGGAATGTAGGAGACGGAAGCCAGATTGAAGGGGGTCGAGGAGAGAGTTGGCATTGGGGAAGTCGAGGCAGCGGGTGTAGATGACTCGTTCAAGGAGTTTGGAAAGGAATGGTAGGAGGGAGATAGGGAGATAACTAGAAGGGGAGGTGGGGTCAAGAGGGTTTTTTTAGGATGGGGGAGACGTGGGCATGTTTGAAGGCAGAGGGGAAGGAACCAGTGGTGAGTGAGCGGTTGAAGATGCAAGTTAAGGAGGGGAGGAGGGACGGAGCGATAGATGTTTTCAGATTCCTCCTTTCGGCCCAGGTTCATTATACTTCCAATCCATTAACTTCTGAAAATTTTATATTTTTAGAGAGACATCAGGTTTGATTTACATGAAGTTGCAGAGCGACAAATAGGTCAATGGACAGAGAATCCAGTCTGGCATCCCTCATGGAATTTCTAGGGTCAGGTGACCAGGCACTCTGATTTACATGCCACAGTCCTGATATTTGGGGATCTGCCTTTCCTCCATCCTTCCTATCTACCCTTGGCCTTTTTACAACAACTAGCACCCCACCCCTGTACCTGTTCTTTCCTCTTCAGTCCCCATTTTCTGTAACCCCTTCTCTGTGTCTTGGTTTTTCACTCTTCTTCTCCCTGTATCTCCCTCCTCCTTGGACTGAGAGCCCAAGGTGGGACACGGACTGTGTCTGACCTGATTCACTTGTATCTACCCCAGCGCTCAGGACAGTGCTTGACAAATAGTAAGTGATTAGCCAATATCATAAATAAAAAATGAAATTGTCTTTTTCTTGGTCTCGTTCTTTCTTTCCCTCTCTTTTCTTCAGCCCAGCGTTTGGCTCTCTACTTTTCAGTTTGGCCTAATTGGGGAACCCCAAGTAAACAACAGGCAAACTTAAAAATTCAATTCCCATTTTTAAAATCATGGATTTTTTTTTTTATTCACCCTTTCTCTGCTTCATCTTCAACAATCACCCTGGATTTCTCCTTCCTGATATCAGGGTTGCAATAGAGCATTCAACAGGAACTGCAGAGGAGGAAAAAAAATCCTCCTCTGTTCATAAGAGATGCATCATTCCCAAGAGTTAACAGCCATCACGGCATCCACCAATGTTATTCTCTTTGTGGTCTCAGGTAGCCCAGAGGAAAGAAAGCTAGTATAAGGAAGCAGAGAGGGGAGGTCACTGCACTCCTAGAAGAATCTGCAAGAACACATGGCTACTGCCTTCAATTCTGGGCCACTCCAAACCACATCTCTAAATGGTGTCACACACCAAGACTTCCCTGAGTAGTGACTTAGTTCTTGACTGTGGGGGAAAGGGGATAGGTTTTTCTTCCCCCTGCATTTACCAGTGGAGGATTCTCCCTAACAGCATGGCATAGTAGATGGAGCTCAAGCCTGGGATTCAGAAGGCCATGGGTTCTAATTCCAGCTCCACTATTTGCCTGTTGTGTGACCTTGGGCAAGTCACTTCACTTTGCTGGGCCTCAGTTCCCTCATCTGTAAAATGGGTATAGAGACTGTGAGCCCCACATGGGACAGGGACTATGTCCAACCCAATTCACTTGTATCCACTAGTATTAATAATACTAATTAATACTATTATTAATTAATATTATTATTAATACTAATTAATAATACTAATCTAATTAGTATTATTGAGAGCACACTAAACTCTTAGGAGAGGACTCCAGGAGGCCTTCCCAGACTGAACCCCCTTTTCCCTCTCCCCCTCCCCATCCCTCCGCCCTACGTCCTTCCCCTCCCCACAGCACTAGTATATATGTTTGTACAGATTTATTACTCTATTTATTTGACTTATGCATATTTACTATTCTATTTATTTTGTTAATGATGTGCATCTAGCTTTAGTTCTATTTATTCCGATGATTTGACACCTGTCTACATGTTTTGTTTTGTTGTCTGTCTCCCCCTTCTAGACTGTGAGCCCGTTGTTGGGTAGAGACTGTCTCTGTATGTTGCCAACTTGTACTTCCCAAGTGCTTAGTACAGTTCTCTGCACACAGTAAGCACTCAATAAATATGATTGAATGAATGAATATCCACCCCAGTGCTTAGTACAGTGCATGGTACATAGTAAGCACTTAACAAATACCATAATCATAATTACTATAATTATAATTATTATTATCGTTGTTATTACAGTTCACCCTTTCTCCTCAGGCCTAAGAACCTGGATACTGAAAAATATCTAATTTAGCACAGTATCTGTGGTACTCTACTTTATTTTTCCTCACCAGATGGCATCAGACCACAGTGACAACCACTCTGAGTAGTAACCTTTGGTGCCATAGAAGATGTCCTAACAGCATCCGACCACATTGTGGGTGTCTAATACCCACTTCCACTTCCATTTTTGATTGGCCCTCCCAGGGTTAGACTCTGATTTACTAATCCAATTAGGTCTGTAATTCATTATTCTCCATTACATATATGGTAGTTGTTAAGTGCTTACTATGGGGCAACACTCTTCTAAGCACTGGGATAGATACAAGTTAATCATCCATTCAATTGTATTTGTTAAGTGCTTACTGTGAGCAGAGCACTATACTAAACGCTTAATCAGATCGGACACAGTCCCTGTCCCACATGGGGATCACATTCTTAATCCCAACTTTACAGAAGATGTAACTGAGGCCCAGAGGAGGGAAGTGACTTCCCCTAAGTCACACAGCAGACATGTGGCGGAGCCAGGATTAGAAATCAGGCCTTTTGGACTCCCAGGCCTGTGCTCTATGAAAGAATCCTCTTTACTTGCCTACAGTTAGTGAGGATCCCTTAAATCCTCCTCAGTTGTTCAAATATAATAGCAATAGCTCTGAGGTGAAATTAACCGGTTCTTCAAACATTCTGGACCCGATTTTTCCAAGCCCATGTATCTTGACTCCCTAGCGTGGCTAAGTAGACTCTAGTCCATTCTACAGTCTAACAACCATTCTCAAGCCTTGTTAGAAGTAATATTAGGCTTCTGTTGACCCTCTTAGTGAAGACATCAGCAAAATACATATTTAAATGCCAGACTTCTTCATTAGAACTTATCTTCTTTCTCCTGTCAACTAAGTAGGGGAATTATACTCAAGTTTGTCATTGTCTTGCCCTTAGGCAAACAAGCAACAGGCCTAAAAGAAGTTTAATCATTCTGCCTACAGGTATTAATACTTCATATTAAGAAGAAAAAAAGTTACTCAAGGTCAATCCATCCATGAATTGCATTTATTGAACGCTTACTGCATGCAGAACACTATAAAAAGCACTAGGGAGAATACAACATGAAAGAGTTGGTAGACATGTTCCCTTCCCACAACAGACTTACAGTCTAGAGGGGGAACCAAATATTAATATAGATAAATGAAATGCTGCTATGTAAATAAGTGCTGTGGGGCTGAGGAAGGGCTGAATAAAGGGTGCAAATCCAAGTGCAAGGATGATGCAGAAGGGAGTGGGAGAAGAGGAAATGAGGACTTAGTCAGGATGACTTGACACCTGTCCACCTGCCTTGTGGACACCTTGTCCACCTGCTTTGTGGACACCTTGTCCACCTCCCCCTTCTAGACTGTGAGCCCGTTGTTGAGTAGGGACCGTCTCTATATGTTGCTGACTTGTACTTCCCAAGTGCTTAGTACAGTGCTCTGCACACAGTAAGTGCTCAATAAATACGATTGATTGAATGAATGAATGAATGAAAGGCCTCTTGGAAGAGATGTGCTCTTTATAGGGTTTTGAAGGTGGGGAGAGTGATTGTCTGTCGGATATGAAAAGGGAGGGCGTTCCATGCCAGAGGCAGGACGTGGGCAAGAGTTTGGTAGTGAGATAGACGTGAGTAAGTTGGCAATAGAGAAGCGAAGTGCATGGGCTGGGTTACAATAGGAAATCAGGGAGGCACAGTAGGAGGGGGCAAGGCTACTGAGTGTTTTAAAGTCTATAGTAAGGAGTTTCTGTTTGATGTCGGGGTGGATGAACAACAGCTGGAGGTTCTTGAGGTGTGGGGAAACAGGGACTGAACATTTTTGTAGAAAAATGATCCAGACAGCAGAGTGAAGTACAGTCTGAAGTGGGAAGAGACAGGAAGCAGGGAGTTTCAAGGCAAAATAGGTTAAGTGCTTGGATTTAATATGGTAGCACTTTGGATGGAGAGGAAAGAGCAGATTTTAGTGAAGGTTGTGAAGGTTGAACTGACAGGATTTGGTGACAGACTGAATTTGTGGGTTGAATGAGAGAGATGAGTCAAAGATAACACCAAAATTATGGGTTGTCGAGCCAGGGAGGCCTCTCAGAGTAGAACCTGGAGAGTTTCCAGTACTCTACCAGTCTCAACTATGGGAGGGAGAGTCAAGCAGAGGCATATATATCCATTACATTCCTAGCTTGGGCAGTAGCACAAAACTCACCTGTGCTGGGCAGCAGTGGCATGGGAGAGATTCGAGGGCGAAGACTCAAGATTAATGCGCGTAAGGTGGCAATGGTAAGCCACTTCCGCATTTTTACCAGGACAACTCTATGGAAGCACTATCAGGATGATTGCAGGTGGAGGTGGGGGTTTCTGGGAGATATGTGTCCATGGTGTCGCTATGGGTTGGAGACGACTCGACAGCATAAGACAAGAGCCAGGGAAGATGGTGGTGTCAATGGTGACAGAAAAATCAAAAAGAGGATACTGCTTGGATGGAAAGACAAGGAGTTCAGTTTTAGACATGTTAAGTTTGAGGTATCAGTGGGACATCTAAGTAGAGATATCCTGAGGCAGGAGGGAATAAGAGATTACAGAGGAGAGAGATCAGGACTGGAGATGTAGGTTTGGGAATTATCTGCATAGCAATGGTAGTTTAAGCCATGTGAGTGAACGTGTTCACCAAGGGAGTGGGTGTAGATGGAGAATAGAAGGGGACCTAGAACTGAGTCTGGAGAGACTCCCACAGTTAGAAGGTGGAAGGCAGAGGGAAAAACCCATGAAAGAGACTGAGAATGAGCAGCCAGAGAGATAGAAGAAGAACCAGGAGAGGACAGTGTCAGTGAAGCCAAGGTAGGATACTGTTTCCAGAAGAAGGGGGTGGTCGACAGAGTTGAAGGAAGCTGAGGGGCCATTGGATTTGGCAAGAAGGAGATCATGGGTGACTTTTGAGAGGGCAATTTCTTGGAGTGAAGGGTTGGGAGGGAAGCCAGATGGAGGAGATCAAGGAGAGACTTGAGAAGAGGAACTGGAGACAGCAGGCATTGACAACTACCCAAGGAATTTGGAGAAGAATGGAAGGAAGGAGATGGGAGATCAAGGGAGGGTTTTTTTTAGAATGGGGAGACATGAGCATGTTAGAAAGCAGTAGTGAAAAGCCACTGGAGAGTGAACAGTTAAAGATGGCAGTAAGGGAGGGAAGAAGGGAGGGGGTAATTGCTTTTCAATTCAGTTCAATTCAGTCACATTTATCAAGCACCTGCTGTATGTAGAGCACTGTACTAAGCACTTGGGAAAGTACAGCACAACAATAAACAGTGACAGTCCCTGACCACAATGAGTTCACAGTCTAGAAAATAAGGTGCGAAGGAATGGGGTCAGAGGCATAGGTGGAGGAGGTGAAATTTTTGAGAAGGCAAGTGACCTCCTCTTGAGATATTTTTGGGAAAGATGGGAAACTTGAAGAAGGGGCAGGAGGAGGGAGGGACTGGAGAGGAGCAGGAGAGATTGTAGGGAAATCACACCTGATGGTTTCAATTTTCTTAATAAAGAATGTGGCCAGGTCACCAGGTGCAAGCAATGTCTTACTACTGCCCGCCTTTTCAAATGACCAGTTTCCTAGAAGGCCAAACTGGCATAAAAGTTCCCATACTAAGAGATGGGCACCAAGACAGCTTGGCAGAAGTTACTTCCTGTCCAAGAGATTTGCCCTCAGTTTTCTGAGATTGCAGTACTACCAGATAATATCCCTGCACCCACCCACCTCCCTGGTTCCATCAGCCCTTTCCTGGTCCCCCCTCCCATATCCCAAACTCACCCAAATCTCCAGTTTTTCTATGACCTTACTGTCACCCTGGCTTTTCTGTCCTTCTAACTCATTTATTTTAGGCAACCACTAGTAATGTGGCAGTGGCCTACTGCTACCAGCTCCTTCCTCAACTTGTGTTACTTGCCTTCCAAGACTGCGAAATCAGGAGGCCACAGACTTTCTCCTCCTCCGCTAAACTGCCTGTCCGGTCCGCCCCCACTCCTCAGTTTTACAGTGCCAGAAGGCAGAAGCTGTAGGCTGGGAAAGGACCTGGAGGTGGTAGCTGTTAAAAAAAAAATCTGAAAGTTTAAAGAATAGAAAAGCCACAGGAGGGAAGTGGGAGAGCAGTGGTGACAGGCAGGAAATCCACGGGCTAGGAACCAAGGAGGGAGGGGTGGAGGAAGGCGGAGAAAGAGTGTGCTGGGTTTATTAACCTTGACGGGAAAGTTCGTGTTCTTCTAGCTTCACTGGACAGTACAGCAAAAGTTGCTGGCCTGTCAGGTAACTGAAAGATGGTGTCTCGTTGAAACACCAATAGATGTCCTTCCTCATCCCTAACAGGCCACCACTTGAATTGTCTTCGTCTCACAACCTGTTCCTAAAACCAAGCAGCTGGAAGTACTCAGACTAATAGACTGAGACCTTCTCCTACTAGGCCCTCATTTCTCCTTCTCTCACTCCCTTCTGTGCTGCCCTTGCACCTAGATTTGCACCCTTTATTCATCTCCCGCTTCAGCCCCAGAGCACTCACGGACATAGCCATAATTCATTTATTTTATTGTCTGTCTCCCTCTCATTCATTCATTTCATTCATTCAATCATATTTATGGAGCACTTACCGTGTGCAGAGCACTGTACTAAGCACTTGGGAAGTACAAGTTTGCGACATATAGAGACGGTCCCTACCCAACAACGGGCTCACAGGCTAGAAGGGGGATACAGTCAACAAAACAAAGCATGTGGACAGGTGTCAAGTCATCAGAATAAATAGAAGTAAAGCTAGATGCACATCATTAACAAAATAAATAGAACAGTAAATATGTACAAGTAAAATAAATAGAGTAATAAATCTGTACAAACATATATACAGGTGCTGTGTGGAGGGGAAGGAGGTAGGGTGGGGGGGATGGGGAGGGGGAGAGGAAAGAGGGGGCTCAGTCTGGAAGGCCTTCTGGAGGAGGTGAGCTCTCAGTAGGGCTTTGAAAGGAGGAAGAGAGGTAGCTTGGTGGATGTGCGGAGGGAGGGCATTTCACGGGCTGGGGGTCGATGGCAGGACAGGAGAGAATGAGGTACAGTGAGGAGGTTAACAGCAGAGGAACGGAGGGTGTGGGCTGGGCTGTAGAAGGAAATAAGGGAGGTGAGGTAGGAGGGGGCGAGGTGATGGGGAGCCTTGAAGCCGAGAGTGAGGAGTTTTTTCCTGAAAGGTTTTTTCCTGTAGGTTGACTGGTAGCCACCGAAGATTTTCTCTCTAGACTGTAAGCTTATTATGGGCAGAGAACATGTCTACCAACTCTGTTATATTGTACTCTCCCAAGTGTTTAATTAGTACAAAATTCCACACCTAGTAAGCACTCAATAAATATGACTGATTGATTGATAGTTGTAGTCTTAGGGCTCCCATCCTTAGACTTCAAGGATGCTTCTACTCCTGAATGCTTGAACTTGCTGAAACAAGGGTTCAGCAACAAGTATTCTTGCCAGCCTTTCCCTCCTCTCTGTCTCAAAATTCTGAGCCACTTTCCCCTCTGTGTTTAAAGTAAGTTAGCAAATTTCTTCATGGGGGTCTATACAAAGGTGAGGAAATGGAAAGGCGAATTTAATGACATTCTAACATCCTCCTGGGGTCTCCGGAATGTTGTAGAGTACCTGAAAGCTTCAGAAGCACTCAAAGAGCCACAAGGTTTGTGACAACCTTGAGTCAAGTGACATATTGTTTGCTTGGGACAACTGTCCTGGGACAGTTCCAGGGTTGCAGGGTTAGAGCAGAGCAAGCACAGAGAATCTCTCCAGTTTAGAATTAGTTTGGGATCTTGGGCAGGCTTGGAGAGGTCTAGTATATGGGTGAGCTCTGGGACTCCTCTGAAAGTTTACATTTGTTCCAAAGATGTCCTTAGACACCTAAAAAGTACTGTCATTCATCCACCTCAAAGATCCTCCCACATAAATAAGAATCAAGCCACTGCCTGCTCAAAATGCCTCCAATGTACACGAGTGGCAAGTGATAGTTACCCAGATGCTCAGGAAGGAGATGAATCACCCGTAATGGCTTTGAGAAGGAAAAATGGCAGGCAGACATGGTACTCCCTAGAAGGCTTCATTTAAACATTCATCATCATCATCAATCGTATTTATTGAATGCTTACTGTGTGCAGAGCACTGTACTAAGCGCTTGGGAACTACAAGTTGGCAACATATAGAGACAGTCCCTACCCAACAGTGGGCTCACAGTCTAAAAGGGGGAACATTCCACAGGTGGGCAATTTCTGGCCTTGTAAGCAGGGCTGGACAGATCTCAAATTGTTCTCCACACAAGGAGCAGATACTGTGCTCACTGTCAAAACTGGCATGCAGGATAGGGAGACATGAGGACAAAAGGAAAACTACAGACCCCATATTGCATTGTACCACCCTGCTGACGGTCCAGGCCTTGAGAGCCAGTCTGAATTTGAGAGCCCAGAGAATGGTGAGAGGGTCTGGGAAGCCCACAATACACCTAGTGACTTGGACATTGCAGGTCACCTGCTACTGGTGCTGGCTAAAATGTTGGCTTTGTTTTGAAACAAGATGAAATCTGAACGTTGATTCACAGTTTCACCTTTTTGCCTGTCCCTCTCCCATCTCTTCCACCTTCCCTCATCTCCCACCCTGGGGACAAGAAGAAACTTTGAATTTAGAAGAATCAGATCCTTCTCTCGTAATTCTTACAAAAGAAGCGGGTAACAGAGAAAAGATTCAAAGATCTAGTTTTTCACTGAAGTTCAAATTCTTAAGGAGAAAGGTTCTCTGAAATCTCACACTTTTCAATGGCGGCCTTCAAAAATCCATTCCTTTTTAGAAACATGACTTACATAATAAAACCTGTTGTATCATCACACTAATATAGTAAGTAGCTACATTAAGCTCAGTGATGCAGCAACCTTACAGAACTTCAAACCAAGTTTTTTCCATAAATCTTCAGAGAAACCTCCTATTTTTAGTTTAACCTCAGTTTCCAAATTTATGTTTTTTCCTTTCTCTCCCTACAGGTAATAATTGCTTCCCAATAGGCTTTAAAGCATGCTGTAGGTTAATTCTAGGACCAGTGGTATAATTGAAGACTCCAGAAAGAATCCAATTTTGTCACTGGAATATTTTTAGTGCTCGAGATTTCATAAACTGAATAGAGGGGAGATAAGCTCACAGACTACAAGGCAAGAAATAGTGGTGCCTTCATCGTCTGACTAAATGGTCAACAGTGCTATGACTTCATCAGAGGCTTAGGACAAGGAGATACTGAAGATTAGCTTTGGTCTGAGCCATTCACTGGGTGTGACCATGCAAAGCATCAAACTATTGTTGTTGTAAGTCTATTGGCATCAAAGGCGTAGAAAACAACTTTAAGAGATCATCAATCCATGAGTCATACCAGATGGGTAGATTTTACCAGCAGACTATCCCACAACCTATGCCCAATAACATCTTTCATACATTCTTTCTTGGGGGGTGGGGCATGTGTGTATGTGTAGATGTGTGGATGTTTGTGGGCGGGGGTGGATGTCTGTGTGTACATAATAATAATAATAATGATGGTATTTGTTAAATGCTTACTCCATGCCAAGCACTGTTCTAAGCACTGGAGGGGATACAAGATATTCAGGTTGTCCCACATTGGGCTCACAATTTTAATCCCCATTTTACAGATGAGTTAACTGAGGCACAGAGGAGTTAAGTGACTTGCCCAGTCACACAGATGACAAGGGGTGGAGCCGGGATTAGAACCCATGACCTCTGACTCCCAAGCCCGTGCTCTCTCCACTGAGCCACACTGCTTCTCCAACATTTACAAAATTCTGCCTCATAACCTCTATAACAGTTTATGTGCAGTTTATATTTGGGGGAGATTGAAGACAGCTGTAGCAAGGGTGAAACTCTCTGCTGTCTATGACTAAGGAGTTTGTTGGGTACTTAATACCCGGCCTTCTCCCCCATACCCCTAACCCACCCCACACAGAAACTCTCAGACAGTCTTTTGGTATAAGGGTTTTCTTAAAATTTTAACAAAGTAACAATAAAAATGGTGGTACCTGTTAGGTGTTTAGTATGTGGTCATTAGCTAAGGGAAACAACATTGTCTAGTGGAAAGACTGTGGGCCTGGGGATCAGAGGAACTGGATTCTAATCCTGACTCTGCCACTTTACTGTGTGACCTTGGTCAAATCATTTATGTTCTCTGTCTTTAGATACCTCATCTGTAAAAGGGGGATTATCATTTTGAGCCCCATGGGGGACATAGAGTTTGTCCAACCTGGTCAGTTTGTATCTATCTCAGCGCTCAATAAAATGCCTGCCACATTAACAATAATTAACAAATATTATTTATAAACGAACAGGGATAGATACAAGATAATCATGTCCTGGGGCTCATAGTCTAAGTAGGAGGGATAATCTACATTTTGTGGATGAGGAAACTGAGGCACAGAGAAGTTAAATGACTTATCCAAGGTCACACAACAGGTAAGTGGCAGAGCTGGAATTAGAATCCAAGTCCTCTGACTCTCAGGCCTGTGCTTTTTCCATCAGGACATGCTGTTTCTGCAGCTGAATCAGAGGTTCCAAATACAGGTGGAGAATTTGTAGGGGAAGTAGAATTTAGTTGCAAAAATTCAGTTCTTATGTGAAATGGAGCAAAATTAAATGTTACACAGAAACAATAAGTACTAATTTCCATTCCTATTTACAGTTCACTCTATCAGATTTTCTACGTTGGCCATTGGTTTTGTCCTCTACCAACTACCTTTTTATTTAAAAAAAAAAATGAATGCCCCAAAGTCAAAATAGAGATACTGTAATCCCTGTTCACTTTTTCTTATGCAGATCCTTTTTCTGTTGGTGGTTTCACCTGGCATGAATCCAAGGAGAAAGTTTTGCTGAAAGCAGATGCTCAGGGTTGTGGCTTCCTGACTGCCAAGTGTGAGATCACAGAATGGGTTTTGTGTGTGTGTGGGTGTGTGTGTATTTGTGTGTGGGTGTGTGTGTGGGTGAGTGGATTGATGATAATTTGTCTTAAATCCAATGTCAAATGAGGTGTCATTTCAAATGTTGCTAGCAATATTTGCTATCTTTTCAATGGTCTAGTCATGTAAGCACATGCAATTATTAAATTAAAATCATTTATGTGTCAAAGGATGTCTGATTACACTGGTCTGTGGCAAGACACTTCAGTTCCAGAATGTGACTAGTTTTGTAATCTCGATTGATAGCTATGGTAATAATAGAGTTTGATTTTAATGAAGTCTTCATTATACTGAAGCATATCACAAACTATTTTACAGTTCTGGTTATAGTGAAAGGAAGAGACCATGACTGTGAACTCTTCTTTTTACCCCTTTACCCTTTGATGGAGGAGTTAGTGTTAAGTTAAGCTTAAATTGTTTGCATGTGTGCCAGCAGCATGGGGAAGTGGATAGTTCAAGGACCTAGATCAGAAGGTCAAGGGTTTTAATCCCAGCTCTGCCACTTGTCTGCTCTGTGACCTTGGGCAAGTCCCTTCAATTCTCTGGGCCTCAGTTATCTCATCTATAAAAGGAGGCTGAGACTGTGAGCCCCACATGGGACAGGGACTGTGTCCAACTTGATTTGTTTGTATTCACCCCAGCGCTTAGTACAGTGCCTGGCACATAGTAAGTGGTTAACAAATACCATCATCATCATCAACACCAATTCAAACTTCTCTGGCTGGCCCACACAACTGCCCCCATCACCAGGAATCATAAATCAGAACGTTTGAAGCAGAAGCTGAAAATCAGTTGTCAAAAGAGAAATACATCTTCCCTTCAGACCTTCCAACACCTAAGGTTCTGCCCTTCTAGTGCAGTATATCTAAATATCTTACTCTTCGGCCACCACCCTCTACACATGATCTGATTTCTTTAATCTCATTTCTAGTATGATCTCTCCTTATTAAACTCCAGTAATTTATTAGCTTTATTTTCAAGGCTCTTCATCAGTCAGTCAGTCAATTGTATTTATTGAGCACTTATTGTGTGCAGAGCACTGTACTTAGCCCATGCAAGAGTACCAAACAACAATAAAGAGACACATTCCCTGCCCACAAAGTGCTTTCAGCCTAGAGGCTTCATTAAAATAGTTCTGCTTGAATCACAGAAGCCTCATTTCTTCCCATGTATATTTCCCTCCCTTTACTCTATAGTCTACCAATAGACCACATAATGAATTGAATGGTAAGACATATGCCCAAGGGAATAGATTTGATTTTTAGAGGCAAACTTAATTCTGAGGCTTCTGAATTTCATGTGGGTTCTATTTCCAACATTAACATATTTGGTTTGGCATTGAATATAAGACTTTTTTAAAAAAACACTCTTGAAATGCAGCCATCTCTGAGGAAAAACATGGCAGCAGTTTCCTAGTACAGCCAAAGAATAGGAAGAGTTAGTGTACTTAGCTGCAGGCTAAGAAATGAGAGGGAAACAGATGTGTGACCTATGAATCCTTCTGAGCCAAAGAAGTACAATAAAGAAAAACCACGAGTAAGTTTTTATTGTGTGTCAAATGTAGAATTGTTTAGAATACTAGCTCCAAAGTTTGAGACTAACAAGACTTCATGAAAGCTAGAGGCTAACGACACTGACTTTATAAAATTAGGAATGGGGTTACACAGGTTGGACTTTTCATGCATTCACATTTCATTTTGCTGACTCCTCTAACTGTAGATGGCTCGATACAAACCTGAGAAGACCTGGCCAAGCAATGGATAGAAGACCCCACCTGGGATTACTCTAGGTTTTTACTTACAGGAAATTCCATTTGTAACTTTAAAACAGCTCTGAACAAAAGGTTTCAAAGAGACTGTAAGCCTGACTGCTAATTCAGTTGCATTGTGCTCTCCCAAGTGCTTAATACAGTGCTCTGCACATAGTAAGTACCTGTTTACTTGTTCTGATGCCTGTCTCCCCCCTTCTAGACTGTGAGCTTGTTGTGGGCAGGGATTATCTCTGTAGCTGAATTGTACTTTCCAAGTGCTTAGTACGGTGCTCTGCATACAATAAGTGCTCAACAAATGCGATTGAATGAATGAATGACTAAATGAACGCATGATTGATTGATGAGCACCTCTAGTTTTACACAACACCTAACCCCTAGAATTTATTTTTTTCACATACAACAATTAGGCCACCTTACACATTTGTTCTACTTCATTTATTCATTCAACTGTATTTATTGAGCACTTACTGTGTGCAGAGCACTGTACGAAGCACTTGGGAAGTACGAGTCGGCAACATATAGAGATGGTCCCTATCCAACAACGGGCTCACAGTCTAGAAGGGGGAGACAGACAATGAGTAAGATCTAAGTAATGAGAGCTTGTATAAAAGAAATACAGTGATAGGTACTATTCAGAAGTACAGTTACTTACATGACTGTTCAAATAGGTTTGCATGTGAAAAAAAAGCATCTATTATATATTTCTCTATTGTCAACATTCAATATACTCTTCCAAGTGCTAAGTACAGTGCTCTGTACAAAGTGCTCAATAATAATTATAATTGTGGTGTTTAAGTGCTCACTATGTGCCAAGCACTGTACTAAGTGTGGGGGGTAGATTCAAGATAATCAGGTCCCACACGGGTCTGATTCAAGATAATCAGGTTCTACACGGGGCTCTCAGTCTAAGTAGGATGGAGAAGAGGTGTTGAATCGCCATTTTGCTGGTGAGGAAACAGACGCAGAGACTTTGGTGATTTGTCCAAGGTTACACAGCAGGCAAGCAGCAGAGTCAATTAGAGCCCAGGTCCTCTTACTCCCTGACCCAAGCTCATTTCTTCACTATCAAATACTATTGATTAATGAGTTCTGTCCAATAACTTTCAAATATTCCTGCTGCTTCCTTTCCACTAGGTTATCATCACCACAATCTTCAAATTTCACAAACCCCTTATCCTGATACTTAATGCCAAACCTGTGTGGGTGTCCTAACTCCCAATATACCTGAACCTTATTTAGTAATCTCAAACTTTAGATTTCCATCCCCTCTGTTTCTGATTGGCTCACCCTCTATTTTCTTTGAAAGTTATCTTACAAAACCCCTCAGAGTAATCCTCTCCTAGAGGTGTTAACTTTTCATTTTGAACATGGAAGCAGAGATCAACTTCCAAGGAGGCAGAAAAGTCAACCAGAAATATGAGGAGGGTGTCATTCGGCAGGGGTGATGGGGGAGAGGGGAGAGAGAGAGAGAGAGAGAGAGAGAGAGAGAGAGACAGAGACAGAGACAGAGAGAGAGAGAAAGGGAAAAAGACAGAGAGAAAGATATCAATGTATATTGTCAGAGGGGCTGGGCTTGGATGAAAAGATCTATGCGCTTGGGAATGTACCCTTTAATCTCTTTGACACACACCCCACCTCCACAGCACTTATGCATGTATTCCTAAACTCAGCTGCTTCCCCTTTCTGTCTCCTCCCCAACCCTAGATTGTCCACCAACTCTATTTTATTTTGCTTAGTACAGTGTTCTCCACATAGTAAGAACTGAAATATCATTGATTATATTTTATCACACCTCTCATTGCATATTCCTAAAACTTCAAAAAAAAGTGATATAAGGGGACTTGCTCTGAAATTCTGTGGTTTCAATATCTTGTGCCTAGGAATACCTAAGGGTGGGTTGTTTATATTTCAAAGAATACTTTGAAATGTACTAAAGGGGGCTCCTGTCTGCTATTACAATTTCCTATGCAGAACGGTGAAATTACATGCGCTCAAAAGTGCTCTAGCCATAATATTTGACCCTTAATGTTCTTAAAAAAATTTGTTCTCATACAAACTGCTTTCGAACATGTTCTCTACTCTAAGAAGCAGAAATAATTGCTTATTTAATGGAGTCATGAATGGTTTCTCCCATCAGTTTGTTTACTTCAATAAGCTTATTTAATATGGTTCTTCCTAAATTTAATAGCCACACTTCTAATAATGTTTGGATATATGTATTTGCCTTTTAGGTATTTTGGTAGAGAGATACAAAGAAGTCATGATTTTATTCTAAATTTGTGATTGGGTTTGGGAATTCCTCAATTCCAGAACCAGAAAATAATTCCTATTTCTGGGACTAATTCAATTCTTCATCCAGAGTGTATGCCTAAGATTTCAACTTGAGGCATCATGATTTTAGACCCAGGTTCTGACCATGAATCCAGTTAGTAGAAAATACAGTTTAATTAAACACTTCAGGAGTTAAATTCCCCAACAGGAATAAATACTCTTTTTATTTTCCTTCTTCACAGTAGATAGCTAAGATCTCCGTAATAAACTTGGGGAGCTGGAGTCCAACTTGGGGAAGGGGAATATTTTAAGTCTCTTCTTGGAGAGGTCAGGACCATTGAATCATTAAAAATGTACGAACTGGTCCTGGAAATGTATTTTTCCAGCATAGTAAGTATTATTCCTTCTCTAATCTTCAATTTTATAAATGAAGAAAACCTATCTCTGGCCCACCCTCACTGATCTCAAACAGTTGGGGCAATTTTCTATGGAAGTTGTCCTAATAAAATTTGTCTTTCAGTTCTCCACAGAGAAGTGAATTCTCCTGGTAGGCTATTAAAATACATTCAGACTGTCTAGAGCATGTTCTGAATCATCTTGTGAAGTTCTGTAGTGCAGCTTGTACGTTATGAAGACCTTTATACTTGAAAAATGACCTCTTTTTTTTCTAAGCCTGTGATTTCCCAAATTTGGCGAATGATGTGATTGCTTCCTGAGCTAGAACATAACAAATTACTTAGACAGAATTTTGCCACCACAGTGAGAATAGCATTGCCATTATGAACCAAAATTACATGTTTATTTCTGGCTCTTTTCTACAGATATTACTTTATGATTCTGGCCTAGAGATTGTGATGGTACTTTCTGCATATTTGTGGACTAATGATATCAAGGGAAGGAGAATATTTTATTGAAATGGATGGTTTGCCAGAGCAGAATTCATGATGGGGAGGTACTTGGTAACCCAAGGAAGTGGACTAATTAGAATAAATATTGTATTTATTTTGGGACAGTTTGAACACTTAGCCGCTAATTGACTTTTTTCTGTTGAATCTGAAGGGCTTAACTCAAAATCAGTTGAGCAACTGAAGCTGTGAAAGTCAATTTCTTTTTGGTTCTCTTGTGTGAGTGAGAGTATTTTTGCACCAACTGAGGAGGAGAGGGGTTCAGCATTAGACCAACCCATTAGAGAGGACTAGTTGGGCAAAGGTTCTCCGTCAGCGGCTGCTTTCATATCAGCGGAGATCACTGGTACGCCGAAACGGTAAATGTACACGGGTTGATTAAAATGGTTTAGAATCCATAGTTACCTCCTGGTTAATACAGCTGCTAGAAGTGCCTGATTTACACTTAAGGAACAGCTTGACCAGAACATTAGCAATAAAATCCTCCCTCTCTTCACGTATGAGTTCTCAACTTTGGCAAGGCTTGCGGCTGGCTGAATGTTAGAATAGCTAACCCGCTGCCAACAGCAATTTTGGCTGCTTGAAAAGGAGCACAGTTTCTGCTGCTAGAGGTAAGGGCAACAACCATAGTACCAGTGACAAATCACCACACAAGTTCACTATCAGCCCGTCCTTTGGATTGCCCTGGCTCTAAATCCTTTTGGACCACATGGTGAGGCAAGAGCATTGCTGTAGTTGAGGCTCGCAGCTCCCACAGACTCATGTGTTAAGTGTCCATCTGATGGAGTGTTTCGCCCCCATCTTTGTGGGAGCACATAAAGCGGAGCAAGCCTGTCTGTATAAATCCTAGTCAGTGATTACTGAAATGAATATTCATATCTTTCCCTACTTACAGGGATGTTGTAAAGACTAATAACATAATATACAAAGTCCTTACAGCATTTACCACTTAGAAGAAAGACATTGAATGAACAATATACATTTCCACTGAACCATTCATCAGAATTAAATTCACCCGTAGGTCTTCTGAAAAACAAACAACAACAACAAAAAAACCCCTAGGGATTTCAGGCCCAAAATAGGAAGTAACTTAATACCCTACCATTTCCAGTATATAAGGCATACTTTGAAATTTATAGGGAAATAATTGACATTTACCTATTGCCAAAATACTGTACAAGAAGAAGCTAATATACAATTTCTCCTCTTACCATGCAGCGTGGCTCAGTGGAAAGAGCCTGGACTTTGGAGTCAGAGGTCATCGGTTCAAATCCCGGCTCTGCCACTTGTCAGCTCTGTGACTTTGGGCAAGTCACTTCACTTATCTCGGCCTCAGTTCCCTCATCTGTAAAATGGGGATTAAGACTGTGAGCCCCCCCATGGGACAACCTGATCACCTTGTAAACTTCCCAGTGCTTAGAACAGTGCTTTGCACATAGTAAGCGCTTAATAAATGTCATTATTATTATTATTATTATTATTATTATCTATATAGTTTATTTACTTTCAAAGCATCTTGGAATGAGCACAACTCAAATCCTTGGGCAGGGTTGTTGTGGTCATTGTACATTATTGAAACCTGGCAGACCATTGTCTAATTCAGAGTTACCTGAGAAAAGACATATGTTGAAGCAGGATAGTCTAGCAAAACTAATCTATACCTGGGAGTCAGACCTAGGTTCTAGTCCCAATTCTGCCACTAGCTTGCTCTGTGGCCTTAGACAAAGTACTTAACCTCTCTGTGCCTGTTTCCTCATTTGTAAAGTGAAGATAATGATATGTGTCTCACCTTACCTGCCAGAGAATTTTGTAAGGAGCAAATGAGGTAGATAATTGCTGCAAAAGCATTTTAGAAAACAAACAAACAACAACGAAAAACAAGGACTATTCAGTAACAATGAAAAGTGATTCAAGCACTGATAATTTTAAATGTCCTTTGTAAAAGATCCAGCAGCCAGATCTGCATGCATTATTCCAGGTGCAGCTGAGATTTTGTAATGGTTAACTAGCAACGTGAATATTTTGTAGCAAGATTGGTGGGGAGAAAATAGTCCTGACTACACTGCACTGGAAGCTTTTGAATGGAAACATGGACGCAATGGGATTTGGATTGAATTATT
Source organism: Tachyglossus aculeatus (assembly GCF_015852505.1). Classification (NCBI taxonomy): domain Eukaryota; kingdom Metazoa; phylum Chordata; class Mammalia; order Monotremata; family Tachyglossidae; genus Tachyglossus; species Tachyglossus aculeatus. The sequence goes on from NC_052067.1 coordinate 27,966,333, forward strand.
TAACTCAGTAAGTGCAGAAAAGAAATAGCTTTTATTCTTCCCAATTGTTGCCCACCAAAAACTGGGCCCACCCACCTGAGGTAGGCAGGCACTTTCACAACCCTGAGTCCCCAGAAGAGAAGACTCTCCTTGCTACATCCGGGGTCTAGATAGCATCTGGGTTCCAGTTGCATAAATTCTCCAGGGAAAAAATATAGTTTATGTTCACTATTTCCTCTTTGTTTGAAAAGCCCTACTACAATTTCAAAATTCTATAATGTTGACAACTGATTAAGACCTGTCTATCATCCATGGTTGTTGGGCAAATTTATTTTCCAGTTTTATAAATGTGGCTTATGTTGCTAGCTTCAGGGCAAAAGAACAATAATACAATATAGAAGTCCTTAAAAAGAACATATAGAAGATAAAACAACATCATCAAAGTAGCCCAAATGATAGTTTAAAAGGAGGGAGTTCCTTGACAGTACAACAATAAACATGGCACCCTGGAAGAATAGAAAAGTTGAGAATTATTTCAATAGCTTTCATTACAGTAGATCAGAATGTGCTTTTTACAGCCTTATGTCCAGAAAGAGCCCTAAGACTTTTCCATAAATTAGAGCAAAAATGGGCAATTGAAATCCTTTCACTGTCTGAATATTTTGGATTTAAAATTGAACTAATCCAATAGGGAGAGTAAATCCAAGGAGGTGGAATCTTTATCTTCCTTCTCAGCAGTAGTGCTGAATCTACATCACTTTTTGATTCTGTCCAATTCAAGCCAGGTACTTTACCTCATTTGAAATGTGGGCTATCCATGATTTTGTATATAAAATATAGAAATTGGGAATAATGAATCCCACCATGAAAATGAGCCATGTCATTATTAATGAAATAACAAGGACTATGAAACCATAGTTAACATTTTCATCAAAATAAATGTAATAGTATGATATATTACGCAGATGTTGGCTTACAAATAGACTTACTGTAACCATCCTTCACAATGTCTGTATTATTATTATTATTACTATGGTATTTGTCAAGCACTGTTCTAAACATGGGATATATACTAGTTAATCAGGCTGGACATAGTCTTCTCCCTCACAGGACTCATAATCCAAGTAGAAGGGAGAATACGCATTGGAACTCTCCCAAGCACTTAGTACAATGCTCTGCACACAGCATTGTGTGTGGGCTCAGTAAGTATCATTAATTTTACAGACGAGGAAACCAAGGCTCAGAGAAGTTAAGTGGTTTGCCCAGTATGATATTGAATTATCACTTTATATTAGTGAATGTAGTTTCTCATATTTTCTCTGAGGTGTTAAATTTAATTTTATTCTTAGGTTCATTATTATCTTGCAGTCATTTACTGTATCTACATGTTAGTAAAGAAATGTGTTTATCAGGAAATGAACCACATAGAGAGCTGTGATCAGCAGCGTCTTAGAGTGTTCAATTGTTTTACCTTTTTGTATAATCAGTGTGTTTGAAGAAACCTCAGGAGATTATCTGATTCAGGCCCCAGTGTCCAGGGAAGTGAATTACTAAATCATCCAAGACAGACCATTGTCTATTTCTTTCTTGAAGATATATGGAGATGAAGACAAATTTTCCTTTGCAGCCCACTCAATTGAAGTTTTTTTTTAGTTTCACCTTGACATCAAACGTAAGAATGACAGTAATAAATTATTATGTACAATCAATGTTCCTTCCCCCCTGCCTCTGACAGCGGCAACGGAAAGCTTGTTGGAAACTTACCTTAGTTACTCTGCTGCCTTCTCCTAGAAACACTATCTTACCTTGGTTTTTCTGACAGTCTTTCATCATCATCATCCTTGTCGATGGTATTTATTGAGCCCGTACTGTGGTCAGAGCTCTGCACTAAGTGTTTGAGAGAGTGCAGTATAACAGAGTTGGTAAACATGTTCCCTGCCTACATCAAGCTGACTGTCTTCTCGTGGTTCTCATTTTACCTCTCTGGCCAACCAGTCATTTTCAGTCTCTTGTCAGCTCTTCCTCTTCCTCCCAATCTTTAACTTTGAGCATCCTTCAAGGCTCAGTTCTGGGTTCCTTATTTCCTCTATCTGCAGTCCCTTGGGAAGATCATCTGCTCCCATGGCTTCAACGACCATTGCTACAGAGATGACTCCCATATCTACCTCACTAGCCCCAATTTCTCTCCTCTGTAATCTCGCAAATCCCCCGCCACCAGAATATCTACTCATGGATGTCTAACTGGCACTTCAAGCACATGTCCAAAACTGGACTCCTCACCTTTCCTCCCAGATCGTCTCCTTCACCTAGCTTTTCCATCACAGTTGACCACTCCACCATCCACCCTGTCTCTCAAATGCACAACCTTGTTTTATCCTATACTCCTCCCTTTCTTTCAATTCCCATATTCAAACTGCCACCAAATCTTGTCAGTTCTTGCTCATCAACATTTCCAGAATTAACCCTTTCCTTTCCATCCAAACTGCCCCTACATTTGTACTCCCCCAAGTGTTCAGTACAGTGCTCTGTACACTGTAGGTGCCCAATATGTACCACATTGTTTAAATGCACAAAGTGAAGAGGAGAGTTGAGAAGGTAATTATAAAGCCTGCCATTAAGGCAAAAGTGGTTTCCTTGACAGCAATGATTATATTCTCTGGATAACATCTAAATCTCCCTTTCACTTTTTTTGCAGCTACAGCCAAAGTGTAGTAAAGGCTGGCCCAGTTAATGGAAGGGTAATTTAAATGGGACTCCTTTTATTTCTTTATATTAATGTCAGTCTCCTCTCTAGACTGTAAGCTTGTTATGGGCAGGGAATGTTTTGGTTCATTGTTAAATTGTACTCTCCCAGGTGCTTGGTACAGTGCTCTGCACACAGTAAACACTCAAAAAATACAAATGAATGAATGAACAAGTGAATGTTAGCCTACTTATTTCAAATGAGCTGGGCCCTGCTTTTGGTCTAGTGGAAAGAGCTCAGCTCTAGAAATCAAGAAACCTGAAATGTACCCTCAGCTCTGCCTGCATTGGCTATGCCATCAGCAGTGAATATTTCTGACTGAAGAGCTTCCTAAAAGCTTCCACAAGGTAGACAAACCCAGTGGGAATCTTGAAAAATGGCTGGCTAATGTGGGCAGGGAGAAATGTGTTCACTTGGGACATCAATTGTCCCTATATGTAAAGACGTCTTCAGTCTCTTCGCAATGTACTGTTCCCTCTCCGTCCCACCCATCCACCTACTCACTGCATTCTATGCCCCAGGTGAAACATGACTGCCAGGGATATTGCTCAGAACATTAAGACTATAATCAACACCTTCACCCAGGTTCTCAGCCTTGAATTCTCTGGAGGGAGGCTCTTCCATCTCTCTCAATGTGCAGCTCCATCCTCCTCTTCCTCCTCCTCCTCCTGGGGACCAATGGTAAAATGCAGACAGCTGCTTTACAAAAATTAGCCACATTCATCACTGGATCTGAAAATAAAAACCTTGTGTTCAGTTCATTTCATTCATTCATTCATTTATTCACATTTATTGAGCACTTACTATATGTAGAGCACTGTACTAGGTACTTGGGAGAGTACAATACTACAATAAAAAGACACATTTCCTGCCCACAATGAGCTCACAATTTAGAGCGGGGGAAACAGACATTACTATAAATACACAAATTACAGTTATAACAAACAAATTACAGATATTAGTGTAACAAGTGATGGTTTGTATAATACTAATGATTATTGTCTAGGACATTAATGTTGCTCAAACCATCGTCATCATAGAAAAGTCCAAGTTAGTTTTAAAACTTTTATTCAGAAAACTTTTTAATGCTCTATTAAATCTGCACTACACATACACAGTGATTGGTGAATATCTTGTCCTTTTCTACAACTGAGCAGGTGTTACATATGGAGCAAGAGGTCAGGCAAGGCTACATTGTCAGAATTCTGGTGGACTGTAGAAACACTTTGTATAGCCCCAAGGTGACATGAGATAAAAAGGGTGAGTGGGAAAGACTGCTGCCTACATCCAGCTCCCTGGGAATGCTCTAAAATTGGACTCCCCAATAAATTAATGTTTCATTTGGAAGGACTGCTAAACTCTGGAATGAGTTACCCAGGAAGGTTGAGGAATCTTCTTCTTTGGCTGTCTTTCAAATTGGAGTGAGATCCATCTCCCTGGCAAGGTTTAAAGGTGGTCTCAAGTTCCCATGGTGTCATATAATTCTGTGGTCTTCAGTTTCTCTTGGGGAAAAAGAATGCAATCAACCTCCAAGTTCACAGGTTATATGATCTCTGATCCCTTAGCTGGACTTTCAATTCCAATGAGATGGAAGACATGATATACTGAATCGTGGGAATGTCAGAAAGCCAATCTCAGCCTATTAAAGAATGAAACATATATTGTGTGGGTACTACCTTAGGTTCCAGAAAATATTTAAGGAGAAAACCATAGCTGCCATTGTCCTCACTTCTAATCCCTACTAAGGAAAATGTGGTCCTTGGTATGATTTCTGAAAGGAAATGATCAGGTCCTGCAATATACCTATTCTGAACGACCAGATCTTACAACTCCTCTGGACTTACTGTTTGCTGAACAATCAGGGAAGAAAATTTTTGGTCACAACTACATTCCGTAGGAGCTTGACCCAAGCCAAGAATATAGATGAGGGTAATGTGGGTGTGTCTATAGCTGTCTTTGTTTTCAAAGAAGACACTACTGATGGTGAGTGTCTATCCATGCCTACAAGTGCAGTTGATAAGGCTAGGGCATGACTGACACTCCCTTCCACAGGAATTGCATGAAAAGATAGTTTCTTGCCGTGCTAATGGATTGGTCCCACATGGGACCTGGTTCAATTCAAGCATACCTTTGTAAAATATCTATCATGATGGCTCTGTCCAAGCAGAGCAGCTCCTCTCTTGACTGTCGCCTGGCCTGTCTGCTGTAATTGTAAATGATAGTAATGTCAAATCATGGGTGGAGGGGAGGTCAGTATTACAATGTCCCCTATATCACTACCTAGATATTGATAGTGGGTGGTGGAAGGAGCATGGGAAAGTGACAAGATCCTTTTGCCACCAGCTTCTTCTCCCTCCATTTTAGGGCTGGAGAAAACTAAGGCCCAAAGAGGTGAAGTGACTTGCCCAAGGTCTTTGCGCAGGCCAGTAGGAGAGCTGAGATTAAAACGCCGGTCTCCTGACTCCCCAGCTATGCCCTCTTCACTAGGTAAAACTGCCTCCCAATAGTACCCTTCCTTTTTCCTCTTCCCCAAAACAAGTCACTGCCATTGCCCAGGTGGCTAAAAGCAGCAAGAAAAAGTGGCAGGGTAATGGCTCAAATTTACAAGAGGCAGCACAAGCTACTGCCTCGAATACTGTGCATTATTTCCAATCAGCACTGGTAAATTCGGGAATATTTTTAGGCCATCAATGTAATTGTGTGGTGAACTGACATGAGTTTGGTTTAACTCAAAAATACAAGGTGGCTGATCCCCAAAGAAGTCTTTATATAAAGCATACTCCTATCAAGGAATTCTTCAAATACAAATATAGTTAGGTCCTGAAGGACATCCAAGCAATTGCAATGTCACAAGTGAATTTGGCAGTCCTCTTTATTTTGATTTATTTGGTCCCTTGCTAGCTCTGATTTCCATAGTGCTGTGGACATGCCCTTAAAAAGAGAAAATAGTCATGACTGAAAATACATGTGACATTTAAAAACCCATAAAGGCTGTAGTTTCAGAACATCGTGGATTTGGGCGGTCATAATTTAGTTCTATGAGAAAATCTTCATGTTGGATTAATTTGATCTAGCCAACAAGTCACATGACTCAAAAAGTTAGACCCTGAGATTGGGCGACAGAGTTGTAGAAAGCTGCTACATGAAGTATTTAGCGAAGTCATACCAGACACATCTTAATAAAGACTTTTTCAACAGAATGTTAGTTTCCCTTTTCGCCTCCCTGCTTTTTCCACTTTTTCTTATGCAGTTTCTAAAGTCAGATAAATACCAGTATCTTATGAAAATAAATGTCTTCTTCCACATTGAGTCAGAACCCTTCCACAAATGACTAACACTGAATAGCCTGAGGAGTAGGAGCAGGTATTTAGCTAAAATTCTGAGCTCCCACATCAGTAATTCAATTTACAAATTAAGCATCTAGAGATCATAGAGTAGTCCAGGTCAGATGAAGGGTGGGACGAGGTAAATGAAGCAATTACTCCAACCCTCAAACCAAAGGAGGGTCTGAATTCCATTCACTGGGAAGGAGGCAGATAATACAGCAGTAGTAAGGACCACTGCTGTATAAGCAAATGGGAGCAAGATACTTTGATAGTTGGGACAAGCCTTGGGAAAGAGATCCTGGAAGAGAGAACTACCTACAGCTCGCCACTTAGCAGCTGCCATGGATCCTTCTACTGGCACTCCCCTCCTCCCCATCACTTTGCCCTGGCCTGATGAGGCTCCCCTTCCTTCCTTGAGTTGCTGAAGGAGTAAACCAGCCCCTTATTCATTCATTCATTCATTCATTCATTCATTCAGTCAGTCAGTCAGTCAGTCAGTCATTCAGTCATATTTATTGAGAACTTACTTTGTGCAAAGCACTTGAAGTGCTTATACTAAGTGTTTGGAAGAGTACAGTAGCCATCACCATCTGACTAACTATTTGTGGGGTTGTTGCAGAGGGGGGCTGTGGGGAAAGTGGCCCCCAGTACTCATGGGGAGAGAGAGAGAGAGAGAGAGAGAGGGAGAGAGAGAGAGAGAGAGAGAGAGAGAGAGAGAGAGAGAGAGACAGAGAGAGAGAGAGAGAGAGAGAGAGAGAGAGAGAGAGATGGGACAGTTGGGGGAAGGGCAGACCCAGATCCCTGACCACTCAGCATGGCTCAGTGGAAGGAGCACGGGCTTTGGAGTCAGAGGTCACGGGCTCAAATCCCGGCTCTGCCAATTGTCAGCTGTGTGACTTTGGGCAAGTCACTTAACTTCTCTGGGCCTCAGTTACCTCATCTGTAAAATGGGAATTGTGAGCCCCCCCGTGGGACAACCTGATCACCTTGTATCCTGTCCAGTGCTTAGAACAGTGCTTTGCACATAGTAAGTGCTTAATAAATGCCATTATTATTATTATTATTATTATTATTATTGTTACCCTAAAACTATTTCTGGAAGTACAATTAAGACACCATTCCTGCTCTTGCTTCTAGGGAAAAACTGAGAAGCAGCGTGACCTAGTGGATACAGCATGGGCCTGGGAATTAGAAAGACCTGGGTTCTAATTCTGACTCTGACACTTGTCTGCTGTATGACCTTGGGCATGTCACCTAACATCTCTGTGCCTCAGTTTCTTCATATGTAAAATGGGGATCAAGACTGTGACTGTATCCATTCCAATTTTCTTGTATCTACCACAATGCTTAGTTCAATGGCTGGCACGGTGAAAGTGCTTAACAAATACCTTTGAAAAAAACAACAACTGGAGTCAAACAAACCCTGATACTGCTGCTGGGGCTGTTTCAAAAGCTTCTTGGATTCCTTAAGGTCAGATTTAAGAACACAATAGCTTCAGGAAAGGTAGCCAGTAATTTGTATTGTTCAAGGATATTGTGGTTTGAGACATGCCACTTTGCATTTTATAATCCCAGAATCTAAGGTGGGATATGTTGCCGACTTGTACTTCCCAACCGCTGAGTACAGTGCTCTGCACACAGTAAGCGCTCAATAAATACGATGGCAGCCATGCATACTAGGACCCTATCCCAGAGAAAATTAGGCCAGACCACAAAGAAATCAGGTGAATGAGTAAAAATGATGAAATAGAGGAAAATGTAACTCACAGCACTTGAATTGTTCTTCCACTCTTTCAACAGGTAGATCAGGAAAAAGTAGAAGCTAAGCTGTTTTTGAACCCAACTACAAGGCTGGTACTGTGATGTACCTAAAATGGATTTTAATTTTGGACTATGTTTAAGGAAACTAAATTTGGTATGCAACTGCTAAAGCTCAAGAATTGTCAGCTCCTGTTTTTCTCAGTATCATAACAGTTAATATTCTGAATCTTTCCCCAAAAAATCATACCCTGTAGTTTAAAAGTAGCTAGAGAATTGAATTTTGGACTAATATTTGCATATTTTTAACAAGGATTCATGAGGAAATTTGCCAGAGAAGAAAACATCTTCTGGGTACAGAGTGTTCAACAACGGTGTATTTCCCTCTTGAACTAGTCCATCTCCTTGCATTGTCTCCTTTTCAAGAGGTTCATATTTTAAAATCCATTAACTAAAATGCACTTCATTTTAAATTGATGTTCACTATTAAATTAATTAAGCACTTGGGAGTTCCAAAAATTTCAGTCAAAGGAATTTTTGTTTCTAGAACTTTGTGTTTCAAAAGCTTTTTCCCAATTCAGCATTGATCTTTCTTCCAACATAATTCTGGTATGTTCCTATTGGAAAGAGTCTATAAATGTATTATTTACTGATAGGAGGGTTGACTAAAATTCAAGCGTGTGCTGCAAACAGGGCTCTGAGGAGTGGTTTGGGAGGGGCAGAGTGATTCATTCCGGACTGGTTCAGACCTTCTTGTGAAAACAGCTCCCTGGAATTAAATCACATTTGCAAGTCAGTCAGAAGGCATGAAATCAGAAGAAGCAGGACTAAGGAATATTTTGGCTCTGTGGACATCGGCCACTGGAACAGCTGTCAGATCCTCACCTCCATTCTAGTCATCAGTCAATCATATTTACTGAACACTTACTTTGTACAGGCACTGTATAAGTGCTTGGGAGAGTCCAATACAACAATATGATACATTCCCTGCCCGCAATTAGTTAATAGTCTAGAGGGGGAGACAGACATTAATGCAAATAAATAAAATTACAGATATGTACTTAAGTGCTGTGGGGCTGGGAGGGGGGGATGAATAAAAGGAGCAAGTCAAGGCAATGCAGAAGGAGAGGGAGAAGTGGAAAGGAGAGCTTAGTCAGAGAAGGAGATGTGCTTTCAATAAGATTTTGAAGGAAGGGAGAGTAATTTCCTCTTCTCTTTTATAGGGTCAGAGAGAACTGAATAAGATCGCTTGATGCCCTGTACATATGGGATTAACCCTTATTTCACAACACTGCTAAAATCTGCCCTTTTCTCTCCAAAGAAACTATCACCATGTTTATCCAAGCATTTATTCTATCCCACGTTGACCACTGCATTTGCCTCCTCACTGACCTCCCTGCCTCCTGTCGTTCCCCACTTTAGTGCATACTTCATTCTGCTGCCTGGATCATTTGTCTAGAACACTGCTCAGCCCATGTTTCCCTATTGCTAAAGAGCCTCCTGCAGTCGGGCTATCTACCTCCACATCAAACAGGAACTCCTTACCATCGGCTTTAAAACATTCAATCACCTTATTCCCATCTGCCTTCCCTCCGTGATTTCTTACTATAATCCAGCCCTCAAACTTCACTCCTCTAATGCCAATTTACTCACTGTACCTTGATCACACCTATCTCATCGCTGACCCCTCGCCCACATCCTGCCTCTGACCTGGAACGCCCTTCCTCTTCATAGCCAACAGAGGATCACTCTTCCCACCTTCAAAGCCTTATTTAAAGCTCATCTCCTCCAATGGGCCTTCCCTGACTAATCCCTCATTTCCTATTCTCTCACTCCCTTTTGCATGGCCCTAGCACTTGAATTTTCACCCTTTATTCACTCCTGAGCCCCACAGCACTTATGCTTGTATTCATAATTTATGATGTATATTAATGTCTGACTCCGCCTCTAGACTGTAAGCTCATAGTAGGCAGGAAAAGTGCCTACCAACTCGGTTATAATGTAGTCTCCCAAGATCTTAGTACAGTGCTTTGCAAACAGTCAGTGCTCAAAAAAATATGATTTATTGATTGATTTTATTATTCCACTGCCTGGTCCCATTTGTCTGGAAAAATAGCATAGGCTAGTGGATAGAGCATGGGCCTGGGAGTTGGAAGGACCTGAGTTCTAATTCTGGCTCCACCACTTGTCTGCTGCATGACCTTGGGCAAGTCACTTAGCTTCTCTGTGTCTCAGTTACCTCATCTGTAAAATGGGGATGAAAACCTGAAGCCTCATGTGGGACATGGACTGTTTCCAACTTGACTAGCTTGGATCTACTCCAATGCTTAGTATAGTGCCTGACACAGAATGAGCACTTAACAAATACCTTAAAAAAGCTGTGTTGAGAGAGTTATATCGATTGGGTAGCATAAGCTCTCCTCTCTCCCAAGACAGAGGGTGAGCAAAGCTTAAGCACAGTCAGGGCCTCAGACTCTCAAACCTAAAATCTGGCATCTGTAGATTTAGATCAGTGAGAGCCACATCTTCTGGCCATAGAAATGATCTATTTTACCCATTCTCTTATGGTTCTTTGCAGAAACCCAACTATTTTGCTTGTATTAAAGGCCTCAATAGTCTGGGAGGCAGAAGTGATTGCTTCACTTTCAAATAGGAAAATGAAGAAATGGAAATGGAACAAATGTCTGTTGCAGAACACTCACAGCCAGTCTTTTTTCAGCGGCCAGGCATTATGTTACTAAACCCAACCAGCCACCCCAGAAATCTTCTCCTGGTGTCTGGGGCCTGGAGGGGAGAGTGGGTGGTTTGGCAAGCTTCATCATCATCACCACCAAAGACCAAATCAAGGACTAAATGACTAATGATGGGGTATCCAAAAGACCAGAGCTGGATTTCCCACGGGAATACTGGGAAAATCCCAGAGGATCAGTGTCTATTTGGGCCAGAACAACCATGTCCCACATGCTTGGCTCCAAGGGGCTCTTAGCCCTGCTTGCTCTTTGTTCCGACAAGCTGGAGGGCTTTTGCTTCTCAGTTTCTCCTCCCACTCCAGCAGGGATTTTCTGGTAAGACTTTTAGAGCCATTCACTATAGCACTTAATTCTCAGTTGCTGAAAAGGCAGGATCACAGTTTGACATCCACTACCTGGGGTTACTGAGAAGGTTTATTTAGGAATTGACTCCTCATTTCATGAGGGAAATGGGGATAGAAGTGATGCTGTCAATATGGCTTCAGATCAAACATATTTGACCAGGAAAAAGGACTTTATGACATGGAGCCCTTGGTGAATTCTCAACTCTTGCAATAAAAAGTAATGATACAACAACAACAAAAATACCCCAGCAAGATGAAGTATTAAGATGTTATGCAACAAAACACCAGTTTGTCCAGGGAGAACAAGTTATCCATCAGAGCAGAGTTGCTTCTTAGGTGAATTGATAAACTTCCAAATTAATGGTTTAAAAAAATAATTTCTTCCTTGCTCATGTGGAACTAAGATATGCTCCAGCTCTGATTTCTTCTGGAGAGTTCTCCCATTTCAGAAAAAAGACATTTGGAGATTCCCAAGAGGAGAAAAGAAATGATTGACACTTTGCCATAAGATTTTACTATTGGAGCAACTTTTTTTTTTAAACATGATTTTTTTTTGCTATAAAAAGCACATCAGCAGAGTTTTGACCTTTGCTTTTTCCTTCATCCCTTTCCACTTGAAATAGTTGTTTAGAATAGTGAAGAAACCAACTCCAGAAGCCAAAAAATCCGTAGTAGAACATATTGTATCATAGCCCTGCTTTCCAAAATCAAATTTATATGCACATCCAAATAACTCTGAATTTCTTAAGCTATTTTACTTCCTGATCTTCTAGTCTGAATAAAAATAAAATTGAATAAATTATGTTTAAAAATGACACTTCAAATTACTAGACTTCTGAGAGAGTTATGTTTTCCTTCAAATAATGTTATAGTCTTATATTGATACAGTAGTTAACTCTCAGAGGTTAAAAATGTCATAGTCTCCAGCTCTGACCAGATTTTTTCATAAAAGAAACAGAAATATTATCTCCATTTTACAGATTTTTTAAAAAAGTTTCCCAAAGCAAATCAAAAATTAAACTAAACCCACTAGTATGAGCCTTGTGTGTAGTTTCCTAAACTTTTTTTACTTCCAGAACACTCAAAAATTCCTTAGCCTCCAAGTGTCTTTTCCTGTTAAATGCTTGCTGGATTATCCCACATAGATCTTGTTGCTTTGAAACATCATTTTGACATTATTGTCATTATGGCCATCATGTTCTTGCATTCAGGAATGTTTTCTCCAGAAAAATTTAGAAACAAGAGAATTATTTGGTAAACTTTAAAGTAATAAGATGAACTCAATATTTTTTAAAAATTGACATATTTTGTTATCAAAATATGACCAAAATAGTGGATATAACTCAATTTTAATACATTCACTTGGGCCCTAACACACAGTTTTACAATGTGTTTTGGTTAGAGGGTTGTCAGGGAATAAGGGAATGAATGTTCATCAGACCCCACAAGCATGTTTGGATATGGGGGCATGGCAGTGATGGGAGAAATTAAATGAGTACTTAAACGAGTGCACCTGTGAATGACAGTGGACAACCAAGTTCTATAATGTGAATTCCCCTGGGCTTGGAACTCCTTCCCTTTTTAATCTGACAGATTACACCTCTCCCCACATTTGAAGCCCTTTGAAACTTCCATCTCCTTCAACAAGTCTTCCCTGATTAATTCCCCAAACCCATCATAAAAACCAGTCATCTCTAGAACTTTCATACTTATTTATATGCATCCTCAGCCCTCTCATATATATGATTATTCAACCAGTAATATTATTGTGCACTTAGAGTGTGCAGAGAGCACTGTACTAAGTGTGTGGAAGAATACAATGTTACCAATTCATAATAGGCAGGTTCTTTGTCTACAAGGAGTTTACAGCCTAGAGTGGAAGACAGACATGAAAATAAATTAGATATATACATAAGTGCAGTGCGACTGAGGGTGGGGCAAATATAATGTACAAATCCAAGTGCAAGGATGATGCAGAAGGGAGATTATTTATTTTGATTACTCCACTTGTAAATATGTTTATGCCTGTCTCACCCACGAGAGTACGAGCATCTTATGGACAAGGCATGTAGTACTACCTTATTTCCTGGAAAACACAGTTTCTTCCCTCATAGAATTTACAGCATAGGAGGTAAGATACACACCAATTTACAGCTAATATAAGATTTTTAAAAAGATATATAGAAAAGGCCTTATATAATAAGGTGTGTAAGTCTCTATATAGAAAAATGGTATGGGTGGAGGTGAGTACATAAATGCAGAGTTAGCACAAAAGTGCTGGGATGGTGGTGGTTGGGGAAACATAACATAAGGAGAAGAAAAATTAATCAAGAAAGGCATCCTGGAGGAGATATGATTTTAGATGATCTTTGAAGGTGGGGTGAGCACTAGTCTGGCAGATTTAAAAGGGGGAGGAAGTTCCAGCTGAAGAAAGGGTGTAAGCAAGAGATTGGAAGAGGGTGAGACAAGAATGAAACACAGGAAGTTATCTTGAGAGGAATGTAAAACTGAGTTGTAGTGGTAAAGAGAGTGAATAAGTAAGTAGGTGGTAGAGTGGATTAAAATCATTGGTCAAGAGTTTCTGCTTGATGCAGAGAGGAATGGGCAACCATTAGAGGTGTTCTTAAGGAGGGGGAGCTATGTGAAGGAAAACATTTTAAGAAATGATCAGGGCAGCAGAGTGACATATGAACTGGAGAGGGAAAAGACTGGAGGCAGGGAGATCAGTGAGGTGGCTAAATCTGTAGTCCAGTTGGAACAGGACAAGTGCCTGAGCCATGGCTGTGGCTTTTTTGAATAAAGTGGAACAGGAGGATCCAGGAAATGCTATGGAGGAAAAATGGATTTAGCATCCTAACTGAAGAGTTCTTAAATATAACCCCCTTAACTGAATAAACTGAACAGTTTAATCAGTTTGTAACCGATTTGGACTTAAAGATTATGTAGAAAATGTTCCTCAGATTGTCATAACTTTAAAAATGCTCAACCAATTTCCTTCCATTTTGGCTTGATTTTTTTATCTCTCATTAACAGCTGCATTTCTCCCAAATTTGAAACTTATAGCTTTAGATATTTTTAGTTATCCATGAGCACAGAAAGTATCTTGGCACATTTTTATTTCATTAGAAAAATGTCTTACCACCTCATTGCGGAACAACTAAAGCAAATTCTTCAAAATTCTCCCCTGATCATATTTAGGCTGAATTGGAGTATTAAAAGTTTAACCTGAGACTAATTTCCTAAAAAATGCATTTCAACCAAATTAGTGTTTCATATTTTCCCATTTTCTCATTCCACTTTCTCCTGAAGACTGGAAATGTTTTATAATGACTACACTGGAGGCAGGTTCTTCTGTCTGAGGTTCCTGAGGGCAATTGATTAATCAATCAATCATTTGTATTTATTGAGCGCTTACCGTGCCACAGCAAGAGTCTCCGAAAAGGCCTGTTGTTGGTGTGGCAGCCACATCCACTGGTTCAGAACTGCGGTGCCTAGTGGCTCCTTAATAATATTAATAGTATTTGTTAAGCACTTACTATGTGTCAAGAACTGTTATAAGTGCTGGAGTAGATACAAGTTAATCAGGTTGGACACAGGGAAGTTAATTTAATAAAAAAAACAGCTTGGAATTTGAAATGGTGACAAAAAATTCTTAGATGGTCTGAGGAAGGGAAATCCAAAGAGACCCTAAAAGAAGCAGAATGACCTCGTGGATAGAGTATGGGCCTGAGAGCTAGAGGACCTGGGTTCTAATCCCAGCTCTGCCATTTGTCTGCTGAATGATATTGAACAAGTCACTTCACTTTTCTGTGTGTCAGTTACCTCATCTGTAAAATGGGGATTAAGACTGTGAGCCCCATGTGGGACAAGGACTGTGTCCAACATAATTATCTTGTATCTACCCCAGAGCTTAGTATAATGCCTGGCACATGGTAAGCACTTAATACCCCTCTAGACTTTAAGCTCACTTTGGTAGGGAATGTGCTTACCAACTCCATTATATTGTTCTGTTATACTCTCCCAAGTCCTTAGTACAGTGCTCTGCACACAGTAAGCACTCAATTAATATGATTGATCAATTGACACATTCTCAGCAGAAAATAAGCTAAATCAATAGATACCTGGATGCCAAATCACAACATCCACAAACTCAGATGGGCTTAGTGGCCACATAATCATAGGTGCCCTCACCATGGGGCAATGGTGATTGCTTCCCCAGCTTTTCAAGATGCACTCCCAGCCTTGCTCATCCGTGGTCTTGGACAAAGACCTGAGAGTTCCCCATCTGCTTTCATCCACATTCCGATTTCAGATTTCAAATTTTAAAATGCTCTGAACTCCCGAACAGTACATCAGAAACTAAATTAATTAATTTGGCAGTAATTTCCTTTTAAAGAGACTGCTATCATTACCACTTAACAATAGTTTAAGCAGCACAACGTTAGGCACTTTATTAGACGTACACTTAGTCAAAACCTCCGTTCAATGGTCTTGCAATCTAAAACCCACAAGCAAACAAGACACTATCAATCAAATAATCAATCGTATTTATTGAGTGCTTACTGTGTGCAGAGCACTGTACTAAGCGCTTGGGAAGTACAAGTTGGCAACATATAGAGACAGTCCCTACCCAACAGTGGGCTCACAGTCTATAAGGGGGAGACAGAGAACAAAACCAAACAAACTAACAAAATAAAATAAATGGAACAGATATGTACAAGTAAAATAAATAAATAAATAGAGTAATAAATATGTACAGACATATATATGTATATACAGGTGCTGTGGGGAAGGGAAGTAGGTAAGATGAGGGGGATGGAGAGGGGGACGAGGGGGAGAGGAAGGAAGGGGCTCAGTCTGGGAAGGCCTCCTGGAGGAGGTGAGCTCTCAGCAGGGCCTTGAAGGGAGGAAGAGAACTAGCTTGGCGGATGGGCAGAGGGAGGGCATTCCAGGCCAGGGGGATGACGTGGGCCGGGGGTCGACGGTGGGACAGGCGAGAACGAGGCACGGTGAGGAGATTAGTGGCAGAGGAGCGGAGGGTCCGGGCTGGGCTGTAGAAGGAGAGAAGGGAGATGAGGTAGGAGGGGGCGAGGTGATGGACAGCCTTGAAGCCCAGGGTGAGGAGTTTCTGCCTGATGCGCAGATTGATTGGTAGCCACTGGAGATTTTTGAGAAGGGGAGTAACATGCCCAGAGCGTTTCTGGACAAAGACAATCCGGGTAGCAGCATGAAGTATGGATTGAAGTGGGGAGAGACATGAGGAAGACACTATCAAGGAAAGGGAAAGCAATGAAAATTTAATTGAGAAGAGAAGGTTAATGTATTCATTATTCACCTCTGGAAACTTGCCTTAATTCATAAAATTGAATTTGACAGCCTCCTCCTAGCATCTGGCAGATATTTGGTTACAAAAGCAGAAGCCAGCACAGAGCCTTTCAAATTAGACAGATTCTCTCCATTCAAGATCCTGGGCTTACATACGAGAGGGCAGGTAACCAAAGCCCCTGGGTTTAGCTTGAGGTTACATTCAACTAAAGTCCAGTCCCTCAGGATTCATTTATTCAATCATATTTTTTAAGCGCTTACTGTGTGCAAAGCACTGTACTAAGAACTTGGGAGAGTACGATATAACAATAAACAGACATATTACCTGCCCACAGTGAGTTTACAGTCTAGAGTCCCCAAACTTGGTCTCATTTTAGTTTTAAAAATTTCATTTTCATTTATTTCATTTAATCGTTTTTATTGAGCACTTACTGTGTGCAGAGCACTGTACTAAGCGCTTGGGAAGTACAAGTTGGCAACGTACAGAGATGGTCCCTACCCAACAGCGAGCTCACAGTCTAGAAGGCATCAATGGCATCAATAGAAATAAATAGAATTATAGAGATATACCCATCATTAACAAAATAAATAGAATAATATGTAAATGTTCATTCATTCAATCGTATTTATTGAGCACTCTCTGTGTGCAGAGCGCTGTACTAAGCGCTTGGAAAGTACAATTTGGCAACAGAGACAATCTTTACCCAACAACGGGCTCACAGTCTAGAAGTGGGGAGACAGACAAGAAAGCAAAACAAAAACAAGTAGACGGGCATCAACAGCATCAATACAAATAAATAGAATTATAGATATATACACATCATTAATAAAATAAATAGAATAAATACATACATATATACAGAAGGGTTGTGGGGCGGGGAGGGGGGGAGAGCAGAGGGAAGGAGTCGGGGCGATGGAAAGGGGAGGAGGAGCAGAGGAAAAGGGGGGCTCAGTCTGGGAAGGCCTCCTGTATTGTGAAAAACTGACTTAAGTTCACATTTCCCTCTTAGACTGTGAGCCCCATATGGGATGGACTATATCTGACCTGATTATTCTGTACTTATCCCATGCTTAGTATAGTGTGCAACACAGTAAATGCTTAAAAAAGTAAATTATTATTATTATTTTGCAACAGATATGGTTCTTCCTCAATAAATTAGGGTATTCATTAAGCACTATCTATGTGCCAAGAGCTGTGTAAGTGCTGAAGTAGATACAGATATAACACATCACAAACAGTCCCTATCCCACACAATCTAGGAGGGGTTAAAAATGAGATAACAATAGATGGCCAACAACAAGCAACAGAGTCAACAAACCAAGGAAACAAGGTCAAACAAGTAAATAAATATGGTAGTCCTTGGTGGTAGAAATCTTCAGATTCCCCACTGCTCCTGGTAAACAATCCTTAGCTGCGAATCAAAGAAACTTCTCCATGTAAAAAAGGTAAGCTTTCATGACCTGGTGTCCTGAAGCATTGAGAAAAGCTGGTCTGGGCATGGGACAGATCTCTTTTCTGGAACAGCCTTGGAGCCACATTTGTCCAGCGCTTAGAACAGTGCTTTGCACATAGTAAGCGCTTAATAAATGCCATTATTATTATTATTATTATTTGACTCAATCTCTGGCCACCCTCTCTACCAGCCTGAAATGGGGCTTCTGTCCCAGAGGGTCCTGTATCCTATAGAACTGAGAAAATTTGTCAGACCACGAATGGCAGCATCAGATCCCAGAGTACTGGTTTGAAGGGGGCTCTGAGACCCTCAGAATGCGACCACCTAGTGTGAGCTTCATTTGGTTTGCCACTGAGGTTGGCAGTTGAGGCAGGACTTCAATTTCTCTCAGGTACTCGTCCCTTTATAATGACTGTATTTAATGTTCATTAGTGGTAATGAAAATTCCATGTGCATTCTGAAAAGGCAATGGTAGACTCTTCATAGGGACAAACAAATGCCTGAAATAAATTGTGGAATCCATATGGGTTTTAGTGGTTAGTGCTATAGTTAGTGGCCTCATTTGCAACTTAACAAAGGAGATTTCCTGTTCATACTCAGTCACAAATTAGCTTAGGAGGGCCGAAAAGAATTAGGTTGGGACCATATAGAA
Organism: Tachyglossus aculeatus; assembly: GCF_015852505.1. Taxonomy (NCBI): domain Eukaryota; kingdom Metazoa; phylum Chordata; class Mammalia; order Monotremata; family Tachyglossidae; genus Tachyglossus; species Tachyglossus aculeatus. The sequence goes on from NC_052067.1 coordinate 27,984,664, forward strand.
AGGGTTTTCTTTTTTCATGAGCTTGCATCCTTAGGGTTTTTAGGGTGGAAAGCTACCTAATTATTTTTTAATGTCATTTGTTATGCTCTTACTTTGTGTCAGGCACTGTAATAAGCTCTGAAGTAGATACAAGTTACTCAGGTTGGACATAGTCCATGTCCCACGTGGGGCTCACAGTTTTATTCCCCATTTTACAGATGTGGTAACCGAGGCACACAAAGGTCACACAGCAGGCAAGTGGCAGAGTTGGGATTGGCAGCCCCAGAAGACCTAGCATATTGCCCCAGCCTCTTTCTTGTTTGAACTTTCCCAATCTTTGTGTCCAGGAATAAGGTTCTTTTGCCTCCATCTTGCAGCCACCCTGCTTACACTCCAGCAGTTGTCCCAGGAGACATAAGGTGGCAATGGGGTTCAGGGACAGAGCTGGGGATAGGTTGAAAAGCCATCAGGTGGACGTGATGGTTTCAGGGTATCTAGGCGGAATTGGTTACAGGATGGGTGTAAGTGGCTTCAAATTATTATTTTGTCTTAATAGGGCAATCACTGATTATAATAATAATAATAATAATAATGTTGGCATTTGTTAAGCGCTTACTATGTGCAAAGCACTGTTCTAAGCATTGGGGGGGATACAGAGTGATCAGGTTGTCCCATGTGGGGCTCACAGTCTTAATCCCCATTTTACAGATAAGGTAACTGAGGCTCAGAGAAGTTAAGTGACTTGCCCAAGGTCACACAGCAGACATGTGGCAGAGCCGGGATTCGAACCCATGACCTCTGACTCCAAAGCCCATGCTCTTTCCACTGAGCCACGTACTGGAGGTTAGATTTATATATAGAATTTAGGTGAAAAAAGGCATTTTCCCCTTGAAAATGCCTCTTCAAAAATATACCCCACCCTAGGCAGATTCAGCCAATGTTTAAAACTTCAAGTGGAATTTTTCAGCCTGAGTTATCTGTTTGGGGTCTGCCCAGCTCCAATTCACTGGATAAATGCCAAAAAATTCCACTTCATTTTGTGCCTGGAGGGCCTGGCCTAAAATATATGAAAATAGCTCTGCAGCAGAACTTTATTTTTCAACCAAAGAAGTTGGAAGAGTCTTGAAAAGTGACTAAAATAGCAGGCTCTTGAATCCAGGTCTCTTCTACTGCTACTCCACCTACTTGTTTGCCTCTTATTTCTGCATTGGAAACATGCAAACTCTCTGTAGATTCACATATTAGCCACAACCTTTGATCACACTGCTCCAACTTCAGTTTAATCCATTTTAGGAGCCTGAATTACCTGAACTGACTTCTAGGTCACCTGGGTTCAATAGATGAATAATAACTCTGCTACATTTTGTGCTGTACTTTTATCCTATTTCTCCATATACTGTGTATAATGACCCTTTATTTTTGCAGGGGATATTGAATCAGAACAAGAAGTTATTCTCATGAATAAGTAGCTCATGGTTAAAAAGCAAGTCATGTACTGGAAAAGAGTTTCACAGGCACTTTTAAAGTTTAAGAATAGAACCCCTCAAAGGGATCCTCTTGGTTTTAGAATTTATCGCTACAAGCATATGCGGGATCAGACTTGAAAGATGGGAATTCTAGCACAAGAAACAACCCTGGTACCTAAGCAGGCTGCCTGACGGAATAAGGACACAGAAAGGCTGGATTTGTTTTTGTTTTTTTAAATGGTATTTGTTGAGTGCTTACTATGTGCCAGGTACTGTTCTAAGTGCTGGGGTACATCAAGGTAATCAGTTTGGACACAGTCCATGTCCCACATGGGCCTCACAGTCTTAATCCCCATTTTACAGCTGAGGTAACCAAGGCACAGTCAAGTTAAATGACTTGCCCAAAGGCACATCATCATCATCAATCGTATTTATTGAGCGCTTACTGTGTGCAGAGCACTGTACTAAGCACTTGGGAAGTACAAATTGGCAACATATAGAGACAGTCCCTACCCAACAGTGGGCTCACTGTCTGAAAGGGGGAGACAGGGAACAAAACCAAACATACTAACAAAGTAAAATAAATAGAATAGATATGTACAAGTAAAATAAATAAATAAATAAATAGGCACAGAGCAGACAAGTGGTGGATCTGGGACTGAAACCCAGGTTCTTCTTACCCCCAGGCCCATTCTCTATCCATTAGGCCACACTGATTTCTTTTCCTGCAAAATAAATAGTGCACAGAAAAAAATGAGCAAAACGAAGGTGGGCAGAACTACTTACAGTGGAATGTAAGATGGCCATATGGCCAGATTCCCTGGCAGACAAGTGTAGCCAGATTTCTTTGATGGTGACATGCCCAAGAAACACACTCAGACACACCTAGACATGTGATACATAGTCACGCCCTATTTCTAGCTAAATTTTATACCTGCAACAGCCTTTTCTTTGTAATGGAAAAATCATGTGCCAAAGTTAGCCAAGTGACTAAGAAAGGGTCATTTAGAAAAGAATGTCATATTAAAGCTTCTCATTAGAGAACTCTCTGTGTTCCTGTTGAAACTGCAGAAGGTGCAATGCATTGTGTACAATGAGCCTTGAGAAGCATTTCACTTGTAGAGTAGAGCTGCTGTATAAAGGAGAAGCAGCATGGCTCAGTGGAAAGAGCATGGGCTTTGGAGTCAGAGGTCATGGGTTCAAATCCCAGCTTCACCAACTGTCCGCTGTGTGACTTTGGGCAAGTCACTTAAATTCTCTGTGCCTCAGTTACCTCATCTGTAAAATGGGGATTAAGACTGTGAACCCCCTGTGGGACAACCTGATCACCTCGGAACCTCCCCAGCGCTTAGAACAGTGCTTTGCACATAGTAAGCGCTTAATAAATGCCATTATTATTATTATTATAAATGGATATTTTACTTGTACATATCTATTCTATTTATTTTATTTTGTTAATATGTTTGGTTTTGTTCTCTGTCTCCCCCTTCTAGACTGTGAGCCCACTGTTGGGTAGGGACTGACTCTATATGTTGCCAACTTGTACTTCCCAAGCGCTTAGTACAGTGCTCTGCACACAGTAAGCACTCAATAAATACGATTGATTGATTGATTGATTGATAGTGACAGAGCATTCTGTGAAGGTATGATTAAGCCTGCTACAGAGCAAATAGGAGTGACTTTCAAACAAGTTCTGGGACAGGGGCTGTGACTGAACTGTTTATTTGTATTTCCCAGTGCTTAGCACAATGTTCAGCCCATAGCACACACTAATAAAGTTCATCATCGAAAGACAATGATTTCTTCCTACATTCAGCAGCCAAATTTTAATCCTTCCACACAACCATCTTCATTCCTCCCCTCCCACAGGACACCATATTCCAAAATAGATGACTAACTCTTTGATGTGCAAAAACTGCCTTATAGAGAGGATGAGATGCATTTATTTTTAGTTAAGTTGAAAGTACTGAAGTCTGGCACTGAGGAAGAGGTCAACTGCTCTGAAAAGCAGCCAATTTGTGTTGTGTAATGAAATCTGACACTTGCCCAAATGCTCAGTTTGGGACTTCCAACCAGATCTCATGACTACAGGAGAATGTATTGGGCAAGCCAGTTTGATAAGCTGTTTCATTAACCTTTAACCTTACTGGAAAATGTTTTTCAAGAGGCTAAATACTTCAGTGCCACTCTGTTGCTGATATTTATTTGTTATGAGTGTTTACAAATTTATGTGAAGAAAAGTATTTACTTGAAAGCATGTTGTTCTATGCACACATATATGTATCTATATATGTATATATCTCTCTCTATATATATATTCATAACAAATAAATATCAACAACAGAGTGGCAATGAAGTATTTAACCTCCTGGAAAAACATTTATATAGAGAGAGACAGAGAGAGAAAGAAAGAGAGAGACAGAAAGAGAGAGAAAGAGAGAAAGAGAGAGAGAGAGAGAGAGAGAGAGAGAGAGAGAGAGAGACTATTGGAATTTATGAAATAATTTATTTTTTAACTTAGGGCTGGCTATAGCTTATTTTAAGTTGAGTGAGGCTGAAAAAACCTGAAATTATGTGAATGCTACTGCAGTGCTGATGTATCTGGAGTTCCATGCAGATATTTCCCAGACACAAATCCTACTTAACCGAGCAATATAACAGTATTCTCAAGAAAGCAAACTATTTCCATTCAGATTACTATTTACTGAGCACTTTACTAAGCATTTGGGAGAGTACAAAGGAACTAGTTAACATGATTTCTGCCCTTAAGAATTTACAGTCAAGTACTGTGGTTTACAGAGAAGTAGCGTGGCCTAGTGGATAGAACTATGAGTCCTAATCCCAGCTCCACCACTTGGCTGCTGTGTGACCTCAGGCATGTCACTTCACTTCTCTGTGCCTCAGTTCCCTCATCTGTAAAATGGGGATTAAAACTGTGAGCTCTATGTGGGACATGGACTATGTACAACCTGAGTAACTTGTTTCTACCCCAGGATTTAGTACAGTGCCTGGTAAATAGTAAACACCTAACAAATACCATTTAAAAATACAGTTGTTCATAATTGTAGTATTTATAAAGTGCTTCACCTTTTGGTCATAAGCTTCTTGTGGGCAGTAAATTTAGCTATCAACTCCATTATTTTGTACTCTCCCAAATGTTAGTACAGTTTACTATGCATAGTAAATGCTCAATAAATATTATTGATTGATTATCTGGCAAACACTGCCCCAGGTTCTGGGGTAAATAAAAGATAATCAGGTCAGATTCAGTCCTTTTATCATATACAGCTCACAGCCTTAGAGTTGGAAGCAGCAGCTAGAGAAAAGCTCATTGACTCAAACTGCCTGAATTTTTAAAACCAAATTGTCCCAGATATTTATTTTAGGTGATTTTTAAGCAATCTGTTTATTAGTGACCAGATCTCAATATTTTAAAGCCATCAAATATAAATCCTACTCTTGAAGCAACTGTTCCTCAAATTGTAGCAGTTTTTGAGGCATGCATGCTGTAGGTTAGCAATCAGGAAGGCCAGAGGTATGGAGGTAAAGTCATAGTTGGAGGGGGTGGGCTGAAGGCAGAGAGGTAAGAGTGGGGAGGCAGGATCCAGGGGAGGAGGGTGATAGACGGAGGAATCTTGAGGACAGACTGAGGCTGACGGTGATAAGCTGTGAGGGGCCGGGATGCCTGGAATGATGGCCTGACTGAGAAGGCAGGTGGTGGGGGTGAGGCGGACTAAGGACCACCCAGAGGCTCCATTCCAGGGGTAGCAGGAGGGAGGACAGCAAGAACTCTGTAGGACAGCAGTGATGGCCCAAAGAAAGAACATGAACTAGGCCAGAATTAGCCAAGAGGAGAGAGAAAAACCAGGCCATCCAAATAGCCAGAGCTGCCCAAGAAGGCAGGCTTTTTATAAGAGCAGCAGGGAGGAAATTAACGGAGGTCTTAGAGACAGATCAAGCCTGGCAGAGTGGGAAGGAGCAACGTGTAGCTGAAGCTGGAGCTTGTTGTGGCAGAGGCTTGTTGTGGCTAAGCCTTAAGGCAGAGAACTGGCACCTCTAAGGTACACAAGTGTGCAGCCATGCTCCCATCCAGCGTAGAAGGAATAATGCAAGTTCAGGAGCTGACGGCAGGACTGCCCATAGCCCATAGTCTTGGGAGGGGAAGCACTTCTGCACTTCAAATCCCCTCCTCCTCCCTCCTCCTCAATGTGCTGGCCAGGAGAAGATTGACCGGACCGGATGCATTGGAGAGGTTCCAGTTGTCCACAGGCAGGATGGAAGGAATTGCTGGTAAAGCAGGGCATGCCGGGGCCAACGGTGTGGGGGTGAGCGGGCATGAATCCCAGGCTATCCAGGAAGGTGGAGGCTGGCTGCCAGCAGCAAAGGAAAGGGAGAGAGGGAAGTCTGGAGGAGGCAGGCTCTGTCAGAGCTCATGAAAGAGACCTCAGAGTACAGGGCTCTGCACACAGTAAGCGCTCAATAAGTACGATTGAATGAATTAACTGTTCTTTAAAATCATCAGTCTCATGAACAGTAGCAGCCAAAAAAAAAAAGGCTGTGAATATCATCAGGAAGTGAAGAGAAAATAAAAAGCATGGTGTATCCATGCCTGAAATATTGTGTGCTATGTGGGCTACTATATCTTCCCAACCCACACACTTGCTCCTCTAGAGCCAACTTACTCACTTTACCACAAGTTCATCTCTCTCACCACTGAATGTTTGCTTAAATCCTTCCTCTGGCCTAGAACTCCTTCTCCTATTATATGTGACATACAACACTCTCCCCATCTTCAGAGCCCTATGAAAATCACATCTCTCCAAGAGGTCTTCCCTGACTAAGCCCTCACAAACCCTATTCACTGTCCCTTCTGCATTGTTGATCCAATTAGGTCAGTACCCCTTAAGCACTTTGATTTTCATTCACCATAGCACTTATATTCACATCAATCTGTAACTTATTTTAATATCTATAGCTCTCTCAAGACTGTAAGCAACTCATTGACAGGGATTAGGACTACCTTCGCTATTGAACTCTCCTAAGCACTTACTACAGTGCTCTGTACGCAGTAAAAGCTCAGTAAATCAATTCAATCATTGGTATTTGTTGGTCATTTTACTGTGTGCAGAGCATTATACTAAGCACTTGGGAGAGCATAATACAACAGAGTTTAAAACATTCCCTGCTCACCAGGAGCTTAAATACCATTGATTGATTGGTTGATTATGCAAAAGACGTAACAGAGCTGGAGCAGGTACTGAGAAAGGAAACCAAGATAACCAAGAAGCTTATTGGAACAGACTGAAAAGATTTGGATTCTTCAGTCTGGAGAGGTGAAAATAGAAAGGGACGTGATTCCAGTCTCCCAGATCACAAAGGGTTTGGATAGGTGACCATGGAATTACTGTCTTCTAAATCCTACACCAACAGAACTAGGAAGCAGACATCGCAAACTTGGGAGTTAAAGGTTTAAAGCAAAAAAAGCAAAATTTCTTCACATGATGCTAGAAAGAAAATGGCATTTGTTACCACAGCATGCTATACAAACTGAAAATATCAACGTATTCAAGAGGCATTTGGAGAAATTCATGGATGACTCACTAGAGGAAATTTTAGGGTTGTTAGCTGGTGAATCTATGACCAGTAGGATGAATGTCAAAGAGGATAACCAATGTCAACCAATGTGGAGGGCGGGTAAAGCAGAAAAATAAAGGCTGCCACAATAGGGAGTGGGACAGTAACAGAGGACCAGAGAAAGAGATAGACAACTGTGACTTTAGGTTATTGAAACCACAATGTGCTTTGGTCAGAGTTCTCACTCTTCCGGCCCTCCCCAGAACACAGGCACTACAGCTAACCACGGGTCCCAAAGCCAGGACCAGCCCGGTTCTTGACCTTGCCTAAACCAGTCCAGTACTGATTCAAGTGTCAGTTCTGCCCAGCCCATTACCACCCATAGCAGAGCAGCAGCAGCAGCAGCACCACCAAATCGATAGTTCTTAACTCATACCTGGGAGTGGCCAGAAACTCATTTCCAGGAGGTCTGTGAAGTTGCTTCCGCGGTTGCTAATGCTCTCAGTTTGACGTTTCCTCAGCCCCTGCATAGGGCTGCAGGCTCTGGGGAGACAACGTAGGAGTTTGTCTTGAGCCTGGCTTCATTTTGTTTGGCTTTGACTCAGTCCTCTTGGTTCAGGAGCCTTAGGCCTTTCCCAAGCCCATGCAGGATGCCAGCATGGATCCCCAGCTTCACATACACTCGCCCTGCCATGGCATTTGCACAGGACTCTCCTTTTTGGGCTGGGGTAGAGGTGCAGGGGAGCCTCTTGACTGTTGCTGTGAATGCATTGTGGGTGTGTGGGAGAGGTCCCCTACACTTCTGCCAGCGTGGGCATCTTCCTAAGGGCATAAACACTTGGGACTCCTGTTAGCAGTGAGCCCAGAGCAAATATGCTGTGGAGCCCTGTAAGAGAGACGCAGACACAGACAGAAAGAAGCAACGTGGCCTAGTGGAAAGAACATGAGCCTTGGAGTCAGAGGACTTGTATTCTAACATTGGCTCCTTCACTTACCTGTTGTGTGACCTTGGGCAAGTCACTTAACTTCTCTAAGCCTTGGTTACCTCATTTGCAAAATGGGGATTAACTATGATCCCTCCAATTTGATGATGATGATGATGGTATTTGTTAAGCCCTCCCTCCCAACATCCGCCAAGCTAGCTCTCTTCCTCCCTTCAAGGCCCTACTGAGAGCTCACCTCCTCCAGGAGGCCTTCCCAGACTGAGCCCCCTCCTTCCTCTCCCCCTTGCCCCTCTCTCCATCCCCCCCGGCTTACCTCCTTCCCTTCCCCACAGCACCTGTATATATGTTTGTACATATTTATTACTCTATTTATTCATTTTACTTGTACATATCTATTCTATTTATTTTATTTTGTTAATATGTTTGGTTTTGTTCTCTGTCTCCCCCTTCTGTGAGCCCACTGTTGGGTAGGGACTGCCTCTATGTGTTGCCAACTTGTACTTCCCAAGCGCTTAGTACAGTGCTCTGCACACAGTAAGCGCTCAATAAATATGATTGACTGATTGATTAAGCGCTCACTATGTGCAAAGCTCTGTTCTAAGTGCTGGGGAGGATACAAGGTGATCAGTTTGTCCCCTGTGGGGCTCACAGTCTTCATCCCCATTTTACAGATGAGGTAACTGAGGCCCAGAGAAGTTAAGTGACTTGCCCAAAGTCACACAGCTGACAAGTAGCAGAGCCGGGATTTGAACCCATGACCTCTGACTCCCAAGCCCGGGCTCTTTATTTTAGACTCTGAGCCCCATGTGGGACCTGATTATCTTGTATCTACTCTGGTGCTTAGTACAGTGTTTGGCATATAGAAACACTTAGCAAATACCACAATTATTACCATCATCATCATTATTATTACTATAGACAATCAGCAAGACAGGCACTGAGACAGAGAGAAACTGACACTGAGATACAGTGAAAAAGAGAGAGAAACAGTGGAAGAGACAAAGTACATTTTAAAATGCTGCAAATATAGTTGGGGTTTCTGTTACTACTGACTATGATTTAACTCTGTAGGATTATTCTATTAATTTCACCTAGGCCTCCATCATCTCTTCCCTAAGTCAAAAAACTAGAAGTACAGCTTTATTGTTTTAATAATCTCATCCTCAGAGTACATTTTTGTAATAGATTTCATTACTAATCTTGTTTCTTTAGTCTGTAAGCTTCAGGAGAGTGGTAAATGTATGTTTTCAGTATTTGCAATCCCTAGCACAGAGCAAGGGGCCAAAGCTTTGGTCAAATAATTTTTTTTTTATTACTCATAGTAATGAAACATATGAGGCCCCAGAAAGCCCGTGCTTTCCCTCTGCCATCTTCAGAAGTCCCACCCTCTTGCAGGAGCAGATGAGGGATAGTGGTTGCCTTCCCCAAATCTACAACCTCAACATCATTTTTCCCCCAGACTGTTTCCCCAGAACAATGATAGGTGTTCTAGAACTGCTCTGTGCTGTTATACTGATTAATTTAAAAAAAAAAACTGCTCAATTATTCTAATTTTCTGTTTTCTCTTTTACTGACTCATTTTAGTTGGTGACCACTCCCTGACCTTTCTCTGTATGTCTGTGATTACCTCCCTGCAACCCACAAATACAGTGTACAGTGCTCTGCACATAGAAAGCGCTCAATAAATACGATTGATGATGAAATACAAAAAAAAAAATATGAGCCCATTTTTGGCTGTGAGGGGGAGGTGATTGAAGTAACAGCCCTGCATTTCCCCCAGAATTTAGGACTGTACAGTGTTTTGCACATTGTAAGTACTTAGTAAATATTATTGACCATTATTAAACTGTTACTTCTGCATTCATGTCAGCCCCTAGTCTTCCCTCATCAGATGGACACTGAGCCAGACTTCACACTGACCTGGGAAGATAATCTACAGGATGTGGCACAAATTGGGAATTTAGGAGGAACACTCTGGGATCTTGGAAGCATTTTTCCTTCTGGAAAGTGATATCCATGATGCCATCGCATTATGCTTCATGCCCAGAGTAAAGCATGTGACATCACATGCGTTTCCTTGTCTGAAATGGATGTAGAACAGCAAGCTACTGAGAACAAACATGGGCGGGTTGGTGGGGTGAAATTCCTCAACCCAATAAGGAGAGAGTGAGGAGACTAGCCACTGTCCCAGTCCAGAGCTGGCTGGGGTACATAGTGCATAGAAGGCCCTGGTCCTAATCTAGCTCCAGAAGGCAGGGCAGGGCAGCTGCAACTGCTCAACCTGCCCCCAAACAAGTGGGGCAAAGCTAATAATTTGACGCTGCATTTCCAATACCCGGGGAGTGAGTATCTCTTGATGTGCCAGGGATTGCTAGGTGGAGGGGAGTAGGGATGTCCACTCTCCCTCTTATCTCTCCCAGTGGTGGTGGCTAGAGTCTCTTTCAGGGTGTGTTTGTGTGGGTTGGTTCTAGCTGATCAAAATCAGCCTGTCATCTACTAAAATGCTGATCACCTTGGGTTGGGCCTGAGGTGTTGGGTTGTCCCAACCCATTTTAGGGGGTTGGGTACACCCGGGGTATTGATGCCTCACCCTCCTCTCCTTACTCTTATACTGGGTCTCCCTGACTCTGAGGACTCAGCAGCCAGACTGGGAGCTGGGTTCAAGGCCAGGGATGAAGGTTGGGGTGGATGACATTAAATGCTGCTCAGCAGGCTTCCTGGAGGGGGATGGAGGTGGAGAGTGTGGTGTGTCTTCACAAGATAGAGTTACATCCACAGAGCCAAAGGCCACCAGGCTCATCTTGGCACTAAATGTCAGTTCAACCCCACACAAAATTGTGGGTAAAATATCACTTTCTCCTAGAACAGTCAGTTGGGAAAAACACAACTTCCTAGGGTAATCATTTTTTTTTCAATATTCTAATGAAAACCAGTATTTACGGAAACTGCCTTAAGAAGCCGTAATGACTTTGTGAAAAAACCCTATTTGCATTTGACATTAAATACTCTATTGAAATAAAAAAGAAACACTTCATGATGAGATTAAATCCATGTTTTTCCCGATATGAGATTTCATATCTCTGACAAAAAAGAATTAGTATTGCCATAGTTTTTCTCCTCCATCCTCTCTAATCCCACTCTTACACCATAAAAAAATTCAATAAAAAATCAGCAATGCAGTTTTATTACCCTTCATCTATTTATGGGTCAAATGTGAGAAGAGCATTTCTCCTGGTACCGTGAGTCAGCGGGAAAAAATTCTAGACACGATGAACCATCCAAAGGAAAAGTGTTTTAAAAGAAATCATGTCAGTGATTGGAGACTGATGAAATTCAGAGTAAAGGCACATATTTTATTACATCCATTTGGTTGTTTACTTTAAAAGTAGAAATCACTCTTCCTGCTTAATTTTTACTAAGTGTTAAGCCCTATCCTGATGAGAAGACCATAGAAAGGGAGGTGGGTGAGGGGAAAGTCACCAGAAGTGAGGTACAGAGGTGACTTTTGTTTTGCTCCACTAGAGTCTTTGGTGAAACCAGAACATTCAGAGGGTAGAAAAGTGGAGAGTAGGGTTAGGGATCAGGGGAACAACAGGGTCAAAGCCTTTGAAAACATAATGAGAACCGCAGGGAATTGAGCTGATTGGTGTGTATATAACCACAACACAAATTTAGCAACTCCAAAAACCAGTCTAGGAGAGTCCGTGATCTCCTTCTTCCAAGTGTTCCCTTAACTCCTAAAGGATTCCCTGTGTCTCACCATACTACACTTTAACTTTGTCCCAATCAACTGGCCTGCCATTCAGAGATTGAGGGATTGGCAGACGTGGCAGAGCAATGAGTTTTTCAGGGAGGGAGGAAAGACTTTTTAACTATGGGGAACATCTGATTAGCATCCTTGTTTTAAAAAATCTACATTTAATTCAAAACAGGTATTAAGTCATCCTTTAGCCTCTTCTGTAAATTAACCAACCCCAATTCCTTTAACATTTTTCCATTTTCATTGTTTTTGCCTCTCTTCTCTGGACCCACTCCAGTTTCTCTTCATCCATTTTATAGTACAGTATTTGTCAGTGGAAAATCCCACCATGCCCTCTGCATGTGGGGCTGCAGGGATTTAAGCAGAGGCAGTGTGGCCTAGTGGAAAGAGAATGGGTCTGGGAGCCATAGAATCTGGGTTCTAATTCCAGCTCTGCCAGTTACTTGCTGTGCGACCTTGGGCAAGTCAATTAACTTCTCTGGGCCTCAGTTTCCTCAACTGTAAAATGGAGATTAAATGCTATTCCCTCCTACTTGGACTGTGAGCCCCAAGTGGGACAGGAACTGTGTCCAACATGATAAATATGTATCCCCAGTGTTTAGAACGATGCTTGACATATAGTAAGCACTTAACAAATAACATAAAACAAACCAACAAACAAATTCCACAAATTGTACAACTCTAGGGAGCCTTGGATGTGGTAGGACTCTCAGTGACAGCACTCTGAGGGCCCGACAGGTCTCCTTTAGCACCAATTTGTTGGACTCTGAATTTCTTCTTTTATATTTTGATTACATCTTCTTTCATCTTTTTTTTTATTGTGTCTGACACCAAACCCTTCCCCATCTGATTTTGAGGTGGTGAGCCCCAGAGGGGTCAGGGACTGCATCTAACTTTCAGCTACAATTTTTCCAGCACATAATACAGTAAGCCCTTGAGACTGTAAGCTTGTTATGGGCAGGGAATGTGGCTACCAACTCCATTATGTTGTACTCTCACAAGCGCTTAGTACAGTGTTCTGCAGACAGTAAATGCTGGATAAATCTGATTGCTTGGTAAGTGATTTTACTACTTCTACCTGCTCTGCCTCTATGTAATAATAATTGTGGTATTCGTTAGAAAAGCAATGTGGCTCAGTAGCAAGAGCCCGGGCTTGGGAGTCAGAGGTCATGGGTTCTAATCCCGGCTCTGCCACTTGTCAGCTGTGTGACTTTGGGCAAGTCACTTAACTTCTCTGAGGCTCAGTTACCTCATCTGTAAAATGGGGATTAAGACTGTGAGCCCCACGTGGGACAACCTGATCACCTTGTATCCCCCCAGCACTTAGAACAGTGCTTTGCACATAGTAAGCACTTCACAAATGCCATTATTATTATTATTATTATTACTATTATTATTATTATTATTACTACTAAGCCCTTACTATGGATCAGGCACTTTTCTAAGCACTGGCAAACTTCAGACCCTCCCTTTTTCAGAAAACAGCAGCATGGTCTAATGGAAAAAGCATGTGTTTGGGAGTCAGGAGACGTATGTTCTAGTCCCAGCCCAGACACTGCCTCTTCTGGGTGACCTTGGACAAGTCACTTGACTTCCCTGAGTCTCAGTTTCCTCAACTGTAATGTGGGGATAGTAGTACCAGTTTGTAGCTGTTGGAAGAAATGAAACTATTGAAGTGAAGAACTTTGGAAAACAAAAAAAACATAAAAAATTCAAAGCATTGATCAAAACTAGGCCCAATTCCCTAAAAAGGATCTCACTAAGGTTGAAGGGTTACTTCTCGTCCCTTGAATATCAAACTCCTCTTGCAGTTATTGTAGTTATTGCATTCCCCTGTTCAGGAAGTAGCATGGGTCTGGGAATCAGAGGGACCTGGGTTCTAATCCCGGCTCTGTCACTTGTCTGCTATGTGACCTTGGGCAAGTCACTTTAGTTCTCTGTGCTTCAGTTCCCGCATCTATAAAATGGAGATTAAGATTGTGAGTGCCTTGTGCTACAGGGACTGTGTCCAACCTGGTTATCTTGTACTTACTCCAGCACTTAGAACAGTGCTTAACTCATAGTAAGTGCTTAACAAGTGCCATTATTTATTCTGTGACATTTTCTATGCATGACTACAGTATTGATTCGTAGCCATACCCCAAATCTTTATTTTGTTGTCTTTCACATCCCTATATTGTGTTTTACACTTGTCCCTGTTGAATTTCATCCTAAACCTTTTGATCATTTTTCTGGTTCAGCACACTCACTTTAAAGAGCCAATTATCACATTCATTGTCATAACATGTCTGGGTAGGCAGGTAGAAAGTTTGGTACCAAGCAAGAAAGGGAAAAGAGAAAAGAAAAGAGATAAGGCGATAACTAGAAGGGGAGGTGGGGTCAAGAGAGGGTTTTTTTAGAATGGGGGAGACGTGGGCATGTTTGAAGGCAGAGGGGAAGGAACCAGTAGAGAGTGAGCGGTTGAAGATTCTTTATCTGCTACCAAGATTGTGGATAAGGAAAATCACCATTTTGCAACAGTGTTTCTGAGTAATACAATCCACTACCAGCATACACAGAGCTCAGTCTGTGAGTCCTCCTGGCTACCTTTCTCTTGCAATGAATTTGGAAGAAGGAGCTTATTTATGGAGGACTGTTGTTCAGCTTGGGCAAAGGCCTCCAACTCTTGAAAATCCTTAGCTTATTTACTCTACAGGAACAGTGGAAGCACACATTTTTCTGTTTGCTTTACACTTATAGGATCCTTATACTCTACTATAAACATTAACATGTTGAAAACAGATCTCCTTATCTTCCCACCCAAACCCTGTCCTTCCCCTGACTTTCACATCACTAGTACCAGCATCTTTCTTGTCTCACAAGCCTGTAACTTTGGCATTATCCTAGATTCCTCTGTCATTCAACCCACATATTCAATCTATCACTAAATCCTGTTAGTTCACCCTCCATAGTATCACTAAAATCCATCCTTTTCTCTCCATCCAAGCTACTACCACATTAATCCAAGCACTTATCTTACTGTGCCTTGGTTACTCTAACAGCCTCCTTGATGACCTCCCTCCCTCCTATCTTTCCACACTTCAGTCCACACTTCACTCTGCTGCCCAGATCATTTTTCTGCAAAAGTGTCCAGTCCATGTTTCCCCTCTCCTTAAGAACCTCCAGTGGTTTCGCCTCCACCTCCATATCAAACAGAAACTCCTTATCATTGGCTTCAAAGCACTCAATCACCTTGCCTCATCCTAACCTAACCTCACTAGTCTCTTACTACAACCCAGTCCACACACTTCATTCCTCTAATACCAACCTACTCAATGTACCTCTATCTCATATATCTTGCTGTCAACCTTTCGCCCACATCCTGACCCTGGCCTGGAATGCCCTCCCTCTTCATATTCTACAGATAATTACTTTCCCCCACTTAAAAGCCTTATTGAAGGCACATTTCCTCCAAGAGAACTTCCCTGACTAAGCTCTCTTTTTCTTATCTACCACTCCCTTCTGCATTGCCCTGACTTGCTCCCTTTATTCATCCCCACTCCCAGCCCCACAGCACATAAGTACATATCATTTATTTTTATTTATTTATTTATTTATTTATTTATTTGTTTGTTTGTTTATTATGTATTTGTTATTTATTTTATTTATTTATTTGTTTATATTCATATCTGTCTCCTCTTCCAGACTGTAAGCTCCTTGTAGGCAGGGAATGTGTCTTTATATTGTACTTCCATGTTATATTATTACATTATGCTGTATAACATATAACACAATATGTTATATTATATTGTGTTATATTGTACCGAGCACTTAGTACAGTGCTCTGCAAAATGTAAGTGCTTAATAAATCATCATCATCATCATCGGCATTTATTGAGTACTTACTGTTCGCAGAGCACTTCTTGGGAGAGTATAATAAAACAAAGTTGGTAGATGAGTTCCCTGCCCACAATAAGCTTACAGTCTAGAGGGAGAGATAGACATTAATATTAAATAAATGCCATTGATTGACCAATAGGAAGAAAATTGGTGAAAACAGACAGTGGATAAACTTGTTTTTTCATTGCTTTATTGTGTTGTCTCAGGGTGGTTGAGGAGAATGTGTCAGTTCTGTTCTGACCTTTTCTCATATTACATTATAAAATCACAGTGCAAATGGCATGCACGAATTTGACATGCAAACCCCATTTATCGCCAATGTGACTGAAGAAAAGCTCCACAGACCAGCAGGAATTTTCCAGGGTAACCACTGAAGTCTTAGCCACCAGTGTGGGCCAGTCCATGTCAGGATACTTGCTGGTCCTATCCCCCATGCAAGATGTCCCAGGTATCTCTTCAGTCATAAACTTTCACCTCTGATAATATGGCCCCAGTAGATAATCTATCAGTTAATCAATGGTATGTACTGATCACTTACTGTGTGCAGAGGACTGGACTAAGCACTTGGGGTAGTACAATACAATAGAGATGGTAGACACAATCCCTGTCTACAGGGACCTTGCAGTTTCACCACTCTCCACCACCATGAGGTGTGGAATAAGTGGGAGAGAGGGGAGCGTGGGAATGGCTTTGTACAAACCTCTAGCACTAAATAATCAATTCTTTCACGCAGGGACTCGATTATAAAGTCTTTGTGACAGAAATGAGACTTGTTAGTCATTTTCATGATGAAACTCCATCTATCCTTACCATTCAATGGATAAATTCATACTTTATAAAATCACCAAAATAGATTCTAAAAATATATGTACACCTTGCGTGTGATTTTGCAGATAATGATGGCAAACTGTGTATGCATTAAAATAATTATTACAAGGGAACAATAATATCTTCGAATTTACTTTGAATGGATAAAATCTTCTCAAATGTTGGGGGAAGAGGGGTTCAAGTGGCAGAAAGGAGAGGAAATAGGAATGTGAATAGCATTTATGTGATCAATTAGAATGAAAAAAACCAGGGTGCTTGAACAACTAATATTCACCTTTTAGGACGACACTTTGGGATGCATGACTTTTAATCCAGTAAAGATGGTAATACTATAGTCAATTCTGAAACACAAAAATCTAGTAATGTTCACCCCAGAGTACAATTCATTTGTGTCCTAGACCTCCCCAGGGGTATTGGAGCATAGGGTGAACTTTTGTAGTCCACTTCTATCATCTGGGAAATGCAGCACTCTAAATTGATGAAGTCAAATAAAATTAGCATGACACAGAAAACAACCGCTGGGGTTTTTTTGTGCAGACTTAAAAATAGACAAGTATAGGGAATGTTGTTTCCCTAGTCATGGTCAAAGAGAGTTAATATATTTAGTCCTGCTGTGACCACTAAAAAAAAGTCAGGGATGAAGACTGTAGTCTTCTAAATAAGGTCTATTCCACTTCACTAAAAAGGAGAGTGCACTTCCACAGTGAGGGGCCAAAGAGATAAGCTCTTCAGCTTTGAAAGGAATTAACAAAATGAATCTTGGCTGGTGGACTTGGCTATCCAAATAGGCTGACAGCTTTGATATTTTCCTTACCCCAGCCAAGATATGAAACCCACAGCTTCATATTGCACCGATACATAGTTTCTCGTAAACAAGTGAACATAAACTTTCCACAGAACAGAAGAAATACGAAGGCAGAGGAAGAGAGACAGAAAGAGACAAAGTTTAACGGGTTGTGAGACCAAGAAAGAGAGAAGGACCATATGTCTTTGTATACAAAACTAAAAGGAGCTAGAAAACTTCCTATCACTTCAGCCACAAGAACAGTTCAACGGGTCTACTGTAACTGCTTTCTGTAATTGTGAGAGGTCCCCTGTCTCTCCTGCATCCAAAGTGCGAGAGAGGCAGTGGTTGTGCTCAAGGAGCTGTTCCTCTCCTTTCTGGAACATGTAGCCATTGCATTGGTATCTGATAATAGGACAGCACAGCCATGACTGCTAGTCACAAAATTATTTTGGGGCCAGAATCTCCCTCCTTCCCACCCTTACACACACATAATAATAATGATGGCATTTGTGAAGCGCTTACTATGTGCCATGCACTGTTCTAAGCGCTGAGGCAGATACACGGTCATCAGGTTGTCCCTCTTGGGGCTCACAGTCTTAATCCCCATTTTACAGATGAGGGAATTGAGGCACAGAGAAGTGAAGTGACTTGCCCAAAGTCACACAGCTGACAAGTGGCGGAGCCAGGATTAGAACCCACGACTTCTGACTCCCAAGCCAGGGCTCTTGCTGCTAATCCACGCTTCTTCTCCAATTATAATGGCATTCGTTAAGTGCTTACTATGTGCAAAACACTGTTCTAAGCACTGGGGGGGTGCAAGGTAATGAGGTTGTCCCATGTGGGGCTCCCAGTCTTAATCCCCATTTTACAGATGAGGTAACTGAGGCTCAGAGAAGTTAAGTGACTTGCCCGAAGTCACACAGCTGACAAGTGAAAGAGCCGCCGTGATTAGAATCCATGACCTCTGACTCCCAAGCCCAGGCTCTTTCCACTGAGCCACGCTGCTTCTCCATCCTCCAAGTCCTCCATTTTCCTAGACACAGTTCTGCACTATTTGAAAGAGGAAGAAGTTTATATACATTCTATTTTGCCAGCCCTTCTGTTACCCCTAACATATATTCTTTCACATTTAACTGTAGGCACGTCTGTTCATTATTTCTATAATTTGGTGTCATGAGCCTAATAATGCAATTTTCTGATTGAATGATGACTGTCACACTTTTCTTTCTGTTAAATCCTACAAAAAAGCAATTCCAGCTCAGAAATCAATGGTCCTGTACTCCACTCCGTAGTGTTCCTTCTTCCTAATTTCGGTCTCTAACTTTCAGCAAATGGCTCAGGAGAGATTGTACAGTATAGATAGACTGCACATTTGTAAGAAAAGCAATGTGTTCTCAAGGACTTTTCAGAATGTCATTTATGTTTTAGAACTACACTTTGAGGACTTCAAACCTAAACTATCTCTTTAAGGATACAGTCCATTCTCTAACTAGAACATGCTACTGAAGATTTCCATAGTTGCTGTTCTAAAGCAAAATGAAAATGCTATGTCATTATCTGTGAAAACTGGCATTGCTGCATTGCCATGGAGACTAGCAGTGACTAATGCCCATGCAATCCACAAACATAGTAACTACAAATGGAAACAACAGGGCATTCATCGGTGCCAGTGGAGATACCCCAAGTGTCGACTACCAGATGGTTATTGTGCTGAATTTCAACCTAAAATGAGAATACTACACTGCAACTCAACAGCTGCAATAAGAAAATGCCTACAAATCTCAACTACTCTGCACTCTGCATTGATTTTATTCATATCGGTCTGTTGTGTGAGGACAAACATTCAGTAATTTGAATATTATTGTGCATCACACGTTATTTTTTCCCTTCAGAAATGACATTATCTTAAGCAGGCCCCAACCTTGGAGACTAATGAAGTGCCATTTTGTGTTATATACCCAGTACCAATTTCTTGCAAATAAGTGAAATAAAATCAGAGATAAATCTGAAATTCTACAGCATTACATGATACTAAAACTATTTTAATATGTTTAAAAGTAAAAAGGACAGAACTATGATTTCTCCCTGTACTAATTATCTTTCCATTGCAAGCAAAAGAAAGAACATATAGTGCTTATCTGACATAATAGAGCGGATCAAAGATGTCTATTAACAAATCTAAAGAAATAACGGGGACTTCCTCTCCACTCTGTGACCAAGGACAGCTCCTATCTGCAGAAAGTTCAGAAAGCATGGATCCTTTGAAATTTCATGATTTACAGTCTGTCTTCTGCAGCTAGGCCAGTGAAGCTGATATGCTGAGAGAAAAACACAATGGTTCAATCAGATGGACATTATGGAATGGTGAACTTAGATAATATCTAAATCATTTGACATGTATATTTGAGAATAATCAATCAATCAATCAATCGTATTTATTGAGTGCTTACTGTGTGCAGAGTACTGTACTAAGCGCTTGGGAAGTACAAGTTGGCAACATATAGAGACAGTCCCTACCCAACAGTGGGCTCACAGTCTAAAAGGGGGAGACAGAGAACAAAACAAAACATACTAACAAAATAAAATAAATAGAATAGATACATACAAGTAAAATAAATAAATAAATAAATAGAGTAATAAATATGTACAAACACATATACATATATATAGGTGCTGTGGGGAAGGGAAGGAGGCAAGATGAGGGGGATGGAGAGGGGGGCGAATAAACTTCCAGAACTGAGAGTCTTAGCATGCTGATTGTAAAATGTTCAGTCAGGAAAGAAAGAAAGAGCACCTGAATAATGCAGAAAACATCAATGTTTTCATTGCACAAATATATTACGTCTCTTCAGTGCTAGATTTGAAATACAGAAGTTGGAAAGAAAAGCTCTGGGCATACAGCTTTATGTCATAATCTGTTCTTTCCCTTACTAGACAATTACTCATGTGGTACAGTTTTGCAGCCCTCCTGGTTTTCCCTGGGGCTACAGTCAGCTCCGCTCATCTGCTTATTGGATAGACATAATTGGCACAATTCAGCCATTCTGAAAAAGAAGCTCAGAATTGGTAGAGCAGAGATAGTACAAGCTCAGGGCAGAACTTCATAACGAAGCTGGCGCTGGCCCTGCCACAGTACTGCTAGTCCATCACTTTCATACCCACACACACTAATAGGAAGCAGTGTTGCCTAGTAGATAGAGCATGGGCCTGGGCATCAGAAGAGCCTGGGTTCTAATCCCAGTTCCCCCAGTTGCTTGCTGTGTGACCTTGGGCAAGTCACTTAACTTCACCATGTCTCAGTTACCTCATCTGTAAACTGGGGATTAAGACTCTGAGCCCCATGTGGGATAAGGACTGTGTCCAACCTGATTACCTTGTATCCACCCTAACGTTTAGTACAGTGCCTGGCATAGAGTGAGCACTTAACCAATACCACACACACACACGCCAAACTGCATTCACATCAGCATTATTAAAGTAAATGTACATGTGTTTTAGAGGTCCATTTCTCAGATTTGTAGGAAGCCTAGCAATTCACAAAAGTCACCACTGTCTTAAAAAATATCGGCATACAAATTATACATATTATTGAGGCCTAAAGCCACGCTGCCATAGCACCACTGAAGAGGAGAGCTGGCCCTCACACTCATCACAGTCTAGACTGTAAGCTCATCCCTCTAGACTGTTAGCTTATTGTAAGCAGGGAATATGTCCATTTATTGTTGTATTGTCCTCTCCCAAGTTTCTTAGTACAGTGTTCTGCATGCAGTAAGTGCTCAATAAATATGATTGAATGAATGAAAGAAATAGAGAACCTGAAAATGTTTGGAGACTTCATTTCAATGATCTCATTAATCCACCTTCCAAACCTGAGAATGACATTCTATGAAAAAACCTTTAACCTTTCAATTTGTAATGGCATGACTTTTGCTCCAACACTAATGAAGTCACCACTGCAGATTGAGCCATGAGAAATGGTTCAGCTCCCAATTTGTTAGCATCAGTTCTTCTCAGTCACTTACCCAGCCGTATGGAGCATCTTCAAGGGAAGAAAACTGACTGCAGAAACTACTGGGCAATTTTGCTGCTTCCCATTGCCTGCAAAACTCTAGCCAGTGTTCTTTCCTGGACCAGCTAAAACTACTGATGAACATCATTAATAATGTTAAACATGTGTTTCCAGGCCTTCAAATATCTGATGCTGCTCATCAGATATTGGTGCAGGAAGGAAACTGATGACCAGTCGTTGACTGTGATCCCGTTGTTGGGTTGGGACTGTCTCTGTATGTTGACAACTTGTACTTCCCAAGCGCTTAGTACAGTGCTCTGCACACACAGTAAGCACTCAATAAATACGATTGATTGATTGATTATTAGACCCAGAGCCATGAGGAGCCTGAAACCTTGCTCTTCAAACCATGGCACATGTGCCTGTCACATATTATGTACCTAACAAATACCATTAAAAAAACATTACTAGTAGGAGACGAACAGGATCAAGAGTTCTTCACAGCGTCCACAGACCTTTCACAAGCAGTAGACTTGGGTCTGAGCAACCCCTGAAAAATTTGGCTGCTCTGGGAAGTTTACCAAAATTCTAAAATTACTCATCAATGAAATGGCTGGCCACATTAGAATTTGATGTGTCCTATTTAATCCTTTGTGCATCACTAGCAGTTTCAGAAGGCTGTTTACTATTCCTTAGTAACTGATCCAAGAGTACTCTGACTAGGATCTTGTTGACCATGGAAAAATATCCTTACAGAAAGTACTAGGTCACCATGTTGGAAACTCCTGTCAGCAAAATCAAGGTCGTCTGGGGAGGGAAAGGATATAATAAGAAAAGGGAAGAGTTAAAAAGCAGGCTGGAGATAAAGAGGATTTAGTTCAGTATAAAGGCTGAATCTGAAATAAATCAGGGAAAAGCTAAATTTGGACTGCAGGTTTCAGAGGATCCAAACCACTGCCTAGGTCTTCACTGAGGAACTATAACTCTCCTAAAGCTACGGGATGGCCATGTTGGGTGTATGCCTTGGTTCATTTATTTATTTAATAGTTTTCATTGAGCACCTACTGGGTGGCAAACACTCTACTGCATGCGGGAGAAGAATACATAAGAGGATAAATTAGATATGGTCCCTGGCCCTCTGGGGCTTTATGAAGCCCCATATGTTATCATATGTATTATGATACAGACATATGAGGGAAGAGAAGTAATAAAGACAAACTAACCTAAAACCACAAGTACAACAATAAATATAGAAAGAGCTAAAACACGGTGGCAAAAAGAGCCATTTTCAGGCTCGTTAGCATTCAGGCAGGGCTGTCTGGGTTTTAACAGCCACAGTAGCTGCAGCCCTAGCCTTCCCAATATTCTAAAATTTGAGCAGACAACACTACCTCTTCAGTCTCCCACTGCCCTGCTCCAGCAAGGTGGATTGGGAGCCCTGGGACATCACGGGCCAGATGGGAATAGCGTGGAAAGCGGAAGGTGTGCGTTCCAGGCCGCAGCCTCGGTAATCTGATGGTGCACAAGTGGCTAAGACTATACACAGCTGCCACTTCTCTTGCCCACAGATTAGAGGTCATGGGTTCTAATCCTAGCTCTGCCACTGATCAGCTGTGTGACTTCGGGCAAGTCACTTGACTTCTCTGCACCTCAGTTCCCTCATCTGTAAAATGGGGATTAAGACTGTGAGCCCCATGTGGGACAATCTGATTGCCTTGTATCTTCCCCAGTACTTAGAACAGTGCTTGACACATAGTAAGCACTTCACAAATGCCATTATTATTATTATTAATTCACCAGGAAGTCCAAATCATCAACCTGTTATACCTTCCAATTAATTTTGGAGAATGCATGGACTTGTAAAATGCTCGGTTCCATACCTAACCAAAAATAGGTTATTTGAGGTTTAAATTAAACCCGAGATATTCATTATTTAGTGCTTTTGATCTGTTCCTGTAACTAAGCCAGCATTTTATTAGTATGTCTAGTCAATTGAATTATTTTCGGCAGGAAGGATTGATATAGATTTTTATTCTCGAGTAAAATTGTTTTGTCTCATCATTTTCAAGAAGCAGTGTGATAGAATAAAAATGGAAACACACTGTCCAATTCCTCTTTCTCTATACAAAAATATACCACTCATGGAAGTAAAGTGCTCAGCATACAGTGAACACTCAATAAATACCACTGATTGATTGAGGAGTATATAGGATACAAAGACCAGTATTCTACCAAACTTCCAATTTGAGTATCTTACTATTAGATAGCATTAGATAAAAAAATCCTACCTGATATTTAAGAGGAATGCAGATTTGATAATCACTGCAGACTCTCCTGGGGAAATTATTGCAAGAAACAGCCATGAAAAGTCACTGGCATATGATTCAGAGGCCTGAAAGTAATCAGATAAAAACTAATGAAAGTCAGGCAGCTAACCAAAAAGAAATTTAATACACAGTGCCCCGCTGGTCAATTTCCTTTCTGTTTGGTTTTCTTAGTCACCTGTGCTTTTGGAGAACTTTGACAAGTGTGCTTGCTGCAGGAAATTTGCAATTTCAATATCATCTCTAACTCCTCCATGCCATTTACCTCCCACATTCAAGCTGCCACTAATTCCGGCCTGTTTTTCTTTTACATGATATGTCACAGATCAGTCCTCTCCTTTCTATCCTTGTTACCTCCACTCTGATTTTAGCTCTCATTACTTTCTGGGCAGATTTTTTGTTCCTTGAGGCCAGGGATCCTGTTTACCAATGCGATTGTATTGTACTTTCCCAAGCACTTAGTACAGTGCTTCATACACAGTAAGCACTTGGTACAGACCATTGACAGGCTGGATTTCTATAACCATCTTTTTAGCTGTCTCCACAACTCAAGTCTTTCCCTGTTAAGTCTATCCTATATAGAGCTGCAGGCGTTGTCTTTGTAAAACACATTGGACAGCATAATTTTCATCCTCAAAAGTCCCCAGTGACTACAAGTTTTTCTTGAATAAAACAAAACTCTTAATGTTGACTTCAAAGCTTTCCATTAGATGTCACCCTCTTCTATCCACTCTCTTCTATCCCTGGACTCCAGCTCACACTCTTTGCTCCTCACAAGTTTATGTAATCAATGTCAGCTTTACAAATAGGACCCAGTTATTCATTCATTCAATCATATTTATTGAGCGCTTACTGTGTGCAGAGCGCTGTACTAAGTACTTGGAAAGTTCAATTCAGCAACAGATAGAAATGATCCCTACCCAACGATGGACTCACAGTCTAGAAGAACAGGATTTTTTGAGCAGAAGACCTGGCTTGTACCCTCAATGAGCTTTTAAACTGAGGGGGTAGAAGGAATAGCAATTTTTCAGAAAAAAAGCTAAAAAGGTTTATTTTAATAATAATCAGTCAATCATATTTATTGAGTGCTTACTGTGTGCAGAACCCTGAACTAAGCACTTGGGAGAGTACAATAAAACAGAGTTAGTAGACATGTTCCTTGCCCACAACAATCTCACAAATAACACAAGGTACTTGTACATTTTTTAAATTCCGATTTGTGCCTTACAAACTATAAGAGCCTGTTGCAACATAATAAGCCAATGAAAGAGGATTCCTTATAACGATGATGGCTTGTGACTGTAATGGCCCCAAAGTGAGCTCGCCCTAGGAAGAGCACAAACACACACACAGAAAAACATCATCCTGCTTAAAAAAAAAATACATACATATAATGATGTGTGTTAGGGATAGAAGAAAAAGGATGAGTAAAGTCCAGGATCAAGAAAGGAGTTAAAGTAAAAAAAGAGAAAGATATGTAGGCACAAAGCTTTTGCCATATATTTCCAGTGACATTATTTAATGAAAGACAAAAGGGGTATTGTAAATTGTATTGTACCATGTAAATTTCAAGGTAAGTTCTGAAATAACATTTTTATAATTGATTTAAAATTCTACTATCATCTAAATTTTTCTAGCGAAAAGGGAGACAATAATTGTAGTACCTGACAAACACACTTCTAACTGCACCTCACCTGTGACTCTCTTGGACCCTCAATTGCTCACACCTTCCCCCCATTATAGACTACCCCTCATCTCTTTTTCCACTTAAACCCTCCTAAAAAGTCCCTTCTTCCAAGGCATTCCCTGACTCTACCATCTTCTCCTCTGGATGCCCCCCATCAGCCATTTTGGCATTCAAACACTATAGCAATGAGTCAATAATATTTATTGACTGTCTACTGAATGCAAAGCTTGCTAAAATCACACCTTCTCCAAGGGGCCTTCATAAATCCCTCATTTTTCCAACTATTTACCCTCCCTTCTGCATGACCTATGCACTTTGGTCTTTCCCTCTTAAGCACTTTGATTCTTTCCCCATCTGAGCCCCACATCCTCCCTAAGAACTTTGATACCTCACTCCATCCCCACAGCACTTATGTACACATTCTTCATTTATTTTTATGACTGTCTCCCAACTAGACTTTCGAGGGCGGGGATTGTGTCTACTAATCTGATTGTATATCAGCCTGCCCACCCAAGACCTAGTAGTTTTTTGGTTGCCAGCAGTGGTCAATCTTCCCTGATTTTGCTCCTCTTTGAGGCCCTGGGCTCCATGCCCACGATGCCCTCACAGCCCAGGGGGCTGAAAGTTGAAGGTGGAGCCAAGGTGTAGGGTCCTCTCCTTGCTTGTTGCTGGCATAATTTGACCTCAAGTCCGGGAGCCTATCTGGGCCATCTGGACCCCTCCTCTCCCTGTATTCAGGCCCCTTGCCCACTTCCCCCCCAACCCCCAGCAACATCCTCTCACTGCCATTCCAAATATTTTCATTCGGAAAATATTTTTACTTCCATCAATCCTGTGGTCATTCACAATATAGTAAGGGGTAGGTAATTCCATATAATCGGTGTAACTTTTAAAAGTGATTTTTAAAGATTCCTTTGCTAAAAACTGCCTTTTAACAATTGACACAACTTCTCATATTAGTGTTGGTGTTGTCCCAAGCCATGGTCAGGAAATTATCTTAATCATTTGGAGAAACAAGTCCCCTTATTCTCCAGGCCTCTCCTATTTGTGCATTCTTGTAACTTGGGGTGTTTAAAAATAAGTGGGGATGAGAGCATGGCTCAGTGAAAAGAGCATGGGCTTTGGAATCAGAGGTCATGGGTTCAAATCCCGGCTCCACCAACTGTCAGCTGTGTGACTTTGGTCAAGTCACTTAACCTCTCTGTGCCTCATTTACCTCATCTGTAAAATGGGGATTAAAACTGTGAGCCCCCGGTGGGACAACCTGATCACCTTGTAACCTACCCAGAGCTTAGAAAAGTGCTTTTCACATAGTAAGAGCTTAACAAATACCATTATTATTATTAGTAGTAGTAGTAGTAGTTAGAGTAGGGGCAGGGGTCATATCCAAGTTACACAGCAAAGCCTGCTCTTAGTATGGTGGCATATCCATGGCCCATAATTATAATAATTGTGTTACCTGTTGAGCACTTACTATGTGCCAGGCATTGCACTAAACTCTAGGGGGACGAGTGCCAGCAAGTCGTATTGAACTCAATCCCTGTCCCACATGGGGCTCACAATATTAATCCCCATTTTACAGATGAGTTAACTGAGGCACAGAGAAGTGAAGTAACTTGCCCAAGGTCACACAGTAGATCAGTAGCGGATCTGGGATCAGAACCCATGACCCTCTGACTCCCAGGGGCCGGCTCGATTCACTACACCATGCTACTTCTCCAGTGAAGTTATGAGTCAAACAAGCCCAGTTGGGAAGTAGAGAGACTGATAAGAGGCGTAAAGGTGGGTGGGGGATTGTTTAGAGGTGAATGAGTTCTTAAGATAAGCCCTAATTCTCTCCCTTCCATTTTATAACCCCCAGGAGGGTATCTCTCCTCTCTGTCTCTCTCTCCCCTCCGACTCTAAGGCTGTGGGATGCGAGCTGGGCCTGGGGTGGTGGGAAAGCACCGGGGGCCGCTGAGCCGCTGCAATGCAGGGGACAAGGATGGGGAGCAACTACTGCGATCCCTCCTTCCCTTTCTTCCCCTTCCTTTCTATCAATCGATCAATGGCATTTATTGAGTTCCCCTCCCCTCCTTTCATTCATTCATTCATTCATTCAATCGTATTTATTGAGCGCTTACTGTGTACAGAGCACTGTACTAAGCGCTTGGGAAGTACAAGTTGGCAACATATCGAGACGGTCCCTACCCAAGAGTGGGCTCTCCCCTCTCGCTTCTCTTTCCCATCTCCTGCCCCCATTTTCCCCTCGTCTTCTCCTTCTCCCCCTTTCCCCTCTCCTCCTTCCCCCCTTCTCCTCTTCTTTCCCTTCTCCTCTTTATTCCCCCTCGCCCCTCCTTTCCCCTCTCTCCCTCTTTTTCCCTCTCCCTCCTCCTCCCCCTCTTCTTATTCCCCCTTTCCCCCTTCCTCCTCCTCCTTCCCCCTCTTCTCCTCCCACCCTCTTTCCTCTTTCCCCCTTCCTCCTCCTCCTCCCCCTCTCTTCTCCCGCCTTTCCCCCTCCTCCTCCCCCTCTTTTTCTCCCTCCCTTCTTTCTGTCTACCTCGTCCTTCCTTCCTCTTCTCCTCCCCACTTTCCCCCTCTCCTCCTTCCTCCCTCTTCTCCTCTCCTCCTTCTTCCCCCTCTTCTCCTTTCTCCCTTTTCTCCTCTCCTCCTCCTTCTCCCCCTTTTTCTCTCTCCCTCCTCCTTCCCCCTTCTCCTCCTCCCTTTCCCCTCTCCCTTTTCCTTCCCCCCTCTTTTCCCCTCTCCTCCTGCTCCTCCCCCCATTCTCCTTCCCCTCTTTCCCCTCTCCTCCTGCTTTCCCCCTCTCACCTCCTTTTCCCTTTCCCTCCCCCCTCTTTTCCCCTCTCTTCTCCTTCCCCCTTCTCCACTCTCCTCCTCTTCCTCCCCCCATCTTTTCCCCTCTCCTCCTCCTTCCCCCTTTCCCACCTGCCCCCTGTCGCCCTCCTTTCTTCCCCTCTCCTCCCCCCCTTCCCTTCTTTCCCCCTCTCCTTCCCCCCTTCTCCCGTTTCCTCTCGCCCCCCCTGGAGTGGGAGGTGGGGGCAGAGAGGCGAAGGCCTTCTTTCTAAGCAGGGCCCTGCCTGGGGCCCTCCCTAGCTTTGCTCCCCTTGGCTGTCTGTTTACTGTGCCAGGATTTGTGCCAGGGATGCGGTGGGCGGGAGGAGACGTCTCTGCTGAGCCCAAGGGATCACACCTCCCCTCGCAACCCACCCACGTCGAGAGCTGCTGTGAAAACTAAACTAGCTTTTGGCCTTTTAGCTCGAAAGGAGACAGCAACAGCAGCAGCCCCAGCTGGGTGCTTCCTAGCAATTCCCGGCCATCGGGTGGGTGGGGTGGTAGGGGTATATATTTCTTTTTTTCCTGTAGCAAAGAGAAGTTCATTGAAGGTTGCCCTTAGATTCCCCCCATCCCCCCACTTTAGTTTCTATCTCCTTTCTCCTCATTTCTCTCTTCCTGCCCTTTCCTTCCCCTGCATCCAGCCCTCCCCGTCCCTCCTCTTCTTCCCCTCTCGGTTTGCTTCCACAAACTTGGGCTTCTCTTGCCAAGTTGGTTTGCATTTAAGCAGCCTCAAAGCTAAAGGGATCTGTTTGGGGCTGTTGGTTCTAGCGGGAAGCCCCAAGGGAAATTCCCTCCTTCTCGCGTTTCCCTGGTTTCGAACTTTGAGTAACTCCCCGACCAGGGAATTTCCACTCATAAATAATTATTTGCTGCTAACCATGCCTCTTGTGCATCATATTGTGTCAAGTACTATGCCAGCTTTTTGTGTCTGTTGGGTTGTTAATTCAATCACCGTGTGGGGTGGTTTAACGTTAACTATCGCCTTCTACAGAAGGGGAAAAGCAAGGCATATTCTGAGAAGTAATTAGCCCAGAGTTACTCAGAGATGGTGAATTTCTGGGTTTTTGACTAGCTCACTGAGCAAGGTTTCCATTTTATTAAATATATTATCAATCGATCAAACAATTGTATATTTATTGAGCGCTTACTATATGCAGAGCATTGTACTAAGCACCCGGGAGAGTACAGTACAACAGAATTTATGGGACATAAGCTTGCCCATGGCTATCTGCCCTCTTTCAAGCCTGGAGCTAACCCCTGATCTGCTTATCACATATCCCCTCAAATTTTTGACCTATGCAGAGAGGGGAACCTAACGGAAATGAGGATATATATTTTTATTCATTTATTCACATAGCACTTTTAATTTTGGAATGCATTTTCAGTATTATTAGTTACTGGATTAAACTGTACATTGAAACTATTTTGAAGTAGACTGTCTTCTTTTAATATAGATGGGGAACCCTAGGGTTGTCTGCTGTGTGACTTTGGGCAAGTCACTTAACTTCTCTATGCCTCAGTTACCTCATCTGGAAAATGGGGATTAAAACTGTGAGTTCCCCTTGGGACAACCTGATCACCTTGTAACCTCCCCAGCGCTTAGGACAGTGCTTTGCACACAGTAAGCACTTAACAAAAACCATTATTATTATTATTATTATTATTATTATTATTAAAAGAGTGATTTGCCAAAAGTCAGTCAGTTTGTAAACAATAGTGCTGAGACTGCAACTTTCAGTGCTTGAGCATCCTGCCAGTTTTTGAGGCCAAGTTATTTCTTCAGGGAAATGAAAAGAAAAAGCACAGCAGACAGTGGCCTATTGTCCAATTTAATAAAAGTGGCAATGCCCTCTTGAAACAGAACATGTTTTATATTTTTAAGTTGAGATTCAAGCTAAATTGCTTCTGAACAGAATAAATTTTTAATGTTTTCACAATTATTAATTAACGTGGCTCTACTCTACCTTAAAAAAGATTAAGCCTTTGGTCATACTCTGAATTCTGTCAGCAATCCTCTTTACTTTCTCTCACCAGCAATCTAAACTATCCTTTGCAGGATCTAGTTTTACTAGCATTTTAGGATTTGATGGATAAACACCATTGTTTTGCTGAAAACAGAATTAATTTATAGACTGGACCCATTTAATGCTCTTGAAAATCTCTGCTTACTATAGAAAAAGTCTTTAAAAACTATTGCAGAATTTTTTTCAACCAGAAAACGTTTCATTGTCCTTGTTTAAATTTGTCACTGCTACTTTCTTTCCCTCTCTCATCCCCCGTCCTTTACAACATCCCAAGACTCTGAGTCCCTTCAGCAAAATAGCAGCAGGGAGGGGAGGCTGTACAGAAAACCTGAGAAGGCTGACATAGGCAGGGATGAAGTTCTCAGAAGCACATACTCAAAACTGCCTCCTTTTATCCACCTTCTGTCCATTTCGCTCCCAAGGCTTCAACTGTCATCTCTACGCTGATGACACCCGAATCAACATCTCCACCCCTGTTCTCTCCCCCTCCCTCCAGGCTCATATCTCCTCCTGCCTTCAGGACATCTCCATCTGGATGTCTGCTCACCATCTAAAACTCAACATGTCCAAGACTGAGCTCCTTTTCTTCCCTCCCAAACCCTGTCCTCTCCCTGACTTTCCCATCACTGTGGACAGCACTACCATCCTTCCTGTCTCATGAGCCCGCAACCTTGGTGTCATCCTTGACTACGCTCTCTCATTCACCCTACATATCCAACCCATCACCAAAACATCGCCAAGATCTGCCCTTTCCTCTCCATCCAAACCGCTACCTTGTTGATTCAATCTCTCATCCTATCCCGACTGGATTACTGCATCAGCCTCCCTTCTGATCTCCCATCCTTCTGTCTCTCCCCGCTTCAGTCTATACTTCACTCTGCTGGCCAGATTATCTTTCTACAGAAGCGCTCTGGGCATGTCACTCCCCTCCTCAAAAATCTCCAGTGGCTACCAGTCAACCTACGCATCAAGCAAAAACTCCTCACTCTAGGCTTCAAAGCTCTCCATCACCTTGCCCCCTCCTACCTCACCTCCCTTCTCTCCTCCAATGGCCCAGCCCACACACTCCACTCCTCTGCTGCTAACCTCCTCATTGGGCCTCATTCTCGCCTGTCCCGCCGTCGACCCCTGGCCTACGTCCTACCTCTGGCCTACATCCTACCTCTGGCCTGGAATGCCCTCCCTCCTCACATCCACCAAACTAGCTCTCTTCCTCCCTTCAAAGCCCTACTGAGAGCTCAACTCCTCCAGGAGGCCTTCCTAGACTGAATCCCTCCTTTTTACTTCTCCTCCTCCTCCTCCCCTTCCTCCCTCTGCCCTCCCCCCTCCACCTCCCCACAGCACTTGTGTATATTTGTACATATTTATTACGCTATTAATTTTATTAATGATGTGTATTTAGCTATAATTCTATTTATTCTGATGGCATTGACACCTGTCTGTTTGTTTTGTGTTCTTGTCCATCTCCCCCTTCTAGACTGTGAGCCCGTTGTTGGGTAGGGGCCATCTCTATATGTTGCCGATTTGTACTTCCTAAGCACTTAGTACAGTACTCTGCACACAGTAAGCGCTCAGTAAATATGATTGAATGAATGAATGTCTGAATGTCATACAAACATTTGTTGTTCACTTAGTACACAGGAAGCACTCATTTCCATTGATTGATTGATCAATAGAAATGACCAATGGCTGGGTGTTTTAGTATTAGTGGCACAGCCTGAGCTCTTCCTCCATGCGCTGCATAGGTTTTAGCATCCTCTCCCAGCTGGACAATGAGATGCACATAGCCCTGTGGCAGGACTCTTAGGAAAGGGAGTTTGCACACCCCCTTGAGCCCTCCAAGGGAGAGGGACCAGGTCTAATTCCCTCCTAAGTATTCTTTTCTTTCCCTTAGGACAATGCTTTGTCCACAATAAGCACTTAGTGAATACTGGTTTTGCTACTATTGCATTAGCACCTTGTTTCTTTACCCATTGTACATAGTCCTGGGTCTTCCTCCTCAGGCTCTCACATCTTGTTGCTTCCTGTGAAGTCCTTGAAGCACATAAATAAGAACAGGAGTGGTAGTAGGAGAAGGAGGAGGAGATGAAGGAGGAGGAATAGGAGTAATGGTATTCATCAGGCACGTCGTGAGTGCAGAGCACTGACCTAAGCTCTAGGAAAAAAGTACAAGGATGAGGAATAGACAATGTTCCAGTCCACTATGAATAAGGTAGTGGAGGAGGTTGGTGACAGACACACAAGGAAAGGTAAAAGAAAAAGGATGAGTCTTCCACATCCTTCACTCCTGCTCCAGGAGATTGTGGACAGTCCTGGCTCTTCTTCCAAGGACAGAGTCCTAAAGGAGGGGTTATTAGCAACCCATACATACTACATCGTGTGGCTCACTGGACTCTTCACAGTGAGCCATTGGACTCTAGGCTGGCCCAGAATTCTTCCTTGGAGCTATTCCTGGTGTTTGTGTTCCAACTGGGGTCTTCATAGGGTCAGTCTCTTCTTGCAGGACAGTGGACAAACTGTCTTTACACAAGCATTATTTCATATTGGTGCATGATTAGAGTTAAAGGGATTGGTGACCAAATTAGTTGAGAATAAGGATATAATATTTTAGATAACTAACATCACTGAAATACTAATTTTTTTAAAAATTTGCATATCTGGAAAACATTTTCAATCATATTTACTGAGTACCTATTAAGTACTAGGCACCACACTAACCACTTGAGAGAATACAGCTGTGGCAAAACACAAGTTCCTTGTCCTCAAGAAGCTTGTGATCTGATGGAAGAGACAGACAGAAATTATTGGGTGATAGCGACAGCAAGATAAAAGACAAGGATAAAGCAGGAATCAATTCAAATGCAACTAGGACAAAGCAGCTGAAAAACTAATGATGTATACATAAGTAATAAGTGAAATCTATAAATAAAATTAAAGTGTGTATATTGACACAGTACTAAGAATTACTCTCTGGGGCTTAAGGTCTTCGAAAAGTCGGACATTTGATTTTTTTTATGCATGGAAACAGTTCACCAGCAGAAGTATTTTTCAAATGGATGATGTCAGGATATGATGACCAGATAGCCTCATTTCCTGAAAATTCAGGTTTTTAACATGAAATATCCAATGGTGGGCCCCATTCTGAATTTGTTTTATTCTCTTTCTGAGCAAGGATTTATTGGGGTTTGGTCTGAGAGGATTCCTCTGAGTATGTAAAGAGGGATATTTTCTGTGCTCATCTTTGATTGTTCTGCTTGGCACCCAAATCCCAGGAGTTGTTGGACTCCAGGGGACTCTACGGAGGCTGGGCCAGTCCCCTTCATGGGGTTAAGGGCTTGTAGTCGTGGGTGCCAAGGACTAGTTTGCATGTGAACATAGAGCCAACCCCCACCAGAGGCCATGAGAAGGTTGGCCTTAGGAGAAGAATGACACCACTGCCAGCAATGCCTCCCAGCTGCTGGTGCAGGGTGGCAACCATGGAGCTGGGTACAAGCCAGAGTGGCACCAGGCCAGGTGAGCCAGGTGGTCAGCCACCAGCGGCACCATCTGCTCTTGCTGTGAGCCCAGAATGAGTCTGGGGAGGTCACGGGGGGCAAGGGACCTCTGTGGGATGGGAATGGGGGAAAAGGCAGCTTGCTGGTCCAGCCCTTTAAGCTGCCAGTAGCGGAAGAGTGGTGCAAGATGGGGACAGGGGCATGGAGCAATAGTAGGCCCTGTGCTGGGCAGTGCATACATTAATGGCAGCAGTCGACAGGCTGCCCAACAGGCAGGAAAGCATGCCCTCTCTCTGGCCAGGCGAGGCTGGGGAGCAGGTAAGAGTGAGAAGGTAACACAGGGGCAGGGTTAGTTTTAATGCTCTGCTCATCTGCGCCTACCCTTTAGGAAGGACTAAATGAGACACATGGGAGCATGATAATGACCCTCTCCCGAGGTCCCTTGTCTGCATACCTGAGTCTCCACTTCCAATGTTTCAAATCCCTGGGTGGATAGGTTAGAAAAAGCTAAATACAGCTCTATAGTCCTTCACACAGACTGAATCGTCTTGTGTATTTAGACATATGGAGGGGTAGCAGGTTGAGGAAACCAGCCTCATTATTCAGCCAAATTGTGTTGTTTCACAGGAATTTGGTAAACACATGTCGACTCCAAGGTGACCAGATAGCCTCATTTCCTGAAAATTCATGTTTTTAACATGAAATATCCAAGGGTGGGCCCTGTCCTGAATTTGTTTTATTCTCTTTCTGAGCAAGGATTTATTGGGGTTTGGTCCTAGGGGATTCCTCTGAGCACGTGAAGAAGGATATTTTCTGTGGTCATCTTTGATTGTTCTGAGCTTGTCCAATGGAATCTCTTAGGGCTAAAGCCCTTTCAGGGTAGAATCTGCCATTTTCCCCCAGTTAAAACAGAAAGGAAAAAGTCGTAAGAAATGCAAGGGTGGCATGACATCCCAAGTTGCAGTGCTCCACCAAAGGCTTCATTTTGAATTTTTTTAATATCATACTAATACTAGAAAATAGGCATATTTCTGGAGTCTGCACATTGAAGAAACGCAGCTGTGTTTATAGATTCATTTAGCTCTGCTTTTGCATATTCAAAACTAAGAACTCAGGCCTCAATCGCAATTCTTTTATTTTCCATTTTTTATAACAAATATATTCAGAAAATCTGCAACATTGTGTTGTAACAAATGTTATCTTTGATGTCTAGTTGTTGATTATTTCTGTCTTTGTCCTCCCTGGCCCACCCTAGATGGTGAGCTGTTTCTAGAAACCATCTTCAATTTCCAGGCACATCCCTGGTTCCCAAAAGGCCACAATATAGAAGGTCCAGAGACACCTCATGCACTAATTGCTGACATGGCTCAGGATCCCTAAAACCAACAAAATGTCCAATTGCTGCAGGGGAAATTTGCCTCCACCGTACTTGCTTCCCTCTAAGTGATTTACAGGTCAGATTCTTTGGTTTTGCTGGAGTCTTTGGAGAGAAATCGTACAGGTGGACCAGATGGAGAGGGCAGAGGTCTTTGAAGATTTTACACAATGCTAAATTTGAAATTATGGACTCGTGATAACCATCATTCTGGTCCATTGCACATTTTGTAGATCACTAAGGTTCACACCCCAAATTTCATATTTATAACATACAACAGGACTGTAGCTTTTATTCCCACTCAATTAGTATATATATATATATATATGGATTTCATAACTACAAATGTTGTCCCAGAGGGTTATGCTATGGCATAATCCTCTTCAGTTTGTCAGAAGTATTCTTCCTCCCAGGGTTTTTCTGAGCTTTCTATCATTCTAGCCTGGCTCCTACCCCTGAATTAGGAAGATAACTTTAAAGATAATTAAGGCCCGGAAAATTATACTTATTGGTTATTTAAGGCCAGTTTTATTTTGTGATCTGAAATGTCACGATAGTCGAGGGCATATGACTCAGAACTAAATTAAATTTCCAAGCATCCATCCATCTTTTACTGCATATTCAATACTCCTTTTCTTGAAATAAGCTGTCTAGGGAAATGGCATAAACAAAGCTTGTTTCAAATGAACAGAAGGTAAAAGCATACGATGTTACATTTTCTGCACTGTCATATTAAGCAATTCAACTGAATATGATTACAAGCCTCAGTGGAAGCAAAGCACAGTGTATGCATGTACAAATCCTCACCTCCTATTTGCTATTGCCATGGAGACAGCACAAATTGATAGACAGGTACCTGGAAATTGCAACTTTCTTTCAATAGAGAAAAATTCATGGGAGACAGAGAAAATGACACTCAGATTATTTGAACAGCTCATGTATATAGGTGTCTTCTTAAGTTATTAAAGATGCAAGCCAAGGTTATCTCCCTCTTCTGTATGTTTCTTGTATGTAGAAGTTTCTCTGTTTTGTACCTCATTTCCCCAGGCATTTCACTTACTGGTTAAATTGAACCAGTAGGTTCCTTGGCAAAGCCCATCTGCTGTTTCCCAGGCAATTTTTGTATCCCCACACAAATCTAGAGTCTTCTTTCAGATAGCAGGTGAATGCAATTGAACAACTCAAATCCACTGGAACCTCAAACTCAACATGACTAAAACTGTACTTCTCATCTTCCAACCTAACTCCTCATCCCACTCCTAACGCACCAATTTCTCTCCTAATGTCACCATTCTCCCTGTCCCAGAATACCACACATTGGTGTCATCCTCAACTCCACACATTCCTTCGATTCCATATTCATTGAACGGCTAAATCCTGCCAATTGTACCTCCACCGCATTTCCCAGATCTGCGCCTTCCTCCTCTCCACCTAACCATCCACCTTCCTGTTCACGCTCTTGTCATATTATGATAGGCTTCTGTGTCAGCCTCCTCTCTGCTCTCCCTCTATGGTGTATATTTTATGTTGCTATCTGGATCATCTTCCTTAAACATCACTCAGCATGCACCTCTCGGCTCCTCGAGTACTTTCAGTGACTTTCCATTTCTCCTTTGTGAACTAGAATCTCCACTAACTTTCACTTTTCTCTTGGCTGTCTTCACTTGCTATTCCCCAGTTTACTCTCCCTGCTTCAGTCAAATTCACTTTCTAACTGTTGCCTGTTTTAAATTCTAGGCTTCCAGCCCCTTGCTCAGTCAGTCAATCAGTGGTATTACTGAGCACTTACAGTTTGCAGAGCACTTTACTAAGTGCTAGAGAGTACAATGCAGTACAGTAAGTAGACCCGATCCCTTCTCACAAGGAATTTACACAATGTTCCCATGCCCGGAACTCACTCCCCATTCCGATTTGGCCGAATGAAGCTCTCCTCAAAATCCAGCCTCCTTAAAAACCCTCTTTAAAATCCACCCTCCTTCAAGAATCCCATACTAACCCAACACCTCATGTCACATTAGCCCTACAGCACTTACGTTCTAATACCCAAACTCAGCATTTATCAATTAATAGTATTTATTGTCTTCTGTATGTAGAGCACTGTACTTAGTGCTTGGGAGAGTACAGTACATCGGAGTTGGTGGACACACAGCTTGATATAGGAAGGGAACGTTTCTGCTATTTCTGTTGTATTGTACAGTGCCCTACACATAGTAGGCATACAATAAATACGATTGATTGATAGAGGAGATGGATATTAAAATAAATAAATGATGGATCTGTACACTTGTGCTGCGAGGGCGAGGATGGGGTGAATATCAAGTGCCAAAAGGGTTGAGATCTAAATACTTAGTCAATGCAGAAGGGAGAGGGAATAAAAGATGTCTTAATTGGGGAAGGCCTCATGGAGGAGATGTGATTTTAATAATGCTTTGAAGGTATGAAGGGGTGGCCTGTTTTATATAGCCGGCTGGACTGTTTTATAAGTCAGCGGGAGGACATGAGCAAGGGGTTGGCAGTCGAGACTGAAGCATAGTAAGTTGGCACGGGAGGAGTGAAGTGTGCGGAATACATTTATATATTTATGTATTCAGTTTATGCAATTTCAATTGTTCATTCAATTATTTGCTCATCTTTCCATCCCATCGTATTTGTTCTACTTCTATTTATATACTTGTTCTTCCTTCTGCTCCCACTATGCATACATAATTTATGTCTGCCTGGATCCCTCATTAGAGAATAAGTCTCTTGAGGGCAGGGACCATGTCTTTTACTTTTGTAATGCTCATCCAATTACTTAATACAGGGCTCTGTTCCCATTAGGGAATGAATAGCAATTATTGATTGTAATGATAATGATTATGGAATATATGGACAAATATTATTATTTGGCATGAATTTAATATTAATTATGAATCAGTCAGTCAATCACATTTATTGAGGGCTTACTGTTTGCAGAACATTGAACTAAATGCTGGGGAGAGTGTAGTATAACAGAGTTGGCAGACATGTTCCCTGATCCCAACAAATTTACAGTCTAGAGGGGGAGTTACAAACCACATAAGGACAGTGATTAGAACAGTGCTTTGCACACAGTAAGCACTTAACAAATATGATTATTATTATTATTATTATTATTATTTGAAACTCATTCTTATTATACCACTGCAGGACTTCATCTGAATTTAGAAGAGTAGGAGGGCTTTTTTCCTCCAAAGTTCATGACAGTGTTGGGAGTGATATTTACCCCATGAAGACAATTTATCTGTTACATCCTCAACAAAGGGAGGTGTAGCTTTTACATACAGTCCCTAGACTTAGACTATGTTATACTATTTGAGGTGAATTCTAAATAGATGACTTATTTGAATATTGCCGTTTATCTACTGAGCAATATTATTCAGTGGGTAATCGGGGAGAAGCAAAGAGTATAGAATAGCAAATGTGATTATTTTGTTTCTTTTAATGGTATTTGTTAAGCACTTAATATGTACCAGGCACTGTACTAAGCACTGGAGTAGATACAAGATAATCCAGCTGGACACAGTCCCCTACCCCAACATGGGGCTCACAGTTTTAATCCCTATTTTAAAAGATGAGACAACTGAGGCATGAAAAGTTTAAGTGACATGCCTGAGGCCACACAGCAGACAAGTGGCAAGCTGGGATTAAGACCCAGGCTTGAGAATGAAACATTTGCAGGGAGAAGCAGTGTTCCCTATTGTTTAGAGCCTCATGCCTGAGAGTCAGAAGGACTGGGTTCTAATCCTGGCTCTGCCACTCTTCTGCTGACTAACCTTGGGCAAGTTACTTAACTTTACTGTGCCTCGGTTACCTCATCTGTAAAACGGGGATTAAGACTGTGAGCCCTATCTGGGACATGGACTGTGTCCAATCTGATTACCTTAGACTAGTGCCTGGCACGAAGTAGCACTTAACAAATACAATTTAAAAATAGATGTCCTTCTTACTCACAGTCCCATGATCTATCCGCTAGGCCACTCTGCTTCTCAGATGTTTCTTTCTCAAGTCTATAGGAGGCATTATAGGTATGGAATTTAAAGGAACTTTTCTATTTCTTCCCAATATTTTTTTTATATTCATGTTTTCCAATCATACTCTTCCCAGCCTATTTTTTAGCCAATAGGTGTCATTGGTAAATGAAGACTATTTACAATGCTAGTTTTCTGTTGAAGCTGCTCTTTTCTCAAAACTACCTTTGAGAAAAATAAGCGGATTCCTAGAAAACCAAGATAAAAATAGATGTAATAATATATGCCATAAAGAGTCCCGTTATTTTCTCTACCCAGCTACAAATATACTGAAATTCTTGTCTGGGACACAGTAATTTCTTAACCTAGAATCAGTAGTTTAGAGGTCATATCCTTCTGCATCTATAAATTATTAATCAATGATTTTGTCTTAATCATCCATGAAAGTGAAGTTTAACAATTTTGCAATTTTTGATCAACCTTGAGGTAAACAAAGTAGCTACCTGAAGAGACAGATTTATCTGTTGATAGACCTAGAAAAAGATTTAAGGAAAAAATAAGCATTTATTTCTTTACATTTATGTGAATGATATTTTAAACAAGAATTCCAGATTGTCAGGGCCTCTATCAGAGTCTTCACATTCCCCATTTTTTTAATGGCATTTGTTAAGGATTGGGCACTGTACTAAGTGTTGAGGTAGATTCAATCGAATTAGGTTGGACCGAGTCAGAGCTCAGAGTCTTAGTCCCCATTTTATGGCTGAAGTTACTGAGGCACAGAAGAGTTAATTGATTTGGCCAAGGTACCACAGCAGACAAGTGGTAGAGCCAGAATTAGAACCCAGATCCTTCTTACTCCCAGGCCCATGATTTAGCCACTAGGCCAATCTGCTTTTCAGTAGGGAAATCAAGAAGCACGCTGCTTCTCAAATTCACAATAGAGAGACAGGAAGGAGGTCTTTGAGGATGTTGTATTTCACATCTACAGGGTGTTTCGGGACAAAGTACTACTTTTCTGAAGAAAAAAAAGGAAGTGCTTAGAACAGTGCTTGACACATAGTAAATGCTTAACAAATACTATCATTAATGAGAAGCCAGGAGAGAAGGGAAGGCTCCGGGCACAGCTGGATTGGGGAAGGGAAAGCTTCTGGGGATGTTTGAGGTTTGGCGGCTTTACTGGATGAATCAAATGACCCAGTCACTGGCAGTTGCCTCGGTGGAGGAGGAGACCAAGCTGAGTGGTCAGTGAGACAGAAAGGAAACAGAGCAGAGGAAGAGAGTGGGAGCTCTAGGAATGATTTGGGGCTGATCTGTATTTAGGTTTTATTTCAGGAAGCAAAGGAGGCATACATTGGGAACCTGAGGAAAACTGGCTGTTAACCTAAATAAAGCATTCCTGAGTAGGGAATCTGTTCGGACTTTCTAATACCTGCCTATTACCCAGAGATGAAGGAAGGTGACTGCTTGGCAAATGCTGGTCTGGGCCACGACAACTTTTTAATAATTTTCTTAGTCTCTAAATTTTAAAATACAAGTCTAATATTTAGTTCATTACATTGAATTTCAGACCCCTTGTTTTTACTACTGAATATTTTTAGTGTTTATTGTGTTGTTCTAGTGCAAACAGAAAACAGCAATACTGTAGTTTAAAGAAACATTCTTTCTAGAGGGTTATTTACGGGCTGCAAATGAAATGTCATCTTTAACTTATGAAAGTCAATTGCTAAAACCTCCCTATTGTTTAGTCCCTCATTCTTTGACTCTTTGTTCTACTCAGAGATAATAGCTTTTGGAAGAAAGTAATAATTTTAAACTAGAAATTCTGAATCTTTTTTATACAAAGAGCAGCAAATGTAATGCAAAAATGTTCCATAATAGAGATTTTCAATTCCTAACACTGAAAAACGTTCATAATCATTCTGGGGTCTTGGATATTTTTTCCTTTTTCAGGTCTTTGGTTTTCTTCTGTTGCCATTTTCTAACCTTTTTTTTGTTGCTTGTAGTTCATTTTCCATCATTTCTTGGCCTTTTTTAAAATTCATAGTCCTTGTCTGCCAGCATGCCTCTACTTTCCTCCAACAATCTCCACCTACCATTACTTTACTCTTGTTAATCAGTTGCCAAAGCTTCGTTATATTCCGGTTCTCTTCTCTTTTAAAGGATAAGGCAGGCATTTGAAACTAACTTGAATTCACTCTTCTGTTTTGTTTCCTAGGCCAAGGATACATTGAAACATTTTTTGACTGCTTTCTTAGAACCCAAATTTGGATGACAGGAAGCCCTAATGGAAATTGGGCAATGGCAAAGCATAAAGACAATCTGTTAAACACTTTAAAACAGCATTTTATTTTTGTATGATTCATATCTTTGGGTCAGTGATTTTATGTAAGTTGCTTCCCAGATCATTTTTTTTTCAAATGTTTGGTCCATCTCTCCCCACTCCTTAAGAACCTCCACTGACTTTAAAGCACTCAGCCAGCTCACCCCCTCCTACCTTATCTCACTGATTTCCTACAACCCAGCCTGCACACTTTGCACCTCGAATGCCAGCTTACTTTATCTTGATCTTGTCTATCTCGATGCAGACCCCTTGTTCACATCTTCCCTCTGACTTGGAACTCCCTCCCCCAGTATATACAACAGACCACTACTCTCCCCACTTTCAAAGCCTTATTAATGCAAGTCACATGTCCTCCAGGAGACCTTCCCCAATAAAGCCCTCTTTCCCCCTCCTTCCTCTCCCTCCTGCATCACCTATGCACTTGGGAGTTGTACCCTTTAAGCACTTGATATTCATCCTACCCTGGGCCTCACAGCACTTATATGCAGTTCAGTAGTTTACTGTAATGTCTGTTTCTCCCTCTAGACTGTGAGCTCGTTGGCAGAAAATTTATCTGCCAACTTGATTGTATTGTACTCTCCCAAGTATTTAGTGTAGTACTTTGCATACAGTAAACGCTTAATAAATACCACTGATTGTTTGAGTTGTCCCTAGCTTTGAAGATGATGCCGCTGATGATTTTAAATGTGCAATAAAGGCCATCTGTTTTTTAAAAACATAATAAAGGCAAGATCACAACTCCCATGGGAATTATACTATAAGCTCTGCCAGGACCTGCTTGACATCTCTTTTAAATGAATGATCTTAGGACCCACAAAGCCCTTTCAAGACTCTGTCAGAATAATACAGTCCCTTTTACCTTTAGGATAGTATTACAGCCTAGCAAGGTCTGGGCTGGACACTGTCCTATTCTGCCATTCCCAAGGGATCAGATTAGTTCTAGACTTTTCCTAAGAGTTTGGCTTTGCCCTAGGATCGGTTCAGAGATTCTAAATCCAATTAAAACAGCTGACAATGGACCCCTATCTCCCAGAAAGCCCAGAATTAACTAGGTCTTATCATATGGATATCCTATGGCCCTAAAATGTGCTAGAAAGGCTGTTGAGAGATCATCAGGCCAACCCTCTGCTTTCAAGCAGATGAATGATTATAATTAATTAATTAATTTTGGTGTTTGTTAAGCACTTACTATGTGCAATGCACTGTTCTAAGCGCTGGGGAGGATACGAGGTGATCAGGTTGTCTCATGTGGGGCTCACAGTTTTAATTCCCATTTTACAGATGAGGTAACTGAGGCACAGAGAAGTTAAATGACTTGCCCAAAGTCACACAACTGACAAGTGGTAGAGCCGAGATTTGAACCCATGACCTCTGACATCCAAGCCCGTGCTCTTTCCACTGAGCCACACTTATTCAGGATATTTTTTAAACACCTCTTAGGAAGGAGGCACTTCAACGCTACTGTTATATTGTACTCTCTCAAGTGCTTAGTACATGCCCTGCCTACATTAGGAATTAAATAAATATGATTGATTGAAATCTACTCCAGTAGCCTATTCTCAGTGTTTTTTCACTCTGACAGTAGATTCTTCCTTATGCCACCATTGCCAAGCTTGAGTAAATGATTATCAA
Organism: Tachyglossus aculeatus; assembly: GCF_015852505.1. Taxonomy (NCBI): domain Eukaryota; kingdom Metazoa; phylum Chordata; class Mammalia; order Monotremata; family Tachyglossidae; genus Tachyglossus; species Tachyglossus aculeatus. Next base: position 28,027,591 of record NC_052067.1, read on the forward strand.
AATCCATTCACTATATCTTTGATCACTTGGGTGGCTTAGGACTTTTCCTTGAGAAAGTAGAAAAGGTATAACTGAAAAAAAAATAAGATCACTCCAGTCCTATTTTACCACACCAGCTGAGACTTTTTCCAGTCTTCCCTCTGAGAAAAATGCTACCCTGCCCTGATTAAAGAAGCCAAACTCTTTCCAAAACATCACAGTAGCTTCTGGAAAGTGTAGGCCAAACCAAACTTTGTCCCTTGGATTTTGTAGCTCTTTTGTTCCTCGACTTTCCTACAATTCTCACACCCAGCTTTTTAGCCAGGCAGGGCCTTTTGGAAAGGGTGTGAAAGCTTACCACTTCAACTGTGACCTCACTGGTGACCAGTATCTCATACCTTCCTGGGTCATGTCATTCCTACGTACTAGCCAAAAACTCCTTGTGGGAAGGGAACGTGTCTACCAACTCTGTTATATTGTACTCTCCCAAATGCTTAGTAGTGCTCTGCATCCAGTAAGTGCTCAATGGATATGTTTGATTGCTTGATTGCACTCCTGTGGATGCTTATCCATATACTTATTTGATCCCTGTGGGCAGGGAATGTCACTGATTATTGTTGTATTGTAATTTCCCAAGCGCTTAGTACAGTGCTGTGTACACAGTAAGTGCTCAATGAATAAGTGAATGAATGAATTAATTAATGAATTAATGAATTCCCTACTTTGGTTTTCATCCCGCTAGACTGTGAGCTCGTGTGGGCAGGGATTGTCACTGTTTACTGTTGCATTGTACTTTCCCAAGAATTTAGTGCAGTGCTCTGAACACAGTAAGCGCTTAGTAAATATGCTAGCTCTCTTCCTCCCTTCAAGGCCCTACTGAGAGCTCACCTCCTCCAGAAGGCCTTCCCAGACTGAGCCCCCTCCTTCCTCTCCCCCTCATCCCCCTCCCCATCCCCCCATCTTACCTCCTTCCCTTCCCCACAGTATCTGTATATATGTATATATGTCTGTACATATTTATTACTCTATTTATTTATTTATTTATTTTACTTGTACATATCTACTCTATTTTATTTTGTTAGTATGTTTGGTTTTGTTCTCTGTCTCCCCCTTCTAGACTGTGAGCCCACTGTTGGGTAGGGACTGTCTCTATATGTTGCCAACTTGAACTTCCCAAGCGCTTAGTACAGTGTTCTGCACACAGTAAGTGCTCAGTAAATACGATTGATTGATTGATTGAATGAATCGTTTATTTTGTACGTTGGCAATTTGGTCCTCTTTTCCCCCTCACTAGATGGTGCCTCTTATTTCTCTCTATAATCAAAACACTCAGTTCAGTACCTGCTCTTTGCAGGGACTTGGTAGATGCTCTTGATAATGGTGATTATGAAGCTGTGAAATAGGCATCTCTCTCTCTACCTGTGGGGAGAAGTGGGAGAGGGAGAAAAAAGGAGTAAGAAGAGGGAGTAATAATAACAGATAAAATTCAAAGTGACTGTTGGATTGCAAGACTAGTTATGCAAACACCACTTACAATTCAAAAGGGACAACTGTGAAGTAGTGCATAGTAACACAAACAAAAGACTGACTAGGCATATGTACAGCAGAAAAAATAGTTGGGAGGTCCTAACTGAATGTGAGTTAGCATTGTAGTGCTGTTATTAAAATAAAATTAGTCCTGAAACATATTAAGAGGAACATGACATGCAAGAGTTTGGAAGTAATTTTTTTGCTATATTGCATTATGTCCCATTTTGGTAAATTAAATTTAAGAAGGATGTAGAGAAACTGGAGAAGGCCCATAGGAAACAGACAAGAATGGTTAAAGGAATGGAAAATGGATTCTATGAAGGGATTTGGGTTGTTTAGCTTATTGAATAACAAGGCTAAGGGTGACTTAATATAATCAGTTCTCCTGGTCCAGGGGAGTTAAGTATATGCACAGGCTCCAAAAACTCCAGCCAAATTCCAGTTGATAAATCTGGGAAAGCCCTGGTAACTGTGGCCAGACCAGACTCTCGTGCAGGGTGAAGACCAAAGCTGAGATTTAATCAACATCAGCTATTGAATTGAGTAGTAAGAGATGATACCAAAGAGGAGGTTTGCAGGTGATCTTAAAATCATGATAATTTGGGTATTGGTTAAGCACTTACTATGTGTCAAGACCTGTTCCAAGCTCTGGGGATGATACAAGATAATCAGGTCAAACACAGCCTCTGTCTCACACAGGGCTCAAAATCTAAGTAGGAGAGGGAAGAGGTATTGAATCATCATTTTACAGCTGAGGCAACTGAAACACAGAAAAGGTACACATCAGGCAGAAACTCCTCACCCTCGGCTTCAAGGCTGTCCATCACCTCGCCCCCTCCTACCTCACCTCCCTTCTCTCCTTCTACTGCCCAGCCCGCACCCTCCACTCCTCCACCGCTAATCTTCTCACTGTACCTCGCTCTCGCCTGTCCCGCCATCGACCCCCGGCCCACGTCATCCCCCCGGGCCTGGAATGCCCTCCCTCTGCCCATCCGCCAAGCTAGCTCTCTTCCTCCCTTCAAGGCCCTACTGAGAGCTCACCTCCTCCAGGAGGCCTTCCCAGACTGAGCCCCCTCCTTCCCCTCCCTCTCCACCCCCTTTCCATTCCCCCCGCCTTACCTCCTTCCCTTCCCCACAGCACCTGTATATATGTATATGTGTTTGTACGTATTTATTACTCTATTTATTTCACTTGTACATATCTATTCTATTTCTTTTATTTTGTTAGTATGTTTGGTTTTGTTCTCTGTCTCCCCCTTCTAGACTGTGAGCCCACTGTTGGGTAGGAACCGTCTCTATATGTTGCCAACTTGTACTTCCCAAGTGCTTAGTACAGTGCTCTGCACACAGTAAGTGCTCAATAAATACAATTGATTGATTGATTAAAGTGATTTGCCCAAGGTCACACAGCAATTGCAAAATGGGGATTAAATACCAGTTCTCCCTCCTTAGACTGGAAGCCCCCTATGGGACCGGGTTATCTTGTGTCTACACCAGCATTTAGTACAGTCCTTGGCACATAGTAAGCACTTAACAGATACCACAATTATTACTTACTATTTTTATCTAAAGCTGCATTTGCAAGGCTCCATTGCTTGATTACCAGAAGCTAATCACCATGCCTTCAGCTGTAGGACCTCTCAATTGGGGGCAATAGCTGGGAAAGGGTTAAGACTACAATAATCTGAAATTATCTCACCCTAGTTTACTTTTTACCTCAGGTATATTTTAAGCATGTCTCTCCCCTGGGTCCTGAGAAGGAGGGGGGTTCACCTGTCTATCTTCCTGGTCCTCGGTACAGAGGCATTCAGTAGTAGCTCAAAAAACATGATTATTACTACTACTTCTATGGTTCCATGTCAGCGGTGGTGTCTTCAGACTCTCTAAAGCCAGCCATTTATATACTTTTGCCTTTCATGACGGCCCACCCCTCACGTGAGAGGTGAATAATGTTATAACCTGCCCACCGGATGTTATAACCTCAATGGGAACAATCCTGTTTCTGGAGAGGTAAGGAGAGCTTTTTGGGAACCCTCTTTTCCCGTTCTAGTTTCGCTCCTGCTCTGGAGATTGCTTGGAATATCTGGACTCCTCTGCCAAGTCCCACCTGGAAATCTGTCAAGCCACGATCCAGCTGGGATTGCGTACTTCAGGTACTTTATGTTTTCTGACAAATAAATGCTAGAATCCATTCACTACCCTTCTGACCATTGTCAAACAAATGGAATTCACCCCAATAGCCTTTTGGTCATTTTGTTTTAATAAAGCTGCAACTGAAAAAGACATTTTTCCCGAATTGCATTCATACACCACACACTATTGTTCCATCATGATTTTCTTTTGAATTGTTTGAAGCACCCAGACAAGAGCCAGATTATTTCAATTTTTTTTTAATTGTCAAGTTAGAATTTTTCATAGGCAATAGGAAAGGCCTAAAGAAAAATGAGATCAGGAGGACATAACAAAACAATTATATCCAACCAAGCAAATCAAGTGTTCATTAAACCGAACCAATGTGTCATCCTTTGCTTTAAAAAAAATCGATTCCGAAGCAATCGATCAATCAGTGGTATTTACTTGGCGCTTATTGTTTGCAAGAGCATTGTGAGCAAAGCATATCCTTGCTCCTAAGTGAGTCCCAGGGAGGCACAGGAAAAAGCTGGTCAGACCTGAGGCCTACTGCATGAAGGATTCTTCCATGGAAAAAGTGGAGCTGGCCCTCCCAAGGTCACAGTCACTTGAGAAATCAAAATTCCCGAGTTCCCTGTGGACTGGTCCTGGGTGGTGGTGGAGAGAGAGAGAGAGAGTGTGTGTGTGTGTGTGTGTGTGTGTGTTTGTGTCCCTGTCCTGTCTTTCCCTTTCCCAACTCCCCACCCACTTTGCCCGAAGCAAAGCCAGCGAAGCTTTCCTCCCATTATTTTTTTTATGGTATTTGTTGAGAGTTTACTATGTGCGAGGCACTGTACTAAGTGCTGGGGAGGATACGAGCAAATTGGGCGGGTCACAGTCCCTGTCCCACGGGGGGCTCACAGTTTCTAATCCCCATTTTACAGATGAGGTAACTGAGGCACAGAGAAGTGAAGTGACTCACCCAAGGTCACACAGCAGACAAATGGCAGAGCCAGGATTAGCTATCCACTAAGCCATGCTGCTTCCCATTTCCCTACTGGGAGCTGCGGGGCCTGAGTGTGACTCCCCCCACCCGGCTCAGATCACCTACGGGATCCTTTGCTAATTCTGTTGCATTGTACCCTCTAGACTGTAAGCTCCTTGTGGGCAGGGAATGTGTCTGTTTGTTGTATTCTACTCTCCCAAGAGCTTAGTACAATGCTTTGCACACAGTAAGCACACAATAAATGCAACTGAATGAAAGAATGAATTGTATTGTACTGCTCCAAGTGCTTAGTACCGTGCTCTGCACACAGTAAGGGCTCACTAAATTCGATTGAATGAATTATCTCCCAAGTGCTTACTACAGTGCTTCTCACACAGTAAGGGCTCAATAAATACGATTGAATGAATACTCTCCCAAGCGCTTAGTACAGTACTCTGCACATAGTAAGTGCTCAGTACGTATGATTACTCGATTGACTACTCTCCCAAGGGCTTAGTACAGTGCTATGCACATAGTAAGTGGTCAATAAGTATGATTGATTGATTGACTACTGTTCCAAGTGCTTGGTACAGAGCTCTGCACATAGTGAGCACTCAATAAGTACGATTGATCGATTGATTTTCCCCCGAGGGAGATGTCCCGAGCGAAGGACGTGAGCTGAGCTGCTGCAGCTGGAGAAGTTGGACTTGGAAACCATCCTTCCCGGAGCTGCCCTTGACAGGGCACCCCCGGAATTTGTGAAATAGGAGGATTTCAGCACTTAGAAGAGTGCTTGGCACATAGTAAGTGCTTAACAAATACTATTATTATTATTTGTCTCCATCCTGTGAGCCCCACGTGGGACAGGGACTGGGTCCCACCCAATCCGCTCCTATCCATCCCAGCGCTCAGTACGGTGCCTGATATAGACTAAGCGCTTAACAAATACCATGATTATCACTATATCACGAATAAGCAGCGTGGTTTAGTGAGAAGCAAGCATGGCTTAGTGTGAAGCAGTGTGGCTTGGTGGAAAGAGCCCGGGCTTGGGAGTCACAGGTTGTGGGTTCCAATCCTGACTCTGACTCTTGTCAGCTGTGTGACTTTGGGCAAGTCTCTTCACTTCTCTGTGCCTCTGTGACTTCATCTGTAAAGCGGGGATTAAGTCTGTGAACACCACGTGAGACAAGCTGATAACCCTGTATCTCCCCCAGTGCTTGGCACATAGTAAGTGCTTAACAAATCCCATTATCATTATTATTAGAGAAGCAACGTGGTTCAGTGGAAAGTGCATGGGTTTGGGAGTCAGAGGTCATGGGTTCTAATCCCAGCTCCACCACTTGTCAGCTGTGTGGCTTTGGGCAAGTCACTTCACTTCTCTGGGCCTCAGTTCCCTCATCTGTAAAATGGGGATTAAGCCTGTGAACTCCACGTGGGACAACCTGATCACCTCGTATCCCCCCCAGCGCTTAGAACAGTGCTTGGCATATAGTAAGCTCTTCTTAGAGCAGCAGTGTGGTGCAGTGGAAAGAGCACGGGCTCTGGAGTCAGAGGTCATGGGTTTGAATCCTGGCTCCGCCACGTGTCTGCTGTGTGACCTTGGGCAAGTCACTTAACTTCTCTGAGCCTCAGTTACCTCACCTGTAAAATGGGGATTACGACTGTGAGCCCCACGTGGGACAATCTGATCAGCTTGTAAACTCCCCAGCGCTTAGAACAGTGCTTTGCACATAGTAAGCGCTTAACAAATGTCATTATTATTATTATTAACAAATACCATTATTACTATATTATTGTCCTGGTGAGGTGGGCTGCGGGCGGGGCAGGTGGCCGGCGCTGTGCAGTGCGGACTTCAATCATTCATTCAATCATATTATTGAGCGCTTACTGTGTGCAGAGCACTGTACTAATCGCTTGGGAAGTACAAATCGGCAACATATAGAGACAGTCCCTACCCAACAACGGGTTCACAGTCTAGAAAGGGGAGACACACTTGGCACCTGTCTACTTGTTCTGTTGTCTGTCTTCTAGACTGTGAACCCGTTGTTGGGTAGGGACCCTCTCTCTCTGTTGCCGACATGTACTGCCCAAGCGCTTAGTACGGTGCTCTGCACACAGTAAGCGCTCACTAAATACGATTGAACGAATGAATACTATCAGAAGAAATAGAATGAGAGCTACCTGGACCTGACCTAGTTTCCTGAAAACGGGCGAGCTGGGGCCGGGAGCGCTTTTCCCGGGACCCCGGCGTCCCCCAGCCCGACACTGTCAGGATGTTGGGATGTTGAGGATTTGTTTTCCGAAGACGGCTCGGCGTGCCTTTGGCTTTGCTTTGGGATGATCTGCCAGCTCTGCCAGTTGTTGGCAGCTGTGTGACTCTGGGCAAGTCACTTCACTTCTCTGGGCCTCCGTTCCCTCATCTGTAAAATGGGGATTAAGACTGTGAGCCCCCCGAGGGACAACCTGATCAATCAATCAATCGTATTTATTGAGCGCTTCCTGTGTGCAGAGCACTGTACTAAGCGCTTGGGAAGTGCAGGTTGGCAACATACAGAGACAGTCCCTACCCAACAGTGGGCTCACCTTGTAACCGCCCCAGCGCTTAGAACAGTGCTTTGCACGTAGTAAGCGCTTGATAAATGTCATTATTATTATTATTATTATATCTGAGGTTGCCCCGTTGGCGAGCGGCCCGCAGCCGTGCGGGGAGACGGGGAAAGAAAGGGGTGAGGGGAGCGGGAAGACGGGGAAAGGGGTGAGGGGAGCGGGGGCAAGGGATGAGGGGACCGGGGAGACGGGGAAAAAGGGTGAGGGAAGGGGGGGAAGGGATGAGGGGAGAGGGGAGACGGGGAAAGGGTGAGGGAAGGGGGAAGGGAGGAGGGGACCGGGGAGACGGGGAAAGGGGTGAGGGGAGCGGGGAGAGGGGGAAAGGGGTGAGGGGAGACGGGGAAAGGGTGAGGGGAGCGGGAGGAAGGGATGAGGGGACCGGGGGAGACGGGGAGACGGGGTGAGGGGAGCGGGGACACGGGGAAAGGGGTGAGGGGAGACGGGGAAAGAAAGGGGTGAGGGGAGCGGGGAGATGGGGAAAAGGGTGAGGGGAGCGGGGAGACGGGGAGACGGGGTGAGGGGAGCGGGGACACGGGGAAAGGGGTGAGGGGAGACGGGGAAAGAAAGGGGTGAGGGGAGCGGGGAGATGGGGAAAAGGGTGAGGGGAGCGGGGAGACGGGGAAAGAAAGGGGTGAGGGGAGCGGGGGGAAGGGATGGGGGGGATGAGGGGTGAGGGGAGCGGGGAAAGGGCGAGGGGAGCGGGGGGAAGGGATGAGGGGAGCGGGGAGACGGGGAAGGGATGAGGGGAGCGGGGAGACGGGGAAGGGATGAGGGGAGCGGGGAGACGGGGAAAGGGCTGAGGGGTGAGGGAGACGGGGAAAGACAGGGGTGAGGGGAGCGGGGCGGCGGGGAAAGGGGTGAGGGAAGACCGGGGCTGAGGGGAGCGGAGGCGACGGGGAAAGGGCTGAGGGGCGCGGAGGCGGCGGGGAAAGGGCTGAGGGGAGCGGAGGCGGCGGGGAAAGGGGAGAAAGGAGCGGGGCGATAGGGAAAGGGGTGACGGGAGCGGGGCCATAGGGAAAGGGCTGAGGGGAGCGGGGCTGAGGGGAGAGGGGAGAAGGGAGAGGGGAGAGGGGCGGCGGGGAAAGGGGAGAGGGGAGAGGGGCGGCGGGGAAAGGGCTGAGGGGAGAGGGGCGATGGGGAGAGGGGAGCGGAGGCGGCGGGGAGAGGGGAGCGGAGGCGGCGGGGAAAGGGGAGAGGGGAGCGGAGGCGGCGGGGAAAGGGTGGGGGAAGCGAGCCGAGGCGACGGGGAAGGGGTGAGGAGGGCGGGGGGGGAGCAGTAAGCGGGCCGGAGGCGGCGGGGAAGGGGAAGGGGCGAGGGGAGCGGGCCGCGGCCACGGGGACGGGCGGCAGGGGAGCGGAGGCCACGGCGGGAGGGGCCCAGGGGAGAAAGGCGGGGCGGTGGGGAAAGGGGCGGGGCGGCGGCGGCGGCGGCGGCGGCGGCCGTGAAGGGGGCGCGGAGGCGGCGCTGAGGCAGCAGGGGAGGGGAGCCGAGGCGGCCGCAGCGGCACTATAGGAGCCCCCCCCACACTGCGGACCGGCGCGCAGAGCGGCCGCGGGGGCGAATCGGCCGGCGGGAGGCCGAGCGCAGCCGCCCCCAGCGCTCCCTTGGGCTTTCCCCCCTTTTCATTCGGCGGCCGCCCCAACGCCTCCCTCGGGGCCCTTCCCTCCCCGCTCCCCCGACTGACGCCAATTTTTTTGCCAGCTTGTACTTCCCAAGCGCTTAGTCCAGTGCTGTGCACAGAGTAAGCGCTCAATAAATACGATTGATGATGATGATGACGCAGAAAAGCCCGCTTTCTGATCTTCGGCCCAGTGCGATGGGCGAAGGCCCGCGGTGTGGGGGGGGGGGGGGGGGGGGGGGGGGGGGGGGGGGGGGGGGGGGGGGGGGAAGCGGGGCTTCCTTGGAAACTGCGTGGCTCGGGAGGAGGAGCGCGGGCTTCGCAGTCGGAAGTCGTGGGTTCAAATCCACCCATCCATCAATCGTACTTATTGAGCTCTTACTGTGTGCGGAGCACTGTGCTAAGCGCTTGGGAAGTCCAAGTTGGCAACATACAGAGACGGTCCCCACCCAACAGCGGGCTCGCAGTCTAAAAGAGAAGCAGCGTGGCTCAGTGGAAAGAGCACGGGCTTTGGAGTCAGAGGTCATGGGTTCGAATCCCGGCTCCGCCACGTGTCTGCTGTGTGACCTTGGGCAAGTCACTTCACTTCTCTGAGCCTCAGTGACCTCATCTGTAAAATGGGGATGAAGACTGTGAGCCCCACGTGGGACAACCTGATCACTTTGTATCCCCCCAAGCGCTTAGAACAGTGCTTTGCACATAGTAAGCGCTTAACAAATGCCAACATTATTATTATTATTATTTGGAGTCAGAGGTCATGGGTTCGAATCCCGCTCTGCCACGTGTCTGCTGTGTGATCTTGGGCAAGTCACTTCACTTCTCTGAGCCTCAGTGAACTCGTCTGTAAAATGGGGATGAAGACTGTGAGCCCCACGTGGGACAACCTGATCACTTTGTATCCCCCCCAAGCGCTTAGAACAGTGCTTTGCACATAGTAAGCGCTTAACAAATGCCAACATTATTATTATTATTATTTGGAGTCAGAGGTCATGGGTTCGAATCCCGCTCTGCCACGTGTCTGCTGTGTGATCTTGGGCAAGTCACTTCACTTCTCTGGGCCTCAGTTACCTCATCTGTAAAATGGGGATGAAGACTGTGAGCCCCACGTGGGACAACCTGATTACCCTGTATCCTCCTCAGCGCTTAGAACAGTGCTTTGCACATAGTAAGCGCTTAACAAATGCCAATTATTATTATTATTATTATTATTATTATTATTATTATTATTATTATTGAAAGGAGGAGACAGAGAACAAAACCAAACGTACTAACAAAATAAAATAAATAGAACAGATATGTACATCAAACCCCGACTCCGCCGGTTGTCAGCTGAGTGACTTTGGGCAAGTCACTTTTCTGGGCCTCAAGTTACCTCATCCGGAAAATGGGGATGAAGACTGTGAGCCCCCCCGTGGGACAACCTGATCACTTTGTAACCTCCCCAGCGCTTAGAACAGCGCTTTGCGCATAGTAAACGCTTAATAAATGCCATTATTATTATTATTATTATTATTATTATTATTATTATCATTATTGTCATTAGATTTCAGTTCGCGGGGGGCGGGAAGGGGGTGTCCCTGTGGGATATTCAATCATTCACTCAATCGTATTTATTGAGCGCTTACTGAGTGCGGGGCACTGTACTAAGCGCTGGGGAAATACAAATTGGCGACAGCGGGGAATCAATCAATTAATCAATCGTATTTATTGAGCGCTTACTGAGTGCAGGGCACTGTACTAAGCGCTGGGGAAATACAAATCGGCGACAGCGGGGAATCAATCAATTAATCAATCGTATTTATTGAGCGCTTACTGTGTGCAGGGCACTGTACTAAGCGCTTGGGAAGTACAAGTTGGCAACATTTAGAGACAGTCCCTACCCAACAGTGGGCTCACAGTCTAAAAGCGATCAGGAGGGAGAATCCCGGGGATCTATTATTATTATTATTATTATTATTATTATTAGATTTAAGTTCCCGGATTCATTATTATTATTAGATTTAAGTTCCTGAGGCCCGGGGGGCAGAAAGGGGGTGTCCCTGTGGGATACTCATTCATTCATTCAATCGTATTGATTGAGCGCTTACTGAGTGCAGGGCACTGTACTAAGCGCTGGGGATGTGTACAAATCGCAGCGTGGCTCAGTGGAAAGAGCCCGAGCTTGGGAGCCAGAGGTCGTGGGTTCTAATCCCGGCTCCGCCACCTGTCAGCTGTGTGACTCTGGGCAAGTCACTACACTTCTCTGGGCCTCAGTGACCTCATCTGTAAAATCATCAATCGTATTTATTGAGCGCTTACTATGTGCAGAGCACTGTACTAAGCGCTTGGGAAGTACAAATTGGCAACATCTAGAGACAGGCCCTACCCAACAGTGGGCTCACAGTCTAAAAGGGGGAGACAGAGAACAAAACCAAACATACTAACAAAGTAAAATGAGGATTAAGACTGTGAACCCCACGAGGGACAACCTGGTCACCTTGTATCAATCAATCAATCAATCGCATTTATTGAGCGCTTACTGTGTGCAGAGCACTGTACTAAACGCTTGGGAAGTACAAGTTGGCAACATATAGAGACAGTCCCTACCCAACAGTGGGCTCACAGTCTAGAAGGGAGAGACAGAAAACAAAACCAAACATAGAACAAAACCAAACATCCCCCAGCGCTTAGAACAGTGCTTTGCGCATAGTAGGCGCTTAATAAATGCCTTTATTATTAAGCAGTGGAAAGAGCCCTGGCTTTGGAGTCAGAGGTCATGGGTTCAAATCCCGTCTCTGCCACTTGTCAGCTGTGTGACTGGTCGAGTCACTTGACTTCTCTGGGCCTCAATTACCTCATCTGTAAAATGGGGATTAAGACTGTGAGCCCCACATGGGACAACCTGATCACCTTGTAAACAGTGCTTTGCACATAGTAAGCGCTTAATAAATGCTATTATTATTATTATTATTATTATTAAGTTCCCGGGGGGCGGGAAGGGGGGGGTCCCTGCGGGATATTCATTCATTCACTCATTCAATCGTATTTATTGAGCGCTTATTGAGTGCAGGGCACTGTACTAAGCGCTGGGGAAGTACAAGTTGACAACATATAGAGACAGTCCCTACCCAACAGTGGGCTCACATTTATTTATTTATTTTATTTGTCCATATCTATTCTATTTATTTTATTTTGTTAGGATGTTTGGTTTCGTTCTCCGTCTCCCCCTTTTAGACTGTGAGCCCACTGTTGGGTAGGGACTGTCTCTATATGTTGCCAATTTGTACTTCCCAAGCGCTTAGTACAGTGCTCTGCACATAGTAAGCGCTCAATAAATACGATTGATTGATTGATTGATAGAAGGGGGAGACACCCACTGTTGGGTAGGGACTGTCTCTAATATGTTGCCAACTTGTAGTTCCCCAGCGCTTAGTACAGTGCTCTGCACACAGTAAGCGCTCAATAAATACGATTGATTGATTGATTGGGGAAGGACAAATCGGCGACAGCGGGGAAGCGATCAGGAGGGAGAATCCCGGGGATCCGGGAAGGGCAGATCGAGTCGCCTTAGGCCCTGCCCTCGCCCAGGGAGGGACTGTCTCTATATGTTGCCAATTTGTACTTCCCAAGCGCTTAGTCCAGTGCTCTGCACACAGTAAGCGCTCAATAAATATATTGAGCATATTTATACCTGCAATATCATAATATATATGTATATACATATATATGTTTGTACATATTTTTTTACTCTATTTATTTATTTATTTATTTAATTTATATATTTAATATATATACCTGCATATATATATATGTTTGTACATATTTTTTTTACTCTATTTATTTATTTATTTAATTTATATATTTAATATATATACCTGATATATATATATATAATGTTTCGTAACATATTTTTTTTACTCTATTTATTTATTTATTTAATTTATATATTTAATATATATACCTGCATATATATATATGTTTGTACATATTTTTTACTCTATTATTTATTTATTTTATTTGAATATTTAATGTATATACCTGCATATATATATATATGTTTGTACATATTTTTTTACTCTATTTATTTATTTATTTATTTAATTTATATATTTAATATATATACCTGCATATATAGATATATATATGTTTGTACATTTTTTTTTAACTCTATTTACTCTTATTTATTTAATTTTATTTGTCCATATCTATTCTATTTATTTTATTTTGTTAGTATGTTTTTGTTCACTGTCTCCCCCTTTTAGACTGCGAGCCCACTGTTGGGTAGGGCCTGTCTCTAGATGTTGCCAATTTGTACTTCCCAAAGCGCTTAGTCGGTGCTACTGCACACAGTAAGCGCTCAATAAATACGATTGATGATGATGATGATGATGATTAATAAATACAGATTGATGATGAGGGATGATGATAAGTAAATACGACTGATTGATGTGAGAGGGGGCCAAGATGGGTCGAGGGGGAGGGCAGGCTCGGCCGCCCTCCTGGAGGCGGCGGCCAAGATGGCATTTCATTCGCTGCGCCCCTGGCGGGGTTGAATTGACTCCTTGGCCGCCGCAGCTGCTACTGGTGCTGTGTGAGGGAGAGGGAGGGAGGCAGAGGGACGGGAGAAAGAGGAGAGAGAGAGAAGAAAGAGGGAGAAAGAGGGAGCTCCGGGAGAGGGATCGAGGGGAATCCAGGTCACAGACAAGCAGCCTCACCACCCTGGAGGACTCCCACTGACTCCGGACTAAGGACCGGCTGGAAACCCTGGCCTGGGTAAGCGCTTAGTACAGTGCTCTGCACCCAGTAAGCGCTCAATAAATACGATGGAACGAATGGATGGATGAGGGGAGCAGGGTGGGCTCCGGCCGGGTTGGGAAGAAGGGGCAGAGGAGGGCCGGGGGGGGGGGGGAATCATTTATTTTTTTTATTTTGGGGGAACTTGTTTTATTCGCCAAGAAAAGTGAAAGCGCTTAGGACAGTGCTCTGCACCCAGTAAGCGCTCAATAAATACGATGGAACGAATGGATGGATGAGGGGAGCAGGGTGGGCTCCGGCCGGGTTGGGAGAAGGGGGCAGAGAGGGCCGGGGGGGGGATCATTTATTTTTTATTTTGGGGGAACTTGTTTTATTCGCCAATAAAAGTGAAAGCGCTTAGGACAGTGCCTGCCCACCGTAAGCGCTCATAAATACGCTTGATTGATTGATTGATTGATTGAAATAGCCGGGGAAGGACAGTGCTTGCTCAGGCTGCCTCGGTTTCTCCGGCTGATTTAGAAGAGAAACTGGCCGGTCCTGAGTGGGCCGGAGGGGGGCTGCGAGGTTGGGCAGGAAAGGCAACCTGTCCCTCTCAAATCCCTTCTTCGGGTTGAGTGGGGGGAGGAGGATCGTCGGAAATCATCATCATCATAATAATGATGATGGTATTTATTAAGCCGCTTACTACGTGCAAAGCACTGCTCTAAGCGCTGGAAATAAACTTGGAGGGCCATTCCAGGCGGCCGGATGGGGGCTAGGGAGCCCCACGGGTGACAGAGGCCACGGAGGAGTGGGGTCCCAAAGTTGGGGTGGTTGGGAGGGGGGGCACGGGCTACTACACTTCCCTACCTGCAGCCCAAGGGTGGAGAGGGCCACCGGGGGGGCCGGGGAGGGAGACGGGGACCCCGATTTTCCGAAGCAATGCCCGCCGATGGGCCGGGGCCCACAAGCCGCTGCTTGACAGTATCCTGGTGAAATGCCGGTTGGCATCTTCTCCCGGTCGGTGCCCGGTGGAAAGTTTCCATGATGAGGAAGTTTCTGGGTGCCAGGGGGATTCTGAAGATGGTGGCAACGGCTCCCTGGAAGGGCACGAAGAAAAGATCCCCGCATCCCAACACACACCACACCACCACACCACACCACACACAACAACCTTGGCACCTACCGAACCCTGGGTCTCAACTCCTGTCCGTCCCCTTTGCCCCTCTCCCCCCAGTTTTTTTTCCGCAAAGGCCATGTGGGGTTTCACGGGGTTGTCCTCTTTTATGCCCTTTCTGCTTTTTAATGAATTTTATTCTTATGCCGAGAGAGTAGAGTGTCGGATGTGTTGTTGTTGTTGTTGTTGGCCCTCCCAAGGCCGAGGGGTGGGGTGATTGAAATGTCAGTCACTTTGTGGGTTTTGACGGCGCTGTCACTAATCCCCGGTTGGAGTTGGAGGTGATGACGATTGCCCCTCAGAATACTTCCGCCTTGCTATTGCTTCAGGAATTGAATGAGGAAAAGGAAGAGAGAGTGTCGTATTTTGCTCAGTCTTATCACTGATCAGTGTCTAAAAATAGGGGCAGCAAATAGAGTTTTAAATGAAGCCAGATGAGGGACAGTGATTTAGGATCACAGGAGAGAACGGTTCACAAGCCAAGGTAGGTCTTCACATTAAGAACTCTTTGAAAGAGCGATAGTTGTGATATCCTTTGTGTCCATTCGTACGTGTCTGGGCAGATGTTCTGTGTTTGAATGATTTGTTTGGGATTTTTTTGGTTTCTTTTTTTAATGCATCTGCACGTGAGACTACGTAGACAACACTCAACAGGGAAGAATGTTAGCTGGATCACAATTTATGTTTTAATTGTATAGGTTCCACAGAATAAGTTCCCAAAGTAAATAGATCATCTGTAAACTCAATTTCATTTTTGATTTTACAATTCCGTGATATTTAAAATTGGAATGATCGTAGTATAATGCCAGGAACCTTTTCCTTCAGACTGATTTACACTAATCATAATGTAAATAATTAATAATGGCATTCAAGTGCTTACAATGTGCCAAGCACTGTACTAAGCGCTGGGGTAGATACATGTTAATCAGGTTGGACTCACATGTTTCCTATCCCCAAATGGGGCCTACGGACTAAGTAGAGGTGTTATTATTTTTTAAAATAATGAGCATCATCTCAGGAAACAACTGAAATAAGAGATGATATCAAATGCCTAGACCCCCAAAACTGATAACTGCCCTAGAAGTCAGTCACTGCCAACAAGTAATGAGCAGGTCACATGTGCCAAGGCAGAAGCTTGTAAATTGATTCTTACACCTGGGGCTATGATACTCTATTTAAAGTATGCTCTTCTTGGGGATGCAGGTTCCTACGCCTGCCCTTGCTTGAAAGTGAAGTTATTGAATGGAAAAAGATGGACGACGTCCATGGATGTCTATAAAATGCTGAATTTCCTTCGTATACATCTGAGTTTTTGAACAGGTGCCCACTGGGCATGCCACTACACGTGCCAGGGAAATAAACCTTCTTCTTCTGATTTTTTGACAGTAGCACCACACATTCATGTGGTAACAGATCAGAGAGTTATTTTTGGGAGCTGCTGCTCCTCCGGGCATTTGCCCTTGAGTAAACAGAAGTACTGGGCAAGAGGGTGTGTCATGTGTGATTCCCCAGTGAAGGCAGTCTTCCTTGGGTTTTAGCAGAATCTTTGTAGGCAGTGAGTTCCAAAGTCACTGTCAATGCCAGGAGTGAAATTCCAGAGCACCATGTCACAGGTAGCATTGTACTCTAACCCAACAGGTTCTGCAACTGGCTTTAGCCAGCTTGACTCAGGGGACGGCCACCGCCACCGTGGTTTACTTTGTGGTTGCAATAAATAGGGAGGGTGAAATGGGAATGAGCAAGTTAGGTTCCATTACAGGATAAAAGGTGGGACTCTGCAGTTGATTTGGAAAATAACGGGAGTCAGACGCATGTATCGTGAGGCCTTCCCTTACAAATCTGTCTCCCCTCCCTTTTCCCTTTCCCCCTTCTTCCTTCCCTCTGCCTCCCTTTTTTTTTAATGGTGTTTCTTAAGTGCTCTGTGCTAGGCACCATACTAAGCGCTGGGGTAGATACAAGTTAATCAGGTTGGACACAGACCAGGTCCCAAGCAGGGCTCACAGTCTTAACCCCTGTTTTACAGCCGAGGTAACCGCGGCGCAGAGAAGTAACAGTGACTTGGCCCAAGGTCACAGAACCAGATAAGTGGCGGAGCCGGATGTCAGAAACCCGGATCCTTCTGACTACCAGGCTTGTAGTTTGTTCCACCTAGGCCACACGGCCGTCTCCTTCCCTCGAGCCATTATCTCTGTAATTGTTCACTGTGAGAAATAATGACAGTAGCACGGAACGATCAGAATTTTGGCAACGTGGCCTAAAATTCATTTTAAAATTTTTGCACCAACTTGGAGAGAAAAGGTAATCATTTCGATAAGACTGCAGGCAAGAAGTTCATAAAGCTGGGAAGGGGACTCAGAACCCTAGGACCGAGAATTTTATATTGATGCTTTTTGGGCTGGTAAACAGGGAGGAGGAAGCATTTTGATTCTTCCGCGGCATGGTTGGTGTTAGATTGCAGGGTTCTGTTAATTTTAGAAATCGTATTACTCTTGCTCAGAGGAGATGTTAACCAGACGTAGGTACAAGTGGGCAGGCTGGCCTAGGTCTAGCCAAGGAGAGAGATGCAAAAGTCCAGGATCTCAACTGTCCTTTTGATTGGGGATTTTCTGAGCTTTCTTCTGGCTCTATTCATGTTCTTCATTCCATTCATATTAAGCTCGACACAAGGCCCTTGGGCGCAGTAAGAGGAAGTCCTGGGGACTTGCAACTTATTTAGGGAGTCTTTTATGTTATTTGTTAAGTGCTTTTGTGCCAAACAGTACTCTAAGTGCTGGGTTAAGCACATGTTAATTCGGTCAGACACAGTACCTGTCCTCATGGGGCTTACAGTCTGGGAAGTCTTTTAGACTGTGAGCCCACTGTTGGGTAGGGACTGTCTCTATATGTTGCCAACTTGTACTTCCCAAGCGCTTAGTACAGTGCTCTGCACACAGTAAGCGCTCAATAAATACGATTGATGATGATGATGAAGGAGGGAGAGCAGGTAATTCATTCATTCAGTCGTATTTATTGAGTGCTTACTGTGTGCAAAGCACTGTACTGAGCGCTTGGGAATATAACAACAAAGAGGCAGATTCCTGCCCACAGTGAGCTCACAGTCCAGAGGTGGAGATGGATGGACATTAATATAAATAAATAAATAAAATCATATTAAAGATATTTAAAAAGGTATCAAAATCGACATTTACGGTTGAGGAAACTGAGGCACAGAAAAGTTAAGTGGACCTTGCCCAGAGTCAACACAGCAGCAAACAGTTGTCAGAGCTGGGATTAGAAGCCAGGTCCCTCTGATCTCAAGCCCGTGCTCCCTTCCATCATCATCGTATTTATTGAGCGCTTACTGTGTGCAGAGCACTGTACTAAGCGCTTCCACTGGGCCTTGCTGTTTCTCCACACTCGGACATCACTGGTTGGCTGGGGAGAGAACATGCCAAGAGGTAGGATTTGGGCAGCTCAGTCAGGTGAAAAGCCCAAGCAGTCTAGGGGTCATGCTGGAGCACAGCTCCCGTTTTTAGAAGCTACTCCTCTCTGCTACGAGCACTGATAGTCATAAAAGTGGGCCCGATGCGGACAGGGATTGTCTACTGTTGTTGAATTGTACTTTCCAAGAGCTTAGTACAGTGCTCTGCACACAGTAAGCGCTCAATAAAATACGATTGAATGAATAGAAGTGGACGCAAAGACAGTACCAACTCTATAATGTGGTACCCTCCCAAACTCTTAGTACAGTGCTCTGCACACAGTAAGCACTTCATAAATATTAATGATTGTGGCCACAGCCCCTATTCCCTTTGACAGAAGTAGACAGGAGTTTAAACTCATGGTTTTTTTAGGCTACTGAACCTACTAATTCAAATTAGCTTGGGCTAGTGAGATTTCATTCATGTACCTATTGTTATTTGACTCCGGGAGGGTAAGGATTGTAGATCGCCCATGTTTATTGGGCTGGAAATGAGTGGAATTATTTCTTCTTGTGGATTAAAATAATTTCAGACCTCTAGCTTGTTGAACTTGATGCGGATACTGTCCCCTCATAGAGTCTCACAATTTTTTTCTCGAGACCATGATGACTTCGCTAGAGAAAAATAATTACAAATTTGCATGTTCATTCTCACCTTATCACTCGACGTCCAGGGTAATTTCTGTTCTTGTGTCTGGTTCACTGCACTGTGGAGTCCAGCAAGAGTCAAATTAATTTAACTCTGAGAGGATATGTGCGGAACTGGCCCTGCTGATCTGATGCTGTGGCTCCTATTTGTGCCTGGCAGGGGAAGGGTAGGGTGATGAAATTGACTCACTCTTTACCTCTTCGAACATGTGCATTTGTGGATTCCCAGCCATTGAGCATTCACTCTCCACTGTGAATTCATGACAATAACTACTAAAAGAAGAAAGAAAACCATCCAAGACTTTTTGTCATGGGATGCCAAAATGCTTCTCAGGAGTGTGGGTAAACTGAATTGGCAGTATGTACTTTAAGGCTGATGCTTTTTGGTCTGTCGTGCTCTCCGTTTCCAAAGACTTTGCCGGACCATTTTATTTAGTGACAAGTATGGTATGAACATCAAGGAAGACATTGAAACCACAGAAAAGCTAGATGACTTGCCCCAAAAGGAAGTCAGAAGCAGAAATGGAAATAGCAATCCAATCTGGTTTGCTACCTTCCAAGGAGCAAGTCCCATGTTGAAGCTCTTTTCACGCATCCATACGTAAGTCGTCCATAGTAGAAATATTTCTGTTGGGTCTGTTTTGTGGTAGAGATGGACTGTAAAGATAGCTAGAGCAGTGTGTGTGACTCTTCTGGCCGTGTCGAGTTCTCTGAGTTGATACATAAATACGATTGAATGAATGAATGGTTCGCTAGGTTTGGATCCAGACTATCAACTCTGCATGATTTTGAGGGGCTCCCTGGGATCACACGTGTTGTCCATGCAATTCAATTTTGAGTTGGGGATTATCATCCAGCAAGTGTCAGGAGTTGAACAGTAAGAGGAGTGGAACTTGGAGAAAGATATTGTGTTTGGCAGCAAATGCCTTCCGTCTTGTTGTTTGAACACTTGTTTCCTTCTTCTGTGGCTCTAAATGTCTTTGAGGGATGATGGGATGTTTGTTAGGTTTTTCCTGGAATAGGTAATGAGGGTCAGTGTACTAAGTTTATCCTTACCCTTTCAGCACAGTGGGGTGCAGAGCTCAGAGAGGAAGTGAGGATGAATTCAGGATGGGAGTATAGGATCCAGACCAGAAAAGAGATGGGGGTAGACCTAGGATGGCAGCTGGTTCTCAAAAGGGCTGGAAGGTCAAAGGAGAAGAGGGGCCCAGAAGGATTGGAGGTGGGAGTGCATACTAAGGCTATTTGACTGTGGCTAATTGGAAGGCTGAGAATCAGACCTCACAGTACTGACTCTGTTCTATTGTACTCTCCTAAGCTTTTAGTACAGGGCTCTGCACAGAGTAAGGGGCTTAATAAATATTATTGATTGATTGTGACCACAGCCCTATTCCCTTTGACAGAAGTAGACAGGGGTGTAAACTCATTGGGGGCAGGTAATGCAACTTCCAATTCTTTTGTAATGTACTCTGCCAAGTGATTAGTACAGTGCTGTGCACACAGTAAGTGCTGACTTCACAGACTCCGTCCTCTTCTGGTTCTCCTCTTATCTCTCCAGCCGTTCATTCTCAGTCTCCTTTGCAAGCTCCCTCCTCCCCCTCCCATCCCCTTACTGTAGGGGTTCCTCAAGGGTCTATTCTTGGTACCGTTCTGTTCTCTCCCCAGGCTTCAACTACCATCTCTACGCTGATGACACCCAAATCTACATCTCTGCCCCTGCTCTCTCTCCCTCCCTTCAGGCTCGTGTCTCCTCCTGCCTTCAAGACATCTCCATCTGGATGTCTGCCCACCATCTAAAACTCAATCTGTCCACGACTGAACTCCTTATCTTCCCTCGCAAACCCTGCCCTCTCCCTGACTTTCCCATCACTGTAGATGGCACTACCATCCTTCCCGTCTCACAAGCCCGCAACCTTGGTGTCATCCTTGACTCCGCTCTCTCATTCACCCCTCACATCCAATCCGTCACCAAACCTGCCTGTCTTACCCTCCGCAACATTGCCAAGATCCACCATTTCTTCTCCATCTAAACTGCTGCCCTGCTGGTTCAATCTTTCATCCTATCCCGACTGGATTACTGGGGTGGCGCGCTCCGAGCTCGCGCTCCCCGCCCCCGCCCTTCAGCGCGCCGCTGCTCCCTCAATCATCAATACAATCGTATTTAATAATAATAATAATAATAATAACGTCCCCCCTCCTCTATCCCCCCCATCTTGCCTCCTTCCCTGCCCCACAGCACCTGTATATATGTATATAATGTTTGGACTATATTTATTACTCTATTTATTTATTTATTATTTTACTTGTACATGATCTGTTCTATTTTGTTTTGTTGTATGGTTGTTCGTTTGTGTTCTCTGTCTCCCCCTTTTAGACTGTGAGCCCACTGTTGGGTAGGGCCTGTCTCTATTATGTTGCCAATTTGTACTTCCCAAACGCTGGTCTAGTACAGTGCTCTGCACACAGTAAGCACTCAATAAAATACGATTGGATGGTGATGATGATGATCAGCCCTCCTCTCTGAATCCCCATCCTCCTGTCTTTCACCACTTTAGTCTATACTTCAAGCTGCTGCCCAGATCATCTTTGTGCAGAAACAGCTCTGGGCATGTTACTCCCCTCCTCAAAAATCTCCAGTGGCTACCGGTCAACCTACACATCAAACAAAAACTCCTCACTCTCGGCTTCAAGGCTCTCCATCACCACTCCCCCATCCTACCTCACCTCCCTTCTCTCCTTCTACAGCCCTCTGCTCCTCTGCTGCTAACCTCCTCACTGTGCCTCATTCTCGCCTATCCTGCTTTGACCCCCGTCCACTCCGTCTCCCCTGGCCTGGAATGCCCTCCCTCCGCACGTCCGCCAAGCTTGCTCTCTTCCGTCCCTTCAGAGCCCTACTGAGAGCTCACCTCCTCCAAGAGGTCGTTCCCAGACTGAGCCCCCTTTTTTCTCTCCCCCTGCCCATCGCCCCCGCCTTACCTCCTTCCCCGCACAGCACCTGTATATATGTTTGTTCAGATTTATTACTCTATTTTACTTGTACATGTTTACTATTCTATTTATTTTGTCAATGATGTCCATCTAGGCTTACTTCTATTTATTCTGATGACTTGAATACCTGACCATGTTTTGTTTTGTTGTCTGTCTCCCCCTTCTAGGCTGTGAGCCCATTGTTGGGAAGGGACCGTCTCTATATGTTGCCAACTTGTACTTCCCAAGCACTTAGTAAAGTGCTCTGCACACAGTAAGCGCTCAATGAATATGATTGAATGAATGAATGAATAAATACCATTGATGATGATGATGAGTAGTGATGCTGTAGCTCTCCCCAGCCAGCTGCTGGCTGGGAACCATTTACAGTGCTTTGTGGTAACCCAGACAGCCTGAGTTCTAATCCTAGCTCCACCACTTGTCCACCATGTTACCTTGGGCAAGTCACTTCACTTCTCTGTGCCTCAGTTACCTCATCTGTAAAATTTGGATTGAGACTGTGAGCTCCACAGGGACAGGGACAGTGTCCAACTTGATTTGCTTGTATCCACCCCAGCGCTTAATAAATTGCATAGCAGCATAGTCAGCACTTAACAAATATCATCATTATTAACCCTTTTCTCTTCTGTAGAGTTTAGAATGGCTCCCATTTGGGACAGTATCTGATTTCATTCCATCCAGCATTTTGCACACTGCTTTGCACATAGTATTTGTGTAACATATGCCAAAATTATTGCCATCACCAACTCAAATTAAGAATGTCATTAGATTGCAAACTCCATGAGGGCAGGGTACATGTGTTTTGTACTACTGTACTCTCCCAAGTCCAACTACAGTATCTATCACTCAAGGAGTCTGTCTGCCAATAAATGCCATTGACTGGTAGAGTAACCAAAGTGGAGTTGCACTCTTTCCAGATCTCCACAACAGTACTCTCTCATGTCAAGGTTTCATGTGTGAAAACATAAGCATAAATCATTCCTGACCACACTCTGGCCATATTGGGCATATAGTCCTTGGCTAGTCACTTGCTTTGTGTTGAATTTTTCCTCATAACATCATTTTTTCTCCAAGATGTTTTGGGTAGAACTATCACTTCCGTTTTGATGCACACAAAACCAGCTGTTCTGTTGCCATCTCCCCTTAATCCACCTCTTTGCACATTATTTAAACTTAAGCTTCATCATATCTTAAAACATTTCTTCTGCTCGCTCTGTTTGAAGTTTCTTCATCTTTCATCATTCAGCAACTGCCTCAGTGTCCCACGGTCATTCATTCTCTTTTCCTACCACTCCTGATGAAGTTTAAGTACTTAAAGACTGCTCTGAGATCCAGGATCTTTTTATTTGTGATCCTGTTATGTCATTTGTTGTTAAACTGTCTCAGTGATGCTGATGAAACTGCTGTAGAAGCCAGCTGTGACATCTGAGAAGTCTGCCTTCACAGCTGTGATACACAGACTGCCCGTACCAAAACCATTTAGTTTTGTCAGAAGTTCGTTGTTTTTTGTCCATTAAGATCCTAAAGGAATGCCACCAGCCGAGAGGTGTTTAATATATGCATTTGTAAAGTGATAGAGAAACTGCACTCTGTGGCTCCACAAATCTCTCCCTCTCTCTTCTACTGCTTCCCTTAGAGTTAAGGGTAGAAGGCCTAGATTGGCTAAGAGAAGCTCTGACTACTGTCTGCAAGTCACTCCTTGTCAAGCATCCCCGCCCTTCTCCAAACTACGTTTCTTCCTGCTGACTGGATCCTTTTAATAAAATGTTGTTACACACGTGTGTCTTCAAACCTCAGGAACCTCTAATGGTGACTCATTCCTCTCCACATCAAGTGGTAATTCCTGATCGTTGGTTTTAAGGGCAGCCCATAAACTCTCTCATCAGAACTCATTTCCCACAACTCCCCACCTTAGACTTGCCTTTTCTCCCAAACTCACCTTCTTATTGTGCCTCGTTCATTCATTCATTCAATCGTATTTATTAAGTGCTTACTGTGTGCAGAGCAGTTCATTTAATCACTCCCTTCCTGCAGCCTTGAACTCCCTTCCCCTTCAAAAGTCTTTCCGTTCTGTGTTCCCTTTCTGTCTTCAAATTCCTCTTGAAAATCCACTTCCCCTGGCAACTTCCATCTGACAATTGTATTTAGCATTATGTTCAGCTCTATCACCTTTGCAGAGGCATATTCGTTTACCTTTATCTATTCTATTTGTTTTTCTACACTTTTGTTCTCAACAGCAATGAATTATTCCTTTCACCTCCTCCAAGTATTCAGTGAATGACTTGTATCTTCCATGTGCCTTGTTAGGTGATAAAACCCTGTAAAGGCAGGGGCCATGACTTTTACTCAATCATACCCGTCCAAGGGATTACTTAATACAGTATTCTCCCTACAATATGTGCTCAATAAAAACGAGTGAATGGTAGCATTTATTTATAGTAATCTCTGTCTCTCCTTCTAGACTGTAAAATCGTTGAGGGGAGGGAATGTTTCTACTAATTCTGTCATCTTATATTCTCCCAAGTGCTTAGTAGAGTGCTCAGCACACAAAAAGTGCTCAATAAATACCATTGATGGTGATGATGATGATGAGGACAATGGGGAAAAACCAGTAGTTTTAGCTCCCCTCTGAGGAAGCTTGGCTTTGGATTATTCTTGTCTCTCACCAGCTTTTCAACTAGGTTATTTGTGTTTCATTGTTTAAGAAATTAGTAATTTCTTTATTTGGAGCAAGTGATTCATTCATTCATTCAGTTGTATTTATTGAGTGTTTACCATGTGCAAAGCACTGTATTAAATGCTATATTGTTATATCACAACCCTTTCAGAGAATGCTTTACTAATCAGAGTGTTTGGCATCCTTTTCTCTATTGGGCTTTTTCTGCCACAAGATGCCTTAGGAGGTTTTTTTTAAGAGGCATAGTTAGCCCTGTACTCTGTATAAGGTTGGTAACAGAGACTTCACAGAGTTAAGATAAGAGTTAAGCTGGCAGAAACTCAGGCAGATAACTTTCTCTCCAATTGAAAAAGTATCCTGCAGCATAGAAATGATCGGTCATGGGTAGATTGAGGACGAAGGATAAAGAGAAATGTCAGTTTTTAGAGACTTTTTTTCCACTCGGGTAGAGTTGACGCCAGAAAACCTTTAAGGACTCCCAGAAAGGAGAGGCAATGGAGACTGAGTTCAGACTTCTAGGTTCTTTTAAGTGGAAAAAAAGGATTTCCTTATTCTCTCAAGGGATGGAGGTCTTGGAGAGTCCTCTAGATTGTAAGCTCCCTGTGGACCAGGAGCATGTCTACCAGATCTGTTGTAGTGTACTCTCCCAAGCGCTTAGTATGGTGCTCTGCACAGAGTAAGAGCTCAATAGAAATGATTGATTGATTGAAGCATGTGCCCTAGTGGAAGGAGCACGGGCTTGGGAGTCAAAGGACCTGGGTTCTAATTCTGCCTCCCCCACTTGTCTGCTGTGGAATCATGGGTAAGTCACTTAACTTCTCTGTGCTTTAGTTCCCTTATCTGCAGAATGGGGATTCAATACCTGTTCTCCCTCCTTCTCAGACTAAGTGTCCTATATGGGACCTGATTATCTGTTGAAAATCACATCTCCTCCAAGAGGACTTCGCCAAGCCCTCATTTCCCTAATTCCTTCTCCCTTCTTCACTGCCCCTGAAACTGGATCTAGTCCCCTTAAGCACTTGGTAGTCACCCCACCCTCAGCCCCACAGCACTTATGTACGTATCTGTAATTTATTTTCAAATCCATCTCCCCCTCTAGACTGCAAGTTCCTTGTGGGCAGGGAACATACCTTCCACCTCCGTTTTATTGTATTTTCCCAAGCACTTGGTACAGTGCTCTGCCTGTAGTGCTTAGTAAATGCCACTAATTGATTAATTAAGCAATTGATTTTCCACTGGCCCACTTCACCAAAAAAGGAAAGGTTGGGCTGGGCAAAAAACCCCCCAAAAACATTTAGACTCTCTGATGCTGCAATAAGTGAATACTTTGTTCTTTTAAGGAACTAAGTAATGATGGATCTGTTCTCAGTACCCAACAGAATTAAGCAGTAGCTTTTTGGCTAAGTGGATGCAAAATTGATTTCTATCTCTGGAAGCTCCTGTGGTCTTGAAACCTCATCTCCTTAAAGATCTACCGCGATTCTGTTCCCTCTGAACAGTGTAAAAAATTGGCACTCCTGTAGAGTAATAGACTGTTGGGAGACAACAAAGACACTTGCCCAGCAAGCAAATATTGATTCATTCATTCAATCGTATTTATTGAGCGCTTACTGTGTGCAGAACACTGTACTAAGTACTTGAGATTGCTCTCCTTGAATAAAGATTTCATTTAAATATCATACATACCAAGAGGCTCTATGAAAAACAGTGACAGGCCTGGCCAAGTGGCAGAGCTAGATCTAAGTCCAAATGAATTTTGTTTTCTTTTAAATGGAATTTGTTAAGTACATTATGTGTGAAGCACTGTTCTAAACACTAGTGTAGAAGCAGCGTGGCTCAGTGGAAAGAGCACAGACTTTGGAGTCAGAGGTCATGGGTTCAAATCCCGGCTCCGCCAACTGTCAGCTGAGTGACTTTGGGCAAGTCACTTCACTTCTCTGGGCCTCAGTTACCTCATCTGTAAAATGGGGATTAAGACTGTGAGCCCCTCCGTGAGAGAACCTGATCACCTTGTAACCTCCCCAGTGCTTAGAACAGTGCTTTGCACATAGTAAGCACTTAATAAATGCTATTATTATTATTATTATTATTATTATTATTATTATTGCAGTATCTGTTAAGCGCTTACTATGTGCCAGGCACTGTACTAAGTGCTGGGGTAGGGTCAATCAAATTGTGTCACATGGAGCTCACAGTCTCAATCTCCATTTTACAGATGAGGTAACTGAGGCACAGAGAAGTCAAGGGACTTTCCCAAAGACACACAGCAGACAAGTGGTGGAGCAGGAATTAGAACCCATGACCTTCTGACTCCCAAGTCTGTGCTCTATTTTCTATGCCATGCTGCAAGTTAAATCAGTTTAGACACAGTTCCTGTCCCACATGGGGCTCCCAGTCTAAGTAATTGTTGGGTGGGTATCAGTCCTTCCAGTCACACATGGGTAGGATTTCACTGTCACTAGTACCCCTCTCAAGAACAAAGTCTGTCTTAGGTACATATTTCTCACGTTGATGAGGCAATGCAAAAATATAGTGATTTTCTAAATGTAGAGAGAGGGAAGTGTGGCAAAGTGTAATCTTGTTAAGAGATTCCAATTTGTGAAAGAAGTGTGGGGAAGCAGCATGGCCTGGTGGATAGAATACAGGCCCGGGAGTCAGAAGAGCCTGGGTTCTAATCTCAGCTCCATCATTTGTCTGCTGTATGACCTTGGGCAAGTCACTTAGCTTCTCTAGGCTTCAGTTACTTCATCTGTAAAATTGGGGATGAAGACTCTACGCCGCATGAGGGATATGAACAGTGTTCAACCTGATTATCTTGTATCTATCCCAGTGCTTAGTAAGTACTTACCAAATACCATGCAAAAATGAAAGGAGAAAATTTCCCTTAAATATCTTTACAACAGTGGTAATGGCATTTATCAAATGCAATGCACTGTACCAAAAGCCTGGGAAATGCAGCAGAAGCATAAGACATACCCTACCCACAAGAAGCATGCAACTGATGGGGAAGGTTCTGGAGGACAAAATACCATTTCTGGGGTGTTCATTGAATTTCACATGAAGCTAAAAATAGCTGAGGGCACTAGCCATTAAAATAAATGTATTTCCTGGATCCTTCAATTCCTACTGAAGTAAAGTCACTATGATATAAGGCAACATTTATGGCTGCTTTAGGAAATGAGGAACAGTAATGAGCTTTACAGAAAATTCAGTCACTCAGCAGAAAAAAAAATACCGGTGATGATTTTACACTTTGAATTCCTAAATATTGTTCCTTGGATCCTGAGCGACTTTCAGTGATCCAGACCAATGGCAAAAAAGGATAGAGGGATAAAAATCAGTCTCGGCGATTCTATGAAACTTCATTTCCTCTTCCACTAAAACTCCCAAATTGCGGACTCACCTCCTTATTTTGCAAATTTGAGTTTTACTCCTCTCCTTCTACCCACCTCGTACTGGAAGGTGTGAAGTAGAACATCAGAATAGTCATAAGGCAGGAGGAAGAAAAGCAAGAGAGCTGGATTAAATCTTCACATTGGATAACCAGCCCTTAATTATCACAGATATGTCTACGGGAAAAGTGGATGTCTGCTCTATTAGGTTTACCGTTTGCTCTTTTAGGTGACTTGAGTAATTTAGTGAGTACATCTACGTTACCGTATCATTGTTTGCTAAACTTGACAGATACTGCCTGCAGTCACGTTCTGGCTGTGCAACATGTAGGGGAGGTTGGAAAATAAAATGAAACCAATGTTGAACTTGATGTTCAAATGGTACCATATTTTGGAAAAACTCAAAGTGTCTGGACCTGATTCTATGAGAAAAAGGGAATTGAGGATGTTAATAAGTTCAAGAAAGATATGTAGGGATTCATGGGTAATGGTCCAGAATGGGCTACTAGAAGGAAAAGTCAAAGGTGGAAGTCATGTCCTTAATCTGGCAGATGGATATCCACAAGGGCGACCATACCTCTCATTTGAAATCATTTTTCACAGTTTTTCCATTCATGATTTTACCAAGAGCTCTTAGGCAATGTAAATCAGATTTCTGGATATGTGTAAGGAGTATCAAAACCTTGCAGACATTGGATAACATTGGGCCCGTCATTCAGACCCAACCTGACACATCGCAAGCTGACTCCGGTTGCCCCCTTGGCCGTACCTGCACTATCTGGAAAGGCAAATGACAACCCCATTGACATCTGTGAGTTTTTCTTCTGGTAGCCCTGGATCATCCTAGCCTTCAGGACAGTGGTCTCCTCTCCCTGGCCTAAACACATAAACACTTAAAACAGGGGAACTGAGAGAATGTGGGAGAGACATCCTATATCTTGTACTAAGCGCTTAGTACAGTGCTCTGCGTACAGTAAGCGCTCAATAAATACGATTGATTGATTGATTGATCTTGTACCCATTCAATTTGACTGTGGCCCAGTACTTGGGCTCAAGATCTATGTGACCCACATGCCAGGCTTGGACTATAGCCTGGTCAAGAAAGCTGAGGAAAGAATACAAAAATCATGGTAGCTTATGAGGTCAGTATGATGGACTTCCATTCCTCAGCCCCTGCTACTCCTCGTATTAAAAACTTACCTAATTCGTCCTTAGTCGAAGGTCTCCCCAGCTTAGGCAGATTGGACCTGGACTCTCACAACTGTCAAATCTTTTTCTAGCAGTTGAGATTCCTTTAGGACTATCAAGTTTTTTTATAATAACCAAGAGTAAAAGTAAAACATGTAGCACCAAAAATGTTCATATTCTAGATATAAATTACTTAAATTTCCCTCTCTGTAGAGAGATTAAGCTTTATTTTTTTAAAGTTGCTAATGACTGTCAAGTGCTATTCATAAGAGTATGACTGTAAATCACTTACTGAGCACTTGCTTTGTGCAAAGCGTAGTATGTAACCCACCTACTCTGTTGCAAACCTGTACTCGCTCATTTCATTTTCTTTAATATTTTCTCTTATATTTCCTTATTGAAACACTCCATTCCATCATACTTGCTAGTACTTTTATTCCTCCTTTCTTACTGCACCTTTGTTTTTGGTTCCTTAATTTATCCCCTTTCTCCTCTCATTTCCTACTCTCTTGCTCATTCTCTCTCTTTTCAATTCCTCTCATCTTAAATACTTGTCAGCTTTGGGAATGCCACTATCTATCCTGCCCCCTTTATTAGATGATTTTGACTTAAAAGTAAATATATCCATCAAATTACACAAAATAACATAATAATACAAACTCTACACTTCAAAACAAAAAACATTTTTGATATAATCAGTCTGATTTCCCAGAACATGGGGCTTATGTTTTTGACGAACTCTATGTTAAAACTCACATTGTAGTACTCGCCACATGTCAGATGCTGTTCACATGCACATGGCTGTTTCTTTTGACACATCACACTGGATCCATTCCATCTGTGGTATGTACTGAGAAGTTGTGTGCATAGCACTGTACTAAGCACTTGGGAAAGTACAAGATGGACTCACATTAATCATTCAGTGGTGTTTATTGAGTGTGTAATGTGTGCAAGAGGACTCTACTAAGTGCTTGGGAGAGCACAGTACAACAGAGTTGGTAGACTTATTCCTTGCCCACAAATAGACTGTGAGCCCATCTTCTAGATTGTGAGCCTGTTGTGGGCAGGGATTGTCTCTATTGGTTGCTGAATTGTACTTTCCAAGCATTTAGTACAGTGCTGTGCACACAGTAAGCACTCAATAAATACAAATGAATGAGTGAGCTTATTCTAATGGGAGAGACTTGAATATAAATAATTTATAATATGCATATATAATTTATAGATATATAATCAATCCATGGTATTTAGTGCTAACTGGGTGCAGAGAACTGTACTATGCACTTGGGGAGTACAATAATCAATGATATTTATTGAGCATACTGTATGTAGAGTACTGTCCTAAACACTTGGGAGAGTTCAATCTCCAACAGCATTGGTAGATGTGTTCCTGGGTCACAACGAGCTGACAGTCTAGAGAGGAAGACAGACATTAATATAAATGAATGACAAAAAAGTACATAAGTGCTATGGGACTGAGGGTGGGGTGAATATCAAGTGCTTAAAGGGTACAGCTCCAGGTGTGCATAGGCAACACAGAAAGGAGAGGGAGTAGAATAAATGAGGGCTTAGTCACAGGAGGCCTTTTGGAGAAATTGTAGTCTTCGAAGGTGAGGAGAGTGGCATTCTGTCATATGTGGAGGGGGAGGAGGTTCCTGGTCAGAGCACAGAGGTAAGATGGCAAAATCGAGGTTCAGTGAATAAACTGGCTGTAGAGGAGCAAAGTATGCAGGCTGGGTTGTAGTAGGAGATCAGAGAATTTAGGTGGGCTGGGGTGAGCTGATTGAGTGCTTTGAAGCTGAGGGTGAGGAGTTTCTGTTGGATATGGAAGTGGTTGTGTAACCACTAGAGGTTCTTGAGGAGTAAGAGATACGTGGACTGAATTTTTTTTTAGAAAAACAATCTGGGCAGCAGAGTGAAGAATGGACTGGGCTGGGGAGGTGCAGCAAGGAGGCTGATGCAGTAGTCGAAGTGGGCTACTTTATTGGAAGGATGTTCCCTAATTCTGCTATTGTGTTCTATTGAGAACACATAGAGATGAAATGCATTTTGGCAGAGCTGTGTGCATGTCTATTTATTTACATTTGACCTTCATTTGAGGGATGATGATGTTATAGATGTTCTAGACTGTGAGCCCACTGTTGGGTAGGGACCGTCTCTATATGTTGCCAACGTGTACTTCCCAAGTGCTTAGTACAGTGCTCTGCACACTCAATAAATACGATTGATTGACTGATTGATTATTGATGTTGTCGGGTGCACGATAATCTGGCAAATTGTACTTCCGTTAGAAGCACGTTAGATATGGCATCCTACACTGTCACCCACCTCTCACTCTGCCAAGGGCTTTCTAAAGCATGTTGTTCCCCTATGCACCCCCAGCCCCCATTAACTTATGAGTCTATTATTGTTGACATCTGTGAGTTTTTCTTCTGGTAGCCCTGGATCATCCTAGCCTTTGGGACAGTGGTCTCCTCTCCCTGGCCTAAACACGTGAACACTTAAAACAGGGAAACTGAGAGCATGTGGGAGAGACATCCTATATCTTGTACCCAATAAATTCGACTGTGGCCCAGTACTTGGGCTCGGGATTCCCTCACCCTAGCTTTCGTCCCTTCCTTTAGCTAGTCTGCCCCTGTGCCTTTTACCAAGCCTGTCCCAGTGCGTTGTTTTTTTGATCTTGCCTATCCCCTTCCTGCTTCAGAGCCTATAATGCCAAGGCCCTCCAAAGCTGCAGGGACACAATGGAATGGGTAAGGGGAGGGGACCACACTGCCCTTCCCTCATTCTCATGGGGTACTTTATTGGTCTTGGGCCTGGGAGTCAGAGGGTCATGGGTTCTAATCCCAGCTCTGCCATTTGTCTGATGTGTGGCCTTGGGCAAGTAATTTGATTTCTCCATGCCTCAGTTACCTCATCTGTAAAGTGAGGATTGAGACTGAGAGCCCCATGCAAGGACTGTGACCAACCTGATTTGCTTGTATCCACCCCAATGCTTAGTACAGTGTCTGGCACATAGTAAGTGCTTAACAAATACCACAATTATTGTTATAATTATTATTCCAGGCCTGCCCATTCCTGTCCCCATTACTCTGGAGGTCCTGGGCAGTACAGGCTATAAGACCAGTGGGAGCCCATTACAGCAGGGACAGGGTTAAAAAAGCCCATTACAGCAGGGTTAAAAAAAATCTGTTCTGGGTGGGTTTGGTTATGGGTAAGGCATTTACTCAGCAGTGGGGAGATCAAGTAGGGAAATCCCAGGGATGGGCCAAGGGAGTAAATTGAGAGGTTCAAAAAACAACAGGGCAGGGCAATTGGGGTGGGATGGAGTTGAAGGGAGAAGCTTCATTTCACCCACACGCCTCACCCATATGCTGAAGATTGAGTGCTTTGTCTAACCTCTACCATCATTCTGTTGGGGTAACCTTGCTTCTAGATGGGCTCACTAGTGTGCTATACTCACCTTGCCTGAACAAGGGAATGTACCTCCAGCCTGATGTAGGTTTTTTTTAGTTCCTTTCTCTCTTAGAGGATTAAGCCAAATGTGTCAGCCATCTACAAAACCTTTTTATACATAGGATTGTGTCTGTGTAAAAAGAAAATAAAAGGATCGATTGAATCATGCCATTTTAGGTCGTCAGGATTTCAGGAAACAAAATTGTTGAGGATGCTCTTGAGGATCCAGGACAACATAATAGCCCCATGCAAGGCCACTTATCCATTCATTCATTTAATCATTCAATCATATTTATGAACTCTTAATGTGCGCAGAACACTGTAACTAAGCATTTGGGAGAGTACAATATAACAATAAACAGACACATTCCTTGCCCACAACAAGTTTACAGTCTGGGGTGGGGGGCAGACATTAATATAAATATATTAATTACAGATATGCACCCACTGTTGAGTAGGGATCATCTCTATATATTGTCGACTTGTACTTCCCAAGCGCTTTTAGTACAGTGCTCTGCACATAGTAAAGGCTCAATAAATGTGATCAAATGAATATACAAACTTACTACAGACCTTCAAGATTTAAGCCAGTAGAGTTCTTTTAAATACATTAGGTTGAAGTGTTGTTCTTTGTAATGTGATAAAGGATTATTTTGTGTGTACTTAGGCAAACTAATAAGCTCCCAGAATGTGCTCTTTGCTAATCATCATCTTTTCAGATAGGAATGTAAAAAATGTTTCCGGTATATGTTAATGATGATAGTAATTTGT
The DNA here is from genome assembly GCF_015852505.1 of Tachyglossus aculeatus. NCBI lineage: Eukaryota > Metazoa > Chordata > Mammalia > Monotremata > Tachyglossidae > Tachyglossus > Tachyglossus aculeatus. Next base: position 28,060,890 of record NC_052067.1, read on the forward strand.
TGTATTTTTTATGGATTTCAGAGAATCAGAATTTAGAATAAAATACAGTTATATTCCCTAAACTAACCTGGATTCAAACCAACATCAGGGAAAGCCGGAGCACGCACAGCACCTTTAAAATTTTAGAAATGAATCAACGCAAGTAAGACCTAAAGAAAGCCCACATAGGGCATGAAACTCCCTCAGCTTCACCTGGGAGCACAAAATCACCTCAACAAGCCAGGTGGTTAACACTTGCTAAGTATGTTAACAACTAAGGATATAAAAACTATTATACTTTTAAAGTCATCTAAATTTTTAAAAAAGCAGCTTATAGAAGGATCAAATAAGACTTCCCATCCCCCTTGAAGAAAATGATGAAGTCTAAGAATTCCGATTTGCCATGGTACGGGAAGGAAAAGGAAGAAGAAAGAGGTGCTAAGAAGCCAGTGCCTGCGTGAAGTTTAGAAGCTTAGAACGATTGAGGAGACTCAGGTTTCACAACATGTGAGAGTGATAATGTGCTACAAATTGGTGAGGGTAAAATTGAAGATTTTTTTTGTGGATGGTGCTAATTCATGAACATCCAGGGTTACAGAAAACATTCTTGACCTCTCTGAGAGGGTCTCTGATGGATAATTGAGTTATCTTTGAAATATTCCTCTTGGTGGAGGGAGTTCCTTGTCAAATGGAAAGAGTGTTACTGAATTCCTGACAGCATTCAGGATTTCTGAGATTTCATTGTTACAAAATCTTTGATCAAAGGAGTATAGATGAAGTTAGGAAGAAGTCAAAGATTAATCCAGTTTAAGTAATATTTGGCAGAAATAGGTATATCATTACAACATGCTTTTGCACATGCATTTAAATGCTTTGTGTAGACCTCTTGATTTAGATTTTAATAATCACCTGCAACCAGAATTGAAAGTACTCTGAGCTGTGCTTCTGATTTTGTATCTGATTTTATGTAGGGTTTGTATCATGGTAACATGGATTATGTTAGAATATTAACAACCAAATATGCTTACAAACTAACAATTAATATCCATATTTTATGAAGATTATGAGTGCTTTTTAAGTTAAATTTTCACCATATTGCAGATTACCCATTAAGAACTAGTTGCAGGTGGGGTAGTTGTGGTTAATTGCAAAGTCTTTTTTTATCAAAAGTTTTGCTCATCAGCACCATTGGCATTTAATCAGTTCCTAGACCATTTCAATTTGGATATTTTAAAATGTGAAAGTGATAGGGAGTTCTTTAACTGTAACAAATTATACTGAGACTGTGCTAATTTATATTTGAATATGCTTTGTGGCAAGTGGAGTGCTGTAAAGCAAATTCTATTTCCATTTATCCATATCTGAGTTTAATATGTAACTTAGACCATCTTCAGTACTGAAGTCAGATCAACCCTCATAAATTTTAGTTTGGTTTTATTAATTAAATCTGTTTTCCACAAGTTATTGGTCCCAGGTATCAATCGAAAAAATGACACCTATAACTTTTTGTGGAACCATTTCCCAACTGCAGGGTAGTTGAATAATTAAAGTAACACACTTTAGTTCATTTTCAGACACTTCTGTCTTTGAAACTGTCCAAATATTTTTTTTGTATTTGGGATAAAAGCTGTGTGCAGATGTGGTCTACTATAGGTAATTGTCTCACAATTATCCAACCATCCCACAGTTCTTCCAAGCATCCCTGTATCCACTGTCAGAGACAGAGATCTAGGCTGGATCGATTTATAATCTGAGCCAGTAGTGGCGTTTTTATCTCATGTTTTAACTACAGAAAAGCACATTCCAAATTTAGCATTGCCTTTTTCTATAAATTCAAAGGTGAAATTCATAACAAGAACTGGAAACAACTTCATTCATTCAGTCACAGTTATTGAGCATTTAATGTGTGCGAATCCTGTACTAAACTCTTGGGAGAGTACAATACAACAATAACAGACACATTCCCTGCCCACAATGACCTGCAGTCATTCATTTTTTCATTGTCGTTCTTATTGAGCACTAACTGTGTGCAGAGCACCGTACTAAGCAGTCTAGACGGGGGGGAGACAGACATCAATACAAACAAATAATAAATAAAGAACTGTTACTACTTTGGCCAAGTAATTTGGATTCCTTTGCAATTCATTTGAAGAACGTTATAAACATGTACTCGATATTTACAGTCCTATAAAGTAGGACAGTTTTAGAGCGACAGTCTCTGAGTTTCTCTTCACTTTCATTTCTTCAATTAAACACACACACACACACACACACACACACATACACACACACCTCAATTCTCTCATCTGCATTGGGGAATATGGACACACCATATCAGCAGGGAGAGAAAGCTCCTATAACCTTCTTACACTTGGGCAAAGAGAACATTAAAGCTTTGGTTCTGGGTTATTATCCTGATTCTGCCCCATGTGACCTTGGGCAAGTCCTTAACTTCTCTATGCCAGTTACCTCATCGATAAAATGGGCATTAAGACTGTGAGCCCTACGTGGGACTCAGACTGTGTCCGACCTGATTAGCTTGTATCTACCCCAGTTCTTAGTGTAGTAACTGGCATATTGTAAGCGCTTGACAAATACTATTGAATAAAACACCCCACAAGCCTGTGGGAGTTTATATGTGCTGAGAAGTTTTCTGGTGGAAAAGAGTCAGAACATTCTCTGAGTTTGCCTGTGTTATGCCCCATATGTTGCTCTCTCAGGACACTGCAGCACAGCCTCCTCCATACACACTATGGCCTCAGAGAGCACTTCAGTACAATGGATCATCAACCTCCAATGGAAGTTGAAGGCCTGTAAGGCTGCTGTGGTATCCCACCTCTGCTATGACCATGGACCTGGTTTTTCCACAGTAAACATCCAGCTTCTTCAGCAGTTTCATCAGTATCACTGTGAACCATTCTTAACGGCAAGTGCCTGGGCAACATTACCAACAATGAATCCTGGAACTCCATCTAAGACCAGTTAGAGAAGCAGTGTTGCCTAGTGAATAGACCACAGGTCTTTGAGTCAGAAGGACCTAGGTTCTAACCCTGACTCTGCCACATGTGTACTGTGTGACCATGGCCAACTCACTTACCACTCTGTGCCTTAGGTTACCTCAGCTGTAAAATGGGGATTAAGACTGTGAGCCCATGTGGGACATGGACTGTGTCCAACCTGATTATTCATTCAGTCAGTCAGTCATATTTATTGAGCACTTACTATGTGCAGAGCACTGTACTAAGTGTTTGGGAAGTACAAATCAGCAACATATATACCAACAACGGTAACTACCCCAGTGCTTAATACAGTGCCTGGCTCATAATAAGTGCTTAACAAATACATTAAAAAAAAAAAGACTCCCAGGGTCAAAGAAATGCCATCTACAATTAAGCTCCATTGGGAGAGACATATAGGGAGAATATATGACAACCTATCCCTCTAGAGTGTAAGCTCCTTGTAGGCACAGGATGTTTCTACCAACTCTGTACTCCCCAAGCACTTATTACAGTGCCATGCATCCTGCGAGTGCTCAATAAATACGGCTGATTTGATTAAAGCACCATTGCTCAGTGGAAAGAGCACAGGCTTGGGAGTCAGAGGTCATGGCTTCTAATCCCGGCTCCCCCACATGTCTGCTGTGTGACCTTGGGCAAGTCACTTAACTTCTCTGAGCCTCAGTTACCTCATCTGTAAAATGGGGATTAAGAATGTGAGCCCCATGTGGAACAACATGATCACCTTGTATCACCCTAGCACTTAGAACAGTGCTTTGCACATAGTAAGCACTTAACAAATGCCATCACTATTATTATTATTATTAAAGCAGCTGCAGTAAGGCAAACGGAAAGGCAGTGCATTGCAAGCTGGGAGGGTAGAATCAATGATTTAGAGACAGTGAAGCACAATGTCAAATGATGAGATACAGCAGTTGCCCGTTGGAAGGTAGTTGCAGCAGACATATCGACTTGTCCAGCTTTCAGGAATTGGGCTTACTCTTTTCAGACAAAGGCAAAGCAGAGATTCAGGAACCGAGAAGCAGATTGAAATGGGGACAGGCCTGTTTGGGGACAAATTCATTTAGCACAGCCAGGATCTATCTTAATGTGCGAACAATGCGGAAAGAGTGTGTGATCTATCTTAATGTGCGAACAATGCGGGAAGAGTGTGTCAGTCAAGCATCAGTCTTTTCAGCTCTGCCTACCTGCGTGGGTAGAAGTTTACCCTCAGTAGTATCATCTTAATATGAAAAACAGCTAAATCTGTACGTATATCATACCAGCAAAGAGGGAGAGAATTCTTTTCTCTGCCATACTTATCCATATAAATGTAACCTGGCCAAAAACAAAGAATACAATAAGCACAACATTCTCCCACCTGATTCTCTATACTTTTTTTGTGTTTTTCTCCTCCCTATAATTGTAAAATTAGTAATATTTTACTTTTATGCGGTCACGGAAACCTGGAATAGTAAAGGCATTTAACAAACCTGAAACAAATGAATAAGTAGCTACAGATTCATTCTGGTGAGTCCATTATGAAATTTACCACTATATTCTAAGTCTGCTAGAAAAAATTCTTATGGCATCACCAATAAATGAACAGTGCCGTGGCATTAGGTGTAGGCTGGAGTAGGGTCATTGAGTTAAAATCAAGTAGTTATTTCTTTTTCTTAGAATTTCAGAATTTGACATGAACATCAGTTATGTAGTTGTAGTTATTAAGGTTTGCTGCCAATGCAACCATCTTTTCTCCAACTCTTACTGGCAGATGACGCCTATAAATATTGATTTGGATTAAAGTATTTTTTTAATTCGCAGATAACTTTGTAATTGTCCCAGCACCCATCAAAAACAGCAAGGCGAGTGCATGAGAATTTAAAATAAAGGAATCTTTGAAACTCTAAAATATTGTAAGAATCACCTTTGGATGGCTTATGCTTTCCTTATGTGTGTCCGGTTTCTAGCGGATATTTTACTTATTGTTAAATATCCTGCTCATTTTCAATTAAACACCAAGTTAGTGAATGCACTTGCCCCTCGGAGACAGCATTGGGCCATGTCGGACTGGCTAACCTGCTAGTTATTACCACTGCCAGTGAAAAATTCTCTTATGCCGTTAGTGTCCACAGCTTTTTAATGGCATTTGTTAAGAGTTTACTATGCCAGGCACTGAACTGGGGATAGATAGGCTGGATACAGTCCCTGTCCACCATGGGGCTCACAGTCTTAATCTCAATTTTACAGATGAGGTAATTGAGGCACAGAGAAGTGAAGTGACTTGTCCAAGGTCACACAGAAGACAAGTGGCAGAGCTGGGATTAAAACCCAGGTGCTTCTGATTCCCAGGCCCATGCTCTATCCAGTAGGCTACATGGCTTCTCTTTGCTCACCCTGCCCTCCTCTTGCCTCTGCCTCCATTTGTCATGCCTCATCTCCTCCTGACTTTTTTTAAAGGCTTCCTTTCAGAGCACTTTATAATTAAAATGATGGTTATTTTTTTCAATTTGTTCTCTGTGCTAACTGAAGTGTTGGGATAGATACAAGATTATCATATTGGACACAATCCCTGTCCCATGCGGGGCTCACAGTCCCCCTTCTTAACCTACGGTTGTCGCTTGCTTCCATGGCATGTCAGTTCCCTTCCCTACCACAGCCGGAAACTCCTTTCCCATCACACCCATGCCGCACTGGCCCTTTCACTGCTACCTTCTCTCCCTTCCTCAGTTTCCCCCTCAGGTCATGGGGATGGCACTGACACGTCTGAACAAAGGAGGGCAGAGGGAACCAGATCAGTGTGTTGGGCATGGCAGAGGGAAGGGAGGAACAAGTTTTCTGGGATTTGGGGTTTTGTTTTTTGAAGTTGGCAATTTTGAGAGGGTGAGAGTAGGTAGGAACAGGGATGAATGGAACCTTCCCATAATTGAGAGGATGGGTATGAGGGTAATAGGATCACAAGTTTTAAAGAATGGTAGCTTGAAAAACAATACAGGATAGGATGTGGAAGGAAAGATAATTGCTTCTCTGATGACATATGATAAGGATGGGACTGTCCTTATTGGGAGTGGCACTGATTCCTAGAGCCAACTAGTCTGATGTGTGATAGCATCAGGAAATGTTTCTGCTTTCCGCTAGGAGAACACCTTTTTCTGCAGAATTTAACCAATTTTGCAGTTCCCCAGTAAAAGTACCAGGGTGACCGTTATAAGATCGTTCTATGCTTGGCAGGGGTTGGGAAAATAGATCTCTATTCAGTGAATATTATTATGAAAATTTGAAGTATTAACATAGTTAAGCACTTACATAAGCACTTAGTACAGTGCTGTGCACATAGTAAGTGCTCAATAAATACGATTGATGATAGTTGACACATTTAAAAAGCTCCGTGTGTTTACTGATATATATGAAGTTGCAATTGGAAAACCTAGTTTTTAATTTCTTAAAACAAAAAAAAGCATTGCTCACTTTATTCACCCAGGTGGCATAATATTTGCTAATTAGTAGGAGAAGCCTATTATGGTGGGTTCCATCAGCATCTTTATACAAACAGATTATATACAAAAGAGAAAGATAGGGAGATAAGAAATCACAAAGCTCCTTCAGTTGGGGGCAATCAGCTCATGTTGTATTATAGTCTCCTAATTACTTAAAATTCTCTGCACACGGGAAGTGGTCCATAAATTCCATTCATTGATTAATTGAACCCAGACTGTAAGTTCATTATGGGCAAGGAGTATGACCACAAATTCTGATGTATTTTACTTTCCCAAGTACATAGTATAGTGGTCTGCACATAGTAAGTGCTCAATAAATGCCATTGATTGATTGATAAAGAAGTAGGCAAGTGGAGAGAATAGGTTTAAAGCTTGAAGGTTAGCCAGATCCTGGTTTTTGCCATACTGAGAGTCGTTGAGCCTGTGAATAAAATAGTTTAATCTAGTTTTTCTAAAGCCCGTGTAGAGGACGCCTTTGCATTATCTTTCTTTTTTGACCAGCTGGACCCCAAACCTGGAAGTTTGAATGTAGGGAAAGAATTGGGTGTTGTTGGACTATGTACATAAAATAATTCTGTGCTTTCTTAGTCGCTGAAGAAGGAAATCTTTTGTTTTGTTCAGTTAATTTGGCATTCTTTCCAGAAGAGATGACTCATATTTTGCAACAGGTCCAATGCTTGATTTCATGAAAACTAGGGGTGTGGAGAGAGAAACAATTGGCTTTGTGTGTGAGTGGTTACCTGGCTCACTCTACTTTTTAGGAAAGAGACTATCTCAGCCCAGCGATGGGGAGAAGGGCTCGACGGGACCCCCTTGACATGGATAATAAGATCAGTATTCTGAATTAGCTGAAGAAATTCTAAGTCAGAGCCTGTGGTGGGGAGTAGGTAGTAGTAAGTAATAATTCTTGTAATTGTCTCGGTTCGTATCCTGGGAGTTAAATGAGGGGTGATGTGCAAGGGTGTCCCCAAAGGGCCTAGGCCCAGAAGAGGGCAAGGGATCATGCTTTTCTTGGCTATGTAATCCTTCTAGTGCTACCCAGGAATGCATTTCTGGAATTTTACCACCTTTTTGTGACCTCTCATCTAACCTAGAATCTCAGATCTCTGCTTGCCTCCAAGACTGCTCCACCTGGATTTGCCATCAGCACTTCAAACACAATATGCATAAAGCGGCACTATTCACCTTCCCCCATAAACTCACCCCGTTACCTAACTTTCCTATCTCTGTTGTTAGCACCACTTTCCTCCCCATCTTAGACGCCCACCCCGTGGTTGTTATCCTGGACTCCTCACTCTTTCAATTTCCATACTCAATCTACTGTAGAATTCAGTCCGTCCTTCCTGAATGCTATCTCCCAGACGCAGCCTTTCCTCTCAACCCTGATCCAAGCTCTAGTCATATCGCAACTCGACTATTGTATCAGCCTCCTTGCTGGTCTCCCTGCCTCCAGCTTCTCCCTTCTCCAAGCTGTACTGCACACTGATGCAGGAATCATCTTCTTGGAGTGTTACTAGGCACTCATCTCTCCATTCCTCAAAACCCTCCACTGGTTTCCTGTGCCCCTCCTCATCAATCAATCAATCTTATTTATTGATCACTTACTGTGATAGAGAAGCAGCATGGCTAGAGAAGCAGCTTGGTTTAGTGGAAAGAGCACGGGCTTTGGAGTCAGAGGTCGTGGGTTTGAATCCCGGCTCTGCCGCATGTTTGCTGTGTGACCTTGGGCAAGTCACTTAACTTCTTGGAACCTCAGTTACCTCATCTGTAAAATGGGGATGATGACTGTGAGCCCCACGCGGGACAACCTGATCACCTTGTATCCCCCCAGTGCTTAGAGCAGTGCTTTGCACATAGTAAGTGCTTAACAAATACCATTATTATTATTACTGTGTGCAGAACACTCAAATTAACTTGTCCCCTCCTACCTCACCTCACTACTCTCCTACTACAACCCAGCCCACACACTTTGCTCCTCTAATGCCAGTCTACTCACTGTACCTCAAACTCATCTATCTCACTGCCGACCTCTCCCCCGAGTCCTGCCTCTGGACTGGAGTGACCTCCCACTTTATATCTGCCAAATTACTATCCCCACCTTCAAAACCTTACTAAAGGCACATCCGCCCAAGAGGCCTTACCTGACTAAGCCCACATCAAACAAAAACTCCTTTTATTACTACTAATGATTGTGGCATTTGATAAGCTCTTACTATGTGCCAGGCACTGTATTAGACTTCAAGATTCTCAACAAACTCACCCCATCTTGCATATATGCTCTCTTCATCTGCTCTTTTTGCTCTGCTGTAGCTAATCTTCTAACTGTATCATGCTCTCGCCTCTCCTTGTCGCTCTCCCTTTCCCCATCTTGGATGTTGAGGAAACTGCTCAAGAAGCTGGATATGGAACCTGTGTGGGGACCAGGTGTCACAGCTGTAGAGAAATTTGGACAGCACTACAGCTCTGGGGACTTTTAGTTTGGTCTTGAACCTCATACCACTTTGCCTTTAGACTTCATTTAACAGACTTCCGAGGGTTATGCTAGCCATCTTGATATGGTCTTCTCCATCTTTGTCTATCAATGCATTGTTGCCCGATGTACAGCCTGCAGAATTCTGTCACAGCTCTGAGCTCTGTGTAGCCTTTATGAGCTTTTGATTTGTGCGTATAGTTTCCCTGAAGCAGGCTGATATGCCACCTCATTTTCTTCAGACTTATCATCAACTCCCCATGCCTGGCTGATTCAGAGAAGTGATTTATAATTGTTTGCATGTCTTCTTGGTGGTGAGCCTCTAAAGTACAGTCAGCTGCATACAGTAATTTCTGAGTGATGCTTTCTAGGGCTTCGAGTTATGCTCTAAGTTGGTATATATGTCTTTCCATTGCATATAAAAATGACTTACTTGGATTACTGTACTTTTAAGTCTGTATCCCCGATTTGAGCGTAAGCTTCATGGGAGCAGAGAACAGGTAACTTCCCTGTTTTGTACTTACCAAGCACTTATTATAGTGCATTGCACTCACTGGGTGCTTGATAGATGCTGCTACTGCTACTGTATGGCACAGAAATACTTAGAAGAGGCAAACTGGCTGAGGTCATGTAGGGCTGGGCAAATACACTGAAAAAATGGAACCTGGAATTTCATTCATTCAGTCGTATTTATTGAATAGCACTTACTGTGTGCAGAGCAATGTACTAAGCACTTGGGAAGTACAAGTCGGCAACATATAGAAACGATCCCTACCCAACAATGGGCTCACAGTCTAGAAGGGGGAGACAGACAACAAAACAAAACAAGTAGATGTCAAAACCATCAGAATAAATAGAATTATAGCTATATGAACATCATTAATAAAATAAATAAAGTAGTAAATATGTACAAGTAAAATAAGTAAAGTAATAAATATGTACAAATATATACAAGTGCTGTGGAGAGGGGAAGGGAGGTGATGGGGAGGGGAAGAGGAGACGAAAAAAGGGGCTCAGTCTGGGAAGGCCTCCTGGAGGAGGTGAGCTCTCAGTAGGGCTTTGAAGGGAGGAAGAGAGCTAGTTTGGCGGATGGGCAGAGGGAGGGCATTTCCAGGCCAGGGGGAGGACGTGGGCCAGGGGTCGACGGCGGGACGGGCGAGAACGAGGCACAGTGAGGAGGCTAGTGGCAGAGGAGTGGAGTGTGTGGGCTGGGCTGTAGAAGGAGAGAAGGGAGGTGCTAGGTTGACAGGCAACCACTGGAGATTTTTGAGGAGGGGAGTGACATGCCCAAAGCGTTTCTGTACAAAGATAACCTGGGCAGCAGAGTGAAGTATAGACTGAGGCAGGGAGAGACAGAAGGATGGGAGATCAGAAAGGAGGCTGATGCAGTAATCCAGTTGGGATAGGATGAGAGATTGAACCAGCAAGGTAGTGGTTTGGATGGAGAGGAAAGGGTGGATCTTGGCAATGTTGTGGAGATGAGACTGGCAGGTTTTGGTGACGGATTGGATGTGTGGGGTGAATGAGAGAGCAGAGTCAAAGATGACACCAAGATTGTGGGCTTTTGAGACAGGAAGGATGGTAGTGCTGTCTACAAGTGACGGGAAAGTCAGGGAGGGGGCAGGGTTTGGGAGGAAAGATAAGGAGCTCAGTCATAGACATGTTGAGTTTTAGATGGTGGGCAGACATCCAGATGGAGATGTCCTGAAGGCAGGAGGAGATATGAGCCTGGAGGGAGGGAGAGAGAGCAGGGGTGGAGATGTACATTTGGGTGTCATCAGCGTAGAGATGATAGTTGAAGCCGTGGGAGTGAGTATAGACAGAGAACAGAAGGGGACCAAGAACTGACCCTTGAGGAATCCATACAGTAAGGGGGCAATTAGGAATGTTAGATTGTACGTCTGTCTATATGTCTATAGGAGAAGTAGCATGGCATAGTGGCTAGGAGCATGGGCCTTGGTGTCAGAAGGACCTGGATTCTAATTCTGGCCCTGCCACATCTGCTGTGTGACCTTGGACAAGTCACTTAACTTCTCTGGGCCTCAGTTACCTCACCTGTATAATGGGGATTACGACTATGAGCCCCATTTGGTACAAGGACTGTGTCCATACTGATTAACGTGTATCTACCCTAGCACTTAGAACAGTGCTTGACACATAGCAAGCTCTTAACAAGCGCTTAGTACAGTGCTCTGCACACAGTAAGCGCTCAATAAGTATGATTGAATGAATGAACAAGTACCATAATTAGTAATTAGTATTATTATATTCTTAATCAGTAGGATGAATGTCAAACCACACTTGTCTTCCAGCACTCTCAGTGGCCACTCTCAAAGACAGAACATTAAAATGAGTGGGTTTTTGCTCTGACCCTATGCTGGCAGCTTTACACTCCTGAGTGCCTTACTGATGTTCTATAATGGATATGCAGAGTGGTGGACCAACAGCCATGGCTTGGTGAGCACATTCCCAACAGAAGAGACAGAGAATCTGACTTCCAATGCTCTCTCAGTGTGGCATTTGTGATGTCTGTACTATATCAGGATCCCAGATAGGGCTATTGACAAAGACCCCTGAACCTAGGGTCTCTCAGCAGCTCAGGGCCCACTTTGAATGAATAAGCTAAACTTCTCTTGCAGCCCTGGTCCAGCTGATTTTGGTCAGGGTGTCCTTAAAAATCAATCAGCGTTCCCGCCTAATATTTATACAGACTGCTTTTCTGGAGAGTCTCTGGTTACCCTGACAATTCTTATACACTGTCATAGGAATCTGGGGAGAAAGTACACTTCCCTATCCATTCCTTCTATCAATCAATCAATCAATCAATCGTATTTATTGAGCACTTACTATGTGCAGAGCACTGTACTAAGCGCTTGGGAAGTACAAATTGGCAACATATAGAGACAGTCCCTACCCAACAGTGGGCTCACAGTCTAAAAGGGGGAGACAGAGAAGAAAACCAAACATACTAACAAAATAAAATAAATAGAATAGATATGTACAAGTAAAATAAATAAATAAATAGAGTAATATTCTAGACTGTGAGCCCGTTGTTGGGTAGGGACCATCTCTATATGTTGCCAACTTGTACTTACCAAGCACTTAGTGCAGTGCTCTGCACACAGTAAGCGCTCAATAAATATGATTGAATGAATGAATGAATTCCTCCCCTTTGTGCATCCTTACGCAGAGGAGTAGCAATTCTTTGAGACCACCAATGTTCTATCGGGTGCTGTGCTACAGCAAAATTTCAATTCTCCAGAATTCACAAGATTTAGCCAAAGTACAGATTTGTGGGGCTTTCTGGATAATTATTTCCTGTAGAAATATAGTTGCATTTATGTATCGCCAGAAAATAAAAAGTGGACCCAACCCTGTGTCAGAGTGGCATACAGATGCATCCAGTTCCAGTTGAATAAACCAGGTGGGGTGGGAGGATGGATGGAACCATTCAAAATGCATGTCTCCAAGGCATTACCATGGCCTCAACTGACTCACTGTGTCTTCATGGAAGGTTTAGAAATGCCAGAGCAGGCAGGCATTAGCCATTTTCACTTTCCCACCCAGAGGAATTTGGAAAGTCACACATTTTAGACTGTGACCCCACTGTTGGGTAGGGACTGTCTCTATATGTTGCCAATTTGTACTTCCCAAGCGCTTAGTACAGTGCTCTGCAAATAGTAAGCGCTCAATAAATACGATTGATGATGATGATGTCCTACTGGTGCCTGCAGGAGGATCAGGAAATGCTAGGAAAGGCAGGGGTAGCACCATGTGCATTTTAGGCATGGAAGCCACTAGCTTGCCAAATTGCCCTGGCCTGTGGACCCAAGGCTGGGCTTCTTTGGGGGAAGTCCCATACTCCTTGACCTCCTATTCTGGCAGATGATTTGGAAGCAGAGGGTCAGCCACTACCCCTGCTTCCAATTGGGTAAGTGGCTGGGGGGAATTTAGTACTTTGTACTAGTAATTTAGTATTTTGGCCCTACTGAGAGCTCACCTCCTCCAGGAGGCCTTCCCAGACTGAGCCCCTTCCTTCCTCTGCCCCTTGTCCCCCTCTGCATCCCCCCCATCTTACCTCCTTCCCTTCCCCACAGCACCTGTATATATGTATAAGTACATATTTATTACTCTATTTATTTATTTATTTATTTTACTTGTACATATCTATTCTATTTATTTTATTTTGTTAGTATGTTTGGTTTTGTTCTCTGTCTCCCCCTTTTAGACTGTGAGCTCACTGTTGGGTAGGGACTGGCTCTATATGTTGTGTACTTCCCAAGCACTTAGTACAGTGCTCTGCACACAGTAAGCGCTCAATAAATACGATTGATTGATTGATAGTAGTAGGACCACCCTGATTTAGTAAATGATTGCTTAAGCAAACCTGAAATCAATCAGTTGTATTTGAGTGCTTCTGTGTGCGAGCACTGTACTAAGGGCTTGGGAGAGTACAATATAACGGAGTTAGTAGACGTGTTCTCTGCTCATAATGTAATGCCGCTTCCAGTAGCATTGGATTTCCTACTGGGAGAATTTGGACCCACACATTTACATTACTGAAGTGTTCTTTCAGAGTTGAAGATCGCAAGAACATAAATTGCACTACCAGAGTATTTTTATGTTTAAATGTGCTTTTTGTAGGCTTGAGGCAATTACCTGTACCTTTTAAAATATATTAACAGCAGAACTATCAAAAGACTATCATTGGGTTCCAAAATGAGATGGAGGAAAACAGTTAATTTAATCAATCAATCAATCAATCAATCAATCGTATTTATTGAGCGCTTACTATGTGCAGAGCACTGTACTAAGCGCTTGGGAAGTACAAATTGGCATCACATAGAGACAGTCCCTACCCAACAGTGGGCTCACAGTCTAAAAGGGGGAGACAGAGAACAGAACCAAACATACCAACAAAATAAAATAAGTAGGATAGAAATGTACAAGTAAAATAAATAAATAAATAAATAAATAGAGTAATAAATATGTACAACCATATATACATATATACAGGTGCTGTGGGGAAGGGAAGGAGGTAAGACGGGGGGATGGAGAGGGGGACGAGGGGGAGAGGAAAGAAGGGGCTTTCTTCAAATGCGTTATCTTCAAATGTAAACAGAACTCTCTCCTTACTTAATCCATATCAAGTAATGTGGCCAGTAGAAAAAGCATGGGCTTGGGAGTCAGAGACCTGGGTTCTAATCCTGCTCCACCATTTGCCTGCCGTGTGACATTGTCCAAGTCACTTAACTTTTCTGTGCCTTAGTTTCCTCATTTGTATAATGGGAATTCAATATCTGTTCTCCCTCCCCATTAGACTGTGATCCTTATGTAGGACATAGACTATGTCTGACCCAATTTCCTTGAATCTTAGGCTAGTCCTTGGCACATGGTAGTTGCTTAAGAATAATAATTATTATTATGATTATCATTATTATTATCTTCATTCAAAATAATAGTCATTATATCTTCATTCAAAACAGTTCCCTAATTTTGCAATGCTTTTCAAAAGGATATGACATATACTGACAAATGAGGCGTTTGAGTAGTCCAGTCTTTCTCAGCTTTAATAATCTGATTTCTCTCTTACCAATGACCTTAAAAGAATGACATAGCAATGCCATGTTATTTAAGACAGTGAACCTTCCAGCCTAGAATTTTGCCCCTAACAATGGCACCAAGAAAAGAGTGCCCTTATTTACATACATTCTCATGGTTAGAGATGTATCACCCTTATCCTCCATAATAATCTATCATCATTCTGTCATTCGTTGTTATCCAAATATTTCTTTAATTTTCTAACGTGCCTTAACTATTCTCTCTATAACTCAATGTCATATGAATTAATTCAGACACAGGGTAAACCAATTGACCTCTGCCTCCAGAATTCTTACTAATTGTGATTTCTGTTAAGCTCTTACTGTGTTCCAAGCACTGAACTAAGCGCTGGGGTAGCTATAAGATAATTAGGTCTCACATGGGGTTCAGATTCCAAGTAGAAGGGAGCCTAGATAGTGAATACTCATTTTGCAGATGAGGATACTGAGGCACAGAGAAGTTAAGGGACTTGTCCAAGGTGACACACCAGGTATGTGGTAGAGCTGAGATTAGAACCCAGCTTCCCTGATTCCTGTGCCTGTGCTATTTCTTCTAGGCCATGCTGTTTCCTGTATATGTGAGATAATAGAGTTCCATAATTCCACTTCCTGTATGAAGTGTTTCTTTCTGTCTGTCTTGAATTTACCACTTTTAAGCTTCAATGAGTGCCTCATCCTATTGTTTCCAGATTTGGTGAATCATTATATGTTGTTTCAACCTGCCCTTCTCCTTCATCATTCTGGAAACTTTAAGCCTGACACCTTCTTCTTCTCTTGCTTCTTCCGCTTACTATGGGACAAGCACCGTGCTGAGCACTGAGGTAGAGATGATCAGATCAGGTGCAGTTCCTGTCCCACACAGGGCTCCTAGTCTAGGGGGAAGGAGGAAGCAAACATGCTGTTTTCATCTTTCCAGAATAGCATGATCTAGTGGAAAGACCACAGGCCTGGGAGTCAGAGGATGTGGGTTCTAATCCTGGCTCTGCCACATGTCTGCTGTGTGACCTTGTGCAAGTCACTTCACTTCTCTGTGCTTCAGTTACTTCATCTGTCAAATGGGAATTAAGACTGTGAGCCCCATGTGGGATAGGGACCATATCCAACCTGATTACCTTGTATCTAACCCAGTGCTTAGAACAGTGCTTGGCACGTAGGACTTAAAAAACACCACAATTATTATCATCATTAATAATAATAATAACAATAATAATAATCCTCTCAGTTCATACTTGTATAGAAGCTGCTCCCCTCCCGTTCAGCTCTGTCATGTTCTTCCTAAAATGTGATGCCAGAACTGCACATAGTACTCCAGGTGCAGTCATAACATAATTTAATTTAATGGCAAAATCGTGTTTTTGTTTTCAGTCATTCCTGATGTGGCCCAGAATTTTCTTGGCTTTTTTCCTGCTGCCACACACTATGGAGACAGATTGAAGGAACTGTTGATAATAACTCCAACATATTTCCTAAGTCGCCACTGGTAGGTCAAGGCACATCCGTGGATTATTTTCCCCTAATGCATTCATTATTTTACACTTGCTCGCACTGGAACTCATCTTTCGTTTTGCTGCTCAGTCACTCAGCTGTATGATATTTTCCTATAGAATATTCCAACAGCACATTTTAGCATTATCTGTTAATGCTAGGACTTTATTTCAATCACCCCACTCCCAGTAATTTATGAAAATGTGAAATAAAACAGGAACTCATGTTGATCTGCGTCATGGCCCAGTGGAAAGGGCAAGGGCCTGGGAGTTAGAGGACCTGAGTTTTAATTCTACCTTCCCCACTTGCTGGCAGTGTGCCTTTGGGCAAATCACTTAACTTTCCCATGCTTCAGTTTCCTCATAAGGAAAATGGAGATCCAATACCTGTTCTCCCTCTTCTCTAGACTGTGAACCCCATATGGGACAAGGACTGTGTCTGAACTGTGTCTCTGCATAAAAAGCCTTAACAAGTACCACAATTGTTATTTATTGTTATTGTAATTATTAGTGATAATATTTTCCCTCTGATTTCCTCCCAAGCCTGAAATTTGCATCAGGGCCTTAACAATCTGCCAAGCATTTGAATTTGCCATTTTATTTTTTTTAAGCGTCTAGTGTTAATGTAGAAGCATTTTCATAATTTGGATTATATGTTGTTTGGGTAGTTTTCCACACCTGCAAGTTTGTTTATCTGATGTGGACTGATTTTTTTCTCTTCATTTACATATCATGCTCTATGCTTTTCTGCACTCAGTGACTTTCCTTCAAATTTTCATTTAAAGATTGCCTTAGCACTTTTTCATTTCTGGTGTCGTTTTGGGTCAGGATGAATTCATCCTTCCCGTTCAAGGTAAACCTTTCACAAAACATCCCCAGTACCTAATGTATTTGAACAATTCCACCTTATCCATGCATTGAAACTCTAGAGCTCTCATAAAGTGTATATATCTAGTAGCATTTCAAAGAATGCCACCATGGAGATCAGGCCTGGAGTCTCCAGCCTAACAAGTTTAATTTTGGCCTTTAAGAGGGCTTTTTTATACAGTTCTGTATGAGTGTGATTCATGACCATTGATAGACTTCTCCACAGTCCTCTCTAACAACTGAGCGGCAGTCTTTCTGCCTGTGTAATGGACTTGATAAAGATGATGTTTATTAAGTGTATATTAGGGCCTACTATATTCATTCATTCATTCAATCATATTTATTGAGTGCTTACTGTGTGCAGAGCACTGTACTAAGCGCTTGGGAAGTGCAAGTCAGCAACATATAGAGACGGTCCCTACCCAACAACGGGCTCACAATCTAGAAGGGGGAGACAGACAACAAAACAAAACATGTAGACAGGTGTCAAAATTGTCAGAACAAATAGAATTAAAGCTATATGCACATCATTAACAAAATAAATAATAAATATGTACAAGTAAAATAAATAGAATAATAAATCAGTACAAGTATATATACAGGTGGAATAGGGAGGAGGAGAGGATAAAGGGGGCTTTATGCCAAAGAGTGAGCTAAATGTTGAGATACGTACCAGGTAACCAGTGAGGCCCTGCCTTACACAGAGTTCACAGTCGAAGGGGGAGGGAGAAACGGTGTCTTATCCCCATTTTACAGATGAGGATATTGAGGCAGCCAGAAGTTTAGTGGTTTGCCCACCATCATACACAGGTTAAGTGGCGGAGGTAGCAGTAGGATGTAAGTCTTCTGACTCTGATCTCATATTCTCGCCACTAGGTCACACTGCAAAGTGATCAAACTCCAGATTCACCACCTGCTTCTATCTGCTCTGTAAGGACCCTTCAATACCAGAGGGCACTGGAACTGACATTAGCTAGAGCTACATATTTTCTTTGTTTTCTTTTTTCCAGAGCGATGCTAATATTACTCAAGCTTTCCATTGTCCTTAGTAACCTGAAGTCCTCTAGAAAGGATGGAACTGCTCTACAACCTCCCCGAACCTGTACTCAATGCAAGTCAGCTTTCCCAGTTTAGTCATCCTTGTCTTTTGAGAGCATGTTTGTTTTCTCCAGGGGCACAGAAGCAAAAATCAGCCCTAAGAGCTGCTGTTTAGAAGTTGCCTCTGGTGTGATAAATCAGTTAGAAATCCAGCAACAGGCTGGATTTCTCTATTTTCCGATTCAATGGTAAGGAAATCTAATTAAGCAAATAGGTTATGTTGTGAGTCTATGCTTAGGTAAAAGATTGCTAGTTTCAAGTTACAAGTTTAGCTGTCTAGGCTTGAAGGATTTTAAAAAAGATCTTTTAACTAGCTAATTAAAGCAAGTCCTGTAGCAAACTGCTGCAAATACAGCCTTGTTTGTGCTCCCTGCCAAAAATATCCTTGTTTATGCTCCCTGCCAAAGGCCTTGCCTGGGTTCCTTCTGTTCTCAAGACCACAACCAGAAATGGGTACTAGGAGAGACCTGGTGTTCCTGTGGACCATATCTGGCCCTGAACGGCTCCTTTTTTTCGGTTCACCATTAATTCATTGTCGTATTTATTGAGCTCTTACTGTGTGCAGGGCACTGTACTAAGTGCTTGGGAAGTACAAGTTGGCAACATATAGAGATGGTCCCTACCCAACAATGGGCTCACAGTCTAGGAGGGATAGACAGACAACAAAACAAAATATGTAGACAGGTGTCAAGTAGTCAGAACAAATAGAATTAAAGCTAAATGCACATCATTAACAAAATAAATAGAATAGCAAATATGTACAAGTAAAATAAATGAAGCAATAAATCTGTACAAACATATATACAGGTGCTGTGGGGATGGGAAGGAGGTAAGGCGGGGGGGGTGGGGAGGAGGAGAGGAAAAAGGGGGCTCAATCTGGGAAGGCCTCTTGGAGGAAGTGAACTCACCATGTCACTCTCCTACTTAGTTCCAAGAAACCATCAATGTCAGTACTTAACATATTTTCAAATAAGAATTTTGGAATCAGGCCAGGCTTGATGACAGTAGTTGCTTTTAAGTAGCTCTTAGGTTATTTTACCTGAGCGATCATTCCTTCATATGAACTATAAGCTGATTGGCTGAAATTTTATAGGTTTTTTTTGGGGGGGAGGGGGAGGCTTATTTAAATTGGAGTATCAAAAGCCTGGGGCTATTTGATAGTTGATTTTTCCCAAATATTGGACCCTTTTGATTATGTACTAGATAAAAGAAAAAATTTTTTTTAATGATGAGTTGAGTTTTACATAGGATACGATATTTAGGCTCTGGAAAAACAACAGCGTTTGTCTTTATTCTTAGTGTAGAACTTGACAATTTGACAACTATTACAAGTTTTCAAAATGTCTACATATGTATATATATTTGAATATGTGCATATATGTTATATATATATAAAATCATCAATGGTACTTAGCGAGCGCTTATGGTGTGCATAGCACTGTACTAAGCCCTTGCATTGTACTAACTGCTTATTTTAGGGTCTTGAACTGGTACTTTCTCATGGGGCTAGTTCACTACTTTCCCTGAAAAGAATAAAACTGTACTCCTTAGGCTTTATCAGATCAGACTACGACAGCTGGTATAGCATGTAGGTTGCCAGTGGTGTACTATTCTTTTTGAAATTGTTCTCTAATAGATGAATTTATTTAAGGGGCCCACTGGATGTCAAACCGCCCACTTCTTTAAGTAGCCCCAGATTTTCTGAGTGCTTCCATCCATTTTAAATATTTTAATTGGCAATTGCATTCATTCTGCAACATAGGAAATTCTTGGAACTCTGGTGGGTCTAAAAACCAGGGTAACTCCTTTTTTTACTAGAGTTTATTTAACATAAATCAGCCAGTTGAAGACACATCACTTTTGCAACAAAATCAAAAGATGTGTTTTCCACTTCTTTTCAGGTGAATATCTAAAGATGCTGATTACCCAGACAGTTTTTCAGGGAGCAGCCGGCTATAGGTGCAAGAGTTGGCAAGCCAGTGTGAGACCTAATTTCAGACTCTATACTTTGGTGTAGATTTCAGAGCAGTTCTCGAATGTTGTGATGCAAAACCCATAAATGGCACCTACCCCCTGCCCATCTACGTTCCTTTCTCTCCATCCTGTTGCCCAGATCCTCAAAATCTGGAAGTGGAACCTATGTCAGTGAAAGGAGGTAGGGGGACCTTATTTAAATGGGACTGTCAAAAGCCTGGGGCTGTTTGATAGTTGATTTTCCCCAAATATTGGACGCTTTTGATTATGCAGTAGGTATAAGCAAAATGATTTTTTTTAAATGATGAGTTCAGTTTTACATAGGACACAGGCTCTGGAAAAGTAACATCTTTTGCATTTCTTCTTGATGTAGAACTTGACAATTTGACAGAAGTATGACTAGTTTTTAAAATGTGGGATATGCAATCAATTCATATGCTCATGGGCATTTTTAGAAATTTAGATTTCTTTGACCAAATGGTAGTTTCAGTTTTTTTGGAGCCTGAATTTTCAGTAAATGGAAGCATTTTGCTAAGTAAGAGTGAAATTAATTGATATTTTAATTTGAAACATTTCTAAGAGAAGGCTATATTGGGTCAGCAGATGGTGGAGCTTAATGGAGAGGGAAATCTTGGTCTTGTGTTCAGTGTGGCAGACTATGTAGATTAAGTACTGACTTTTCACACGATGAAATTAAATCTTCAGATGGAAATGTCTGTACAAGTTAAAATCTTAAAAGACACTGAAAATACTTTAAAAGAGCCTAATGTTGTAGCAAATTCAGGCACAAATTTCAGGATGCTTATTGCTACAAGGACCATTGTCCTGCCTTTTCTGGAGCAGTCTTGGAAAATGAAATTTTGTAAGTGTCTCATCTGGGGTCTGGGATTGTTGTGGGGTAAACATAAGCCAACACTTGTAACCCAAGAAACTGTTACTTACTCTCTGTCCCCCACTTTAGACTTTAAGCTTGTTGTGGGCAGGGAATGTGTCTACCAACTCTGTTATATTGTACTCTTCAAAGCGCTTAGTACAAAGGACTCTGCACACAGTAAGCAGTCAATAAATGCTACTTGACAGTTGATTACTCAGAATACGAGTCCCTAAAACATTTGCAGTCTGAGCTTAGTACAAAGCACTCTGCACACAGTAAGCACTCAATAAATACTACTTGACGATTGATTACTCAGAATACGGGTCCCTAAAACACTTGCAGTCTGAGCTCAACTTCTCTCTCTTTCCACCACTTCCCCATCTGCCCTCCAGTCAGTGCTCCAAAGCTGTGCTGCAACATTTCATCATAACACCATGAAATTGTGACACATACCAGAGCGCTGAGTCTTCCTTCCTATGCAAAATTTTATGAGGACTCTGCCTATTATCCATGAAGTGAGTAATCCTTCAAGTCAGGGCTGCTATATTGATAAGATGATTTAGGGAAGTTTACATTGTGCAAGTATGAATTCCACAGAATGCTCATTTTTCCTAAAAATGTAGTAGTTGTGTTTTTGAAGAAGCTCATGTTATGGGGAAATCATATTATAATAATCATTGATTCAATGGAAATTAATAGAGGGATAGCTAAGCTCCAAGGTGCTATTGTGACATTTTTTGTTAGCAATGACTATATTGTTGTTATATCCACCACTAATAGAGCCCTTTACACCTTCGCCACTTGCTGTTTCAAATACTTTGAATTTTCAAAATATAAAGTACATAAAATACTGTAAAGGGTAGCATAGTAAGGAGGAGGCGAAGCTGGGGCATATAGCAGCATTATGTCTTGACTGAGAACCATACGCATAACAAGTAACCATCTCTTTCCAAAACAGATCTGCTCCTACCAAAATGTGGATTGTGTTATACGCACAGCAGCCGTGTTTTGTGTGAAGAATGCTCCCTAATAATCCCATCATGTTATTTCCAAATTGGGTAATGAAAACGTGTTATTAAGAAAAGATAAAAAACAGTATGCTAGCATTTGGATGAAAATGACTGTATTTTCCAGTCTTCTTGGTAGTGTCTCATGATCTAATCTCTTCTACTTGACAAAGCTGAAACTAAAATGAAAGAACTCCTACAAGTTTATTGAAAATGGCTTTATTTGGCCTACAGTAGTCAACTGTAAGAATGTGAACCCCATATGGGACAGGATCTGTGTCTAACTTGGTTATCTTGTATTTACCCCAGCGCTTGGTATCTTGTAAGAGTGTAACAAATACCAATAGAAAATGATAGTGTGTGAGACTAGTCTTAAATGCAGTTTATTGACTACCTCTGGCGAGCACAGAGAGTTTATTATACTACCTATTGTACTTGCGGAAAGAAGAGGTATTCACAGCAATCTACAGGGGAACTTTTTACTCTGTAGATTACAACTCATGGGTGGAAGAACAAGAGGAAGAAAGTGATGAAAGTAGGAAGGAACTTGGATTGTTGGAAAAAGCATGGGGCTGGGAGTCAGGGGTACCTGGGTTCTAATCCCAGTTCTGCCAGTTTATGCTGCATTACCTTGGGCAAGTAATTAACCTCTCTGTACCTCAGTTTCCTTAACTAGAAGATGGGAATTCAATATCTATTCCCACCCCTACTTAACCTATGAGCCCCATGTGGGATAGACACTGTGTCCAACCTTGTTAACTTTCATTCATTCATTCAATCATATTCCTTGAGTGCTTACTGTGTGCAGAGCAATGTACTAAGCACTTGGGAAGTACAAGGCATTAACTTGTATCTAGCCCATCTCCTAGAGCTGTGCTTGACTCATATAAAATGTGTAACAAACACCATAGTAAATGAAAGTAAATATTACCATCATCAATCGTATTTATTGAGCGCTTACTGTGTGCAGAGCACTGTACTAAGCGCTTGGGAAGTACAAGTTTGCAACATATAGAGACAGTCCCTACCCAACAGTGGGCTCACAGTCTAAAAGGGTTTGGAGGGGGGTAAAGGCAACATGATGAAATGCGAAAGTCAAGAAAATGAGGCTTTAGAAACTACAAACATAGCCCACGACACAACGGGACTATGAAAATATATTGTGAATAGTTATATCATGGGGCACATTTTTCCACAGACATACATGTTATAAATTAGAACCTTAATATGACATTCCTTTATATGCCATATACTGTAATAACTCACCAAATTATAAAATAGCAATTTTATATAAATGTGGAGTTCTAATACAATTTTAAATCTCTGTAGGAGGCTACAGAAGTAGAACCTCATTCTGCGGACAGTGGTAATTGGGCTCACAGTCACAATCTAATTCATCGATTCTATCGATGAATCCCAGGTTACAGACACCTGGTACAACTGATACCTTGCCCCAGACTATAACCACACTGCCATACAACCATCTTGGTCATACAAACTTGTATTGTTTGGAGACTTATGTGTTCCTACGACTGACCCTGATGGTCTGGCAGAGTGCCACTGGTAAGAAAATTCCTATCTGTTGTCTTCCCAACTGCCATAAGATAAAGCAATCAGCAATGAAAGGGTCTTTGAAAAGCTTTGCCTACTCTTGTGTCAGATTTTAAATCCCCCATCAGCAGATAACCAGATAAAAGAAGAAACAACATGGCCTAAAGGATAGAGCACATACCTGGGAGTCAGAAGGACCTGGGTTCTTATTTCGGCTCTGCCTCTTGTCTGCTGTGTGACCTTGGACAAGTCACCAAATGTCTCTGTGCCTCAGGTTCTTCATTTGTAAATTGAGGGTTAAGGCGGTGAGCCCCACATGGAACAGAGATTGTGTTCAACCTGACTATCTTGAACCTACCCCAGTGCTTAGTACAGTATTTGGAACATAAAAAGTGCTTACAAAAAACAAAAAAAGCCCCAAATGTTGTTGCCATGCTCATGTTCAAGAAAACACATGAAATTTTGAAGATGTTTAAAGGAGAAAGCCTGAATAGAGAGGTGTATAGAAAGGTGAATAGAGGTATTTAGAAAAAGTTATCTTGATTCAGATTGCTCTATGAAGAAAAGAAGGCTGCTGTTTCACCTAAATTGGATGAATTGCACGTTTAATTTAAAAAACCTTTACCACTGTCCGCAGAATGAGGTTCTACTTCTGTAGCCTCCTACAGAGATTTAAGATTGTATTAGAACTCCACATTTATATAAAATTGCTATTTTATAATTTGGTGAGTTATTACAGTATATGGCATATAAAGGAATGTCATATTAAGGTTCTAATTTATAACATGTATGTCTGTGGAAAAATGTGCCCCATGATATAACTATTCACAATATATTTTCATAGTCCAGTTGTGTCATGGGCTATGTTTGCAGTTTCTAAAGCCTCATTTGCTTGACTTTCGCATTTCATTAGAGAAGCAGCATGGCTCAGTGGAAACAGCCCGGGCTTTGGAGTCAGAGGTCATGGGTTCAAATCCCGGCTCCGCCAATTGTCAGCTGTGTGACTTTGGGCAAGTCACTTAACTTCTCTGTGCCTCAGTTCCCTCATCTGTAAAATGGGGATTAAGACTGTGAGCCCCACATGGACCAGCCTGATCACCTTGTATCCCCCCAGCGCTTAGAACAGTGCTTTGCACATAGTAAGCGCTTAACAAATACCATCGTTGTTATTCTTATCATGTTGCCTCTACCCCCCCTCCAAAAGATAATATTGTGTTTGGCTGTTTGGTTAAAATTTGACCTCCCTGTCAGATTGCTCTGACACTTTGAATGGCTTGAGAATGTCAAGCATTCTCATTACTTTTTGCTAAATGGACATTTTCTCAAGTACACTTAAAACTTTTCTTGGCAGAATATCATCTGTGGGAGTTAGATTTTGGACTCTTCCAAATCTCTCCCGTGTAGGTTTTACGCCACAGGATTGCAAGCATAATCCATATGGTGTTTTGTGAAAGTTAGTCAAGAGAGATAGTGGTGGAAGAAGCAGGGAAAGATTCATGGTTTCATAGACATTCTCAAACTATTTCAGATGTCTTTGGTCCAGAAATTTAATTGAATACGAAGAACAATAGCCAACCGAAAATTCTTAGATTTCAGTAATGCCATGTTTCAATAGTTACATAAATTGAATAAAGATCCAGAGTACATGTGCTCAGTCTGTATTCAGTTTGCCAGGTGGAAGAAGCCACCTCAGAATTCCAAAGGGAAAAGCGAGACAAAGGAAGAAAGGGAGATACAGAGAGAGAGAAGACAGAAGGGTAGAAACTTCCTAAATTTTTAAATTCTGGCTGGCTTTCTGATTAGCTGTGCTCCTCATAAATTGCTGAGTTTAACCTAAAGGCTAGTCCTTTCTCTCTGCCTAAGAACATCACCTTCTTAGGGAATTCTGGGAAATATTCTTCAGGATCCTGGAAAATGGGATTCTCAGTTCACCTCCAATAGTGCTCATGTATTTTTACAACCACATTCCACCAACGGTGGGACTGAGAAGTGTGTTCTAATTTTCTAACTCTGAGGTGTTCAATTTTATTTGCTCTTTTTGAATTTACAGAAGGAACTGTAAAAGCAAGTACCTGAAGCAGTACTTTTGCTACAGGATTACAAAAATAAAACGAACAATAGCGGGCACTTGAAAAAGTCTTCAAGGCTAGGGAATGTCTCAAGATACTTTTAAAATTCATTATTATGTAATTTTGTAACACAATGGTAATAAGATATATGCTCATATACTTTTCTCTGATCTTCCTCTGGCCCGCTCTCTAAAAACATATAAGCAATATTCTCTGCAGGGCCAAAGCCCCTTCTGGAAGTAAACTTTGCTTAAGAAGTTGTATTTATTGATTCAGGCCCCAAGAAAACCATTTAGGGCACCTGTGGGAGAGGAAGTAAAACTCAAACAAGTCAATTTGCTTCTGCTGGCAGCTCCAGATAAAGGTTTGGCACAAAGGAAGTTGAAACCAATGGACAAAGTAGCAGAGGATTATGCACTAAGTAATCTTCTAGTGGCCTGAAAGGGAGTCTTCCTACATGCCTAGTTAATACCAGGAAGTGATTAATACATGGAAAGAGTATAGCCATCGAATTTTCTCTAAGGCTATCATGAGTCCACCAGGACACATAATTAAGACAAATCTTCCTTCAAACTACCTCCGTATTGCCAGGCATTTGGACTACAGACTTTTTAGCCATTTCTTGGGATATTCTTTGATCAAGGAACTCTGCTGAGGAATTTTTGTCTTGAGCTTTTCTTTAGAATTTAGACCCTTGAATCTGCTAAATCCTTGAAGAGCATTGGAGTACCCATCAAATCTATGTTGCTTCATTCCCAATAAATTAACTGGTCAGGGAAATGGTGCTGATTTGACTGCCTGGCAGATCTTAATGACCTGTAAGTGGAGGAGATGCCAGAATTTAGCCTAGAAAGCCTAGCTTAGTGGAAAGAGCACGGGCTTGGTTGGGAGTTGGAGGACGTGGGTT
The DNA here is from genome assembly GCF_015852505.1 of Tachyglossus aculeatus. Lineage (NCBI taxonomy): Eukaryota > Metazoa > Chordata > Mammalia > Monotremata > Tachyglossidae > Tachyglossus > Tachyglossus aculeatus. The sequence goes on from NC_052067.1 coordinate 28,087,263, forward strand.
CTAATCCTGGCTCTGCCACTTGTCAGCTGTGTGACTTTGGGCAAGTCACTTTACTTCTTTGTGCTTCAGTTATCTCATTTGTAAAATGGGGATTAAGATTGTGAGCCCCCAATGGGACAACCTGCTTACCTTATATCTACCCCAGTGCTTAGTACACTACGTGGCATGTAATTAGCACTTAACAAATACTACTATTATTATTTTTTTTTCTTTTTAAATATAGCAGCGTGTTCAAGGCACACCGAACTTTTTTACTTCCAATGATTAACTTATGCCTCCTGTCTCTCCTCACTGCAATTCTTACTTCACTCTACTGCACAAATCAACTTTCTAAAAAAAGTTCAGTCCATGTCTCCTCACTCCTCAAGAGCCTCCAGTGGTTGCCCATCCACTTCTGCATCAAAAAGAAACATTTTACTACCGGTTTATGGGACTCAATCTATCTCACCCTCTTACCTAACTACTTAAAAGCAACTACTGTCATTAAGCCTGGCCTGATTCCAAAATTCCTATTTGGAAATCTGTTAAGTGCTGACATTGAGGGTTGCTTGGAACTAAGTAGGAGAATGGTATGGTGAGCTCACCTCCTCCAAGAGGCCTTCCCAGACTGAGCCCCCTTTTTCCTCTCCTCCTTCCCCTCCTCACAGCACCTGTATATATGTTTGTACATATTTATTACCCTATTTTACTTGTACATATTTACTATTCTATTTATTTTGTTAATGATGTGCATTTAGCTTTAATTCTATTTGTTTTGATGACTTGACAACTGTCCACATGTTTTGTTTTGTTTTCTGTCTCCCCCTTCTAGACTGTGAGCCCATTGTTGGGTAGGGACTGTCTCTATGTGTTTCATACTTGTACTTCCTAAGTGCTTAGTACAGTGCTCTGCACACAGTAAGTGCTCAATAAATATGATTGAATGAATGAACGAATGAACTTCACTTATTTGCTACTACAACTCAGTATATACACTTGTATCCTCTAACACCATTTTATCTCAGGGCTGACCCCTCATCCACATCCTCCCTTTGGCCTGGAACTCTCACCCCTTAATATCTGATAATCCACCATTCTCCCCACCTTCAAAGCCCTATTAAAACTGCATCTATAGCGTGAGTTTTCCTTAATGTGGGTTTTTATTCAGGAATTTAAGCCCTCTATGATCAGAAAACTGAGTATACTCATTGACAGGTTACTCTATGTAGAGTGCTGTAATTTGATGGCAGAGTGCATAAAGGATTTAAGGTAAAGAATGCATTATCAATCAGTGGTATTTATTGAACACCTACTGTTTGTAGAGCACTGTACTAAGTGCTTGGGAGAATAAAACAGTTACAGACTTGATCCCTGCACTAAAGGAACATAGAGTCTTGTGGGGGAAATTGATTAAACAACATTTTCAAGGCTGTGTCAATGTGCATGTGTGACTAAAGATAGTGGTTAGGAGAGAGGACAGTGGGAAGATTGTGTGTGTGTGTGTGTGTGTGTGTGTGTGTGTGTGTGTGTGTGTGTGTGTGTGTAGGCTTTCAGAAGGAGCCACAGCTAATATATATCTGTCAGTGTTGATTCCTGGTCCAGTACTGGTTCTAGCATTTGAGACACCATCTCATTTTTTCAGGCCTTCTTGGTGAGTAGGCCTGGCCTAGTGGAGAGAATCTGGGCCTAGAGTCAAAAAGACCTGAGTTCTAATCTTGGCCCTGGCAATTGTCTGCTGTGTGACTTCGGGCAAGTCACTTAACTTTTCTGTACCTCACTTATCTGTAAAATGGGAATTAAGACTGTGAGCCCCATGAGGGACAAGGATTGTGTCCAACCTGATTAACTTATATCTACCCCAACACTTAGTTCAGTGCCTGACACATAGTAAGCACTTAACAAATACCATAAAAAAGAATATAGGTAGGGAAGATAGGGGAGAATAAGAGCAAGAAGGGAGAAAAAGGGCCAGTCAGAATTCTAGATTTACTATTTGTATTTAACACCTTGGTAAAAACAAGATTTATCATCTTGTATTTACCAGATTTACCACTTTGTAACCTCCCCAGCACTTTGAACAGTGCTTTGCACATAGTAAGCACTTAACAAATACCATTATTATTATTATTACTTCAAATTGTAGGTGGTCGTATGTACCCAAAATGGGCACTGATATTTGTATTATGTCTAGAGACCAGTTTGCTGTCTTCTGATTTGTCATCCTCTGAGATTACTCATCTTGGGGAGTGTTGAGTCCTGATATAAACCATTTAAGAGAGGTGCTCTTGCCTTTAATATTGAAATCTATCCAGGGAGAAGGATCTCACAATGAGTTTTCACAGTGTTTTATTGCCCTTTCAGGACTACAGGTCTTGTTCACTTATGGTGAGGAAACGAAGAGACACTGGGGCTGAGAACCACACATTTGTCAAGAAAGTGAGAGATAGGGTACTATTTATTTTTATTAAATTCAAGACCATTTTCAGAGCACTCTGATCCATACCATACAATTTCTTTCTGAGTATAAACTTGGCCTACAAGAATGTCCTCCTTTCATTGCGACATATTCTTTTAAATAAACTTCCTAAATGGTGATTTTTATTTACATTTTATAATTTTGAGGAGACAGTAAAACTCTGATCCAAATACAGGGTGGTTGTGTTTTTTAACATCTTTATTTCATCTGTATTTATCCTGAGTTTGGAAATGCTTCTTTCCTGGAAATACTTCTCCCTGCAAGAACCTTCTTTGGTTTGGACAATACTGCTTGTGGCATTGTCCCTCCTCTTGAAAACCCATCAGGTGGAATGACTGCATACTGGAGACTAGTAAAGTAGGACCCATGAGCTCTTTCATACTTGAAACATTCTTCTCATCTCCCTGTTTAGTCTCAGTTAATCCACACTGTCTGGGTTCTCCACCTCTGTCCTGACAGATGGGTTTAAAAAAGAAGCAGAGTTTACCAAAATTCCCAGCAGCCCTTCCCCCGATTGCCTGTAAGTCAGAAATGCCCTTGGTTCGGGTCAAATATGAAGCAGACCAAGTTAGTTCACATCCTTAATGGTTCTCCCCTGGTTATCTGACATAAGAAAGAAGATGGGTGTGAACGAAGAGGTTATTACACTACCAAGTCTATCAGCAAACTGTCTGTCCCACCTTCGGGCTCAAGTCTTATTACCTGCAGTTCGATGAGCAAAGCCCAGAGGGTGGAGTGATGTTGCTCACATAATAATAATAATAATAATAATAATAATAATAATAATAATAAAACAATTGTATTTGCTAAGTGCTTACTATATGTCAAGCACTGTTCTAAGTGCTGGTAGATACAAGCTAATAAGATTGCACGCAGTCCCTGTCCCACATGGGTCTCACAGTTTTAATCACATCTTAATACAAACGAAGTAACTGAGGCACAGAGAAGTTCAGTGACTTGCCCAGGGTCACACAGCAGACAAGGGCGGAACAGGGATTAGAACCCAGGTCCTCTGACTCCCAGGACTTTGCTCTGTCCTCTAGGCCATGCTGCTTCTCACTTCCCTTTCTACTCCCACAGGTTTAGAAGACATTTTTATATTGCATAATCTTGAGATGTAAAAATAGTCATCTTTGCTTTTGAATATGTTCGGTTGCCATGGTGAGACCACAAGGTCACCTTAGGGATACTTGTGGTCTTATTAGGATTTTGTCAGGTTTTGGTGGTCACCCCTGGCGGTAGTCCAGCTAATGGTTAACCTTGCACTTTGATGATGTCCTGTTCCTCTTCCTCCTTCTTTGAAGTCCTCTTACTGTCTTCTGAATGTAAACTCCTGAGAAGGGGGTGTGCTTCCTTTCATTTCATAGAGAAGCAGTGTGGCTTAGTGGATAGAGCACAGAACTGGGAGTCAGAAGGTCATAGGTTCATTCTCCTTCTACAGCCCAGCCCGCACCCTCCGCTCTTCAGCCGCTAACCTCCTCACTGTGCTTCGTTCTTGCCTGTCATTCATTCATCAGTTCATTCAATTGTATTTATTGAGCACTTACTGTGTGCAGAGCACTGTACTAAGCGCTTGGGAAGTACAAGTTGTCAACATATAGAGACGGTCCCTACCCAAGAACGGGCTCACAGTCTAGAAGGGGGAGACAGACAACAAAACAAAACAAGTGGACAGGTGTCAAGTCATCAGAACAAAGAGAATTAAAGCTAAATGCACATCATTAACCAAATAAATAGAATAGTACAATAAATACAATAATATAATCTGTACAAGTAAAATAAATAGAGTAATAAATCTGTAGAAACATATATGCAGGTGCTGTGGGGAGGAGAAGGATAGGGTGGGGGGGAGGAGGAGAGGGAAAAGGGGGCTCAGTCTGAGAAGGCCTCTTGGAGAAGGTGAGTTCTCAGTAGGGCCTTGAAGGGAGGAAGAGAGCTAGCTTGGTGGATGTGTAGAGAGAGGGCATTCCAGGCCGGGGGAGGACGTGGGCCGGGGGTCAACGGTGGGACAGGTGAGAACGAGGTACAGTGAAGAGGTTAGCGGCAGAGGAGCGGAGGGTGCAGGCTGGGCTGTAGAAGGAGAGAAGGGAGGTGAGTAGGAGGGGGCGAGGTGATGGAGAGTCTCGAAGCCGAGAGTGAGGAGTTTTTGCTTGATGTGTAGGTTGACAGGCAGCCACTGGAGATTTTTGAGGAGGGGAATAACATGCCCAGAGCATTTCTGCACAGAGATAATCTGGGCAGCAGCATGAAGTATAGGCTGAAGTGGGGAGAGATAGGAGGATGGGATATCAGAGAGGAGGCTGATGCAGTAATTCTAATCCTGGCTCCTCCACTTGCCTCCTGTGTGACCTTGAGCAAGTCACTTAACTTCTCTATGCCTCAGTTCCCTCAGCTGTAAAATGGGGATTGAGACTGTGAGCCTCACGTGGGACAAGGGACTGTATCCAATCAGATTTGCTCGTATCCACACCAGCACTTATTATAGTGTCTGGCACACAGTAAGTGCTTAATAAATACCATAATTATTATTATTATTTCCCCAACACTATCCTTGTAGGATGCAAGTTAATAGAGGGAAGGAACACTTGACACAACTTGTCAAAGTGCTCTGACTGTGCTTAGAATTTTCTCTATCTCAGGAACGAGAGCTGGCGGTACTGGCAGTGACGTCTTGGGTTTGTCAACATCTGCAGATCTGTTATGTTGATGTAGATTTTGGGACACATGCCACTCCCAATGGGAATGGTAGCCAGTGTTGCCAGACACTTGACCCACTGAGATGAGCTCAAAGGGACCTTAGTATTTCACCCCCAGAACCTGGACTGGTTCCAGATCAGTCCTGGGAGAAGTGGATTTGGAAGGGCAAATATGGCACAACACCAATTATCCAAGTTATGGATTACCCAAGGTAAAAAAGTTCTTTTTTATGGTATTTATGTGCTTACTATATGCCAGATACTGTACTAAGCACTGGGAGAGGTACAAGTTAATCAGGTTGGACACAGTCCCTGTCCCACAAGGGGCTCGCAGTCTTATTCCCCATTTTACAGATGAGGTAACTGAGGAACAGAGAGGTTAAGTGACTCGCTTAAAATCACACAACAGACAAGTCCCTGAGCCGGGATTATGCCTTTGGATACAATTCTACATCTAATATTGCCCCTTCATACTTGGTGATATTGCAGTGGCACCATAGACTAGTAGTAGTTTAAGCCGCCCTGTGCCAGTTCACAGCCTCACCTCAAAATAAATCGAATTTGTTACAATTGGGATAATTCTTCAAACTAATTTTTTCCTGTTACTAAGGCTAAATTCTGGTTTCAGGGGTTCAAAAGTGGGTTTCACCTACATTATCAATGCAAAAGTATATATTGATTGGTTATCAGAAACTGCTGGGCGTGGGTCAGTCAACATCCAGAAAAGTCTGAGGAGAGACTCACCTAGAGAGATTTTAGGAGAGGAGCAATTTAGGGCTGGAGATGAAGCCTGCCCTGAAAAGTTGGGGGGAAGATGATAGATTCATTCATTCATTCATTCATTCATTCAGTTGTATTTATTGAGCACTAACTGTGTGCAGAACACTGCACTAAGTGCTTGGGAGAGTACAACATAACAGTAAACAGACACTTTTTCTGCCCACAAGTGCCACCTGTCATTTCCCCACTGAGACATTCTTTCTCTTCTTCCTCCCCTACTACTGTCATCATTTATCATTTAAAGGGGAGTCATTTGGTAATTATTTCACAGATGGAAATTTTTTTTGAATGCCTGGGGAAATAAGCTCACTGTGGTCAGGGAACGTAGCTAACAACTCTGTTGTACTCTCCCAAGTGCTTTTAGCACAGTGCTCTGCACACAGTAAGCATTCAATAAATATCACTGATTGATTGATTGTGCTAGGGGTTTTGTATCATGAGGCATTATCAAACAAGGAACCTTGCAGATTATTGCATGTACTTCCCTTTCAGAGAATCAGAAAAAAAGACTATTTCAGATTAAATTATTGTGCCCACAAAAGCATAATTTTTACAGGTGATATTTCAGGTATGAACATAATGAAAGAAATCCAGCAGTGACCCACCTCAGTAGGCAAATTTCAATGATTAATGTTAAGAATGATGGTAATGTTTTTTTTAAAAAAACATATTAGGGTCTCTTTTTAGCAGAATAAATGTCACATGATGTCTGTCCCAAGTACAATCACCCAATTCATCTGAGACAGTAGAGATGCTTGTCTAAGGTGTCTAGAAAAGTTTTTTTCCTTTTTCTAGCACTGAAAAGGTTTTATCTGAAGTACAATGGGAATGATGACCTTGCACAAGTGATATTACATTAAACATTCCAGGTTCCTTTTTTTTTCATTTATATTCTGACTCTATACCATTATTCCAGGCACCCAGCAAAATCCAGCTTTGATTTTGATAATCAGGGCTAAATTATTTGCCATCACCATCAGTAAAGTCATCTCTAAAAGCAGACAGGTATTTTCAATGCTCAAACCTAACATATACACTTTCCTTAGCATATACATATATGTAATATATATGTATATATAAAGAGAGATTATAAATCTCCTATTTATTTTTGAATACTCTGGTTGTAAATGTTTTTATGTTTGTGACCTTTTATGTAAGCTCCTTTGTTATTATGTAACTCCCCAAACTCCTAGAACAGTGTATCATTCCGAGTGTGTGCATAATAAATGCTACAGCTGCTACTACATTTTTTTCTTAAGCCATTGATTTAGGCAGAAAGACTTACTGTCTGTCAATCAGTCAATCAATCAGTCAAATTTATTGAACACTCATGTGCAGAGCACTGTACTAAGTGCTTGGGAGAGTACAACAGAATTAGCAGACACGTTTTCTGCCCATATTTAGCTTACAGTCTAGAAGGGAGACATATTAATATAAATAAATAATTTGTAATATATAATTAAAAGATTTGTACACAAGTGCTGCGGGGTTGGGGGTGGGGCAAGTATCAAATGTCCAAAGGTCACAGATCCAAGTGCATAAATGACACACTGGTAGAGTTAACCTGCAAGTTAAAGGCTCCTTAATGTTTCATGAATACAAGGATTTGCTAAACGATAAGACAACATAATACAACACAATATTTAGTCTAGTTTATTTTTTCCTTTTTTTCTGTCCAACTGTCTAAAAATATGTGTGACAAGTCAGAATTTCTCTGAGGTAGTCACATAAGCAGTGCTGTGGAGGGAGTGAACAGCATGGCTTTTGGTTTTCACAAGAGAAAGGGAAAATGTCACTGCTGATTACAGCAGTTGCAGTAAGTGCTAGTCTATTAATAAGCAGCAAAGCAATTTAACTTTTTTTCCCTGCGGTGCTAAAATATAGAGCGAACTGTCATCTCTTCAATAGTATTCTCTAACACAAATTATTTGGTGCTAGGATTTTCTTGTCAAAATGCCCATTGCTGCCAATCTGTCTGTGAGGAACCACAAATGTAAAAGTCTGTGACATATTCAATCTTTGATATGTAAGTGGTCTGTTTTTATGTCAGCATGCACACTTAATCAAATAATGGGTCACTCATATGTCAAGGAGAGAATAGAATCCATGAAAGAACTATAGCTGGATTGAATTCAAAACTATGAAAATATTTTTTCTCATCTAATTCTATTTGTTGAATGTGTGCTGTGTTTATATTTTCAAATGGGTGTACAGTGCCTGTAGCTAGGTACCTATTTTTTCTTGTATAATCCTTGGAAGTCAAAGGTTCTAGCCCATTTATGTCTTTGTTTCTTCTGAATGCCATATGAGGAGATGTCCTTGGAACACACAATACTTTCCTCTTCACCACTTTCCAGTGCCTCTTCCATTGCCTACAATTTCAAAATCATAACTTTGATTTACTTCTTGTCCTACCAACAGACCTTTCAGTCTTGTCCCCACAACTCTCATTTTTGCACTCCTCACTTTAGCCCTTGAGTCCACTCAATAGCAAATTTGTCCATGGTCTTTGTAGTTATTTCTGGGCTTTCTTTCACAATTTCCCTCTGTATACATTCATTCAGTCGTATTTATTGAGCATTCACTGTGTGCAGAGCACTGTACTAAGCGCTGGGGGAACACCCCTTCCTGACTCTTCTGCCAAACTCTACCCCTTCCACCAAGCCTTATAGATGCCAGGAAGAGTTCCTGGATTCCATGAGAGAGGTTTATTCTGGGATTTTAATTGTTCATTCTTTTAGCGATTCTAAGTGTTTGTCATCTTTCTTGTCTGAATTAAAGGGTAAGCTTTCTGCAGCAGATATCATGTCATTTTCTGTGGTGCATCATACCATATCACTCCATGATACACTTGAAATAGGTACTTAGTGTGGCTTATAAAATACATTAGCAGAGTGAATGAATGAATCTCTAATATGGGACCTTTGGGAAAATTTGAAGTGTCTCTTCTGGTGAACCTGAGAGCTAAAAATCATACCTCTTGCCTTTATCATTATTAGTCAGGCATAAATTCCCTCTCCAGGAATCAGCAGCTCTATAGTACTTCAGATCTTAATAGCTGGATTCTTGATGTTAACACAGGCGTCACGCAGGGACTTTTTCTTATCATTAACTATATTTGGGAATTTTAGTTAATAGTCTGGTTATATGTTATATCAGATACTACTGATTTCCTTTTCTCTGCTGTAATGTAGATGTAATGAATTTTCCAAGTCCAAAGTAGTTAGACTTGCCATCATTGCCTTGGATTTTTAGACATTCCCAATCAAGTAGTAATGCTTTAATAATCCATTTGGGTTCACTTTCTTGGTGGAAGAAAAGAAAACCGTATCATTTGTCCTTAATCAGAAACCCACAGTCAATCAAGCAAGCTCACCGTGGACAGGAAATGTCACTGTTTATTTTTGTGTTGTACTTCCCCAAGCATTTAGTACAGTGCTTTGCACACAGTAAGCGCTCAATAAATATGATTGAATGAATGAATGGAGTGCTTATTTTGTACAGAGCGCTGTACTGAGCTCTTGGGAGAGTACAGTACAACAGTGTTGGGAGACATGTTCCCTGATCAGAACGAGCTTACAGGAGCTAATACTCTAAAGAATTGCTAAGCATGTTATGAGTACAGATAAAGTGATGATGATTTGGGCAATTGTGCTTAAGGTTTTTTATGCAAATAATTCTCTTTCAGATACATCATCATTTTGCATATTTCCTTTTAAGCAAACTTCTTTTCCTACTTCAGAGATGGACTTAATCGTTCAGATGCCCTTTTCAGATAAACGATTTATACATTGAAGTATAGTATTCTTTCTTCTGTAAATGTTCACTAAATATTGATTTAAGCTGATAAAATGTAGATCAAGGAGAAATGTCTAGGTAATAAAGTCTATACAATTAAAAATAGCTAGCTAGCACCATCATTAGGATTTAAAATTACTGCATAGTATAAGTCTAAATTGAGTGGTAAGATTTGGGGATGTTCGTTTAAAGTCAGAGTTAGTGAAATGGAAAGATTTTAGGCCCAACAATTGAAGGCATTTCTCATGCTAGGGTATTTTGTTGGCAGTAAATAACATTAGATTCTGGATATTTTATTTTTCCTTATATAAATATTCTAGTAAAAATGGACTAATCATATGTTTTATCCTAAATTGGTTCTTAACAGCAGAATAAGCATTGCTATCCCTTCAAAGGGAAAGGCCAATAAAATCTTGCTGCATAGAAGGTAGCTTTCAATACCTATTTCTCTTCTCTCTGGAAACCTCGATAACTGAAAGAACTGGTGTGTATAGCACAACATAAATAATCAAAGAGGATCATCTCATCATTTAGTTTTCCATTTCCTTATTATTTGAATGATGGAACAACTGAAAGTAAGGTCAAGCTGAGAGAAGTAACTATCAGGCAAGAGGCATTGGACCGGCTTGTAGCAAAACTGGAAGTGCCACTTCACATTCTCCCCAAAGGAAATGGGTATAGTGTCTGCCCTATACCATAACTTATTGCCACTCTTTGCCCAAAAGGCCCACAGAGCCAAGCTGTGCTACTGGCCAGGAATTTCAATAATCACTGTTATTACTGTTCCTCCTCCTGGGCCTCCAAAGCCACAGGTTTCTCTTACCCAAGGCCAGGAGTGAAGAAAAACAGGAAGAGGGATGTGGCAGCAAGCACACCAATATCAGTTCTCAGTTTTGCTTTAGAATAACAGGAGCTATTGCTTCATTATTTAAAAAGTTAATAATGAAATGGAAGAGCTGATATGGCCAATCAGCCCAGGCCCTGAAGGAATATCCCCCTAGGTGACCTAGCCAGAGGGACTGAGACAAGGGCTGAAAGTTCAAATCCTTTTCTGCTTTTAACACTGCTGATCCTCCGGGTAGCCTTTGGACAGCCCACATCCTTTCTGGTATATTTTTCTCTGCTTGTAAAATCTCCCTACCATCACTTTGCCAGAGTTCCTGATAAATTAGTGCAAGAAATAACTTGATAAGCTTCCAGGCTTTGAAGACTATAAATTTAGCTGTGTGTGATTTTATGGAACTAGGGGTTATAAAGTCAAACAAATAACTTGGGCTTTTCTCCTTTATGACTCCTCTTTTCCCACACAATCTTCTATACCTTAATTCACATGCCCTTCAAAACCCAGGAGAATTGGGCAATGTCAGTCAAGTTCTAAGCTTCTTAGATTCTGCAAATGAAATTTTGAAATAGATTGATTCATCATCTAAAAATCAGGCTCTTGATTTTTCAGAAGTAGGTATATTAAAATTTTTTAAAAGTCTTTATGACAAACTCTTTAATTTAAAAATGCTCATAAAATTTTAGGGAAATTGTAATGGGCTACAAATTTTCATGCAAATACTTTTTAAAAGGTCTGACGTAACATTTAAAATATAAGCTCTCCATTCAGAAGAATGAAGCGTGTCATCAAGGCACATATATAATTGCCTCCCACAAATCCAGCAACCCCAAGACAAAGGAATAGTTATGCATACTTGAAGGTGGGAAATTTGGCATATGGAAATACCTTTTCACAATGGGTGTAAACATATGGAATTTGTTACCAAAGAAAGTTGTGCAGGCAGAAATTTTTAACATGTTCAGGAAGGATTTGATAATAAATTCATAGGCAGGAGGGCCATAATGCATTATTAGGTGGAAAAGTTAGAGAAGTTATGGAGAAAATTATTTTAGCTCAACTAAGGCTTAAATTAGTTATATAACCTGGTTAGTGGTCTTAATTGATTACACAAAAATAGTGTTAAATGAAACAAAGTATAATTTCCCATAGGAAATAATGTACCATGCATTCATACCTTCCAAGGTACATAAAAAGACCAAAATAATATTCATATATTTTAAAGTGACTAGAACAATAATTATAGCTTATATAGAACTTACACAATCAAACAAAATATAAATATCACTGACCAGTTTCTTTGAATTAATGTTTTTATCTGAACGTGTAGATACTTAATTTTCGAAGTATTATCTTACACCATCTAATCCCCCAAAGGATTACAGTTCAAGAGTTAGGCCATTATATTTAGAGATACATCTGGCATTATCTAATGGTAAATATAAATGAGCTTGAACCACTTTTTTCAAGTCAGCCAAGTATATTTTAAAGGGAGGGGAATGGACTTGCTTAAGCCAGGAAAACTTTGCAGCTTGAGTATTGTAAGAATTACCAGAATTAAAATTAAATAGTGCTGTCTTGAAAGACTGCTAAAAGAATAGCAGTATAGCCATTCATCTCTGTAGATTCGCGGCATTTGGGCACCAGAAATGTATCCTCTGGTAGTTGGATACTTTGGGAGGAGTATTAACACTTTCATTCCACCAAGGGATTGTTTATGGATTGTCTCTTTTCATTGCTGAATTGTACTTTCCAAGCACTTAGTACAGTGCTCTGCACCCAGTAAGTGCTCAATAAATACAACTGAATGAATGAATTGTATATAGAATGCTTCTTCCCATATGCCTGACTTGCTATCAAGGAGTAACTTTTGACAAAAGAAGATGTTATATTTCTCTTCTGTGAACAGTCATCGCAGACCAATGTATTCCAAAATGCACTATTGAGAAAATTTCAAAAACATTTTATTTGTCTTCATGTTTATCATCTCTCTTGGCCTCTCTAGAAATAATACATTGCTTTTGGAGGCTGTAAGTGGATATTCTGTGCTCAAATAGTAGAGACATTTTTTAGCAGTCACCATCTTGATAATTGCAGCAATTACACGTGTGTAGGAAAGTATGGACAAAAGGCAACAGTTGATAATTAGACCTGGGGGAGGGACATATGTCTGAGCAGAAAAAAAAAATCAGAGTAGCACCAACAAACTTGGAATGGAGTCACATCTAACAAAGGTGCAGAAATATGGTAATAGTGATGGGTAGTACAGTGACCCTTAATCTCTTTCCCTGTACCCTCCAGAGATCTGTGCCCTGTATGATCATACCACTGTCCTCACCCTTGCCACGATTTTGCAGCTTTGAAAGATCTCTGACAACTTGTGAAATCCTACTACACAAAATCGTGTGGTAAATTTTACCAAATCTAGCTATCAATATTCAAAAACCAGGATTTGGATCTGAGCTTGTCATATATTTGGGTCTAGTGTCAGTCCTCCAGATTGCTTCTTCTTCCTACAAAGTCTTCCTTGATTACTCTCCAACAGAAGATCTACAGGATCTACAGGAGGTGGAAATCTACAGGAGGTGGAACTCTGCTTATTTCTACCCATGATCTATAGCCACCAATCTTTTTTGTTGCTGTCTCTTCCAAGGGTAAAGCCTATTAGGGAAGAAGCACAACTTACAACAAATCAGACGAATTTGGCCGAGGGACTGTGTCCTACCTGATTATCTGCTATCTACTCCAGCATTTGTTACAGTGTTTGGCACATAATAAGGTGGGGTCGGATGGGGGAGACCCTGGAATTTGATTTTGAGGAGTTTTTGTTTAATACAGTGAAACACCAAGAAGCAGTGGAGGATTTTGAGGAGAGGAGATATGCTGGCTTCTTCAGGAAGATGATCTGTACAACAGCATGTAAACTAGCTTGGGAAGGGGGAGAGGATGGTGGCAGGAAGACCACTGAGGAGGCTAATAGAATAATCTAGCCGTGACAAGAGAAGAGCTTGTACAGTGTGAGACTAGTTTGGGTGGAGAGGAAGAGGAGGATTCACGAGGTTTGGGGCAGAAAGAACCAGCAGGGATTGGCAGGCAACCGAATGTGGGAGTTGAACAGTGGTGAAGAGTCTAGACTTGTAATTATCTCCTTGAAACTGTAAACTCCTGGTAGGCTGGGCATATGTCTACAAGCTCTGTTGTATTGCACTCTCCCAAGGTCTTATTACAGTGCTCTGTACATAGTAAGTGCTCAATAAATACCACTGATTGGTTGAAGCACTGAGGATGACAGCTTCTGGGACAGGGAGGTGGTGATGTTGTCATTCGAGATCAATCAGTCAGTGCAGCCCAGTGGAGGCCTGCAGCCTGAGCTGTGACAGCCAGTTGTATGTGTGGAGATGGGGCCACAGCTTGGGTCGTGCTACAGCTGGAGCAGGGCCGACCCCTCCTGCTCAGATACTGTGCGGGTGGCTCCGGTGACCAGATCCTCTCAGCAAACACCATAGGCCTGAATCAAGAATTAATTTGTTGTGGAAATTGATTTCTGATTGAAAACTCACTTAGAAATTCAAAGCATCAAGTATTCCTTTATGTAGGAGAACGGATACTGGAACAGGTCAGCATGTGGTTCTGATAAAACACAAACACCAGAGCGGGAGTTCCAGTACTGTTTATTTGGAAGCGCTGAACGTCATGCTACTGACTTCTTCATCTATTCCAGGCTTGACACTGGCTCAGGAGGGGAATGCCTTAAGGGCAAGCATGAAAATCTGTCACACATATTGACAGCAGCTCTGTAGGTTCCCCTCAACCAGAAGGCAGGGCTCTAGGCAGGCAGAGGCAGAGAATAGGAGTCTGGTTGGCGGGGACCTGTGCTATTAGCGAGGAAGCAACATGGCGTAGTAGATGGAACATGGTTCTCTGGTGGAAGAAGAGGACAATAATAATAATAATAATAATAATAACGATATTTGTTAAGCGCTTACTATGTGTCAAGCACTGTTCTAAGTTCTGGGGTAGATACAATCAAATCAGGTTGGCCACAGTCCCTGTGGGGCTCACACACTTAATCTCCATTTTCTAGATGAGGTAACTGAGGCCCAGAGAAGTGAAATGACTTGCCCAAGGTCACAAAGCAGACAAGTGGCAGAGCAGGGATTAGAACCCAGGTCCTTCTGACTCCTGGGCCTGTGCTCTGTCCACTAAGCCAGGATGCTTCTGAGGAAGATCTGCTATAGACTTCGAGCTTTTCAATTCTTGTAGGAAGAAAGTGGGGTTACTCAACGTCCTTCCTATTTCCTCTTGTTTTCCTCTAAATCGATTTCCATTCTGCATTGTTCGACTCTAAAATTTATGGTGGTGGCTAGATAAACAGATGCTGTTTGCTGCAAGTTGGCTGGAATAATCAGCAGGTATTCCAGTATACTCTGATTGAGAGTTTTGAGGTGTTGCTCCTGACCGTGACCTACCAACCTCCTTTTCAGAGTAGGCTTGTGGGGATAAGTGTGGGCAGGCCACTGAGAAGTTGGTGGCTCAGAAAAAAGCCATCCTGTATGTCTCATGAGAGATCAGGGGAGGAAGAAGTGATTGAAGAGCAGATGTATTTTGAATGGCACTTTTATTTCAGTTCTATTTTAGTCTTATTTTACTCCTGTGACCTTTCATCTACACCATTTAGCAGCAAGGTAATGGTATCAAATGTCCCGGGAGTTTGGGAGAGTGGCCAGCTGGGAATGACAAGGTAACTCTCTTAATGAAAGTGATATCTTGACCCTGAAAAACAGCCAGGGAGAAACATGGAGCCAAGTTTTGGGGCTTTTGAGTAACGTTACTGAAACGAAGAATGCTTCTTTTACATTTAAGAATCACGATTAGAACCACACGGTAGTGGTTACAGTGTAGGTTCTTTTTTGTTCTTGCATTAATGGTGGAATTTGGACATATTTGGTTAATTAATGCCTGGGCAAAGATGACTTAGGGGAACTTGGCACTAATATAACTAACATGGAGAGTAGCTGAAAATTAAGCTCATGGAGAAGGAAGAGGAGAGGTGGGATATAAAAGTTATGATTCGGGTACTTGGACTTAAATACCGCAAGTTATAGGCAGCTACTTTATTGGAGAAGGTGGTTTTTGCGAGGAAACAATTCAATGTGCTCTTTTTGTATCTTTCCAGAGAATCAATTCACTTAATAAATGTGTTATCAAGCAACAAATAATTTGCATGCTTACAAGGTTTAACTACATAAGGTGAACCTCCCACTCTTATGTTTACTGTGCTACACTATGCCCCGCCCCCAGCCCACCCCCACACTATCTTTCTTCTTCAGGGAATTATGTTGATTCTCTATGTAGGAGTTCCCAAAATGATGATGTTGGATTCAGAATTTGGCAGTGAGTTTAGAGCCCAGATCATAATCATTTGAAAAGCTTTAAAGGTTAGAGATGGGGTCTGCTGGTAAAACATCTTGAAGACCCAAACTCTCTGAAAATACCATTTTAAAAATTGAAAGAGCTCCTTGAATATTTAGGGGAAAAAGTTTTCGAAAGGACTCATAGGTGTTGATCCACAAGTAAATTATACACATGTGAATCTGTTTTTAAAACATCTAGTAGAACTATTATTGTGTCCACTCTTATTAAGCCATATTTGGATTCCTGGAATTCAGATGTATGAGCAGAATATGTATCCTATGTGGGACCATGACTGTAAGCTCTTTGTGGGCAGGGAGCATGCCTACCAATTTTGTTGTATGGTATTGTCCCAAGTGCTTAGTTCAATGCTGTGCACAAAGTAGGTGCTCAATTAGTACCATTGCTGGTGATGATGATGATAGAGGCAGTGTCCTACCTGATTATCTTGTTCCTACCCCTGGCATTTAGCACAGTGTGACAGATAAATGCATAATAAATACTATAATTTTTAATATGTGACTCTGAGAATACAAGGAATACTTCCTAAAATTTTTGTTCACCTAATATCAGACAATGTAGCTTGTATTAATATGGGCTTTAGGGAACTGAGGTATATGAAGAACACCTCTACTTGTATTTTGTTGGAGTCATTAATAATTCAGTCTCAGAGTAATTGGAAGAGGTGGAAAAGGAAGGCATAATGATTTTCTTCTTTGTATAGACAGAAATGCCAACTGGTCCAGAAATTGTGGATGGATCAGAATAGTCTCTTAACTGCCACCTTTTCCTCATCTCTTTTTCTCCCCTCAGTGACCTTCTAATAGAAACCTTGAGCAAAGCCTTACAAAGTATCATCATCAAGAATATTTGTTGAGGATCAGGTTGTGCAGAGCACTTTACTAGACGGTTGGTTTTATATATATGTATATTTATATATGTATACACACAAACACACACACACACGCACACAAACAAACATATATATGGAAAGAAGTCAAAGCTATGGTCTTTTCCCTCTTGGAGGTTACAAGCTAATGGTAATAAACAACCTCCCTGGGAGAGGGAGAAGGGGAAAAGTGCACCAAGAATGGCATATAACTAACTTATTCCATATATGACAACTTTGCCTTCCTTCCAAGTCTGTTTTGCAAACAGAGTCAAATTTTCAGGTGGGGAGGAGCAAGACTACTCATATGTTTCCCTTAATAGATAATTAAATTCCGGAAGATTTCAGAGACGCCATTTTCATCCATGCCAACATTAACCTTAAACCTGCTTGAGAAGCAGTGTGGTCAAGAGAATGAGCCCAGGTCTGGGCTCAGAGGAGCTGGGTTCTAATTCCGGTTCTGCCAAGTACCTGATGTGTGACTTTGGACAAGTCACTTAACTTCTCTGTACTTTCAGTTCCCTTATCTGCAGAATAGGAAGGGATTCAGTATCTGTTCTTCCTTCCTGAGCACCAGGTGGGACTTGCTTATCTTGTGCTTAGTGCTTAGTACAGTACTTGGCCCATAGTAAGTGCTTAACAAATACCTCAGTTATTATTGTTGTTATTATTATCATCATCATCAGGAACTTTGTCTAATTCTTTTTATGAAATTTTTCAAGGGCCTCATGCAAAGTGCATGCAAAAAGTGAGCATTGAATAAAACTTGATTAATTGAGCCTTAAAAAGAAATTCAAGAAAGCAGTTTTTTATGGTATTTTTTAGGTCCTTACTCTGTGCCAGGAACTATACTAAATGCTGGGATAGGTACAAGCTAATCAGGTTGGTCACAGTCATGGGACTCACAGTCTTAATCCCTATTTTACTGATGAGGGAACTGAGGCACAGAGAAGTGATGTCAATCAATTAATTGCATTTATTGAGCACTCATTGTGTCCAGGGCACTGTATTAAGTGCTTGGGAGAATACAACACAACAAAATAACAGACACATTCCCTGTGCACAATGAGCTTACAGTCTAGAGGGGGTGGCTTGTCAATGGTCACACGGCAGACAAGTGGTGGGGCTGGAATTAGAATTCAGGTCCATGATCTATCCACTAGACTGTACTGCTTCCCAGTTTGTCGAACTGAAGTCAGTTGAGTGCAAGAAAGAAGAAAAGAAGACACTTTAAGGACACTGGAAGTATGGCTTCAAACAGTGTAGTTGTTGAGAATCTCTGGATTGGAGCATCTGTCATGAGGGAAGCTCACTCTGAGCAAAGGCATTGAGCAGTCTGCAAGGTGAAAGGGTAGAACCGTAAAGATAGACAGTAAATAATAGCTGCAATCACACATTAAATAACAGACATTTCAGGTTTACAATGTGCAAAAAACTACTTTGAAACTGCATTGGCCTTTTCAACCTCCCACATAGTCTTAGAAACAGCGACCTTAGCATTGCAAAGATAACAGATGATTGCCACTATTTAGCATATAAAGAAGAAAGCTTCATCTCCGTGTCCTTAGAGTATTGTAGTTTGGTATTTGGTTTTAGTTTTCAGTTCTTCCTTGGAATCTTTTGACATTTTTCTTGGGTTTCTACTTTGAAATTCTAGCCACTTTGATCTGTAGGGAATTGTTAGTGGTGAGAAGCTGGGAAAAAACTTCCTGGAAAAAGAGTTTTACTCAGCACACTGAGGGAGAATAAACTATCTAAACTATTGAAACCTTTTCTGTTCAAACTAAAGCAAGGGGAAGAACTGGTGGCATTTTCCAGACCTGAATCTGTTTTTGATTTGATTGCAACTTATTTTGAGAAAACCTCTGTACCAGAAGTGAGGAAGTAGTGGAGTTTGTGGTTCCTTGTAATGTGAATGCACGGTACCCAGAAGGAAATTTATTTTGAGTATTCCTGCAGTATCAGGTTGGTCAGTATTTTCTTCCTTAGTTATTTTTGAGGGGAGTACGTAGGAAAACAGGAGATCAGGTAGGGAACTTCTATTATTCTTTTAGGGAAACAGTGTGGCCTACTGTAAAGATCACAGCTTCCACCACTCATCTGCTCTGAGACCTTGGGCAAATCACTTCATAGCTCTGTGCCTCAGTTTCCTCATCTGCAGAATGGGGATTCAATACCTTTTCTCCTGTCTACTTATACTGTGAGCCCCATGTGGGATCTGATGATCTTTTATTCATCCTAGTGGTTAGTACAGTGCTTGGCACATAGTAAGCGGCTAACATATGCATTTATTAATCAATTAATGGGAGTTATTGAGTGCTTAGTATATGCAGTGCACTGTACTAAGCACTTGGGAGAGTACAATTCAACATAATTAGTGGGAAATTGTTTTAATTTGTTATGAACAACGCACATCAGCAGCATAAGCCAAGTTAATTGATTTGCTAACTGAAATAATAACAATAATAATGTTGGTATATGTTAAGCACCTACTATGTGCCAAGCACTGTTCTAAGTGCTGAGGTAGATACAAGGTAATCAGATTGTCCCATGTGGGGCTCACGGACTTAATCCGCATTTTACAGATGATGGAACTGAGGCCCAGAGAAGATAAGTGACTTGTTCAAAGTCACACAGCTGATAAGTGGTGGAGCTTGGATTAGAACCCACGACCTCTGACTCCTTCCTCGTGCTCCTTCCTCTAAGCCATACAGCTCCTCGTGCTGCTTTCTCTCGCTGCTCTCTCGGAAGAAAGAGGGTTTTCACTATTCCTACATTATAAGCTCCTTGAGGGTCAGGATCACATCTATTTACTCTATTGTACTCCCCTAAATGCTTAGTACAGTGCTCTGCTCACAGTAAGCACTCTAATGCCATTGATTAATTGATTGAATCTTCAGTCATATATCTAAGAGGCACAATTGCTATTTTGATCACAGAAGATAAGAACTTAATTCAATTGTAATGAAGAAAGTTGTTAAAGGAGAGTTGTGAAAAGTTCAAGTTAAATTTGATCCTAAGCAGATTGTGTTCATTAATATTTATGCATATGAGGTCGGGAAGGAAAGGGTAAGTTTTTTTTTAAAGCACTGGGTTTTCACTTTTTAATCTGTCAATCACATAATGTCTAGATTATGAGACGTAGGTTTTAATTGTAAAATCAGTGAGGATACAGATGGAAACCATCTGGAACCTCACCCCATCTTCTGCCAAAAGCTTGTCTTCTGTTTCACATGTCAATGACAAATGCAGGAATTTTAATCTCTATCTGAGACAATGCAGTTGAAGTCCCTGTGCCAGTCATTTGTTCTTGGCAAGAATGGGTAGATTTTATACTTTTACAAAAACATTTCAGTGTGTTAGGTTAAGAGGGAAATTATCCTAAATGTTGTTTCTCATCAGTGTTTGGCATTTGTCCTCCATTCATGAGTAAGCTCCATATGGGACATCAATATTTTCTTATTTCATTATACAATTTTTTATGGGAGTACTGTTTTTAATATTTTTTTGGCCCTAAACCCAGAACAACTTTGGAATTTCTTTCTGTCAGCAATTTGCATGATAGATAACTCAGGGAGTAAAACATTAAAGATTTGGATGGATAAAGAAAGAAAAGTCACACAAAGATGAAGGAAGTCAATGTAATGATTCAGATAAGTGTAAGGCTGAAGTAACAAAGATCTCAGACAAATGTGGTTACCTTTGCTCATGATATAGCTTGAAATCAGGCCTCAGCAAGCGGAGAAAGTGGAACAAACTTTTAAAGACACTATTTAGCAAAGCTTCTAATAGTATAAAAGAGCAACAAACTTGATTGTAAGCTCCTTGGGGGCATGAAATGTGTCTACCAGCTCTGAGGTAT
Organism: Tachyglossus aculeatus; assembly: GCF_015852505.1. NCBI lineage: Eukaryota > Metazoa > Chordata > Mammalia > Monotremata > Tachyglossidae > Tachyglossus > Tachyglossus aculeatus. The sequence continues at coordinate 28,107,996 of NC_052067.1, forward strand.
TGTACTCTCCCAAGAGCTTATTGCAGTGCTCTGCATAGGGTAAGTGTTCAATAAATATCATTGACTGATTGATTTTGTGAGGCAATAGCAGATAGGACAGCCGGGTGAGCAACTATCAGAGAGGGATTCCTCTCTATGAGCTATGAATTTTGGAAGACTGGGAAAAGAAGAGTTAAAGAATAAATACAATTGAAAACAACAGAATCGTAAAAATTATTATGGCATTTATTAAATACATGTGTGTCAAGGACAGGGGTAGATACAAGATTATGAGATGGGACACAGTCCCTGTCCCACGTGGGGCTCACTACCTAGCATTTCATCATCTCACTATCTGTCTTAATCCCCATTTTACAGATGAGGAAACTGAGACCCAGAGAGTTTAAGTAGACTTCCCAAAGGTCACACAGTTGGCCAGGGGCAGATCTGAGATTTAAATCTGGGTTTCCCGACTCTCAGTCCTGTCCACTTTCCACTCCGATATGCCATAAATAGCAATACTACAATTACCAGTGAGAAATGGGCTATCCATCACATATTTCTCTTTTCAACCACCCCCAATAACAGAGATAAGATCTCACAGCACTAATGGCATGTTCAAATTTGAAGCATAGTGACATAACAAATCAAGGTTAATTTAAAGGCTGTCAGATAAATGCATCTTCTTTTCAGTATTTCTTTCACGTGGAAAAGCAGAAAGAAAGTCACCAGCTGAAATGCTTGTGAGGGCAAAGCTCCATAATACTAGCTATCAGGAGGTCCTAGAGTCACTTCAGATTTGAATGTAGACTTTGGATGTTGCCTAGGAATCTAGAATTTAGGACTGAAAGAAACAGAAAGACTTGAACTTCATGTAACACATGGGAGATTTTACTAGGAAGTTTGTGTCATGATTCTTCCATGGTAGATCTCTGTGGAGTTCAAGAATATTTTACCTGCTCTGGAAATGAATTGTTGGGTGAGGAAAATCTATAGAAAGGGAAAAGAGTAGGGTCTTTAATGCTAATTTTAAAAGCACCAGATTATTTTCATCCAGGATCATGTTAACTGCCCCCCCACCCCACTAGGCCTCTGGTGGGTGGATTTTGTAGGGCCCCCATTTGTGAGGTATGATATCATTTTGTCATGCTACAAATGATAACACTGGACCTGCCTTCCAAGCTTAGCTGATGAGCATCATCATCATCATCAGTTGTATTTATTGAGCACTTACTATGTGCAGAGTACTGTACTGAGCGCTTGGGAAGTACAAATTGGCAACATATAGAGACAGTCCCTACCCAACAGTGGGCTCAAAGTCTAAAAAGTGGGCTCACAGTCTAAATGGCATGTTCAAATTTGAAGCATAGTGACATAGATCAAGGTTAATTTAAAGGCTGTCAGATAAATGCATCTTCTTTTCAGTATTTCTTTCGCGTGGAAAAGCAGAAAGAAAGTCACCAGCTGAAATGCTTGTGAGGGCAAAGCTCCATAATATTAGCTATCAGGAGGTTCTAGAGTCACTTCAGATTTGAATGTAGACTTTGGATGTTGCCTAGGGATCTAGATTTTAGGACTGGAAGAAACAGAAAGACTTGAACTTCATGTAACACATGGGAGATTTTACTAGGAAGTTGTGTCATGATTCTTCCATGGTAGATCTCTGTGGAGTTCAAGAATATTTTACCTGCTCCGGAAATGAATTGTTGGGTGAGGAAAATCATTAGAAAGGGAAAAGAGTAGGGTCTTTAATGCTAATTTTAGAAGCACCGGATTATTTTCGTCCAGAATCATGTCAACTGCCCCCCACCCCACTAGGCCTCTGGTGGGTGGATTTTGTAGGGTCCCCATTTGTGAGGTATGATATCATTTTGTCATGCTAGAAATGATAATACTGGACCTGCCTTCCAAGCTTAGCTGATGAGCCTCATCATCATCATGTCGTATTTATTGAGCACTTACTATGTGCCGAGCACTGTACTAAGCGCTTGGGAAGTACAAATTGGCAACATATAGAGACAGTCCCTACACAACAGTGGGCTCACAGTCTAAAAAGTGGGCTAACAGTCTAAATGGCATGTTCAAATTTGAAGCATAGTGACATAGATCAAGGTTAATTTAAAGGCTGTCAGATAAATGCATCTTCTTTTCAGTATTTCTTTCGCGTGGAAAAGCAGAAAGAAAGTCACCAGCTGAAATGCTTGTGAGGGCAAAGCTCCATAATATTAGCTATCAGGAGGTTCTAGAGTCACTTCAGATTTGAATGTAGACTTTGGATGTTGCCTAGGGATCTAGAATTTAGGACTGGAAGAAACAGAAAGACTTGAACTTCATGTAACACATGCAACCAGTGAAGAGCCCTCACCATCCCCACACCACTCTCCCAGCCAGTGGGACTGATTGCTTCCATGAATGCCCACTGTGTCATTCTCGCTAATCGGATTAATTTCCCATTGGTGCTATTAGCTATTGGTAATGGGGCTACTGGTATGTTTGGCCGCCGGGGAGGTGATTTCTTGGGTCACAGAAGGGACAGCTCTCCTGGATCACCTCCCTCACAGCTAAGGGTTTTTGGCATAGGAGAAGAGAAGTATATGCTAATGGTGAGGGAATCTTCTGCCCCTACTTTTGTCCCAGCCCGTTTGCAGGCGGTCTCCCTGACCTGATTTTTGGAGGCTGAGCCGGGGTCATCTGAACCAGATTGGCCAGGGCTTTGGCTCACAGGCAGCTGAAGACTGTGGTTCCTGTGATTCTTGGCATGCTGTTGGAAGAGAAGGGTAGCTGCCTGCAGGAAGGAGAGTGATTAGTAGAAAAGCATGCTCCATATGGAGAATGGCTTTTGGCGGGGTGGGGGTTGTCATCACAATGACAGCTCACGTGGCTGGAGGACGTATTGTGCAGCGCTCAAGGTTTGAGGGACCTGGGGCGGTTGGGCCCTCCCCCGGCCTCTGGATTTCAGTCCCATGAGCCCCACATTATTCCAGCCCTGTTCTCACCCATGCCAGTGGAAGCAAAATTATTATGAAATACATGCAGTAATAGAGTAGTGGTGTTAAAAAATACAAACCACGGACAAATCCTATTGTGCCCCTAAACCTACATATTTTTGATCATGTTTTTATTAGGGAATGTTTCTATCTGAAAACTGTGATTTAGACTTTGTGTCACTATTAGAACAAGTGGAGGCTTTTTATGAGTAGCCTTGGGGGTACTTGGCAGTGTTTTGTGGTGTAAACTGAGATTATGTTTCCTGCATTGAATAATTGCATTCACTTATCTAAGGTTTGAATAAAGCAAACAGTTCTTCTTTCATAGGACTGAGTAAAATTAGGACGGTTGCCTGTAAGGGATACTCCACTCTTCTTAGAGTCTGCACTTGATAAAGAAAAGAGACTGCCTCTGCACCCTCACTTTCCTTTCATTTTGTAAAATCTTTTAACTGTATTATATCAAAATGATGATAATACAGCATCTGTTGCCAAGGGGGTGATATCCTGACTTCATCATTATCATCAGAATTTATTCTACTGTGTTCAGAACACAACATTAGTGCTTGCCAATATACAATAAAAGTAGAAGACAGGTCCCTGTCCTCAAGAAACTTCAATCCAGTGACAGGCATGAATTGCAGAGAAGCAGCGTGACTCAGTGGAAAGAGCACGGGCTTTGGAGTCAGAGTTCATGGGATCAAATCCCGACTCCACCAATTGTCAGCTGTGTGACTTTGGGCAAGTCCCTTAACTTCACTGTGCCTCAGTTCCCTAATCTGTAAAATGGGGATTAAGACTGTGAGCCCCCTGTGGGACAACCTGATCACCTTGTAACTCCCAAGAGTTTAGAACAGTGCTTTGCACATAGTAAGCACTTAATAAATGCCATCATTATTATTATTATTATTACTAGAAACAAGAATAAATGCAGAAGCATATGAGAAGGGCAAAAGACAAAAAATGAAGCAAATATAAAGTAAATAAATGCTTGAGTATTCAGCGGGACTGATGAGATGATATGGTCAGGTGGAGGGATTAGCTTGGAATGCCTCCCAGGGGAGGTGACTTGAAGGTGGTGAGGGATTGGATTTGGCTGATTTGAGGGGGAAAGAGTTTGATGCAGGGGGAAGGGAACAGTGGCTTCTACATGGGGGAGCTGAGTATTAGGTGGCTCAGTGGAAAGAGCACGGCTCAGTGGAAAGCAGCTCAGAAGCAGCGTGGCTCAGTGGAAAGAGCACAGGCTTGGGAGTCAAAGGATGTGAGTTCTAATCCTGGCTCAGCCTGTTATCGGCTGTGTGACCTTGGGCAACTCATTTAACTTCTCTGTGCCTCAGTTACCTCATCTGTAAAATGGAGATTAAACTGTGAGCCCCAAGTGGGACAACCTGATTACCCTGTATCTATCCCAGCTCTTAGAACAGTGCCTGGCACATAGTAAGTGCTTAACAAATACCATCATTATTATTATCATTAGATATAATAATAATAATAATGGAATTTATTAAGTGCTTACTTTGTGCCAAGCACTGTTCTAAGTGCTGGGGAGGTTACAAGGTGATCAGGTTGTCCCACAGGGGGCTCAAGGTCTTAATCCTCATTTTGCAGATGAGGTAACTGAGGCACAGAGAAGTTAGGTGACTTGCCCAAAGTCACACAGTTGACAATTGGCAGAGCCATGATTTGAACCCATGACCTCTGACTCCAAAGCCCGTGCTCTTTCCACAGAGCCATGCTGCTTCTCATAACTTCCATTCATTCATTCAATTGTATTTATTGAGCATTTCCTTTGTGCAGAACATTCATTCATTCATTCAACTGTATTTATTGAGCGCTTACTGTGTGCAGAGCATGTACTAAATGCTTGGGAAGTACAAGTTGGCAACATATAGAGACGGTCCCTACCCAACAGTGGGCTCACAGTCTAGAAGGGAGAGACAGAGAACAAAACAAAACATATTAACAGAATAAAATAAATAGAATAAATATGTACAAGTAAAATAAATCAATAAATAGAGTAATAAATACGTACAAACATATATACAGGTGCTGTGGGGAAGGGAAGGAGGTAAGGCGTGGAGAGGAGTGGGAGTGGAAGGAGGGGGATCAGTCTGGGAAGGCTCCTGGAGGAAGTGAGCTCTCAGTAGGGCCTTGAAGGGAGGAAGAGAGCTAGCTTGGCGGATGGGCAGAGGGAGGGCATTCCAGGCCCAGAGGATGACGTGGGCCGGGGGTCGATGGTGGGACAGGCGAGAACGAGGCACGGTGAGGAGATTAGCGGCAGAGGAGCAGAGGGTGCGGGATGGGCTGTAGAAGGAGAGAAGGGAGGTGAGGTAGGAGGGGGTGAGGTGATGGAGAGCCTTGAAGCCGAGGGTGAGGAGTTTCTGCCTGATGCATAGGTTGATTGGTAGCCACTGGAGATTTTTGAGGAGGGGAGTAACATGCCCAGAGCGTTTCTGGACAAAGACAATCCGGGCAGCGGCGTGAAGTATAGATTGAAGTGGGGAGAGACAAGAGGATGGGAGATCGGAGAAGAGGCTGATACAATAATCCAGACGGCATAGGATGAGAGCTTGAACGAGCAGGGTAGCAGTTTGGATGGAGAGGAAAGGGCGGATCTTGGCAATGTTGTGGAGCTGAGACCTGCAGGTTTTGGTGACGGCTTGGATGTGAAGGGTGAACGAGAGAGCGAAGTCGAGGATGACACCAAGGTTGCAGGCTTGTGAGACGGGAAGGATGGTAGTGCCATCAGAGCACTGTAATAAGCACTTGGAAGAGTACAATATAACAATAAACAGTCACATTCCCCACCACTACAGGCTTACAGTCTAGTGAACTGCAGCTAGGAGATAGTGAGAGGAGAACAAAGAGTTAGCTGGTTTAGTGAGTGGAAAGCAAAGAAGGAGGCTGTTCGTAGGGAAAGCTGTTAAGGAAGCAGTGTGGCTTAGCAGAAAGAGCACGGGCTTGGGAGTCAAAGGATGTGAGTTCCAATCCTGGCTCAGCCTCTTATCGGCTGTGTGACCTTGGGCAACTCACTTAACTTCTCTGTGCCTCATTTACCTCATCTGTAAAATGGGGATTAAGACTGTGATCCCCACGTGGGACAACCTGATAACCTTGTAGTTTTCCCAGTGCTTAGAACAGTGCTTGGCACATAGTAAGTATGCAAAGAGAACCATCATTATTATTATCATTATTAGTATTATAGGGAGTCTTGCATGTAATGGTTAGGGATTTTTGTTTGATGCCCCAAGGATCCTAATTTTTTCACTGTGGTCCAGAAAATTATGCCCCAAGAGAGTGGTGGGGAAGGAGGGCATGAGGGATGGAAGCAACTTCCCGGTCCTCAGGCTGACCCATTCAAATTCCACAAGCCCAGTGCAGGCAAGCGTCCAAGCAGCATGTCTGCAGATTTCTGCTTTAAAGACAGAGAGTAAGAATGCATTTAGCAGATTTGGCATCTAAGTATACTCTAAACATGCCTATAAATTTGTAGCTTTCATATTCAGTATACGTGACCCTCCAGTCAACCTTCCCAAATGCACATTTCTTGTGAAAGCCTACTCTGCATTCTACAGATATTAAGATTATTATTCTATATTGGCTAAATCTACGTAGAGAGGGCAAAATCTTTTAAAGGAATTTTCCATTTCAATAGTCTTGCTTTGCCTAACTCCGCCTGGGGCAAATTTAACTTTAGGTGCCAAGCTAAGCTTTAGGATTATGGTTTTGGAGCCAAGTACCACTCGTCCTGTTTCCCAGCCCACGCCTGGAAACCTTACATCAGCTCTTTGATCTAATTGGCAGGTAGCATTTCAGGTGTTTCCAGCCCTAGCCCTGTCCCCCCACCCCACTGCTGCCCTGGGAAGTGTATTGAAAGGGGCAACGCAGAGCTGCCGGGACCTTTACCAGTAGTTGTCAATTGGGCAGACTCCTGGGCCAATTAAGAGGCTTATATAAGGATCCAAAATTCCCAGCTCAGGTATTGCTTCAGAGTCCCACTCCACTAAATAGTGACACGTGTTGAGAGCCATCATTAGTCCAATTAAATAAGTGGATTTGTAAAAGTTTGTCAACTTGCTATTAAGCTTGCTGAGGGCCAGTGACCATCTCTAATTCCCACCTGGATGTAATTTCCCAGAGTTTAGTATGATGCTTGGCACTCAGTATGCACTTAATAAAGACTTTTACTCCAGGCAGACAGTCACTGGAGCTGAATTTTTCCATCCAGGCTCAGGAGGACTTCACCTGGGCCTACATGAAGGTCCATAGGCCTTGGCAGAACTGAATTATTGGGGCCAGGTTGGGAGGTATCAAGATGAGCATGGTAAGGCTCAGAAGACCTTTAGCCCTTGTGTCCTCCTAATTTAAGACCATCAATAGTATTGTTGTACCTAAGGTGGGTAGAGCATTCTACTAATTACATGGGGAAGTAAAATAATGGTAGAAGAAATGATCCCTGCCCACAGATAGCTTACAGTCTAATCAGGGAGACAAAAACAAAGTAGTCAGGTAGATACAAAAGCAGTATGATTGCCGTGCATGCATAAAGGCTAAGGTGGTTGTTGGGAGAATATAACCTGGGAAGAAAGAAAATTAATTGTGGAAAACCTCCTTGGGAAGGTATGATCTAAGAAGGGCTTCAAGAGCGAGAGAGCTGAGTTCTGCCGAATGCAAAGAGGGTAGGAGTTCCAGCGAGTGGTAAGGTGTGAGCAAAATGTCAAAGGGGAGAATTGAGAATAAAGCAGAATAATAATAATAATAATAATAATAATTGTGGTATTTGTTAAACACTTACTATGTGCCCAGCACTGTACTTGTACTAAGTGCTGGAGTGGATACAAGCAAATGGGGTTGGACACGGTACCTTTCCCTCTTGAAGCTTTTAATCCCCATTTTACAGGTGGGGTAATTGAGGCCCAGAGAAGTAAAGTGACTTATCCAAGGCCACTAGGTGAGTTGAGAGGAATGGAGAGTGTCAACTGCAGTGTAGTGGGAGAGGAGAGTGGATCTGGATGGAGTGACTTAAAGCCAGTCAGTAGTCAGGAGTTTGGATTTTTTTTTCATTTTACACACTGCAATCTCAATCATAGGATAGGCAGAATTGGTGAAGAGACATGAAACATCATTTTAGCAGTACCAGTTTCCTCCCTTTCTACACACTTTGTTTTCATACACAGCCCAACAGATGCACACAAGAGGAACTCCTGAGCCCACAGTCCTCTTTTCTGGCCTTTATGTTGAGGTGGTATTTGTTAAAATAGGGATTAAATACCTGTTAATAATAATAATTGTGGTATTCGTTAAGCACGTACTGTGTGCCAGTCACTGTTACTAACTGCTGGGGTAGATACAAGATAATTAGATCAGATCAGTTTTTGGATTAGAGTTCTTTACTGAGTGTCACTCTTCCCTGGTCTTTCTGAGCCTCACTCTTCACTGTCCTCACTGAGCCATACATTTCCTTGGCCTGGACGAACCTCATTCTTCCTCCACTTGACTGAACCTCACTCATCCCTGGCTTTAATCAAGCCCCAGACACAGAGCAAGGTTCATTTAGTTTTCAGGCCCAGCTTAGAGAAACAGCAGAAAGACGGCAGTGCCACAATGACACGCCTGCTGCTGTGCCCTGAGGGGGCTCTGGGATTGTAAACTATTTGAGGGTTTCTGCCCCATGAAGGGCATAAATTATTATATATGATAATAATAATATATAATGTGTTTTGTTTCCAAAAGCCTCCGTTGACTTCCAACAGGTTCAGTCTTTCCTCCTTCAAGATTCGAAGTTAATATATTGCTGTGAGCTTCTTGGAGGAATATGTTCAATTCATGTAACATACAAAGTATTTGCTATTGACTGCGATGTTCTCTTTCAGTAAATCTACAGACTTTATTGCATTTTCTCTGTACTGGGAGTACTGTGGACTAGTGGGAAGAACATGGGCCTGGTAATCAGAGGGCCTGGATTCCTATCCCGGCTCCACCACTTACCTGCTCTGTGTCTGTGGACATGTCACTTAACTTTTCCGTGCTTCAGTTCCCTCATCTGCAGAGTAAGAATTTGATAACCGGTGCCCCTTCTACTTATACGGAGAAGCAGTGTGGCTCGGTGGAAAGAGCCCGGGCTTTGGAGTCAGAGGTCATGGGTTCAAATGCCGACTCCCCCGCTTGTCAGCTGTATGACTTTGGGCAAGTCACTTAACTTCTCTGTGCCTCAGTTACCTCATCTATAAAACGGGGATTAAGAATTTGAGCCACGTGTGGGACAATCTGATCACCTTGTAACCTCCCCAGCGCTTAGAACAGTGCTTTGCACATAGTAAGCGCTTAATAAATGCTATCATTATTATTATTATTAGACTGTGAGCCCACTGTTGGGTAGGGACTGTCTCTATATGTTGCCAATTTGTACTTCCCAAGCTCTTAGTACAATGCTCTGCACATAGTAAGCTCTCAATAAGTACGATTGATGATTATTATTATACCGTAAGCCCCTTATGAGACCTGATTATCTTCTATCTACCCCAGCACTTAGTTCAGTGCTTGGCATAGAGTAAGCGCTGAACAAATATCACAGTTGCTATTATGTTGGCTGAAGCCTCTTGAGGATTGTTCTTTATTCTACCTGGAATAGGAGTAGCAGGGGCTCAGTCACACTGTTTGCTAAATGACAGTTTTCTGGATGAAGCCTAGACAGAGATTGCTCTTTTCACTTGGCTTTTGCTCTCCAAGCTGGCAGTTTGATTTGATGAGGCAATGCTTTATTGGGTCTCTGCCAAATTAGTCATGGGAGGTTACTTTTATCTCACAAAATGGCCTTAATGGTTGAGAGCTTTAGTGAAGAAAGGGCTTCTCGATCCCAGGGAAGTTTTAAAAAGACTTCTCTCTCATTTGGGGGATTTGTATTGACTCTGTTTTTGAGAGGGGGACGGCATGGATTTTCTTGGTAAGGTTGCCAAAACAAAGCTCCCTCACCAATTTAATTGTATCGACTTCTGGCTGCTAGTGAGACAAATCAGAAAAAAAAAGGATTTCCTCCTCTTGAAAGGCGGAATCGCATTCAATGCAAATGAGCCTATTTAAGATTCTTCCACAAGCTCATACATACTGTATTTTGTCATCAACTCTCAGTTGTCTGTGTGCCTTCAAATAGGCCTCTTGCTGTCCAAGAACCGCAAGAAAAAAGCAAATTGGCTGATGGAATTTCTGGGGCAGTTCTTTCAAGCTCCCTCATTTCAGGTTTGGGACTGGAAGTTGAGAGCTATTAAACTTTTTGTAGGAACAAAGGTGCTCTGTTAGCGACGGGGTTATTCCTCATCTTCACGAGTGTGGCTGAAGCGTAAATGAGAAACTGGCAGTTTTTCAACTGAACATACTGTCTGCTCTTTGCATTTCAACATCAGCTGTTACCTGCGGGGCCCGTCCCCGGTTGAGCATCAGTCTTAGAGACTAATGCAAACTCTGCAAAGATGGCAGTGATATATGTCTACAGAAACAAGATCAAAATCTCCTGTCAGAGATCTTAGACAAAAGCATATAATTATTATTCCAGTGTTGCTTGAATTACCTAATTTCAACAGAGCTTCTGGATTTGCCATATCTTACTTCTGAGTTAACCAGATTATAGAGGTTATCCAAGTATATTCTGTAGAATTTTACTAACAACCTGTTACCACTTGGCTGACCATCCCACTCTTGTCTTATCTACATAACTGCTCTTTCACCTACATAGCCCTGATTTTAATTTACTACCTTTTCAATTATCTACCCACTCTTTTCCACAAACCTGTATACTTTCTAATCCCTCTAACTACCTGTTCTTTTCCAAATGCACTCTTATCTCTCCCATCCATGTACTCTCTGCTTTGCTCTGACTCCTCCCCAACAAATCTCCTAACTGCTCCCTCCACCACATCGCTCCCACCTTTCCGGCTACCCGGAATTCGTTAATTCAATCGTATTTATTGAGCGCTTACTGTGTGCAGAGCACTGTACTAAGCGCTTGGGAAGTACAGGTCGGCAACATATTAGAGACGGTCCCTACCCACCAACGGGCCTCCCCTCCTTCCTTGATTTTGCCCAACCATGTTCTCCACTCCTTCAGATCCCTCCTGGAAAGTGACCTGATTATAATAATTATAATTGTGGTATTTGTTAAGTGCTTATGTGCCAGGCACTGAACTAAGCACTGGGTTAGATACGAGATAATTGGGTTGGACACACAGTGCCTGTCCCACAGTCTTAATCACCATTTTACAAATGAGGTAACTGAGGCACAGAGAAGATAAGTGACTTGCCCAAGGTCACATTGCAAAGTGGCAGAGACGGGATTAGAACCCAGGTTCTCTGACTTCCAAGGCTGTGCTGTTTCCACTAGGCCATGCTGTTTCTCTAGGAACGATTCAATGATTAATAACCCATCGTCTTGGTCATCCCATTCCAATCGGTCAGCATTTATGTTTCTCACTGTTTCAGTATTCACTGGGATCTGTTATGTATGTCTCTTCACTCAGGCTCAACTATGGTATAGTAATAAATTTACATTCAGTGCATCTCCCATTAGATAGTAAGCTAATTGTAAACTGAGACATTGTGTCTTTTACATTTTTGGTTCATTTGCCAGGTGACTAGTGAAGTGCTCTGCACTCAGTCACGCAAATACTACTGATGATAATACTGGCTCTCCTTTGGTGTTTCCTTCTTTCTTGCCTGATGTCTGTTTTTTCTACTCCCTACTTTTTTATCCTGTTTATCTCTTTCCCTCCTTTTATTATGGTGTTGTTCATGTTCCTCATTCTATTTCCTTTTTTTCCTCATTTTTTGACCATCTCTTAGAAATATATATATATATATATATATATATATACATATATCATCATCAATCGTATTTATTGAGCGCTTACTATGTGCAGAGCACTGTACTAAGCGCTTGGGAAGTACAAATTGGTAACATATAGAGACAGTCCCTACCCAACAGTGGGCTCACAGTCTAAAAGGGGGTACACATAAGGGGGTATATATATAAAAGGGGGTATATATATAAATATATATATATATATATATACATATATATTTATAGGCACATGTGTGTTTAGCTTGTCCTCTAGACTGTAAGCTTGTTAAGGGCAGGGAATGCGTCTGCTAATTCTATTGTACACGTGTATATATATATAATACAATATATATATATGTTTGTGTGTGGGTGTATGTAATAATAATAATAATGATGGCATTTATAAAGCACTTACTATATGCAAAGCACTGTTCTAAGCACTGGGGAGGTTACAAGGTGATCAGGTTTCCTTCCCTTCCTTCCTCTCACCCTCGTCCCTCGTCCCCCCTCCATCCACCCCATCTGCCTTCCCAGACTGAGCCCCTTCCTTCCTCTCCCCCTTGTCCCCCTCTCCTTCCCCCCCATCTTACCTCCTTCCCTTCCCCACAGCACCTGTATATATGTATATATGTTTGTACATATTTTTTACTCTATTTATTTATTTATTTGTTTTATTTGTACATATCTATTCTATTTATTTTATTTTGTTAGTATGTTTGGTTTTGTTCTCTGTCTCCCCCTTTTAGACTGTGAGCCCACTGTTGGGTAGGGACTGTCTTTATATGTTGCCAATTTGTACTTCCCAAGCGCTTAGTACAGTGCTCTGCACATAGTAAGCGCTCAATAAATATGATTGATGATGATGATGATCAGGTTGTCCCACAAAGGGCTCACAGTCTTAATCCCCATTTTACAGATGAGGTAACTGAGGCACAGAGAAGTTAAGTAACTTGCCCAAAGCCACACAGCTGACAATTGGCAGAGCCAGAATTTGAACTCCTGACCTCTGACTCTAAAGCCCATGCTCTGGCGAGTGTAGGACTATGGGGATTTGTATTTTTGCAAGTGGAGTAGGGAACTGGTCAGGGAATCCAATCTTCTCAGGGATTGAGTAGAAAAAGAAGAGGGAATCATTACCCAGAAGAAAGGTAAGTGTTCCAATGACCCACATTACTAAGTCTTAAGCTCTTCAGCTACAGCAACTCACTCACCAGCTGCTCTCACTAGTATCATTTTACCCCAATAGGGGTAAAACTGTAATTAGCAAATCAAGTTAAGTGACTTCTTTTGTAATTCGATTAACCAGTATTTATAGTAATTTTAAAAAGAACGCTGTAACCAGTATTGATTTTAATAATAATAATAATAGTGATGGCATTTATTAAGCACTTACTATGTGCAAAGCACTGTTCTAAGCACTGGGGAGGTTACAAGTGATCAGGTTGTTCCACGGGGGGCTTATAGTCTTAATCCCTATTTTAGAGATGAGGTAACTGAGGCACAGAGAAGTTAAGTCACTTGCCCACAGTCACACAGCTAACAATTGGTGGAGCCGGGATTTGAACCCATGACCTCTGATTTTCCCACTCCAAAGGAAAAGCAATGTTATTCCCTTATAGCATCCTTGCAGTAGTTTTGAAATCCCAACTGGATGTCTTTGCACTGTCCAAGGAACAAAGTGTTTTAGCATAAAACTCAGAGTTTGGGAAAAAATGTCCTTGTCTTTAGGCAAAAGTACTGGTAGCATTTTGAAAGAAAGCAACCGTGTAGGAGGGAAAAACCAGAGAGTCATAGAGGAGGAATGGGGAAATAGTCAAATTGGACATTTTTGAGATTATACCATGTTATAGATATTGTTTGTCATCAGATTAGGCAGATGGGAGAAAGGTGCTGACTGGAGGTTTTTTTGGAATCATAATAATAATTGTGGTATTTGTTAAGCACTTACTATGTGCCAGACACTGTACTAAGTGCTGGGGTGGATACAAGCAAATCAGGTTGATCAGAGTCCCTGTCCCACCCATGTGGGGCTCACATTCTTAACCCCCATTTTACAGATGAGGTAACTGAGGCACAGAAAAGTTAAGTGACTTGCCCAGGGTCACACAGCAGACAAATGGCAGAGCTGGGATTAGAACACAGGTCCTTCTGACTCCTAGGTCTGTGTTCTATCCATTAGATCTTGCTGCTCCCTAGAAATATGCTGATTCTTAGAAATATGGCTGAACAGCTAGGTTCCTGCATCCTATCAGCCTTCAGTGAATCAATACATAGTATTTACTAAGCACCTATTATGTGCAGATTACTGTAGTAAGTGACTGAGAGAGTACAGCTGATTAGGGAAACATGATTCCTGTTCATCCACTTCTCAGATCCTGGTTGGGTTTTTTGGGTTCTTTTTTTCTTCCCCTAGGATCTTGTTGCCCAGCTGAGAAGCACTAAAAAAGTGCTGGGAGGAAAATATAGGATACTGCATGGTCCTACAGAGGACTTTTAGACTGTGAGCCCCTTTTAGACTGTGAGCCCACTGTTGGGTAGGGACTGTCTCTATATGTTGCCAATTTGTACTTCCCAAGCGCTTAGTACAGTGCTCTGCACATAGTAAGCACTCAATAAATATGATTGATGATGATGATGATGACTAACAGCCCTGCCAGAAACTGTTCTTGTAGATGATGGAAAAATGAGCGCATATTTAGTGAAATGCAGATTTTGGAAGAATTCAGTGTGAATCGTCATCACTAAGAATTTAACAGAATCAAAAATTAAAAGTGTGAATTGAGGAAAATATTGTGTTCATCTTTACTCTCTGCCTTTACACTAAATCCTTGCCTGCCTTCCTTGCCATAAAGAAGGATGTAATGACTACAAATTGTTTGTTCTGATTGAACATCTCTATTCATTTGAATTTGTTCATTCTTGGCAAGATATCATCAAGTTATGCAGTTGGATTCAGGGATTTCTCCTGTTTGTTTACCTGGATCAATCTGGGTTTACCTGAGCAAGGTTCAGTATTTGCTTAAAGTTAACATATATAAGGATGATTATATGCTGAGCATACAAATGTGAGATTAGGTGGAGAAAAAGAAAAACAGCCTGAAACCTTTTGACATTATGGAGTTAGAATTCTGAGAATCCAGAAACACAATCCATGGTCCTCATTCTTTAAGCTTAAATATATGTGGGTCAAACACAGTCATTGACCGCTAGATCAAACTAAAGCAGTTTTTGACTTTTTGGTTGCTGTGCATCTTTTAGACTGTGAGCCCACTGTTGGGTAGGGACTGTCTCTATATGTTGCCAATTTGTACTTCCCAAGCGCTTAGTACAGTGCTCTGCACATAGTAAGCGCTCAATAAATACGATTGATGATGATGATCTAGTGTCCAGGCTCAGGTGATTTATAGGCTTGGGATCCTTTGAAGAGCCTGAATGAATGAATGAACGAATCTGTGTTATTTACTCAGTGCTTACTGTGTGCGGAGCACTGTACTTAGAGGTTGGCAAAGTGCAATACGAGTTGGTGGATATGATCCCTGTCACAAGGAGTTTTCTTTCTATGGGCGAGACAGGCATTAAATTAGAGACTGGAGAAATAGTACAGGATAAGGGTATATACATAAGGGCTGTGGAAACTAAAGTGAGGATCATAGGGCTTAAGGGATATACAGCCAAATGTATAGAGGGAATAAAGGCTTAGTCAGGGAAGGCCTCCTGGAGGAGGTGTGATTTTAGGAGGGTGTGGAAGTTGGGGAGAGTGGTGGACTGTCAGACATGAAAAGGGAGGGAGTTTCAGGCCCAAGGGAGGATGGGGGTAAGGGGTCAGTGGTGAGATAGACAAGATCAAGGTACAGAGAGTACGTTAATATTGGAGGAGCAAAGTGTGCAGACTGAGTTTTGATAGATCGGTGAGGTAAGGAAGGAGGGAGAGAGTGGATTGAGTGCCTTAAAGCCTAAAGGTAAGGAGTTTCTGTTTGATGAGGAGTAGATGGGCAATCATTGGAGGTTTCTGAAGAGTGGAGTCACTGAATTTGGTAAATGATGAGTCAGCCCCTGGCTTCTCCCCCACTTACTGGTGAATGCTTTGGATTTTCTAGTAATGTTTCGCCAAACCAAGAACATTTGAAGTTCTATACCTACACTTTCTTCATCAATTTGAGTAATTGAACCTTTCATATTTTCCAACAAGTGGCACCAGGGTGCAGCTCCGTGGGCAGGGTCTGTGGCTCAACCGCGTGATGTGACTAAACAATCCCAGCTGCACGTCGAGGAACCGGGATGGATTAAGCCTCATTTGATTACATTCCTAGGCTTGGTGGTTTAGTTGCCTCACTGATGCCCAATAGGACCAAGCTTCCTCTGCCATTCTGTCATACTTATTTGCCCAGAATGGTTTGGGTCATATAGTTTTAACAGTTTTAATTATTTTTTCTCCATATCAATTCTTGGATAAGCCTTCCCCACTGATCACCACACTGTCTCCAAGATCTTGATGCTGTGATCCCCCTAGAGGGAGGGAGGCCCCTTCCTTTGCTTTCTGTCCTTTGGAAGATTCCTAAGGATTCCACTTGTCTGCTAGATGACGTTGGGCAAGTCACGTAACTTCTTTGTGCCTCAGTTTCCTCAACTGTAAGATGGGGATTCAATTCATTCGTTCAATTGCATTTATGAGCACTTACTGTGTGCAGAGCACTGTACTAAGCACTTGGAAAGTACAATTTGGCAACAGATAGAGATAATCCCTACCCAACAGCGGGCTCACAGTCTAGAAGGGACTCAATGCCTGTTCTCACTCCTCTATGGACTGTGATCCCCATGTGGGACAGGGGCTGCATCTGACCTGATTAACTTGTATCTACCCCAACAAGTAGAACAGTGTTTGACACATAGTAAGTGCTTTACAAATACCATGAAAAAAAAAGAATGGACTTTCCCCAGGAAGCAAAGTTTAAGATGGTGGAGGATGACTAGCCATCTTCTTCATAGTCCATTTCTCACAAACCTGCTGAACCACCTTCTTTTTACATTCATTCATTCATCCATCCATTCATTCATTCGTATTATTGAGTGCTTTATGTGTGCAGAGCACTGTACTAAGCGCTTGGGAAGTACAAATTGGCAACATATAGAGACAGTCCCTACCCAACTACGGTCTCACGGTCTAGAAAGGGGAGACAGACAACAAAACAAGTAGACAGGTGTCAGTACCATCAGAATAAATAGAATTATAGCTATAGACACATCATTAATAAAATAAATAGAGTAACAAATATGTACAAATACACATGAGTGCTGTATACACTAGGAACATCCTCAGTTTGTCTATCAGGAGCCTTCTCCCACTACTTTGAACACTTGCTGAGATTCCACCTCCTTCACAACTTCTAATAAAAGTTACATGCTAATACCCTTATGACTCCAGGGACCCAACAATAGTATTGTAAATTTGTAGTGAGCGCTCCTTACATACGGTGCACTGTACTGAGTCCTACAGGGAAATGTGAGACAGAAACCATGACCCAGTTTCTATTTCTGCCATGCTTACAATCCAAAAGGAGAATTCAGAATGAACACAAATATTCACCCTTCAATAGAAAAATTTTCAAGTGACCGAGCTTATGTACATAAATTACATGCATGCAAGCAGCAGCAGATGTATATATAATTTTCAGGGAAAATCAGTGCTGGGGGCACAGGATTTGGTGGAAAAGATTTGGGAAGGCCTCTTGGAGGATGAAGGGGCTTTTGCAGTGCAGGGATCCCAGGAAATGAGACATGCCCAGGGTGCCACATATAGAAAATCTTTAATATAATGTAAAGATATTTTCATAGTCTGAGTTGATTTAATTGTAGTCTGTGCTGTATCATCTCATGATAAAATGTGTATTTGTGTACCACTAATATAAACATTAGCCGTCAGGAATTTATTTCCTCCCTGATTCCTATCCCAGCGCTTAGAACCGTGCTTTGCACATAATAAGCGCTTAATAAATGCCATTATTATTATTATTATTATACCTACATCCTAACACCCCAACAACTTTAGAACCTCAATGTCAGTATTTCAGATATGGCTTCTTGTGTGCATTTTTTTACGGTATTTGTTTAAGTGCTTACTATGTTCAAGCACTGTTCTAAGCATTGGGGTAGATACAAGTTAATCAGGTTGGACACAGTCGCCGTCCCACGCAGGTCTCGCAGTACTAATCCCCATTTTACAGATGAGGGAACTGAGGCCCAGAGAAGTTAAGTGACTCACCCAAGGACACAGAGCAGCCAAGTGGTGGAGCTGGGATTAGAACCCAGATGCTTCTGACTCCCAATCCTGCGCTCTATCACTAGGGCACACTGCAGTTCACTGTTCTGAACACTGTAGAAAATAACAGAGGCAAAAACAAGACATTGAGGAGTTTACACACTTAAGGCTAATGGTAAGTATTCAAAATGCAAATACAAAAAAATTAATGGAGGTCTTGAACATTAATAATACACAAGTATAAGAAGCGTGGCTCAGTGGAAAGAGCATGGGCTTTGGAGTCAGAAGTGATGGGTTCAAATCCTGGCTCCACCAATTGTCAGCTGTGTGACTTTGGGCAAGTCACTTCACTTCTCTGTGCCTCAGTTCCCTCATCTGTAAAACAGGGGTGAAGACTGTGAGCCCCCCGTGGGACAACCTGATCACCTTGTAACCTCCCCAGCGCTTAGAACAGTGCTTTGCACATAGTAAGCACTTAATAAATACCATTATTATTATTATTATTATATCCTTTGCTTAGTTTTGTCTTCCTCTCTGCACTTTACTGCTTTCTCAGATTTGCCTAATCCTAACCCCTCAGTTTCCCTATTGAATTTTCATGGCTGTCTTATCTCTGCCTGCCTATTTTGAAAGACTACTTTTTTCTCTCCGTTTGTCTTTTTCTCCTCCTTTCTATGCTTTCAGCATCCACCCACACGTATGTAGAACATTCATGGATACATGCTGAAGGCTGTTATTATATAGTCCTATATCTACAGACATTAATTATGTCTCGTTTTATGTAGGTTGATGTCATCTGTTTGGGGATGTAAACCTGTGGAGAGAGACTGTCTGTTCAACTGCAGAGCATAGCATAATTAATGAGGGGGAACACTATAAATATTTTTAAAGTTACTAATTTGAATGTATTTATGATTACAGTGTTAGTATGGGGAGATGTAAAGAGAGGTTATTTTATTCTGCAATGCAAAATGTAGTAGGCACTCCTGTTCATGTCAGGGAATGTAGAGGTTGATTTTTTTTTTTCCCCAGTTGACCCCAAGTGTGGTATGCCAACTTGCAGAAGTCCAGTGTTTAGAACAGTGCTTGGCACATAGTAAGTGCTTAAATACCATAATCATAATCATCATAATTTTGTAGCTGGGCACGCTAAAAAAGCTCAGTCTTTAAGATGAAAACTCCATGGCCTTGGCTTCTTGGTGGATTCTCTATATAGTCCTTCCTTAGTGACATTTGCGCGAGTCTCAAGGTGAATTTTTTCAAAGATTCCTTAATTTTATAATTCCATTCTTGAGGGCCTTTGGGATGCTAAAATTAGAAGCCAGTGTTGGTAGTATGATTGGGAGAGATTAGTTGTCCATTTGTTTCTTGCAGTTTGGATTTCTTGGTTTTTTTTCCCTAGCCAACCTACTTTTCTCGGGTTTTCCCAGTCATGGTTATTTTACAGTGCTTGGGAAAAATTGCTTTGGAAATTGGGGAAATTCTGGAAGACAAACACATATTATCCAGAACCCAGCAACATGAATGGAGTACACTAAACTCGTGTAAAGCTAGTGCCACATATGTAGAAAGGAAAGTTGATACATTTCTCATATAGTTTACATATTTTATGTAGCATGTTTTATTCTTCAACACACTATTTGAGTTTTTGTTAGGATTTAAATATTTAGTAACAGTAATAATGTCATTTATTAAACTGCTAAAATGCGCAGAGGACTGAACTAAAGGCTGAAAAGAAATGTAGGTAATAATAATAATAATTGCAGTATTTGTTAAGTGCTTACTATGTTCCAGGCATTGTACTAAGTGCTAGGGTATATGCAAGCCAACTGTCCCACATGGGGCTCACAGTCTCAATCCCCATTTTATAATATGCGGTAACGAGGCCCAGAGAAGTGAAGTGATTTGCCAAAGGTCACACAGCAGACAAGTGGCGGAGTAGGGATTAGAACCCATGACCTTCTGAATCCTAGGCCCATGCTGTATCCACTACACCATGCTGCTTCTCTAAGTACTTTGATTTATATCCAGTCTGCATCCTTCAAGTATTTTGTAGCCCAGAACAGTGGGGAGAATAGATACCTTTGGAAACAGTAACAAGCTCAATTCAACAGAAGAGTGCTACATTACTACCGGACTACTTGTGGGCAGGGAACTAGTCTTACCACTTCTGTTGTATTTGTCTTACCACCTCTGTTGAATTGTAATCTCCCAGGCACTTACTGCAGTGCTATGATACTGGAAGCCAATAGTCCTTGGATTCCTCACCCCTCCAGGGGACTGTTTATCACTCAGTTTCCTTTAATACAGTTCCAAGGGTCTACTGTGGAATTGCCTACAGTGTAAGAGCTCAGTAAAGACTGTGCTAAGAACCCTAAATTAGCATTATTCATCCCAGACTTTCTACCTCCTGGCTAGGGGTGCCACTAATGGCCCTTGTGGATGTTGGCCAGAAACATCAGATTTCAAGTGTATTATCAATCAATCAACCAATGGTATTTACTGAGTGCTTGCTGTTTGAAGAGCACTGTACTAAGTGCTTGGGGGAGTACAAAACATCAGAGTTGGTAGGCATGTTCCCTTCCCTCAAGGAGCTGCCAGTCATGGAGTGCGACATGAAGAACATCATAAACACCATTTTTTTGGAAATCCATTTGACTGTACAGCTTTTTTTCCAGTTAACCCCTGACTCTACCACTTGATCCAGAGCCTTTGCACTTCTCTCCCGGGATTCTAAGGGGAAACAAGCAGTGTCCAAGGCGTGGAACTCAGAAGGAGGAGCCTGGGGAGGCTAGGCTCTCTAAATAAAAAATGCTGGACAGGAAGAGCATATAGGGCTATGTTGCAACCAAAAAGGACAGACAGACTAGCTGAATCTGGGGCTGTCCAGTATGCAAACAGATGCATGGCCATTGTAGTCCTAATCTTATTCCTGCATTTCTCGGTGTTAATTGGAGGTTTCAGCGCAGCGCTCAGTACAGAGCTCTGCACACAGTAAGCGCTCAATAAATACGATTGAATGAATGAATTAATCCCATAGATTCTAGGCCATCTGGTGACAGAGAAGGGGGTAGCACAGAATTTGAAGCAATCTGTGGAACAACTATCAATGAAGGGGTTTTCTGTAATAATTAGAAGGGGTTTTCTGTGATAATTAGAAGGTCCTTACATCAGTGCATGCTCTCAGCTAAATTTTGTCTCCTCTGACTGTATGGAATTGAGAAAGAAAGCACAAGTAGCCAATCCCCCCTGCCCCCACCACTCCGAGTGTAAACTTTCTGGGTCAGACAGCATTAGCAACGTTAAATCTCAGAGTATACCCATGACATATTTTCAAATTGCCATTCGTTCACGAGTGTGCTGGGCTGATATCACTAAGCTTTCCTTTTGGGGTCATTTGGAGGTTGCATACATTTAGGGGCAGCCATTGGGAGCAGTGAGCCAGAGGTTACAGAGTGTCTGTGGCCCTATGGCTGGCTCTCCAGGCGGTTCAGAAGATATGTGGAAACACCTGGGTTAAGTGGCCCTCTCTCCTTCCTTTTTATTTCTCTCTGCACCTGCTCCCTCTTTACCCAAACAATCTATTTCTTCTCAACCTTCTGCTGCTTAAAGAACTACAAGACTTCCACAAGTGAAGAATATATTATTGAAAAAGAGTGGCCAAAACCACTCTTTTGGCATTCTGATTAGTGGCAGCCGGTGAATAATTTTTCTTCTAAATTTCCTTTTTTTGGCTTTACATATGGGCATAGTAGCATTCGCTATGCTGGAACCCCGGAGGCTGTCAAGTACTAATCGGGTAATTCACTTAAGTCTTTTGTTTCCTCATTTATTCTCAGTCAGTTTCCAGAACGTCTGAAATCTGGAAAAGCCTGGAATTTTCTACACTGGCAGACAAGGTGGCGGTTGTATTGCTGCTGCCAGTAAGCATGCCTTGCTGTGCCAGGAATTTTGCATCAGCTTCTGCCACTGCCAGTTGGTGCCCATTTTGGGAACTACTGCCAGGCAGCTCAGAAATGACCATATTCAGCAGTTTGCTTTTTTGTTGTGTTTTTTTTTTTTTAACAAAAAAAGACAGTTGCTTTAGCTAAGATTGAAATGTCCCTGCTTTTGTAAGTTTTCTTGGTTCATCTACTTAATCCATCTCTGACTTTAAATTAGGTCAGATCAGAGGCCATTGTATCAAACTGAAAGATGGCATGGGACTTTTTATTCATTCATTCAATCATATTTATTGAGCACTTAGTGTGTGCAGAGCACGTTTTTAGGCTTTGGCCATGGAAGTAAGAAAGTTTTCAGGCTATCAGTCAAGATATTCTGAATGGACTTCTTTTTGTATTTAAAAATACTCATCTTTTCAGTGAGAAAGTGAAAGTAATTACTGTATCCTGTGAATTTGAGCCTGTTTTGGACAGTTAATCAGAATAACTATGGCAAGCACTTGGATTTGCACCCTTTACCCCGCCCCTCAGCCCCACAGCACTTATTTGCATTTCTGTAATTTATTTGTATTAATGTCTGTCTCCCCTTCTAGACTTATTTATTTATTTATTTTACTTGTACATATCTATTCTATTTATTTTATTTTGTTAGTATGTTTGGTTTTGTTCTCTGTCTCCCCCTTCTAGACTGTGAGCCCACTGTTGGGTAGGGACTGTCTCTATATGTTGCCAACTTGTACTTCCCAAGCGCTTAGTACAGTGCTCTGCACACAGTAAGTGCTCAATAAATACGATTGATTGATTGATTGACTGTGAGCTTGTTGTGAGCAGGGAATATGTCTACCAACTTATAGTGTACTCTCCCAAGTGCTTAGTACAGTGTTCTGCGCACAGTAAGCACTCCATAAATATGATAGATGATAAGGGGCTTGAGTCTGAATTATCCAGGTGGGTTATTGTGGCAGCCAGAGAACTGCGTGGCCCTTTCCTTTGGCTAAGGCTATGAAGCTCTGGTCATAAACTCACCTATTTTAGGTTGATAGTTATCCCTTAGAGAAAATATCCCCTAATTAGTTATTTGGCATAAAGACTAGAAAAAAATATTGTTAATAGATTGATACAAATACACTCTAAATGTCCATGGCAATAAATGTACAGTTCAGGTGGAGCTTTGACCAGAGGCTAAACTTGGCTGTTCTCTTGAAGTCACAATTTAGCATGACTAACTTCTATAAGAAGCATTACCATTAGAGTGACATACAACCCCAAACTGAGCTCTAGATCAAATTTAACTTTCACACTGTTGTGCAACTGCTTTTGGCATATTTTATTTAATCTGTAGGCATTTAACAATCCCTTGCTGGATTCTCAGTCCCAACTAGAGATTATTTTAGTGTGCAGAATGCCGTATAAAATCTTTACCTGTATCAAAGCACATATTCTGGAGTTCTTATCCCTCTTTCCTAGGTGACAGGGCTTCAGTTTTTCACCATCTACAATCATACAACAACTTTAACAGTCCTAATAATTGTTTTATTTTTAGGGTTATTCAAGTTCTTCTTCTTATGACATGTCTAAAAGGTTGTAAAACTTGCTTGGAGTTTTAGTGACACTTTCCAATGATGGATAGATATTCAATTCTAGGCTTTCCTCTACTCTAACTCATTCACTGGGAGAAGTCTGTCTATAGTAGGTTATAGGATAATAACCTTTATAGTTGGCATTTACCTTTCCCTTTTGAAGGAAAGCAGATCAGATTCAGAATCGCATTAACTGTCGGTCATCAAAACTATAGGACTGACTAATTTTGACCAAAACACTTCTCTCCAATATTCAACATCATTTTGGTCTCTCTCTCTCTAATTATGGTTCTGTAAATTTAATAATTCCTGTTTAGTAGTTGGTCTTTCCCATTTGAAAATGCAAATTATGTTCCATATTTCACATAGACAAAATTCCAAGTCTCATACTTCTATTTAATGACTTTGTTTTCCAAAGCATACCAGTGTAATAGTTTTCTTTGAACATGCCCTTTCTGAGTCACTCTTCCGTGGAGAAAAACCCTTGGATACTATGGGAAATTTGTTCCATTCTAGAGTATAATAACTGCATCCATGAATAGTGATTTTGCAGTTTCATATTCCCCTGCTGTTTTTCCAAAACGTTTATAGCGAAAGGCCAGTTACTTAATGTAACTTGCCAGTGTGGTAGCATTGGAGAAGCCAGGGTGTGTTTCTTCCAATTCACCTCACATTTCAACCCATTTTGAAAAAAGAAGGGACCAGCACCAATAGCCTTTGGTCCAGAGGAAGGACTGGGAGAAACCTCCTGGACAGAGATTAGAAAGGTAAGATGACCTCCACACCCAGCTCCTTGGGCCCCAAACAACCTCTCTCCATCTGCGAGAAATCCTGGTAGCCCAGATTCTGCCCTTGCCAGCCAGGGATCAGAAACTGCAGCACCTGCAAGTATGGAGCCTTTGGAAATATTAAAAAGTTGGGGGTGGTTGCAATGGTTTGAAACTAGGGACTGTTCCAGGAGTGGGGACGTTCAGCAGGGCTTCTCCTCCAAGTACTCTTCATTGATTCATAAAGTTCTAGATTCCACTTGCCTTTGATTTTTGATTTCCAGGTGTTCCTATTGTTGGTGCCCTGTCTACAGTGTATTTCTCTTTTCTAAGTATATGTTGTCCCCTACCAAGATTGTGAACCCCTGGTGGTATTCACCTTTTGACATTTGCCAATTTTATACTCACCTTAGCCCTTTTTACAAAGTTCTAGTAGTAATAGTAGGTTATTCCTCATGGCATTATGGTGCTTTCAGAGGTGTTTTGCAGTGTTTCAACCGATGGAATGTCTACCACTTCCTTTGTAGGACTATAAATAATAAATGATAGGGAATGTCAAGACTATACTTAGGCTGAGGGCGTTAGTCACCTCAAAACCCACAAGAAATGTACGTTCCCCAAACATTTTTTTAGAAGAAACTAGTGTCATCATTGAGGATCTCTTAAGAGTTTAATTTGATGGCATTCAAAGAAGTCCATTTGAAATTTTGAAGTTAGATGCAAGTAGCACAATCTTGAAGTAAGCACTCAGTGTCTTGCCTGCTTTTTCATTTAAAATTTTTTCTGGTCTGTATTTGTGTAATGCTCAAATGTGAATTTTTTAAAAAAACCTTCCCTGAGTTGTGTTATCATTCCAACATCCTACTTTAGTCTTTGTTAGTTTCTGTTCACATATACCTGCCCTTTCTAATTCGGTTTTCAAGTAATTGCTTTTCTGACTCTATAATCCCTGCAAATATGTCAAAAGGAAAGCAAGAATAGTATTTAAAAATCTGCTCCCGTTCCCATCTACAGGAAAGGATGACCCAAATTTGATAATAAATTCACAAACACATGCACAGTTGGGGTGTATTACATTCCAAGGATGTATTCAATGACCCAGCAATAAGAACTGAGTATTAAACATGCATTGATTTGGGGTATGATTAATATTGTACTGTTATTTCTGTTGCTTGAAGTAAACTAAATGACATAAAATCAAGAAAAGAACATGGAATTCTGTAGAATTGGGGGCTGTAGAATTGAAAAAAATAGGGGCTGGTTGGCTTACTGTTACGTTTTTATTTTCTTTTCACACAAATGGGTAAGAGTAATTGATGTGCATGCAATTTTCTCTTGTAACAAACTGAATCAATCAATCAATCAATCGTATTTATTGAGCACTTACTATGTGCAGGGCACTGTACTAAGCGCTTGGGAAGTACAAATTGGCATCACATAGAGACAGTCCCTACCCAACAGTGGGCTCACAGTCTAAAAGGGGGAGACAAAGAACAGAACCAAACATACCAACAAAATAAAATAAGTAGGATAGAAATGTACAAGTAAAATAAATAAATAAATAAATAAATAGAGTAATAAATATGTACAACCATATATACATATATACAGGTGCTGTGGGGAAGGGAAGGAGGTAAGACGGGGGGATGGAGAGGGGGACGAGGGGGAGAGAAAAGAAGGGGCTCAGTCTGGGAAGGCCTCCTGGAGGAGGTGAACTCTCAGCAGGGCCTTGAAGGGAGGAAGAGAGCTAGCTTGGCGGATGGGCAGAGGGAGGGCATTCCAGGCCCGGGGGATGACGTGGGCTGGGGGTCGATGGCGGGACAGGCGAGAGCGAGGTACAGTGAGGAGATTAGTGGTGGAGGAGCGGAGGGTGTGGGCTGGGCAGTAGAAGGAGAGAAGGGAGGTGAGGTAGGAGGGGGCGAGGTGATGGAGAGCCTTGAAGCCCAGGGTGAGGAGTTTCTGCCTGATGCGCAGATTGATCGGTAGCCATTGGAGGTTTTTGAGAAGGGGAGTAATATGTCCAGAGCGTTTCTGGACAAAGATAATCCGGGCAGCAGCATGAAGTATGGATTGAAGTGGAGAGAGACACGAGGATGGGAGATCAGAGAGAAGGCTAGTGCAGTAGTCCAGACGGGATAGGATGAGAGCTTGAATGAGCAGGGTAGCGGTTTGGATGGAGAGGAAAGGGCGGATCTTGGCAATGTTGTGGAGCTGAGACCGGCAGGTATTGGTGACGGCTTGGATGTGAGGGGTGAATGAGAGAGCGGAGTCGAGGATGACACCAAGGTTGCGGGCTTGTGAGACGGGAAGGATGGTAGTGCCGTCAACAGAGATGGGAAAGTCAGGGAGAGGACAAGGTTTGGGAGGGAAGACAAGGAGCTCAGTCTTCGACATGTTGAGCTTTAGGTGGCGGGCGGACATCCAGATGGAGATGTCCTGAAGGCAGGAGGAGATGCGAGCCTGGAGGGAGGGGGAGAGAGCAAAAGTGTGTCGAACAGTGAAATTATGATATTTGAGTCATAGAATAGTGGATATCATTTTTCCCCCTACAATTTACATTTGTGGCTTTGGACATGAAAAGCTGCTGGGCCAGTGTCTCATCTCTGAGCCCCAGAGACTTTCTGTTTAACAGCCAAAATGGACTATTACTTTAGCAAGTGTACAGCATCCCTAGACAATACTGTTGGATTACGAATTAGTACTGCTCCAGAGTTGTTCCATGGAATTTGCAAGAAATTCCTAAATGAAACTGTTGAACTGTGAAAAACCAATCCCCGTGATCTTGGGGAATAACTCCATTCCAATTTTCCTGATTTATTTTATTACCTAACTTTGCCTAAAATGATGGGAACTGATATCTGGGTAGGGATCTTTTATGAGGAGTAGAAAGATTGGAGAGGTGGCAAAAAAGGAAAGGAATACGATCTTCAATAAAGTAGAGAAGAGGGGAAATGGAACTAATTTTGTGGGTTGATGTTCTGTACATATTAAAATGTAAAGTGAAATCAATTAATAAATTCTATGAAGAGGATGTTGGATTCCAAGCTCTTTAAATTGTTCTGTTCTTCCAACATCCTGTTGCCACTGACAAGGCAACTAGCTGGACTCCTGGGCTGACAGTAATAACAAAATGTACTGATCAATGCTTTTTTAAAAATCTCTGTATTTGAACTCTTAAAAAAAATGACACCTTGAAAAGTCTGTTCAGATCAGGAAAGTGTCTCAAGATTAACAGGGTTACATTTCTCTCTTCATAAAAGTTTCCTGTTAGGCTCATTGGCAATTGGCTGGTTGATTTTGCTTTGCTGACCTTTTCTTAATTATCTTTGTCTTTTGGTGACTTTCTCTGTATGCTCTGTCGCAGGTAGGAATTAATATAAAAACGCTGTTAATCTCTTGCAAAAGGCATGGGAACATTATGAAGTTTGTTTCCAGTTCTCCTAAGCTAGATGCTACCATTCAATCAATAGTATTTATTGAGTGCTTACTGTGTGCACAGCACTGTGTCAAATGCCTGGAGGAGTTCAGCAGAGTTAGTAGACTTGACTCCTGTCCTGAAGAAGCTAACAGTCCATCAGGAGAGATGGATGCTAAGATAAATAACAGATAGGGATCAAAAGAGTCTTATCATCCTAGATGTGGGCCACATGAAGCTGAACCTCAGTAACCATCGACTGATTAAGATCTATTAACGTCCTATTGATTTTTCTTTTTTTCTACAAAATGTCAGCTAAATAGCATACAAAGCTGTTGAAGGCTTTTAAAAGCCACACGGATTTTCTTCCTTCCTCCTCCATCACTCTTCTGATGTGGCTAAGTCTCTCCCCAGTGCACTAATTCATTGTATTTGTTGTGTGCTTACTGTACTAAGTGCTTGGGAGAGTACAGTACAATAGAGTTGATAGACACATTCTTTGCCCACAACCAGCTTATAGTCTAGAGGAATAAAGAGAGTCTAGAGGAATAATCAGAATAAAGAGGGAAAAAGCAAGCTCAGGAAAGCAGAGGCACTTAGTTTCTATTCATCTGCATCTTCCTAATACTGAGCATCATTTTGAAATGTATTAGATTTCTAAAGTTGTAAAGCTTAGTGATGAAGGATCCAAAGGAAAAAAATGTTAAATGTAGATTATGAATTAGAGCACCTTTATACTTTCCCTCATCTATGGGCCCCATTTTTCAATCATTCTGATAAAGCTCTCAAATCGGCAGGTGTTTTTGCTAGAACAAAGTTATAAATTGCAGGGAGGAAGGGAAACCTGAGTTTAGAGGAATTCTCTTATCATTTATATATGAGAAAGGATCTTTCAAAATGCATCAGACAGGCTTTATCCTGTAGAGAGAACTGCTTCTACAGTTTATAGATTTAGCACAATCTTTTTTATAACCTCAAAGATTATCAAAAAGCGTTTTATTGCTCAATGCAATGACTCCATTTCTCAACTTATTGCATTAATCTTGTGCTTTGAGGGTAAGTTTAAACTGCCGTCTAGATAAAAGGGATAAAAAATTCATTTTGTGTTTTTCCCTTTATGTCTTAAATCATGAATACAGTAATTGACAGTTAATGAGATGTAAGTGCTGGAGGCCGAGACGCTTTGGTTCCCTCATGTCTCCATTCCATTCTCATCCAACCCTTGTTTTCCAAACACAGCACTGGCAATTATGCTAAATTTTGTCTGAGGTGGAGAATATTTTGTTTCTCCATGTTACAGTATATATAGTGGAAGAGTAAAGAAGAAGCTCAAGTGAAAAGCAATAATTTCTAATTCCTACTCAGAATTTCAGCAGACTCTGAAGTTGCCCTGAATCTGAAGACCAGTGAGTTGACTAACATTGACCATCCTATTGAATATGAATTTAACATCCTTGATTCTGATTCATGTTGGAATTTTTTATACACCCTGTACATATGCCCTATGTTTGAGTTGGTATAGGTTCTTGAAGATTGTTGTATGATGCACAGAGTTTACATACTTGTGAGGACATGCAGGAGCACTTCATTCTTTTATAAAAGTGAGGGAGAAAGTCCATTTTCAGCTGAATTCAGAAAAATGTAGATTATGTGGAGCACAACAGAGTTCTTATTCTTTGCAAAAATGGCCATTTTTTTTTTAAATAGCTGCTTGCATTTAAAGACAGGCAAAAGAAGGATGTAATTTCTTAGAACCATGGGCTCAGATTGCAAAGGTGTCTGGTTCAGTATGTGGTGCATATTATCCCATAATCATTTTAAATATTTACACAAGAGTACTGATTCATTTACTAAAGTATTGCATAATAACCATCTCCTATTAAGCATTTTACTGTCTCTGATCATTAACTCAGTGGGCAGAGTAAAAATCATAGTCCCTGGTTTAGCTTTCTACTTAGAAATGACATTTAATATATTTACCCTAGTGAAGTTTGAAGAGTAATTTCAGGAAAGTCTCTGAAAACTGATTTTTAAAGCAGTATTTCTTATTCCTTTCAGCAGAAGACTTGAAAATGAAGATCTAATGAGGTAAAGTTTCCCCTTTTTTTGCATTTATTGTACATCCGAGTATGCTTTGTTTTTTTAGCATTTTACCCCTTCTATAAATACCATTGAGATATGTATATTAAAAAATTATTAAAAGCCTGATTATTCAGGCCATTTGTTTTTCCTCCTTCTAGCTGTTGTTTGCTTCTTTTTGGTCATTTCAAAGTTCCACAACTTACGAATTGCAGAGTGAAGAATCTCAAATTGGTAGATTCTGCTGCTTAGTAGCCCGGTAGATAAAATGTCCTAGGTGGTGAAGATATTCAAAGTAAAACCCTTGCATCATCCATACCGTTACTACATTTCTCTTCTTTTTCTCTTCTTTGTCCCTTCGATACATATTTTTATGAGTTTGCTGTGCAAAGCTCTGGCCAATATATCTTCAATTTGAACTTGAATGAAACCTATCCACCCATATGTCCTGAATAGAGAGAAAGCAAGGGGTTTTCATGGTTACCGGATTTTGTTGTTTGTTGCCATAAAATCTAGTTTCAAAGTTACTGTAGCATAAACAGGAAATCTCCTATTTGACTGTGAGCCAAGGGCTTACAACATCCGGCTTGCTGGACAAAGGCAGCACAAATGAGTGAAGGGTTTGGGGTTTTCCCCGAGATTTTTTACAATTTTTTTTTTTTTTACCTAAGTAGCTAACACCAAATCAGAATTGAGATGTATCCTGACTAAATACATTCGACAGTTCTCAAGAATAGTTCATCTTTTAAAATACTAGTATTTTCATTAACTTCATCCAACTTGATTGGTAGCCAGCCCTAGAACTTTAACTGCCTACTTTTGTACTAATAAAGTCAATTAAACTGTTTTTAAGCTTTTTTTAAATTATTGCTAAACAAAATCTGGGCCTTTAGCATCCCACACAAATGGATTTCACACTGCCTTGCATTTTGAATATGTGACCACCTAGGGCTCTGGTGGTGTGAAAATTTTGCAATCTGGAAAGGAGTCCCCATGCGTAATACCTTATGTATATTCAGATGTGTGACTATGTATGTCAGTATTACTATTCATGCCAATGAAAATATCACTTAACAAAAAATGTGGATATCAATATTAAGGCGTTTGGTTGCAGAAAACAGGAACAAATGACTAAATTGCAGAATTGCCAAATCATTTATCACATATGTGATTATAAATTACTTTGACAGGCCACTGTGGTATGTCTCTATTTATAGAGCTTTAGAAATGCCTAGTCACACAGCAAGTACTTCTTGCATTTAGAAAATTCGGTATTCGTAACGTTTCAAAGTACTATATCTTTTCCCCTAGGCCTATGATGTTTTATTTCATTTCCCTTCACATAGTGGGTGTATCCACTTAACAGGTATTAATAATCCCTGAAAACTTTTAGTGGTTTAATTGCTGAATATTTATTGTTTTATAGAAATCTGAACTTGCAATATCTTTATTATGACTATGGATAGTTCTCTTAGCTCCTGATTTAAAGGTTGACGAAAGTTTTGCTTATTTATGCAGTGTGGCACTTTTGATTTCATTTAAGGACAATACAGTACTCCCCACATTGTAAGTTCTCAATAAATACCATTGATTGATTGAAGGTGCACAGCTCCAGTGAATTTGCACTTTAGTGAGTTTTTCCATCAAATATTAATAACCATCTAAGTAACAGACATATTTTGAGTTAGCTGATGAAGAAAAACTGAAAACATTGTTATGGAGTACTGTTACATAATGAACTTGTGGCTGTGAAAAAGGTTAAGTCTCAGAAGAAAACAGTAAAAATGCAGATCCTTGAATAAGTCCAGTTGCTTCAGTGAGCTTAGTCACTTTGCTCATTGTTATGCTCTTGATGTCTCTCCCCTTAAAGGATGAGAGTGTCTTAGAAGTCAAAGCAACCTGTTCATCTATCAGTGTGAAGGGTAGAAGAACTGCAAGTTTCCATGCATCAATTTAACCATGGCTTTTCACCCTTACAGGGGGGGACCTATAAGGAGTGAAGTAATAGATAGCTCACTCAGCCTCCATGGCCTATTCTGTGATGGGCCTCTTTATTGGGAAAATTTCTAAAGGTGGTAATTTAGTATGATAAGGATACCTTCCAACTCTCAGCCGGACCAAGACCAGTAACTCATTTCCCATATATCATCACATAGGCTCTGAACTGTAATAGCTTCTGGTGCAAAAGTGAATAGGGCATCCCATAATCCCTTCATGAAAAGGAATCCTGGAGGCTTTTTGTAGTTTGTATACTTGAACCATTGGACCATCGGTACCCACTCTTTTCCCTGGACTCACCCTCACAGTCATCCACAAGAAAATATGGGTCTGCCAGTGACAGCATTTCCATGTCCGGCCGGAAGCACCTGAGATAATGGTGGTATTTCATTTCTCTTATGCTCACTGACCTGACCTGGATCTGAACTGGCTGGGAGGATTGTGAGACTGTAGAACTTATTACCAAAGGTGACTGTGGAATGCCCTTCTGTAACGCTTAATAATGGAGGCAGCAACTTCCCTTCTTGGGATGGTTAATATGCAGTTTTCCATAAAGACAGAGCGTAGGCTTTTCAATAACCCTTCTAACTTTAGGATTCTCTGTTTGCCCTCTTTATTTCTCCCAAGCTCACCATCTCACTAGGCTTCATTCCTAATTCTCCTACGTCCGACTCATTACTCATTACTCACACCTTTCCTCCTGTCTAGGACTTCCTTCTCTGAAAATCTACCTGATCATATCTCTCCCTATTTTCAAGTCCTTTTTTTCATTCATTCATTCAATCGTATTTATTGAGCACTTACTGTGTGCAGAGCACTGTACTAAGTGCTTGGGAAGTACAAGTCGGCAACATATAGAGATGGTCCCTGCCCAACAACAGGCTCACAGTTTAAAAGGGAGAGAGAGACAACAAAACCCTTCCAGAAGACATTTCCTATTTATCTCTCCCCCACAGGCCCCAAGATATATACACATATGATATTTGTTAAGCACTTACTGTGAGCTAAACACTGTACTAAGGGTTGGGGTAGCTATAAATTAATCAGGTCAGACACAGTCCCTGTCCCACAGGAGGATCCCAGTCTATGAGGGAAAGAACAACAGAAATTGAATCCCCATTTAACAGATGAGGAAACTGGGGCGCAGAGAAGATAATCAACGTATCTGAGGTCACGCAGCAGGCAAGTGTCAGAGCCGGGATTAAAACCCAGGTCTTCCGACTCTCAGGCCCGTGGTCTATCCACTAGGCCATACTGCTTCCCTTCCCTATTGTGTGACTTTGAGAGAGTGACATACCTTCTCTTTGCCCAGGTTTCCTCATCTGTAAAGTGAGAATTCAATAGCTGTTTTTCCTTCTCTCTTAGCCTGTGATCCTCAAGAAGGGCAGGGACTATATCCAATCTGATTAGCTTGTATCTAATCCAGCATTTAGTACAGTGCTTAGCACATAGTAAGTGTTTGAAAAATACCATATATATGTGTGTGTGTATATATGCATATATATACTTAGATATAGATGTTAATATCTGTGCCTGTCTACATACACATATAGCTAGAAGCTAGATTATATATTATCTATTATAATATAGTATTATATATTATGTATTTCTACATCCAAGTGTTGCCTATGTATATATATATATATAGGATTATATAGTTAGAAGTGCTATAATTCTCCCTCCTTACACTTTCTCAATTCCATCACAAAATCCCCTCTGTGAGAGTTGGTCTCCAGCTCTTAGGAAGAAAAAAACAAATAGGAGAACAGTGGTGCCTTCCTATTCTCCTTTTACTCCTTGAAATGTCTCATGCTGTTGTCGTTTTTACTTCTTGGTCCTGTGATCATCTCAAAGCCTTTGTTGTAAAGGAAACACCCCATTTTAATTGTTAGCATCAGACTGGACTGTCTCTGCTGTTGTCTCCCAGATCCCCAATGTTATTCTACATCATCTGAAGATTTGCTGTGTTTTGCCTTTTCTTCTGTACTCTTTGTTCATGCTTTATTCCTCCACTTCACCACATAACAGCTAAATTGGTTATCTTTTTTCTGATATTTGTTAAGCAGTTTGTGCCAGGCTAATGAAGCATTAAGCAGGTTGGACACAGTCCATGCCCCACATGGGGTTTACAGTCTTAATCCCATTTTACAGATAAAATAACTCAGGCACAGAGAAGTTGTGCTTTGTCTGACTTGTGACAGAGCAGACAAAGTGGCTGAATCAGGATTAGAACCCAGGTCCTTCAGAGTCCCAAACCCGTGGATATTAGGCCGTACTACTTCTCTTATCCTGTCCATCGTTCTTGTTCATTTTCCTCATAAGCATTACCCAGGGAAGGTCTGATGTGACAAGCTGATACACTGATGTCGTTGTTTGTGGTACTATCTTGCAATTAGATGATAGTATGATAGTGAGAAAGTACAGCATGTAGAAGGCATTGATGACATTTTTCTGGATGTCAGATGTGTTGACTGTGGTATGGCCACATCTCTCCAGCTATTTAGAAGGTTGGATGCTACAATTTCTTTACAGATGGAGTCATACTTCAATATCACATTGGCCTCACATTCTGTCTACCAATATCCTCAAAGTCATGATGTCCTTAATTTGGTGTAATGCTAATCTTTACATCTCTACACCCTTGTGCAGTTGGACAGTGTGTTTCCTTAGGAAGTAAAAGTAGCGTTCAACATTGTGTTAAGTATGAAGAACTTGAGATGTAAACTCCATGTGGGCATGGATCAGGTCTATGACTTTATTATTTTATACTCTCTGCAGCCCTTGTTTCAGGGCTTTGCATGCTGTAAGGCTTAAGAAATATCATTGTTTGGCTATCAGGCTTTCCAGGGCCCACCCATGGTCTTCTTCAAGGTAATGGACTGTGTTTTGATGACTCTGAAAATTAGTTCATGATTATCTACATGCCCACTGGTGGGTGCTTTTTTAAAGTGCAGTCAATCAATCATATTTATTGAGAACTTACTGTGTGCAGAGCACTGTACTAAGCACTTGGGAGAGTACGGTATAACAGAGTTGGTAGCTATGTCTCCTGCTCACAAGGAGCCTATACAGTCTGGAGTGGGAGACAGATATTAAAATGCATTAGAAGTATGTACGTAACTACTGTGGGACTGAGGGTGGAATGAATGTCGAGTGCTTAAAGGGTACAAATCCGAGTACAAGGGCAACACAGAAGGGAGAGAGAGAAGGGAAAATGAGGGCTTACTTGGGGAAGGCCTCATTGAGGAACAGCGTGGTTCAGTGGAAAGAGCATGGGTTTAGTCATGGGTTCTAATCCCAGCTCCGCCACTTGTCAGCTGTGTGACTTTGGGCAAGTCTCTTAACTTCCCTGTGCCTCAGTTCCCTCATCTGTAAAATGGGGATTAAGACTTTGAGTCCAACGTGGGACAACCTGATCACCTTATATCCTCCCCATTTCTTAGAACAGTGTTTTGCACATAGTAAGCGCTTAACAAATGCCATCATTATTATGGAGGAGATGCGATTTTAATAAGACTTTGAAGGTGGGTAGAGTGATGATCTGCCAGATATGAAGGAGGAGGCAGTTCCAAGCTAGAGGCAGGATACTCCCTCATCCTCCTCCACCTGTGAGCCTGTGAGACTGTGAGCCCCACGTGGGACAACCTGATTACCTTGTATCTACCCCAGCACTTAGAACAGTGCTTTGCACATAGTAAGCACTTAATAAATACCAACATTATTATTATTATTATTATATGGGTGAGCGGTTGGCAACGAGAAAGACAAGATTGAGGTTCAGTGAGTAGGGTGGCATTAGAGGAGCCAAGTGAGCATGCTGGGTTGAAGTAGGAAATGAGCCAGTAAGATAGGAGGGGGAAAGGTGATGGAGTGCTTTAAAGCCAATGGAAGGAGCTTCTATTGGGTTTGGAGTTGGATAAGCAACCATTGGAGGTTCTTGAGGAGAGGGGGATTGTGGACTGAATATTTTTCAGAAAAACGATCCTTGCGGCAGAGTGAAGTATGGACGGGAAAAGGGAGAGACAAGAGGAAGGGCAGTCAGCAAGGAGGTTGATGTCATAGTCAAGCTAGCTCTCTTCTTCCCTTCAAAGCCCTACTGAGAGCTCACCTCCTCCAGGAGGCCTTCCCAGACTGAGCCCCCTCCTTCCTCTCCCCCTCCCCATCCCCCCCGCCCTACCTCCTTCCCCTCCCCACAGCACCTGTATATATGTTTGTACAGATTTATTACTCTATTTATTGTACTTGTACATATTTACTATTCTATTTTATTTTGTTAATATGTTTTGTTTTGTTGTCTGTCTCCCCCTTCTAGACTGTGAGCCCGCTGTTGGGTAGGGATCGTCTGTATATGTTGCCAACTTGTACTTCCCAAGCGCTTAGTATAGTGCTCTGCACACAGTAAGCGCTCAATAAATACGATTGAATGAATGGTCAAGGCGGGCTAGGAAAGGTGGCAGTCAATCAATCAATTAATGATATTTATTGAAAGCTTACTACATGCAGAGAACTGTACTGAGCACTTGGGAGAGTACAGTATAACAGAGTTAGCAGACACGTTCCCTCTCCAACTCCATAAAAGAATTCCTGTATGACTGATTCAAGGACTCGGCCCATTAAGCTGAGTTTTTCAGAGTACTAGAACTGTCCTCTCATACCAGTTTCCAGATTCCTCACTGTGTCGTCAAGACTGTCCCAAATACCCAGGGAGTGAATAGAGGAAGCAGCTGTGTTTGAAAAGAAGTGACTAGCCTATGAAACAAGCGATGAGAATTCCAAAATAAGAAATCAAATGAAAATTTAAAAGGACACACAGTTAATAGAAGTGATCCAATAGAGGGGTTTTGGATTTGCCTTTTTGCAAAGACAAGATCCAGTAATTTTTAGACTTCTGGTTCAAGGGTAAGATGGTACTAATATGCCTTAACAATGTTAGGCCCCTTATAGTTTTTTTAAAAAAACAAACTTATTGGTACCTATTAGAAAACCCATTAGAAGTGTTTTATATAGAGGGTATTTTTGTGTAAGTACTTATGTTGTGGGACGTTGGAGCTCCCGGTATAAAAAAAAAATCACAGCATTTAACAAGGGACCTCTGTCTTTAGATTGAATAGCAAGTTTCATGCATGCTGTGAAATGATGATGCGGGAGATAAAAAGTTTTTATTGCCACTAGTGTGGGATGACAGCATTGTTTAAGAATGGTGGAGAAGATCGTCCCACAGACGAAAGAAGTGCAGTGGTTCTGGGGAAATGAGTTGTAGATGTACGTCTATTTGTCTCTAATTTCCACCCTTTACCCTGTATGGGAAGCAGCATGGTGTAATAGATGGAGCATGGGCCTGGGAATCAGAAAGTCATGGGTTCTAATCCTGGCTCTGCTACTTGTCTGCTGTGTGGCCTTGGGCAATTACTTCACTTCTCTGTGCCTCAGTTACCTCATCTGTAAAATGGGGATTAAGACTGTGAGCCTTCTGTGGAGCAGGGACTGTGTCCAACCTGAGTTGCTTGTATCCACCCCAGCGGGTGGATAGTACAGTGCCTGGCGCATAATAAATACTAAACAAATACCATTATTATTATTATTACCCCACCTTTTCCTCACAGAAAAATTGCAACCCATTGGCTGATTATACCATTCCTCTGATGGTAGGGACTGTCTCTATATGTTGCCAACTTGTACTTCCCAAGCGCTTAGCACAGTGCTTTGCACACAGTAAGCACTCAATAAATATGATTGCCTGATTGATTGATGCCTAATTATCCAACACTTCCTCTCATTCATTGATTCATTCAATCATATTTATTGAATGAATAAGTTGGACTTTCCCAAAATGTTGACCACTTTGCATTCTATACTCTACCCAAAAGTCTGTGCTCAAACACCTGTTTGCTGTCCCTCTTCCCTGTCTGGCAGATCTTTCTCAGTCTTTCTTCCTCTGCCTCCCAACCCCCCTGCTGTGGGTGTCCCTCAAGGCTCTGTTCTGCTTTCTTATCTGTCTCCACTTACACTCACTCTTTTGGGGAACTCATTCACTCCCACCACTTCAGTAGGTGATTCCAAAATCTACCTTAGCTCACCCTGAACTCTCTCTTTCTTTGCAGCCTTACATTTCTTCCTGCTCTGGGACACATCTCTGTGGATAGCCCTCCAACACCTCAAGCTCAATGTGTCCAAAACTGAACTCCTCACCTTTCCTCCCAAAGCTTCTCCTCTACCTAACTTACCCATTTCAATCAACAACTCCACCGTTCTCCGTGTCTCTCAAATCTGTAACCTTTGGCATTGTTCTACTCTTCCCTCCTGTTCAGTACCAATACTCAACATGGCCTAGTAGCAAGAGCATGGGCTTGGGAATCAAAGGATGTGAGTTCTAATCCTGGCTCTGCGACTTGCCTGCTGTGTGATCTTGGGCAAATCACTTAACTTCTCTAGTCCTTTACTGCATCTGTAAAATGGAGATTAAGACTGTGAGCCTCAGTGGGACAACCTGATTACCTTGTATCTACCCCAGCAGTTAAAATAGCACTTGGCACATAGTAAGTGCTTAACAAGATTCATAATTATCATTATTATTATTATTTCCAGATCCTTTCAGATCCCCCTCAATCAATCAATTAATTATATTCATTGAATGTTCACTGTACGCAGCACCTGGGAGAGAACAGTATAACAAAGTTATAGGTACTGTTATAGGTAAAGGTAGGTATTGTCCCTTCCCATAAGGAGCTTAGAGCCTAGAGGGGGAAACATTAAAACAAATATGGATATAATACTAACAATTCTGGTACTTGTTAAGTAGTTACTATGTGTCAAGCATGGTTCTAAATGCTGGGGTACATGCAATTTAATCAGTCTGGACACAATCCCTGTCCCACTTGGGGCTCACAGTTTCAATCTCCATTTTACAGATGAGGTAACTGAGGCACAGAGAAATGAAGTAACTTTCCCAAGGTCACACAGCAGACAAGTGGTGGAGCTGGTATTAGAACCCAGATATGTACACAATTGCTGTGGGGTTGAGGATGGGGTGAATAAAAGGTAAAAATTCAAGTGTGAAGCTAACCCTAAAGAGAGAGGGAATAGAGGAAATGAAGGCTTTGTCGGAGAGGGCCTCTTGGAGGAGATGTGATTTTAATAAGGCTTTGAAAGTGGGGAGCGTGATTGTGGTTGGTTTTGGTTCTGGTCAGTCTACAACATTTCAAGGATTAACATTTCAGTGGCCTTACTGGCTTCCTGCCTCCGTTGTCTCCTTTCCAATTCATACTTCACTCTGCTATACTTTTGAAAACTGGTGTCCTGCATTCCCTCTGCACACGGCTGATATTGCCCAGTCTCATCTGCATCAAGCAGAAACACCTGACAGTTGACTTCATGTCACTAAATCAGCTCTCTTATCCACCCTTATCAGTACCAATACTCAACATGGCCTAGTAGCAAGAGCATGGGCTTGGGAATCAGAGGACATGAGTTCTAATCCTGGCTCTGTGACTCGCCTGCTGTGTGACCTTGGGCAAATCACTTAACTTCTCTGGTCTTTAGTTACTGCATCTGTAAAATGGAGATTAAGACTGTGAGCCTCAGTGGGACAACCTGATTACCTTGTATCTACCCCAGCAGTTAGAATAGCACTTGGCACATAGTAAGTGCTTAACAAGTATCATAATTATCATTATTATTATTATTTCCAAATCCTTTCAGGTCCCCATTATCCATCATCCAGTCACCCTTTTTCTACCAAACTAACCTACCCCTACCCCAGGCTTCATTCTCATCTCTCCTGCCACCAACCTTTTGCTGCCTGAAATTCCCGATTCTCTCCTCATATCCAAAAGATCACAGTTTTCCCCATCCTGAAAGCCCTTCTGAAATCACATCACTCCAGGAGGGTCTTTCCTAATTAATTTCTCATCTTCCAGTAAGCGCTCAATAAATACGATTGATGATGATGATGATCTTCCTACTTTATGTCCCCCAGCTCCCATGCCAAGCACTTTGACATCAGCACTTTGCGACTCCTACGCACTTAAGTTCTCACAACTTGCCGTTAACACTTATGTACATAAGAAGTCCATAAGTAATACTTTAACATCTGTGTCCCCAGCTACGTTATAAGCTGCTTTAGGAGGGGGATTATGTATACAAATTCTATTGTGCTCTCCCAAGTGATTAGTACAATACTTTCCACATAGCATATATTATTGATTGATTGAGAAACAACATGGCTTAGTGGAAAGAGCACGGGCTTGGGAATCACAGGTTGTGAGTTCTGACCATGGCTCTGCCACTTGTCAGCTGTGTAACATTGGGCAAGTCACTTAACATCACTATGCCCCAGGTACTTCATCTATAAAATGGGGATTAAGACTCTGAGCCCCACGTGGGACAATCTGATTACCTTGTGTTTACCCCAGCATTTAGAACAGTCCTTGGCATATAGTAAGCACTTAACAAATACTATCATTATTATTATTATTATTAGCATTTCCCTCCACTCCCAGGAATTTATCTTCTGATGCCAGAAAGGATAATGAACAACCTTGCTTCCTGGCACTTTGCTGAATTATTTTTAGGATGGTAGAGAACAGCTCCAGTCCTATGTTAAAATTGCACTAGAAGCCCCTACGAGAGAATCAATCAATCAGTGGTATTTATTGAGTACTTACTATGTGCATAGCACTGTAGTAAGTGCTTTAGAGAGTACAACAGAACTGGTAGACACATTCCCTGCCCATAAGGAGCTTACAGTCTAGATGGGAAGACTAATTTATAATATATAATTTAAAGATATGTACATAAGTGCTGTGGGGTTGGGGGTGGAGTGAATATCAAATGATTAAAGGTCACAGATACAAGTGCATAGATGATGCAGAAGGGAGAGAGAAATGGGGAAGAAAGGACTTAATCAGGGAAGGCCTCTTGGAGGAGATGTGACCTTAATCATACTTCGAAGGCAGAAGGAGTGGTGATCTGGTGTAAATGGGAGGGGAGCGAGTTCCAGGCTAGGGGGAGGATGTGGGAAAGGGGTAAGTGGTGAGATAGACAAGATTGAGATCCCACTCAGAGGTGAAAGTTTCCAGGAGGGCAGCAGGAGATCCTTTAAGGAGACCTGTGGTCTAGATTTTGAGAAATATTTTTACCTTATACGGTTCTGGGAAAGGGGGTGCAAAGAGGACAAAAAAGTTGTCTCATTCAAATATTGCATTTATAAATACCTAACATATGCATCAACATATTTCTTAAATGGTATATGTTAAGCACTTCCTACGTGCCAGGTACTGTACAAAGCACCGGGGTAGATGCAAGCAAATTGGGTTGGTCATAGTCCATGTCCACAAGGGGCTCACAGTTTTAATACCCATTTTATAGACGAGATAACTGAGGAATAGAGAAGTTAAGTGACTTGTCCAAGGTCATAGAGAAGACAAGTGCCAGAGCCAGGATTAGAACCCAGGTCCTTCTGACTCCCAGGACCGTGCTCTATCCCCCGGGCTGTGCTGCTTCTCAGTTTACAGAAAGGTCTACAAACAAGCGGTTATGCTTTTTGAGCTACATTTATGTCTGTAGGAAAGTCTAAATATTACAAAAATGGTTCTACATTTTTTTCTCAGATTTTCTGGACATCATTCAAAGACAATTGACCTTTGTTAGTGAAAGTTACTGAATATGTTGATATATGACAAACCTTGCCAGCTGTAGTTGTTTCTACACTGCTAATAGCTTTCTGTCTTTGTAAAAGACTGCTCAATCATTTTTATGAACTTTTTTTCCAGAGGGGAGAGAGAAAAAGAAGATAACTGGTAGGGAGATCAGATTGTGAACAGAAAACCACGTGGAAAAACTGTCTCTGTCTACTACTTTCTACATTCCTTTAAAGAACAACCAATTAAAAACAAAGCACAGATCTGGCTGGGAACTGGAATGGCGAGTTTCAGCACGAGGAAATTTTTAACAGCCTCAAACAGGGTTTAAATGGAAATTCTGACAAACCCGGCTAGACCTTTCCCAAAGGCAAAGTTAAAATAACAAATAAGAAAGGCCATCAATTCCTTAGTATTCTATCACACAGTAATTTTTAATTTCTATTCTCTGTGTATATAAATTTACTGTATGTTTTTTCTTACCTCATGCCCTCTTATATTCTGTATTTTGTACTTTGGATGACTGCTGTAGATTGGGGGTTGGTTGGGCCATTCTCTTTATATAGGCTGTAAGCCTGGGGACAGTAGTATAGTTGTGAAATCTCATGATGAGCTGATTTCCTCTCCATGACATAAGCCTTGTGAATGAGTCTTGCAAATCATTCCATTTAATGGCACTGTGATTCAAAGCCACTCCAGTAAATTCCCAAAACTGGTTTAAATGTTCGGGAGAGCACACCGATGATCCTCAGGCTGAGAAATCACTCCAAGGATGGCATTTTTGGAAAGGGAGGGTCGTGTCTAGAGGCATGTATCCCTGATCTCCTCGAGAGAGACTACAGTACAAGCTCCTGCTGCAGCAAAAAAACAATCTGTAACATCTGAAATGTTTCAGACAGGTTTCCCTGGAGCAAAATGCACTTTTTATGTTTGACATAGACTTATAGCATTTTTTTTTGCCATAAGAGACCTTTCTAGAAGCTCCTGGAAATTTTTTTATGGAATTATATCAGTGCCTACTATGTGCCAGGCACTTTACTAAGAGCTGGGAAAGCTAATCAGGTCTTTATCCCATGTGAGAATCACAATCTTAATCCCCATTTTACAGATGAGGTAACAGGCACGGGGAAGTTAAGTGACTTGTCCAAGGCCACAGCTTTGACACCTGTCTACATGTTCTGGTTTGTTGTCTGTCTCCTCCTTCTAGACTGGAAGCCTGTTGTTGGGTAGGGACCGTCTCTATATGTTGACGACTTGTACTTCCCAAGTGCTTAGTACAGTGCTCTGCACACAGTAAGTGCTTAATAAATATGATTGAATGAAAAAGCGGCAGAGCTGGGATTAGAATCCAGGTCCTTATGACTCACAGGCCTGTGCTTTATCCCCTAGGCCATGCTGCTTCCAATTCAGACAGTTCAGGGAATTCAGAGGCCAAGCACCACTCTTTGTGAATTAATGTGATCTACTAGACACCAAAGGACATTTTTTTCTTTGTATGGTATTTAAACATTTAGTATGTGCCAAGCACTGTTCTAACCACTGGGATAGATATACGTTAATCAGTTTGGACACGTTCGCTGTCCTACATGGGGCTCATAATCTAAGTAGGAAGAAAGGAAGGAATTGATGTCCATTTTACAGATAATAATAATAATAATAATGGTATTGTTAAGCGCTTACTATGTGTAAAGCACTGTTCTAAGTTTTGGGGAGGTTACAAGGTGATCAGGTTGTCCCACGGGGGGCTCACAGTTTTAATCCCCATTTTCCAGATGAGGAAGTTGAGGCACAGAAAAGTTAAGTGACTTGCCCAAGGTCACACAGCAGGCATTGGAAAAGCCAGGATTAAGTTTAGAGCCAGTAGGTTTGTCCTGGAAATTGAGTGCCTATGAAAGTTTCCAGAATTCAGATATTGGTGTGCCTGAAAGAAGAAATGTTTGTTCTTAAGACGTGAACATTTATGGGCATTTTCAAGATTTTTCC
This sequence comes from Tachyglossus aculeatus, assembly GCF_015852505.1. Classification (NCBI taxonomy): domain Eukaryota; kingdom Metazoa; phylum Chordata; class Mammalia; order Monotremata; family Tachyglossidae; genus Tachyglossus; species Tachyglossus aculeatus. The sequence goes on from NC_052067.1 coordinate 28,151,449, forward strand.
AAAGGCAGAATTCGTTGACATGTAAAGGAAAATAGATTTTGGTGGTTGTTCAAAATGCTTAAAGTGATGACTTTTGCTATATAGGAGATGGTTTTTCCATCAAGCATGAAACGTTACATTAAAATAAACATACAGGCATTTCATGCATAGGTTTTTCTGGCAGGTATTTGTATGGGAAAATGAGAAATTGTAAATGCTTTCCTTTGGAGTTGTTCTTTTTTGTTGTTGCTATTGTTTTTAATGCTACTCGTTAAGGGCTTACTACGTGCCAGGCACTGTACTAGCTGCTGGGTGAATATATAGTGGTGTCTGGTTGGTTTCATGGTGGGAAGATCCTACTAAAACCCATTATAAATTATTATTATACAGACTCAGGGGCATAGTTCTTCTAGAGGAACAACTCTCCGTTCAGGTAGTGGTTAAGCTAGGCAGCTCCCATTGTTTTAATTGTTTGTTGACTAAACTGGTTTTTAGTAATGTGGAGTACTATAATGTAATGTTATTTAGTTCTGACATGTTCAGCACTGATGTAAATTACCTTTTACTCCATTGACACTATAATTACAGCTTGGTGTTTGTTTATAATGTGCCACTTAAAACATCAGTTCACAGTTAAACCAATAATAGTCAGAAGAAGGGATACAGATAGTAATAGAGGAAAGGTTTTTCTTGTTTGTTTTGAGGGGTGGGGCAGACAGAAAACCTTTATTTTTCTACTTATTGATTAAAATTCAACACAAAAATATCATGACTCACAGAAAGCATTTGTTTCTAATGCCCACACCTTTTTGAAGGGGACACTGATTTTTCCTCTTAAAAAAGATACAAAGAAAAAGTTACCAAAGTTCACTGAATAGTCAGGGACTACCTAGCCAGTGGTCACTTGTGTAAGAGGAAATTCTCCTATTCAAGTGACTAATACTTCTGCTGTTCTGATTATTATTGGCACTCTCTCGTAGTGAAAATAATATTAAGAATTTTTGCATTCTTATGCTCTAAAGTACTGTATAGTGTGAGCCATTTTCAAAATACATCCGATAAAGATCCAGGTGCTAACTTTGGTGAACACTGGCTACCATTTAGGTAATTAGGAAGCCAGTCCTCTCCTTTAGAGAATCCAATGGTTTGTTTGTAGCTCCAGGAGTCATTATGCTTTAGACATAAGCCTATGAGCTGTGTGAAATCTGGACCTAGTGGCTGAATCTGGTCCACTGTCCTGAGCAGGGCATTGATCGAAGGCTTGATAGAGGGAGTGATAGAGGAAGCCCAGTCTTCCCGTATTAGGAAGCAAGATTGGTTGTCTAAATTCAGGATCTTTTGCTCTTTCCTCAACCAATCCTGTAGTATTTTTTCCCTATAGTCATAATCTAGGGAATGTTATGTAAATGAAATGCTCAGTGTTGATCCTCAGGAAGTCATCAAACTGTACAATATTACCTAATTTACCGTTGGTCTTGGAGAGTCACTAGGTGCACATATTCTCTCATCTTTATGACATTGTCTCAAGTTTATGGAACTGGAGATTCCATGGAAAAGCTCTCTAAGATAAATCAAATTGGTGAAAAAGATGTGATTCCTTGAGAATAAACCCCAGGGGATTTGGTTTCCCTCATCATTATTCTTTTCTCCAGTTCTGACTTGATAGTATGATCCAGTTTCCTGGGGAATTTTTTGACACTTTAATGAGAAAAGTGTTTTTGTGTGGATGTATGTATACATATATGTATGTACGTATTATAAGGTATATTCATTTGCTTAGATGGGAACAATCAAAAGTACGCCTACTCCTTCTCCTTTCTTGGCACATGTCCAGGCTGGGCTGTAGCCTGTCCCACTGATCTTCGACCCATCAAGTGGCAGAGGTTTATTTTCAGGGAAAATACACAGGGCAGTACCTAGTGTACCCTTTTTAACCCTCACCAGTTTTGGATTTTCCACTGGGACTCTCAAAATTAGAGCATTTGTTTGGTGACTGGCTGTGTTGATGTCCAAATCTGAATTCTGCTAAATCTTTTGCAGGTGTCTGTTTCGATGCCTAATCCCTCTGGCTCCAGGAAGCTGCAGAATAGAGTTGGGAACTCCTTTCCCACCTCTGGTTGGAGCTCTAGGAGATGGGGCTGCTTCAATTTTCCAGGCAGCTAACGCAACATTGTGAACCATGCCAATAGATAATAATAATAATAATAATAATAATAGGTGCTTGCCAAATGTCAGGCACTGTTTTAAGTGCTGGGATGGGTACAAAGCTAATCAGATTGGACAGAGTTCCTGTCCCACATGGGGCTCACAGTCTTAGAGAATTAGCATGGCTCAGTGGAAAGAGCGTGGGCTTGGGAGTCAGAGGTTATGAGTTCTAATCCCAGCCACGTGTCTGCTGTGTGACCTTGGGCAAGTCACTTAACTTCTCTGAGCCTCAGTTACCTCATCTGTAAAATGGGGATTACGACTGTGAGCCCCACATGGGACAACCTGATATCCCTGTATCCCTTCCCCCCAGCACTTAGAATAGTGCTTTGCACATAGTAAGCGCTTAACAAGTGCCATTATTATTATCATTATCATTATTATTATTAATCCTCATTTTACCATGAGGTAACTGAGGCACAGAGAAGTGAAATGACTTGCCCAAGGTCACACAGCAAACAAGTGATGGAGCCAGGTTAGGACCCAATTCATCCTGGCTCCGAGGCCCCAGGCCATGTGGCTTCTCATGTCTCCAGAAGCAAGAATCAGTTTTCACAAAGGAATAAACAGGATTGTAGGGTGCTCAGAGGAAAAGAGGGAGTTGGAATGAATGAGAAGATAAAGGAAGGAAGAAATGGAGATATTAAGTGTTGGAACTTAGGTGTGCTTCATCATATGCCTAAACACCTCTGCTAGGTCTACCTTGAGGTATTGGTGGCTTTGAACTGCTGTGGGTAGGGAGCTCTGGGCACTGGCTTGTGAGAAGGCTCAGAGTTTCTAGGAATAAAGCACTATGGTGGGCTTGGAGCAGACTGTCATGCCATGGCCTGGACCAGGGATGCAAGGGTGATGAGTGAGATTTTAAGGACTGTTGCCAACTTGTACTTCCCAAGCGCTAAGTACAGTGCTCTGCACACAGTAAGTGCTCAATAAATATGATTGATTGATTGATTGATTGATTGACTGCCACTCTAGTATCCTGCCCCTTAAGCCATCTCCCCTGGAGGTTGACTTTGGGAGTCATCCATTTCAGGGTCCAAAAGGCTCACTCTGGGGAGGGGATGGTTTATGGAGGGGACTAGAAGAACGACAGGTTGTTCCACTCTCTAAACCGCCGCCCCCGCCCACAAGCTGTAAAGTGGCGGCTGTCAAATATACCCACACTCTTGGGGCTGGGGTTAGGCAGTCAGGGGTCTGTCCAGGGAGATGAGACCAGAAATTCAGCACCAGGTGCTCATTTTGCCCACATCTAAAAACAGGTTGCCCTGCAGAGTTGAGAGAAGAAGAATTATTGTGGGAAACAGGGGACTGAAAAAGTGGGTCAATGAAGAGAGGAAATTTCGTGGAGAAAGAACAGAATGTGAAAGTGGAGATTGTGCCTTTGATGTCCCTGATGTTGGTTTCATGTGGTTTGTCTCTAAGCAAATAGCACAGTTAGAACACAGGAAATGCCACTGCTGGATCAGACCAATTCGCTATCCAGTCAGATACCTGGATTCTGATCACAGCACTGGAGTTCTTGGGAGGAGCTTGTGACATAGTGGCAATCCCAGAATGGAAATGAGAAAACTTGGGTTCTAGTCCGGGTTCTGACTTTCTGAGAGACCTTGTTACAGGAGGGTAGTCTCCCACTAGATTGTTAGCTTCTTGAGGGCAGGGATCATGTCTACTTTCTCTATTGTACTTTCCCAATTGCTTAATATTATCCTCTACAGACAATAAGCACTCAATAAATAATGTTGATTGATTGATTTATAAAAACATGAATTTTAGCTTGCCAAGCCCTACCTTTTGGCTTCCCTGAAACTCCTCCAGCCTCAACTCCAAACTCAACCCCCCCATTTCACTTCCCTCCCTCCTTCCCACAAAAACTCCTGCACTGAAGGAAGCAGTTATTCAGGTGACAGCAGCTTTGAGAATCCAGCATGACCTAGTATATAGAACATGGGTCTGGGAATCAGAAGTCCTGCAGCGGACTTGTCAGCTATATGACCTTGGGCAAGTCACTTAACTTCTCCATGTCTCAGTTACCTCATCTTTAAATGGGAGTTATGACCGTGAGCCTCATGTGGGACATGGACTGTGTTCAACCTGATTACCTTGAATCTATCCCAGCGCTTAGTACCACTATGTGCCAGGCACATAATGAGCGCTTACCACATACAATAAAAAAACCAGTGCAATGTACAGATAAAATAAACTGGATGAGTGGGAGAGAGTGTGCAGGAATGGTGGATTCATTCTTTCATTGTTTTTATTGAGTGCTTATTGTGTGCAGAACACTCCACTACGCACTTGGGAGTAGCGTGGCTCAGTGGAAAGAGCCCAGGCTTGGGAGTCAGAGGTCATGGGTCCTAATCCCAGCTCCGCCACTTGTCAGCTGTGTGACTTTGGGCAAGTCACTTCACTTCTCTGTGCCTCAGTTACCTCATCTATAAAATGGGGATGAAGACTGTAAGCCCCACATGGGACAACCTGATCACCTTGTATCCCCCCAGCACTTAGAACAGTGCTTGGCACATTATAAGCGCTTAACCAATGCCATCATTAAGCGCTTAGTACAGTGCTCTACATCCAGTAAGTGCTCATTAAATATGATTGAATGAATGAATGAATGAGAGTACAGTATAACAATAAACAGACACATGGCCGGCCCACAACGAGGCGGATGAAACTCAGGCCTTGTGTCCTTTTAGTCCAGTCCTTCAAGACCTGACCCATTCTCCTAAAGTCCCATGCCATGGCCTGGCATTGTGAAATCTTACCCAGCCAGCTCCAAGGAGGAAATCCTACCCCATATACCACCACAGAGAAGGAGCAATGCTGCAAATAGCATCCGCACTCACCAGCACCAGTGACTGGCCAAGCCAGAATGAACAAGTTCCTTCTGCTGGATACCTCTGTCCTACCTTCCTCTGCCCTGCCTCTTGGCGAATGAGTCTGGGAATGGGGTGATGAGATGTCACTAGGGCTGTTTCTGGGAGGGGAGCAGATTCTCCAGGTCTCCGAGGCTCATGTGGGGATCAAAATCTTTCCCCACCCCAAATATGAGGCAGCACTCAGAGATTAAGAGGGAGTCTCCTTCACCTTTCCCGGTGTTCTCTTCTTCTACCCTCTCTTTTTCTATGGTTGTTGGGCAAAAGAACCTTTTCCCCTTTGTAGAGCTAGACTCTCCCCAGGAGCCCAGCATGGATCTGCAAGAGACATAAAAAAAGAAATAGATCATGGTAAGAATGAAAAGAGAGGAGGGAGAACAAAGGGCAGGGCAAAGTAATACAGGATGGGAAAAAAAGAAAACGGCCAAAATGAAAATGGAATTGACAAGTGTAAGTCCAAGGGAAGAGTACAACTGGGGGAAAAGGAGAAAACCAGAGAGGAGGGAACAAAAAGATATGTGGACTCATAAATGAAAGGGTGGATCCTGAGAGTGAGGGGCTTGGTTGCAGAACCCGTGATTTGATGATGAAAGGGTAGATAGGGTGTTCTCCTAAATTTGAAAATCATTCATTTATAGAATGCTTGTATTTTGGTATTATCCCTAATAGGAAGCCTTACTCTCCTGGAAGCTCTGCTTCTGGGTTCCAGGCCTGGATTAATGAGAGATCCCGAACCTTTTTTCCCAGGGAAGAAAACATGATCATTATCAGATGCAGCTAGATCCAGCTGTTCCAGTCCCATAGCCTAAGGCCAACTCATCCCACCAAGCCCAGGAGTATGCTTACTTCAAAACCAGTAGGTTAATAATGAGGATGGGAAAAGCAGTTGGTATTTAAATAGGTTTTGAGTAAAGGGGATAGAAATTTCAGGAGATGGGCTAAAGGGGAGAGATTGTGGTAGAAAGAAAAAAGTGAATATGTGAATTAAAATGGAATATGAGAATGGCAGAGTATCAGAGCTTCAACAATAAAGAAAAGAATGAGAAAGGTAGCAGCGTGGCTTAGTGAATAGAGCTTGGGCCTGTCCTGGGTTTTTTTATGGCATTTATTAAGCACTTACTATGTGCAAAGCACTGTTCTAAGTGCTTCTAACCCCTGCTTTGCTACCTGTCTGCTGTGTGACCTTGGGCAAGTGACTTCACTTCCCAAGGCCTCAGTTACATCAACTGTAAAATGAGGGTAAAGAGTGTGAGCCTAATGTGGGACAGGTACTATGTCCAACCTGATTACCTTATATCTACCCTAGCACTTAGAACGGTGCATAGCACATAGTACAACCATAATTAGAATTATTATTATCTCATTTCTTAAAGAACTGTAGATTTTTTTAACCTTGTGTCTCTTCACTAGCCCACATCAGACAGGACAATATCTGATTTGTAGTTGCTCAGTAAATTCTGTTGATTATTTCTTATCTATCCTAGTGTTTAGCACAGTGCTTGGAACATACATGAAGTTGCTAGATACAGTAACAATGATGATGATGATGATGATAAGGAGATTCTGGAATGGGAAAAATGAGTCTGGCCCCAAAGAAAAAGAATCTCTTATTCCTTAAAATCTCTTCTTCCCAGGACCTCAAGGCAGATCACTCATTGTTACAATTATCAGTAGCCTCTCCATTTCAGGTGACTTGGGCTGAGGCAATATTGCAGAATGGTTGCATTTTTGGCTTTCTCCATCAGGGAACTGAAAAACCTAACTAATAGAAGTTGGTTTTCCCTTTTTATCTTCCTGCCTATGCGGTTCTCTGGGAGTCTTCCCTGAATAAAATAAAAGGAAGTTCCTGGAATAGTGATAAATTGGCAGGCAGCAACTTGTACAGTCTTAATAACCAGTTTGATATTCCAAAATTCCCAGCCTGTTTGGTCCATACTTAGAATGCACACTCCTTAAATTAGCTAACATGTGTTCTGTTAATCCCAACTCCTCATGTCTTGCTGCCCCTTTTTCCTCCTACTCTTTACTCCTCCTGTCCCTACATATGAGTTTAGGGATCTGAGAAATCATCATCAATGGTTAGAAAACAAAGTAAATGAAAATTTCAGGGATGGCATAACTATTTTGAAAAGTTTAAAAGCAACCCATAAGGTATGTTAGATGCACAATTCATGCAGGTATATGCAGATCAGGGGCAAAACCAATCAAAAGTTTGAGTAGCTTTCCACCCAATATCTGGAAAGAAATGCAGTGTTGACATTAAGGTCAAATATGTTTGGGTTCATAAAATTTTGAATTGGCCCATAAAATTTGCTTTGGCTCTCTTTTCATATTTTAAAATTCAGTCCCATCCTTTTTTTCAGCCCTTTATCACCATGCCTGTAGTAAATATATCCTAAATTTCCCTAGAAACATGATTGACCATGCAAATTAAATCAAGTGGTATTAAAAAAAAATGAGTTCATTAAACTTCTTTTAGGCTCTGAGCCTCTCCCAATTTGTGTGGAAGATTGCTGAAGAGCCCTTTTTGTGACCCCAATAAAGATTTGAATTTGTTGTTAATATTTAGCTTTTTTATAGCACTTGGTGTTTGCAGATTCTTTACAATCATTTGCACTGGTTATTCATCCCAGTAATCCTATGCAGCTGGCTTACTGGTATCCCATTTTACAGATGATGAAGCTGAGGCCTAGGGGCATCAAGTGATTTTTCCAAAGCCCTGAAGTGGGTCAGTGGCAGAATTGCGTTTGAAATTCAGATGTTTTTGAACTCCTACTTCACTACTCCTTTCAGTTAACTGCATCACTGAACCACACAGGGGAATGTGAAATTCTTGATGAATCTGTTTAGCCCAGCATTGCAATTTAGAGCAAAAAACTTTACCACCCCTCAAAAATATATATTTATTTGGGTAGTTGAAATGCATTTTCCTTTTTCCTTGCTGTATCATCACTCTCATGGTGAGGGCAAATCACTTTGTAAGTGGCTGTTTACAAAACTAATTAATCGCATGGTTATGAAGAACTAGGGTTTCCCAATGTTCCACCATCATTTTCCTGATTTTATCCTGCATTTTTGTGTATATTTAAATCATACTTTCCTGGCATGGTGTTCCAGACTGAAAATGCAACTGTGGAGGAGAGAGAAGATTAATGGAGGGAGGGCCTGCTGACAGCCAGAGATTAATAGTTTTGAGTGATGTTCCTCACTATGAGAGGAGTGGGTGATCTAGGAATTGGCTGATGGGCCAACATTCTCGGTTCTTCTCTAGTGGTTATTGGCCTTCACTGTATGACCTTGAGACCGATCATACACTCTTTAGGTTAACTGTAAACAACTCATTACATGATGACTTTGGGCAGGTCATAACTTCTCTGAGCTTTCGGTTTCCTCATTCTCATCAGCTTTCCCATCTGTCAAAGGCAACAGAAGAGTTAGAATTCACATTACCTGAATCTGTGGTCCTTTGTTTAGTCTTTCGGCATCGTATTTATTGAGCACCTGTACTGAGTAGGTGGAAGAATGCAGTAGAATCAGTTGACATGATCCCTACCCTCAAAGAGCATACAATCTAGTGAGGGAAGACAGACCCAAAAATTAACTGCAAGTACGAAGAAGCTACAGATTATTAAGCTCTGGGCAGGTGTGTGTACCCAAGTGTTGGGGTGACCCGAAAGTACTAGAGTGGCTGTTGCAGGGGATGTAGGGTGGGAAGATGAGGCATTAATCAGAGAAATCCTCCTGGAGATGTGTGATTTAAGAAAAGCTTTGAAGATAGGGAACAGTTGTCTGTCGGATATAGAGAGGGAGAGAGTTCAGGGCAGAAGGAAGGGTGTGAGCCAGAGTTGGCCAACAGGAAAGACTAGATGGCCAGATGAGGCACAGTGAGGATGCTTTCCTGTCTGTGACCAAGTCCAGAGTTCTGCCCCATTTACATTTTGTAACTTCTCTGGCTTGGGGAGATAGCCATTTCTTTGAGGTGTTTGCTGAGGAGTCGTCTATCATCATCATCGTCATCAATCGTATTGAGCGCTTACTATGTTCAGAGCACTGTACTAAGTGCTTGGGAAGTACAAATTGGCAACATACAGAGACAGTCCCTACCCAACAGTGGGCTCACAGTCTAAAAGGGGGAGACAGAGAACAAAACCAAACATACTAACAAAATAAAATAAATAGGATAGATATGTACAAGTAAAATAAATAAATAAATAGAGTAATAAATATGTACAAACATATATACATATATACAGGTGCTGTGGGGAAGGGAAGGAGGTAAGATGGGGGGGATGGAGAGGGAGACGATGGGGAGAGGAAGGAAGGGGCTCAGTCTATCTCTCTGCTGAGCTCTCCTCCACATCCTGCTTCTGGCCTGGAATGCCTGCCCTCCCTCCTCAAATCTGACAATTACCCTCCCCCTCTTAAAAGCTTTATTGAAAGCACATCTCCAAGAGGCCTTCCCTAAGTCCCCCTTTACACTTCTCCCACTCCCTTTTGCATCGCCCTGACTTGCTCCCTTTGTTCTTCCCTCCTTCCAGCCCCACAGCACTTATGTACATATCTGTAATGTATTTATATTAATATCTGTCTCCCCACTCTAGACTGTAAGTTCATTGTGGGCAGAGAATGTGTTTGTTTATTATTGTACTCTTCCAAGTGCTTAGTACAGTGCTCTGCACACAGTAAGTGCTCAATAAATACGATTGAATGAATGAATGAAAAATGTGAAGAATGAATTGAACAGCGATGAAACCACCAATGCCATGTCTCCTTGGGCCTTATTCTTGGTCCAAAATTTGACCCCACATCTCTGAAGTCAAATTAAGGCACTTTGTTACCTGACCAGAGAAAAACCCTCGGGAATATATTTAGAGATCATTTAAACCAGAGCCACACTTACATATCCTCAAGCCCAAAAAGGACCTTAGATGATTCTTTATCCATGTACAGAAAAGTCTTTCAGACCAAAAATGTTTCCTATTATAAATGAGTCAGAAGAACTAAACCAACAGAGGAGTAGAGAGATGCTGTATGTGCCCTGAAATCTTGTTTATGTGATTGAATAGTATTTTTATACATTTCATTACATCAAGCAAATTTGCACTGTAAAAGTCAACAATTTATACTCGTTTTCAAATATAGTTACCTCCAGGTTCTGCAATTATTATTCTGGGATAAACTTTTTTCCACTTTGTTTTGATTCTCAGTTTGGATGATTTAGGTCTTTCAAAAAAGTAAAATTCGTAGAATGCGCTCTGCCCGTGAATTGCTACTATGTTTGGGTTTTGTATCTTCACTATCTAATCCAGTTTTATAATCCAATTTTATAACTGGTTGAGAACAATAGACTAACTATTTTGAGCATTTTAGTTTAGCTAAAGATTAACGTTTTGTGCTATATAAGTGTAATCGGGTTGCAGTGAAATATTTTCCCTAGTAGATATCTGTGATGATTATTTTAATAAGACATTAACACCTCTCCCCCTTTTATTACTATGCCCTTGCTCCACACTGCCTCTTTCATTCACTACAATCGTGCACTAAGTAGTTTTGATAATACTTACAAAGAATTGTTATATTTAAGCACTTGATAAAGCTGGGTTATATACAAGGTAATCAAGGCAGGAATAGACCCTGTCCCACATGGGGCTCACGGTCTGAGTGGGAGGGAGAACAGGTATTTAATCCCCATTTTACAAATGAGGAAACAGAGGCACAGAGAAGTGAAGTGACTTGCCCAAAGTCACAGAGCAGGCAAGTGACACAGCAGCTTGCCCAGAGTAACTCCCAATCTCCGTGCCCTTGTACTTCCCCAAATGAACTGCCATTTACAGGCTCCATGAGTGTAAAGGCTTTCATTCAGGCACCTAGGATTTTTTTGTTTCTGTGTGTATTTATAATATTTTCCACTAACAGCTAGAGAAATATAATGTGTAAGAGTGCTTTACTTAATGTACATAATTACCAAGACCATGATTTCTTAAGTACCTTAAATCTCAATTAGTCTAAAATATGTAGCGATTACCTAATTGCCTTTGTAATAACAGTACACATTATGAAAATCTCTTATTCCAACAGGAAAATTATACTTTTAAATAAACTCTGCTCATCAGTTGGCACCTCGAACTAATAGAATAGCCTTATTTGTTTTTCCTAAGTACATTCAGGATCTTTATTTCTCACGAAATATGGTTTGCTAAAAATATTTTGTACTTTTTCTGAACAGCCCTCAAGTCGATCCCAATATAGAACGTAGTCTTAAATCATTTATGCATAAAAATATAAGAAGTTCAATTTCTGGGTCAGTCAAATGGCCCATCCAACTCAGTTTTCTGTCTTCTAACAGATGCTACCGGAGGAGCTGTGTGGAGGTGGCTTCTTTGACATCCATCTCAGAGTCAGGGATATTCCATCACTTCCAACACTCAGTTTTTCTCTTTACATCCCTCTAGTCACTCATTCCCCTCTCGGGGCTGCACCTGGAGAGTTTCCAGTGCTCTGCCAGTCTTGACTTCGGGAGGAAGGATCAAGCAGAAACATACCCATTCCATTACTAGCTTGGGCAGTGGTTAGTGAGTGGAAGGCAAAATGCTACAAGTCAAAATTCACCTGTGCTGGACAGCCGTGGCACGGGAGAGAGTCGAAGGCGGAGACTCAAGTTTACTGCACAGAAGGAGATAATGGTAAACCACTTCCATATTTTTACCAAGGAAACTCTATGGATTGACTTCCAGAACAATTGCAGGTGGAGGTGGGGCGCTTTGGGAGAAATGTGTCTATAGCATCACAATGTGTCGGAGACAACTCGACAGCATAAGACAAGAAACTCATTATATTCCATGTATCGATCAATGTATCCAAACCCCTCTTTAATCTATTGATATTTTCTATTACCTGACTTACTGTGGCAACACATTCCATTAATCATAATAATAGCAATAATAATAATAACAATGGTATTTGTTAAGCACTTACTGTGTGCCAGGCCCTGTACTAAGCATTGGGGTGGATACAAGCAAATCGGGCTGGACGCAGTCTTGTCCCACATAGGGCTCATAGTCTTAATCCCCATTTTATAGTTGAGGGAACTGACACAGAGAAGTGAAGTTACTTGCCCAAGGTCACACAGCTGACGTGGCAGAGCCGGAATTAGAACCCAGGTCCTTCTGATTCCCAAGCCCATGCTCTATCCACTAGTCCATGCATTCTTAGTTTGTCTATATGAGAAAGCTTCTCCATTTCCCTAATCATCTTGTTTGCCCTCTTCTGTACCTTTTCCAGCTCACTTGGATCCTTCTGAAGATGTAGTAAATTACAGTGCAGAATTCCATATGCAGGCATTCCGGGGTTTTCACATAGTGGTCAAATTATATGCCTTTTGCATTGTTTTCTGTCACCTTCCTGTTGATTAATAATTCATTTGGCCATTTTTGCCCTTACATCACCCCGAACTAATGACTGAAAATAAAAATCAACCAAGACCAAAAGATTTATATTCTGATTTGCGGTTGATCATTCTAAATCCACCATTGCGGTCCAGCTCTTAGAACAGTCCAGCGCTTAGAACAGTGCTTTGCACATAGTAAGCGCTTAATAAATGCCATCATCATTATTTACAGTTAGTTTTCTCATAATGTGGGAGTTGCATTCAGTACAAATCTCGTGTTAAGGAAAGCTCACATTTTATTATTCACTCTGTTGTGTTTGATGTTGTACAGAGGTGCACAACCACTTCTACCCAGATAGAAGTGCATGTTGGAAGAATGTTCCCTAATTTTGCTGTCCCAGGTTATTGAAGTTGTGAAAGAAAACAAGCATTATCATCATCATCATCATCAATCGTATTTATTGAGCGCTTACTATGTGCAGAGCACTGTACTAAGCGCTTGGGAAGTACAAATTGGCAGCATATAGAGACAGTCCCTACCCAACAGTGGGCTCACAGTCTAAAAGGGGGAGACAGAGAACAAAACCAAACATACTAACACTATACTAGGCGCTGGGGTAGATACAAGAGAGTCAAGTTAGACATAGTCCCTGCCCCATATGGGCCTCACAGTCCAATTAGGAGGGAGTAGGGTTTAATCCCCATTTTACAGATAAGGAAATTGAGGCATAGAGAAATGAAGCGACTTACCCAAGGTCACCCAGCAGGCAAGTGGCAGAGCCGGAATTAGAACTCAGGTCCTCTGACTCCTAAATCCATGCTCTTTCCACCAAGGGAAGGGGCTTCTCTGTTAAGCATTATGACAGACCTGATGGTAACTGTAATTTGTAATTAATAATTGTGGTACTTGTTAAATGCTTACTACATGCCAGGCACTGTATTAAGTGCTGGGGTAGATACAAGATAATAGGGTTGGACACAGTCTCTGTCCCACATGGGGCTCACAGTCTTCATCCCCATTTTACAAATGAGGGAACTGAGGCCCGGAGAAGTGAAGTGACTGGTCACACAGCAGACAAGTGGCAGAGCCGGAATTAGAACCCAGATCGTTCTGACTCCCAAGCCTGTGCTCTGCCCACTATGCAATGCTCCATGTTTTGACCCACTCAGCTTTATAAGGTCTTCTTGCAGTTTAACCTTTCATTGTGACATTTGCTATCCAGAAGGCTTAGTGTCTACTGCAGACATAGAGATTTCACTGTGCATCAATCACTGTGCATTCCCCTGTTAGATCATTTATGAAGGGGTCCTGATTCTTTTTGACTTCTCAGCTACCTTCTATCCTCTCAACTTCTCCCTTCTGAAAGTGTGTTCCAACTTTTATTCTGTCATCCCAGTACTCACCTGCTCCACTACTTCCACTACTCCTTTTTTGGCTCCACTCCAATCTGCCATCCCCTGAACTGTGAGTGCTACCAAGTTCTATTCTGTTTCTCCTACTCTTCTTGCTATACATGCTCTGTCTCAGAGTCTCACTTGCTTACAAAACTTCAGTCCCACATTTATGTAGATGGCTCCCAAATCTGTCTCACTAGCTCCAGTCTCTCTTTTGCTCTGCAGTCTCACATGGGCCTCTCCATCACGTACCCATATGTAAGTTAAAACTCAACTCTTGTGGCTAGACATATTGACACTGCAGACCACTTCATACTCCTGGAAAAAAATATCGGTCTGTCCTTTGTTTCACTGACAAGATAATTACTTGGCTCTACTCATCTGTCCTTGACTGCTCCTCCATTTTATTTGCTTTCTCTTCATCTACCTCTTATCCTCTAATTGGGTGTCACTCTATTCTTGGTCCCTCCCTTTTCTTGCACCACACTTATTCTCTCTCAGGGAGCTCCTCTGCTCAAATGACTTCAACTACTATCTTTATAATGGTAACTCCCAAATCTACCTTGCTAGTCCCAATCTCCTGCTAGGGCCTTCAAGACATTTCTACATGGATGTCCTGCTGACACCTTAAACTTACAAAGTCTATAACTGAACTTATCATCTTCCTTCTCATATGCACTCTTTTGATTAAATTTTGCATTATATTTGAGCCCACTTTCCTACCTGCCCCAGCATCCCCTACTTTTGGCACTATCTTTGGCTCTTTGCTGTCTTTTCACTCCACAGGCTTCCTTTCCACCCAACTAGCATAACAGTGATTCAAGCTCTCAGTATAATGCTTAGTACGGTACAACATTTTGTACAGTGTCTGGCACATAGTAAGTGCATAATAAATACCTTTAAAAAAACTTACTACTTCTCAACTGGAATATGATACCAGCTTGCTCACTGGGCTCCCTCCCAGCTTCTCTTTTCAGCCTGTGCTACACTCCGACACTGGGATTATTTTTCCAAGCTATCATTTGGCAGACATATTTCCACTCCTCAAAAACCACCTGTTATTACCCATTTCCACAATTTCAGGTAGAAACTTCTGACCATTGGTTTCAAGGCTCTGCAACAGCTCCTCCTTCCTATACAGACTCAAATCTGCTATGAAGTGTGTTTTTAGTATGCATTTTGGCCAGGATGGAAGAAATGGTTTGGGCTCATTCGTGGGTATGCATGTGTGCAATATCCAACCCAGTAAACCGATGCAAATTTTCCTTAATATAGAGTTTTAAAGACTGCAACCCTGCAAATAGAAATGAACTGTATTTATATATGGTCTTTACCCACTACATCCTACCATAAATATTGCTCCTCCTCAGCTTACTGTCCTTCAGTCAATCAATCAATCAGTGGTACTTGTTAAGCCCTTACAATGTGCAGAACATTCCTGCTTCCAATTCCTTGGTCACATCCTTCTCCCTGCTTGTTTCCCTCCACCTTCAAATGCCTCAGACTGCAGATTTTCTCATATTTACATCCCTCCTTAAGTCTCATCTACTTCTGGAATTATTGTCCAATTAATTTCCACCACTTGAAATGTTAATTTGTGACCAGGATAAGGTTAGTGAAACAGTATCCTTAGAGAAATATGTCAAGAAATTGTTCTTTAATTTCATCCTCCTTCATCTCTAGACCGGAGACTGTTTCCCTTAGATTCTTTCCGTTCTTCCTCCCACATTTAACTGCATTTCAAGGGAACCCTCATGGCCTATTACAGGCCCCTCTTATGGTATCTTTCAGTGGTTGCCATTGTAATCCATAGTTTGCCCCCAGCTTCTTAGGGACATAAATCTTACCCATGATATTTTCAAAGAATTTGAGACATGGTGCTAAAATAGTTTAAGAAAGCTTTGTTAGTTCACTACAGAACTTTGAGCTGCTGGGCAATTCCCCTGGTTTCCTGTTTGAACAATGAGAATGCCTGAGCTAGCTTGTAAAATACTTCCTAATCACAGATTGCAAATGTAAATGCAAATGACTATTCCTAAGGAGTTGTAAATTAATTATTCTTTGAGGCATGTGAGGGGAGGAGAGGCTGAGGGTTGGACTGCAGAAGTTGATAGCACTTTGGAGATTACAGACTTCCAGAAGTGCTACATTTCAAGCACTTCTCCCAGCTAATACCTGGCAGAAGTCAATCATGGTGTTTATTGAACAATTACTATGTGTAGAGCACTGTACCAAGAGCTTGCATTGACAGACACAATCCCTGCCCATAAAGATCTTAGAGTCTAGAGGGTGAGATAGATGTTAAAATAACTTACAGAAATTATGCATAAGTGCTGTGGTACTGAGAGTGGGGTGAATTATCAAGTGGTTGGGGGTACAGATTTAAGTGAATAAGGGAGGGTGAATAAAGCATGAGGGCTTAGTCAGAAAAGACCTTTTGAAGGAGATGTGATTTTAGGAGGGATTTGTAGGTGAAGAGAGCAATAGTCAGTTATGAAGAGGGAGGGAATTCTAGGCCAGAGGGAGAATGTGTGCAAGGGCTCCATGGTCAGACAAATGAGATTGAGCTAGAGTGAGTAGACTGGCATTAGAGGAGTGAAGTGTTTGGGCTGGCTAGCAGTAAATCACTAAGGTAAGATTGAAAGGGGGTGCCTTAAAGTGCCTTTGAGTGCCTTAAAGCCAATGGTAAGTAGTTTATGTTGAATGCAGAGGTGAATGGGCAACAAACCACTGCAAGTTTTTGAGGAATGGGGAGATATAGACAGTATGCTTCTTTAGAAAAATCATCTGGGCAATGGAGTGAAGTATGGACTGGAGTCAGGAGAGACAGGAAGCAGGGAGGTCAATGATGAGGCTCATGCAGTAGTCAAGGCAGGATATGATAGGGCTTTGATCAGCTTAGTAGCATTTTGGTTGGAGAGGAAAGGCTGGATTTCAGCAATACTGTGAAGATAGAACTGACAGGATTTGGTGAGAGATTGATTACGTGGGTTTTATGAGAGAGATGAGTTGTGCCAAGGTAATGGGACTTGTGAGATAGGGAGGATGATGGTGTTATCTACAGTATAGGGAAAGACAGGGAGATTAAGTGTTTGGTGGGAAGATGAAGTGTTCTGTTTTGCACATGTTTAGTTTGAGGTGTCAGTGAGACATACAGGTAGAGATGTCCTAAGGCAGGAGAAAATGTGAGACTACAAAGAGAGAGGGCAGGGCTGGAGAGGTAAATTTGGGAATCATCTGCCCAAAGATGGTAGTTAAAGCCATGGGAATAAATTAGTTTTCCAAGGGAATGGGTGTAGATGTAGATGGCATCCCCATTTGAGGCAGAGGAAGAGCCGACGAAAGAGACTGAGAATGGTGGCAGTGAAGTTAAGATTAGGTAATGTTTCCAGGAGAAGGGGATAGTCCACAGCAGTTTGGTGACTGTGGAAGTGCAAAATGCCTCACCACTGCTCCGACGGCAAACAGGTCAGACATCATCTCGGTGACTTTCAGAAGGTGGCCCCACTCTGATTTGGGGGGCCTCCCTTTCAGAGGGTTCCAATAGACATGACTAGTTCTTAGCCTTTGGGGTGTCCTGATCACTGCTACTCTTAGGAGTCCTCAGTTTTGTTGCTCCAGGACTCATTCTGAAGAACCACAAGGTCCCTTCAAATCCCTGCTGAGAGCTCACTTCCTCCACGAGGCCTTCCCAGACCGAGTCCCCTTTTTACTCTCCCCCTCCCCATCCCCCTGCCCTACCTCCCCTCCCCACAGCACCTGTATATAATGTTTGTACAGATTTATTACTCTATTTTACTTGGACATATTTACTATTCTATTTATTTTGTCAATGATGTGCATCTAGTTTTACTTCTATTTATTCTGATGACTTGACACCTGATCACATGTTTTGTTTTGTTGTCTGTCTCCACCTTCTAGACTGTGAGCCTGTTGTTGGGTAGGGACCATCTCTATATGTTGCCAACTTGTACTTCCCAAGCACTTAGTACAGTGCTCTGCACACAGTAAGTGCTCAATAAATACATTTGAATGAATGAATGAATGAGAGCAGAGTCAAGCCCAGGGTAGCAGTGGTTGTTTCAGGGCATCTTCCTAGGGCCATGTTAAGGTTATCTACCTGATAACCTCTTCCTTAAGGCACAAGAACTCAGTGATTAGTAAAAGACCTTGAGGCTGGGTCTCAGTATTGCCAGGAGACATCACTCACCACAATTACCACCATGATGCCTATCTAGCTCAAAGGAGCTAGAGAATAGGAGGTGAAAGAAGTGCTTGGGGCTTGGGAAGAAAATGTGGTCTTGCCGGGAAAGAGAGAGGTCATGATACCTGGCGTCATCTATGAAGAGCATTTTTGAAATAAGGGTTGCAGTGTGAGTGCCGAAGGGTGGAACAGAGACTGAATCATTTGAGAACTGAAACTGGTTGCTTATTACTTCATTTTTTGCCAGACCCTCTATGCTTCCTCTTTAGTCTGAGGCTTTGAATTTTTATCTCTCTCCAATTGTCTGTCTGAAGATTGCTTACTCCTACAGATTGTCTCCCTAGTTGTTATTTAGAGTATATTGTAATTTAAGAAATGACCAGTAAGACTAATTCGGTGATTATAAGCTTTGAGTAATGTCTTCATTTCCTACTTTAAGTGGGAAATTTAGTGCCTGTAGAGAGTGTTTGTATGTGCACAAATCGTCACTTGTTCTTTTTCATTGCCATGGAAACCATAAAGAAATCAAGGTGGCTGGTGGATGTTCCTTGAACCTCATTTTTCACTGGTTTGTGCCATAAAGGAAGCACTTAGCTGAAGAAATGTAAACGCTAGAGTGTCAAAGTGGAGTCATGGAAAGGTTTTACTTGAATTAATTCCGGCATTGGAATCACCCAAGGATGAGTTCTCTCTTTCTTGCCAGCCCATGATTTTCCTTGGATCTGTGACCTCATTCCTCTTTGAATTTTATATGGTTTCTTTACAGAATCTTTCTCACTCATCCATTCCATAAGCTATTCTATTTTGTGAAATAAGTATACCTTAACTACATACTTCTGACAGCATCACAGTGCAAAGGTGAGGCCCTTGTGCTCTGAGAAAGGTCCCAAACTTTGACTTCTTTGATTAAGGCCCAAGGTTGCATTGGTCAGATCTTCACAAGATCTCCAATCCCACAATTTTGGGGGGATGTTAATGTTTGGCAGTGAAAAGAAGGCCAAGGGTATGGGATGCATGGTTGAAAAGTCTGGGATGTTTGTTGCCTAGCATTGAGAAATGAGGTAGGTGCCTGTTTTCTAAGTAAACACCCTGTAATAAGTACTTTCATGAGCACAGGTTTTAAAACTCATGTCATCCTTTATACTCTTTCCTGTGTTTTGGCATTTTTGACATTGATTTCCCATGGCTTCCATGGGCTCATTTGTACATGCTGGAACCAATAGGAGAGGTTTTTCTGATGATTGGAAGAGTTATAGGATTTTCTTCTCAGAAGATTTGTGTATCTTGTTAAAGATTTCTGGGATGGTCTGAGTGCACTCCTGCCTGGAGGCAGGGGGATGGACTAGGTGAACTCTTACAGTTTCTTCCAAACTCTTTGATTCTACCGCAAAGAAATGTGCCAAGTTCCCTTTGATAAATACCAGTACAGCTGAGGAGAGTAGCAGGTTAATAGGGATATGGAGTCACAGACATAGCATACCACTTTTTCATTATCTTCCCATTTTAAGACTATATAAAGTAAGTGGGGACAACAGCATGATCAGCCAAATGATCAGTTCAAGGAGAAAGAAAGAAACTGGCATCAGAAACAACACTCGCCCCCTCATCTAGTTGGAGAGTTCCAGATACTTGCCTCTAGCCACTGTAGTTTCCAAAGGGAAGAGGTGTTGTAAATCACTTGCTAGTCCTCCAAGTTGCGTAAAGTGCTTTACAGACACTGTCTGGTTGATTCATCTTCATAGCACCCCAATGAGGTGGACTGGATGTGGAAGCAGAGCAATTTTCAAAGAACAAATAGGTCCCAGTCAGTCATTGCCAGTGGAAGTATGGGTAACTGGAGAACAATGGAGGGTGTGCGGTGAGAAAAGTAGATACATTTGGAGGAGGAAAATGCAGGAAGTGTTGGCACCCAAATAAACATCCAGCAGTTCAGAAGTTCACTGAGTGGGCGTCGAGCCAACACCTTCAAGGTCCAAAGGTGTGAAGGAGGGCGTTGGTACAGAGTCCCAAGGATTGTAAGGGTCCCAATCAATCAATCAATCAATCAATCAATCGTATTTATTGAGTGCTTACTATGTGCAGAGCACTGTACTAAGCGCTTGGGAAGTACAAATTGGCAACACATAGAGACAGTCCCTACCCAACAGTGGGCTCACAGTCTAAAAGGGGGAGACAGAGAACAGAACCAAACATACCAACAAAATAAAATAAATAGGATAGAAATGTACAAGTAAAATAAATAAATAAATAAATAAATAGAGTAATAAATATGTACAACCATATATACATATATACAGGTGCTGTGGGGAAGGGAAGGAGGTAAGATGGGGGGATGGAGAGGGGGACGAGGGGGAGAGGAAGGAAGGGGCTCAGTCTGGGAAGGCCTCCTGGAGGAGGTGAGCTCTCAGCAGGGCCTTGAAGGGAGGAAGAGAGCTAGCTTGGCGGAGGGGCAGAGGGAGGGCATTCCAGGCCCGGGGGATGACGTGGGCTGGGGGTCGACGGCGGGACAGGCGAAGAAAGCTGAAGTGGTATGGGCATGCGACTCTCATTTCCCGAGAAAGAGAGGGCTCCAGTTACTCATGCACCCTGCAGGGAAATGGAGAGTCGGGGTGGGGCTGAGGAGCAGAAGCGAACTTTCTGTCTAGCCTCATACCTCCAGCTGTAGCTTCCACCACATAGCTCAGGTTACCAATAAAGGATATGCCGAATAGGAAAGGAGCGGTAGCTACCTAATTACGTGGGGTCTGCAGGTTCAGGCTGCAGGTTAGGTCAGGTTATGGAAAAGCAGCTGGGCTTGGGGTGGATTGGCCTGGGCTCCTCACCATGGCCTAGTGGATAGAGCATAGGCTTGGGAGTCAGAAGGTCATGGATTCTAATCCCGGCTCTGCCACTTGTCTGCTGTGTGACCTTGGACAAGTCACTTCACTTCTCTGGGCCTCAGTTACCTCACCTGAGAAATGGGGATTGAGACTGTGAGCCCGATGAAGGACAGGGACTGTGTCCAACCCGATTTGTTTGTAACCACCCCTGCGCTTTGTACAGTGCCTGGCACAAGGTCAGCGCTTAACAAGTACCACAATTACTATTATTACTATTGTTATTACTGTGTCAGGACTTCTTGGTCCAGGGGTAATTAGCTCAATCCAGTACCCCTGGAGCAGCCCAGGGTTCGTGAGCCGCCACTAGACCTTGAGCTTGTCATTGGCAGGGAACTTGTCTACCAAGTCTGTTATTTTGTACTCTCCCAAGGGCTAATACACTGCTCTGCACACATTAAGCACTCAATAAATACGATTGATCGATTGAACTAACGCCGGTTGGAGGGAGAACTTGACTGTAAGCACGTTGTGGGTGGGGAACGTCACTGTTTATTGTTGTGTTGCACTTTCTCAAGCACTTAGTACAATGCTCTGCACACAGCAAGTGCTCAATAAATATGATTGAATGAAGGAATGAGTATTCTGTTTGTACTTACTAGAGATGAGGCCTCCCTTGGCCTAGTGATTCTGCTGTTGTGGCTGGTGGGCAGTAATCAATCAATCAATCAATCAATCATATTTATTGAGCGCTTACTGTGTGCAGAGCACTGTACTAAGCGCTTGGGAAGTATAAGTTGGCAACATATAGAGACAGTCCCTACCCAACAGTGGGCTCACAGTCTAAAAGGGGGAGACAGAGAACAAAACCAAACATACTAACAAAATAAAATAAATAGAATGGATATGTACAAGTAAAATTAATAAATAAATAAATAGAGTAATAAATATATACAAACATATATACATATATACAGGTGCTGTGGGGAAGGGAAGGAGGTAAGATGGGGGGATGGAGAGGGGGACGAGGGGGAGAAGAAGGAGGGGGGCTCAGTCTGGGAAGGCCTCCTGGAGGAGGTGAGCTCTCAATAGGGCCTTGAAGGGAGGAAGAGAGCTAGCTTGGCAGTAGATAAAGTCCTGCCTAAATGGCAGAAATAGCTGGGAGAAGCAGGCAAGAGAAAAGGAGAGTGACACAGACCTATTTGGGCCCAAGGGGCTGGCTAACCTGAAAAGACCCCTGGATCGGTCCCCAGAGAATCAGGTGCCATAACTTTTATAATAATTATGCTACTTGTTAAGTGCTTACTATGTGCCAAACACTGTTCTAAGCTCTGGGGTAGGTACAAGTTCTTCAGGTTGGACACAGTTCCTGTCCACCATGGGGCTCACACTCTTAGTGTCCATTTTACAGATGCGGTAACTGCGGCCAAGAGAAGTTAAGTAACTTGCCCAAGGTCACACAGCAGACGTGTGGCTGAGCCAGGATTAAAGCCCAGGTCCTTCTGACTCCTGGGCCCGTGCTCCGTACACTAAGCAGCGATGCTTATTGGTTAGCTTGCTGAGAGTGTTAGGGGGAAGGAGGGAATAGAAAGGTATGATGAGATGAAAAAGACCCAAGAAGGATAGGTCTCTTCTAGCTCTAGGAGGAGGAGCTGCATTTAGCTGACCCCAGAAGGAAGAAACATGCCTGTGAACCGAAGCTTTTTCCGGTTTGAGCAGTAGATCTGTACTGCTTCTAGTAGTCATTTTCATAACTTGTAAAGGCATCAAGTTGACTGCGAAATACCTTGGCATTAATAATTTCCACCCTTTGCTGGTTCATTTTCCATATACAGGCAGGAGGAGTGGCTCCTTCTGCCCTTTGCCTGGTCTTGCACACTCCTAATTACTCGTAAATTCTTAGATGGTGAACTCTGGGCTGGCCAGTGGAGCAGAGATTTCTAGGCTGTGTTCTCTTTCAAGTAACTATGCTGGCAAGGAAGTGCAGAACTGCTGCTTCGGAATAAAATATGGCCAAAGCAATTAACTTATCCAGGTAAAGGTTTTCTTTCTTACAGATTCCCTGTTTCAAGAGGGAAAGAACAGAGCCGAACACCTGAGCACTGAATCTATTTTAACTGCAAATGAAGTTTCTCTTGTTTGGGGGGGTGGATGAGATTCGCTGATGAATCCTGGAGTATAGAAGCCCAGGTATTACTCTGAGCATGCCTAAAATAGTTTAATCACAGTGGGGAAGAGATAAGGCACATAAATGCTATGGTAACATAGGAACTCAAATGTGTTGATCCTACCTGTTTGGAAATACAATTTCTGTTACTTCTGAAAACGTTTTCAAAAATATAAATTAACAGGTACTATCCTGGCAACTGAGCCTGGTAATAATTTGGTCTCTCGCTTTTCATATGTTATATATGAAAAGTATAGCATCTCCTCCAGGCCGCTTTCCTTTTTTAAATTCTTGCTTTTTGTATGAGCTACCAGCTGAAAGAAATGTGGGTGTTACTTTGCAATTCCTTTTATCTCTGTTAGATGAAAAATTACTTGGAAGATATTTCAGCAGACTGACATCTTTTCTTGCCAAGGTGCTACTGCAAATGCAGTCATCAATATAAATGCTTCACGTCCTTGCACGGACATTTTGACCATGCAGTTAGCCAGTCATAAGGCTTAGTAGGATTTTATTTCCTTTTTCAATTTTAGTCTTAGGCTTCATATATCTTTCTAGTGTCTTTTCTATTTATGTAGCTGTTGTTTATCTTTATACTTAATCCCTTTCCCAGCAAATGCTTCTCAAACATTGAAAGATCAAGTGCAGCGCAATGATGACATTCATTAAGGATACCAAGGCTTGTCATTGTACCCCCTAGGTCTAGATTGTTTTGTGCATTGATCGTATTTGTTGATATCTAGTTGCTTGGAACATAGCCATGGGAAAAGCACTTCATTGGATTTAAATGAGCAAAATTGTTTTTATTCAGTTGCAAGCGAGGGTTGTGAACAAGGAGAAGCTCTTATTACAGGGTTATACGCTGCTGTTATTAGAACTGTATTGCTTTTCTGTATTCATCCTTACTTAGCAGTAGAGCATAAATTCTAGAGAGAGTGAATCTCAAATCAACACCAAAATGGATAGAGGTTCAAACTTGACCACCAGCCAAGTACATTTAAGAGGGGTTTTTTTTTGCAATTCTTTTAATCCTTTGCTAAAAATGAATGAATTTGCATTCTCAAGTCATCAGTAAAATAGGCCTTTTTTAGCAGTGCAGGTTGAAATCTTAACATCAGAGAAAAAAAATATATCCAGTTTTATTTTAATTGATATTTCTGGGGAAAAAAGAAATATTAATATCATTATTACCTCTTTTTAAATAGCATCCATCTCTGAATAATGTTTCTGAGAACCGGATATTCTTTTTATCTCCTTTCTATGCCCATCTTTGTTTTCCGAGCTGGCTAAATACTATACTGATGTCTCTTGGGCTGAGCACTTTGACCCACGGAACACACAAGCCAGAGTTGATTGCTTAATATTTATCAAGTGCTCACAGTGTGCTCAGCAGAGTGGGGACAACTTCATCCTGTGTTTATTGAAGGGTGAAATTAATTCTATTCTAATTCCTGGGGGAAAAGACCTTTGAAAAATCTGGAAAACTGAAGCTCTGTTTGCTTTCAAAGGACATTAAAGATCAGTGCAACCAAGTTTGGCTAGAGCAGCAATTTCATCTGTATCCTTGGGCAGAGTGTCTTTTCCCTCACTGAAAATCTTCAATACTACAGTTCCAAATGTAAATTATATTTCTTCAGTATTAATTATCCTTGAGCGATCTGCTTAAACTCATTTGTGGATTATAAAATGAGAATTTATGAACATTATTTCTGAGCATCCCTCTCTCTACAAGGTTAATTAATAGAGGAGGGTATTCAAACTCATTACCAGATGGCTTTTATTTTTCGAAATACAGTAGAGTTTATCTAATGTGTGCCAATGAGTTGGGTAAGAGAAGCTGATAGTGAAATCTGCATTTAAGAGCTGCTATTTCAGTGAGGAAAAAATAGGAGGGTTACAAACCCTTCCTTCAGATTCCCTTTTTCCGCATATGTTCATTGGAGTTAATAAACTTGCCATGCTATGCATCAGGATGCTGTTTGATGAAATACAGTTTCTGAACTGAAAGCAAACACAGTCTCCAGGAAAACACACACACATGATTCAAACACTATGTATTTACTGGTGAGTTCGTGCTTCACCATGAACTCCTAAGCAATGGTCTAGTGGATAGAGCACAGGTCCGGAGGAAGGACCTGGGTTCTAATTCCGCTCCTTCACTGGTCTGCTGTGTGACCTTGTGCAAGTCACTTTACTGTGCCTCAGTTACAATCCTGTAAAATGAGGATTAAGACTGTAAATCCTATTTGGAACATGGACTGTGCCCAACCTGATTAGCTCGTATTTACCCCAGAAATTAGTACAGTGCCTGGCACCTAGTAAGGACTTAACAAATACAAGAAAAAAAAAGTGACCGTAATTATCTGTAGCGACTCAAGGATACCTTGTACCTGTACCTGACACATTGGATACTCCAATTCCTTGCAATTTAAAATACTGTAATATTTTTCCTTATTTTCATTGTTTTTATTAAATTGTTCAGGTGTGAACATCTTCAAGTACAAACCCAGTGATAGATTCATTTATGTATGGGTCTCCTCTATATTTTAATGCTTTCATAGTAGAGTTGTGCATATTATCCTCACCAATCATATTTATTGAGCATTTACTGTGTACAGAGAACTGTACTAAATACTTGGGAGAGTACCATACAACAAAGTTGGTAGATGTTTTCCCTGCCTACATGGAGTTTACAGTCTAGAAGAGGAAACATGTTAAAGTACATTATGTTTATTTTCACAAGTACTGTGGGGCTGAGGGTGGGATGAATATCAAGTGCTTAAAGGCCAGTGATCCAAGTGCAGAGGCAATGCAGAAAGGAGAGGTAGGGCCAATGAGGCTTAGTTGGCAATTTCTTTGGTTAAATTGAGTTGAGGAATTTTACTATAAAAAAGAAAATGTTTGACAGGTAAACAAGTTTGTTGAATGGTTTGCCATTCATTTCACTTACTCTCAAGTCTGCTAAACTGTGAACTCTTTTTTATGGTATTTATTAAGCATTTATTCTCTGCCAGGAACTCTACCTAAGTGCTGGAATAGATACAAGCTAATCAGTTTTGACACAGTCCACATCCAACATGGGTTTTGCAGTCTTAATACGCAATTAACAGATGAGGTAACTGAGGTAGAGAGAAGTACAGTGACTTGCCCAAGGTCACACAGCAAACGAATGGCACAGCCAGGATTAGAACCAGGTCCCTCCCAGACCGATTCTTTATCCACCAGGCTACATTTGCCCCCATGCTCAGAACCATGCTTTGACACAGGTGGCACTTAATAAATACCATTACTACTACCACTTAATCTGATCATCACTGGTGATTCACCCCTTCCAGATTCTATTAAATATATTCTTCCCGATTGTTCATTAGTCAGAGCACCTGTGAGGACCTGGGAATCAGAGGACCTGCGTTCTAATCCCGGCTCCAACAATTGTCTGCTGTGTGACCCCGGGGCAAATCACTGAACTCTGTGCCTCAATTCCATCATCAGCAAAATGACGATTCAATACCATTTTTCCCTTCCACTTAGACCGTGAGCACCATGAGGGACCTGATTGACTGGTATCATCAGCATCAGCATCATCAATCGTATTTATTGAGCGCTTACTATCTGCAGAGCACTGTACTAAGCACTTGGGAAGTACAAATTGGCAACATATAGAGACAGTCCCTACCCAACAGTGGGCTCACAGTCTAAAAGGGGGAGACAGAGAATCAATCAATCAATCAATCAATCAATCGTATTTATTGAGCGCTTACTATGTGCAGAGCACTGTACTAAGCGCTTGGGAAGTACAAATTGGCATCACATAGAGACAGTCCCTACCCAACAGTGGGCTCACAGTCTAAAAGGGGGCGACAGAGAACAGAACCAAACATACCAACAAATAAAATAAGTAGGATAGAAATGTACAAGTAAAATAAATAAATAAATAAATAAATAGAGTAATAAATATGTACAACCATATATACATATATACAGGTGCTGTGGGGAAGGGAAGGAGGTAAGACGGGGGGATGGAGAGGGGGACGAGGGGGAGAGGAAAGAAGGGGCTCAGTCTGGGAAGGCCTCCTGGAGGAGGTGAGCTCTCAGCAGGGCCTTGAAGGGAGGAAGAGAGCTAGCTTGGCGGATGGGCAGAGGGAGGGCATTCCAGGCCCAGGGGATGACGTGGGCCGGGGGTCGATGGCGGGACAGGCGAGAGCGAGGTACAGTGAGGAGATTAGTGGTGGAGGAGCGGAGGGTGCGGGCTGGGCAGTAGAAGGAGAGAAGGGAGGTGAGGTAGGAGGGGGCAGAGGTGATGGACAGCCTTGAAGCCCAGGGTGAGGAGTTTCTGCCTGATGCGCAGATTGATCGGTAGCCATTGGAGGTTTTTGAGGAGGGGAGTAATATGTCCAGAGCGTTTCTGGACAAAGATAATCCGGGCAGCAGCATGAAGTATGGATTGAAGTGGAGAGAGACACGAGGATGGGAGATCAGAGAGAAGGCTAGTGCAGTAGTCCAGACGGGATAGGATGAGAGCTTGAATGAGCAGGGTAGCAGTTTGGATGGAGAGGAAAGGGCGGATCTTGGCAATGTTGTGGAGCTGAGACCGGCAGGTTTTGGTGACGGCTTGGATGTGAGGGGTGAATGAGAGAGCGGAGTCGAGGATAACACCAAGGTTGCGGGCTTGTGAGACGGGAAGGATGGTAGTGCTGTCAACAGAGATGGGAAAGTCAGGGAGAGGACAAGGTTTGGGAGGGAAGACAAGGAGCTCAGTCTTCGACATGTTGAGCTTTAGGTGGCGGGCGGACATCCAGATGGAGATGTCCTGAAGGCAGGAGGAGATGCGAGCCTGGAGGGAGGGGGAGAGAGCAGGGGCAGAGATGTAGATCTGGGTGTCATCAGCGCAGAGGTGATAGTTGAAGCCGTGGGAGCGAATGAGGTCACCAAGGGAGTGAGTGTATATTGAGAACAGAAGGGGACCAAGCACTGAACCTTGGGGAACCCCCACCATAAGAGGATGGGAGGGGGAGGAGGAGCCTGCAAAAGAGACTGAGAAAGAACGACCGGAGAGATAAGAGGAGAACCAGGAGAGGACGGAGTCTGTGAAGCCAAGGTCAGATAACGTGTTGAGGAGAAGGGGGTGGTCCACAGTGTCAAAGGCAGCTGAGAGGTCGAGGAGGATTAGGACAGAGTATCCAAACATACTAACAAAATAAAATAAAATAAATAGAATAGATATGTACAAGTAAAATAAATAAATAAATAAATAGAGTAATAAATATGTACAAACATATATACATATATACAGGTGCTGTGGGGAAGGGAAGGAGGTAAGATGGGGGGGATGGAGAGGGGGACGAGGGGGAGAGGAAGGAAGTGGCTCAGTCTGGGAAGGCCTCATGGTATCTGCCCCAGTGCTTAGTACAGTGCTTGACAACATTGTAAGCCCTTAGAAATACCACAGTTATTGATAATTATTATTGTTAGTGCTGTTGTAAGAAGAAAGTCTTAGAGACAACTCCTACATAAATAATTTTCCTGGGCTATCATGCTTTCCATAGGCAGTGAGTTCAAGGCCAAGCCACCATTGTCAAACTCGCTGCTGCCAAACCTCTGAGCTCAGGTAGCTGCCCTGCAGTCTTCTCTAGTGCTGGAGACCAGCATTGATGGGGTGGGGCAGGGAAAGGTCGAGCGGAGGGAAGGAATATATATGGGACCCCAGAACGGCCTGCACCGAAAAGGTCTGTCTAAAGGAGAAGCAGCAGAGCTGCCCAGCCTGGCCCCTTCTCCAAGCCACATCACTCCTTACAAGATATCATCCAAAGAGATCACCATGTCCTAGTGGCAAGAACGCAGGCTTGGGAGTCAGAGGATGTGGATTCTAATCCTGGCTCTACCACTTATCTGCTGTGTGACCTTGGGTAAGTCACTTAACTTCCCTGTGCCTCAGTTACCTCATCTGTAAAATGGGGATTAAGACTGTGAGCCCCAGGTGGGACAACCTGATTACCTTGTATCTACCCCAGTGCTTAGGACAGTGCTTGGCATGTAGTAAGCGCTTAATAAATACCATAACTGTCATTATTATTATTACTGCTGCCATTATTTATATCATTTGTTTAGCATTCAGTGCAAATCACTATGCTGAGGAAAGTACAATGAGGAAAGTACTATTTTAGACGTGAAATCTGAATCCTCAAAAATCTCCAGTGGCTACCAATCAATCTGCGCATCAGGCAGAAACTCCTCACCCTGGGCTTCAAGGCTGTCCATCACCTCGCCCCCTCCTACCTCACCTCCCTTCTCTCCTTCTACAGCCCACCCTGCACCCTCCGCTCCTCTGCCACTAATCTCCTCACCGTACCTCGTTCTCGCCTGTCCCGCCATCGACCCCCGGCCCACGTCATCCCCCGGGCCTGGAATGCCCTCCCTCTGCCCATCCGCCAAGCTAGCTCTCTTCCTCCCTTCAAGGCCCTACTGAGAGCTCACCTCCTCCAGGAGGCCTTCCCAGACTGAGCCCCTTCCTTCCTCTCCCCCTCGTCTCCCTCTCTATCCCCCCCATCTTACCTCCTTCCCTTCCCCACAGCACCTGTATATATGTATATGTGTTTGCACATATTTATTACTCTATTTTACTTGTACATATTTATTCTATTGATTTTATTTTGTTAATATGTTTTGTTTTGTTGTCTGTCTCCCCCTTCTAGGCTGTGATCCCGCTGTTGGGTAGGGACCGTCTGTATATGTTGCCAACCTGTACTTCCCAAGCGCTTAGTGCAGTGCTCTGCACACAGTAAGCGCTCAATAAATACGATATATGTTTGTACATATTTATTACTCTATTTATTTATTTATTTTACTTGTACATATTTATTCTATTTATTTTATTTTGTTAGTATGTTTGGTTTTGTTCTCTGTCTCCCCCTTCTAGACTGTGAGCCCACTGTTGGGTAGGGACTGTATCTATTTGTTGCCAACTTGTACTTCCCAAGCGCTTAGTACAGTGCTCTGCACACAGTAAGCGTTCAATAAATATGATTGATTGATTGGAGGAGATAAGATTTCAGAAGTGTTTTGAAGATGGGGAAAGCAATGGGCTACCGGATATGAAGAGGGAGGGAGTTTCAGGCAGGAGGGAGGGTGTGAGGAAGAGGTCAGGAGTGAAGAGGTGAGAACCAGGCAGGTTGGCTTAAGAGTAACAAATGTGCGAGCTGGGGTGGAATGGGAGAAGAAAGTAGACAAGTAATTTCTGCTTGTGGCAGAGAGGAATTGGTAACAACAGGAGGTTTCTGATCGGTGGAGAGATATGTGCAGAACAATGTTTTAGCTTAAAAACCAGCTGGGCTTCTTTTTTTTTTTTCACTTATCCAAGAAAGGCAGAGCATGTTTGGTCTTTCATCCTGTTCTGTACCTGCCTGCAGTACAGCCCTTTGAAAGGAATGCATAGGAGGAAAGGTGGGATGAAATCTCCACAATAAAAATTTCTATTTAAGTTTATAAGCTCCCTCTAAACTTGAGCTCCTTGTGGGTAGGGAATGTGTCTTCCACCTCTGGTATATTGTACTCTCCCAAGTGCTTAATACAGTGCTCTGCACACAGTAAGAACTCAGTGAATACTACTGATTGGGTGGTATCAGAATTGCTTGTGTTGTGATTACAAAACCGCACTCCAAATTAGATCATTTTAAGGTCTGCGATTTGACTGAAACAACCCAAGGAAAAAAATATGGCAAAAAAGGGCCCAAAGTCATGATTCTTAAAAGCTACTGCTAATTCATTCATTCATTCAGTTGTATTTCATTCCTTCATTCAATCGTATTTATTGAGCGCTTACTGTGTGCAGAGCACTGTACTAAGCGCTTGGGAAGTACAAGTTTGCAACATATAGAGACGGTCCCTACCCAACAGCGGGCTCACAGTCTAGAAGGGGGAGACAGACAACAAAACAAAACATATAAACCAAATAAAATAAATAGAATAAATATGTACAAGTAAAATAAATAGAGTAATAAATATGTACTAATATACACATATATACAGGTGCTGTGGGGAGGGGAAGGAGGTAAGGCTGGGGGTGGGGAGGGGGAGAGGAAGAAGGGGGCTCAGTCTGGGAAGGCCTCCTGGAGGAGGTGAGCTCTCAGTAGCGCTTTGAAGGGTGAGTGCTTACTGTGTGCAGAGCACTGTACTAAGTGCTTGGGAAGTACAAGTTGGCAACATATAGTGACGGTCCCTACCCAACAACGGGCTCACAGTCTATAAGGGGGAGACAGACAACAAAATAAAGCATGTAGACAGGTGTCAAAATCATCAGAACAAATAGAATTAAAGCTATATGCACATCATTACCAAAATAAATAGAATAGTAAATATGTACAAGTAAAATGAATAGAGTAATAAATCTGTACAAATATTGAACAAAGTGTACAAAAAAATTTATTGTACAAAAATTGCACAAAGTGCTGTGGGGAGGGGAAGGGGAGAGGGGAAGGAAATAGGGCGGGGGGATGGAGAGAAGGAGAGGAAAAAGGGGGCTCAATCTGGGAAGGTCTCCTGGAGGAGGTGAGCTCTCAGTAGGGCTTTGAAGGGAGGAAGAGAGCTAGCTTGGCAGATGTGCGGAGGGAGGACATTCCAGGCCCGGGGGAGGACATGGGCCAGGGGGAGGACATGGGCCAGGGGTCAACAGTGGGACAGGCGAGAATGAGGTACAGTGAGGAGGTTAGCGGCAGAGGAGTGAAGGGTGTGGGCTGGGCTGTAGAAGGAGAGAAGGGAGGTGATCTGTACAGTCTACATTTTTTAGGCTTGTAATAAAAGCAGTGCTCACACTGGGATAAATTTAGCTGTATCTGCAAACCAAACTCAGCCTGGTGCTTCAATTAAAAGCCATCTTTCAGGAAGAAGGTTTTTGTGGCCTCTTGGAAAGTGAAGTAGTCTAATAATTGGTGATGTTTTCATAAAAACTTATGAATGGACAAATATATCATGGTTTATCACTGTTTCCGTGGACTCATTTCATTTTATGCTGAGTAGACTCAGGCTATTTATGTTCAGTTAGTCTTGTGAGGAGGAAGAAGAGGGAGAAAAGAGTACTTATAAACCAGCATTGCACTTATGTACACATCTTTACACTCTGTTTTCTCCTACCTATAATTTATTGTTGACCCTGTTGAGGGCAAGGATTATGTCTAACTCTATTATACTCCCCCACGTTCTTAATACTGTGAAATGGGGATTATAGTGTGAGCCCTTTGTGGGACTGTGACTGTGTCCAACCTGATTATCTTGTATCTACCCCAGCGCTTAGTGCAGTGTCTGGAACTGCATTCATTCAATTGTATTTACTGAGTGCTTACTGGGTGCAGAGGACTGTACACAGTACAGTCCTATGGACTTGGGAGTCAGAGGTCATGGGTTTGAATCCCGACTTCCACATGTCTGCTGTGTGACCTTGGGCAAGTCACTTAACTTCTCTGAGCTTCAGTTACCTCATCTGTAAAATGGAGATTAAGACTGTGAGCCCCCCGTGGGACAACCTGATCACCTGGTAACCTCCCCAGCACTTAGAACAGTGCTTTGCCCTTAGTAAGCGCTTAATACATGCCATTATTATTATTATTCCTAAGTGCTTGGGAGAGTACAGTACAACAATAAACAGTAAAGAGTAAATGCTTAACAAATATTAAAAAAAATTTTTTTGACTAAAGTAGCCAACAAGGAGTAAAAGGGAATGATTTGAGTTTCACTTCCTGCTCTACCCTCTGGTGTGGAAGCGTATAAAATGAAGAGGTAGAGGTTAATAGGGAAACTGAGACCTGGTGTTCCAACAACTGGATCAATCAATCAGTGGCTTTATTGAATACTTACTGTGTGCAGAGCACTGTATTAAGCACTTGGGAAAGTACAATATATCTCCTTTTGAATCAGGAGCATCTAAACACAACCAGTGAGGAGAATGAGGGCCACTGGACTGCAAGTGTACCCTGCCTGAGATTTTGAGCCAATTCTTTTTTTAACATATTAACTAGTGCACATGAACTACTTACTAGTCCAATAGACCTAGTCAGAATCCAAATATGCCCAGACTGAATACACTCCACAGTTCTCCAGAATAGTTCTGTAATCTGTTGAATTCCAAAATTTTTATTAACTTGATCAAGGTTGATCAATGGTCAGTACTAGGCTACACACTGTCTACTTTTGAATTAATAAAATTGATTAAATGTTTTTTTAAAAAAATTTGCGGTGGCCAAAAAAATCCATATTTTTGAACAGCTATATAATTGTGGTATTTGTTAAGCACTTACTATGCACCAAGCACTGTTTTAAACTCTGGGGTAGAGACAAGGGGCTCACATGGGGCTCACAGTCTTAATCCCCATTTTACAGATAATGGAACTGAGGCACAGAGAAGTGAAGTGACTCGCCCAACGTCACAGAACCATCATGTGACTTTTGTCTTCTGACTTTTTTTTTGATGGCATTTGTTAAGCACTTACTATGGGCAAAGCACTGTTCTAAGCGCAGGGGAGGATACAAGGTGATCAGGTTGTCCCACGTGGGGCTCAGAGTCTTAATCCCCATTTTACAGATGAGGGAACTGAGGCACAGAGAAATTAAGTGATTTACCCAAAGTCACACAGCTGACAAATGTCGGAGCTGGGATTAGAACTCATGACCTCTGACTCCCAAGCCTGTGCTCTTTCCACTGAGCCTCAACTTCTGGGCCTGTGCTCTTTCACTAGACCACACTGCTTCTCTCACTGTTGTTATCAATAAAAAAATTCATGTGGCCCCCACACATATGGATTTCTGGTCATGTGGCCCACTGTTGAAAACCCCTGGATCCCCCTGCCTTGAATAATCAAGAGTTGAGTGTTTCTGAATTATTCACAGCTCCCTTACTCCTGAACTAGATGAATTTTAATGAAGCCAATATGAAGAAAGGCTCTTCACAAGTGCAAGCGGTAGCTTAATAGAGAACTAATCCATTTTGACATTTGTTCTCTCAGGCGTTCAGGATCAAACTCCGCTCAGGAACAAAACTCCTATTGAAGTCAGTAGGAGTTCCACTTGCGTAACAGCAAATGGTCCAGCCCAAGATAAATCCCTGTAAAAACTAAATAAATCTATTATGTTAATTTCTATTTCAGTACTGCTTAAAGATTTCCAGCAACAGGAATAGGGAGGAGGAGGGAAGCTGTAGAAAAGCTATTAAAGCCATTAAAAACAAAAATCCTAGGGTTGAACTTTATAAATATAGTCCTGTCAGCAGTTACTAAAGTCCTCACAATCTGCTTTTGTGTCTTCTGCTGTCTTCAGTGGGATAAAATTCCTTTTTCATTATTGTTTAGCTCTTGTTATTGGGAAAATATTGTGTCTATCATTGGGTTCATGCTATAAATCATATTCATTCATTCAATCATATTTATTGAGCACTTACTGTGTGCAGAGCACTGTACTAGGCGCATGGGAAGTTTGTCATTCATTCATTCATTCAATCGTATTTATTGAGCACTTACTGTGTGCAGAGCACTGAACTAAGCGCTTGGGAAGTACAAGTTGGCAACATATAGAGACGGCCCCTACCCAACAGCGGGATCACAGCCTAGAAGGGGGAGACAGACAACAAAACAAAACATATTAACAAAATAAAATAAATAGAATAAATATGTACAAGTAAAATAAATAAATAGAGTAACAAATATGTGCAAACACATATACATATATACATATATACAGGTGCTGTGGGGAAGGGAAGGAGGTAAGGCGGGGGGGGGAAGGGGGAGAGGAAGGAGGGGGCTCAGTCTGGGAAGGCCTCCTGGAGGAGGTGAGCTCTCAGTAGGGCTTCATAGAGATGGTCCCTACCCAACAAAGGGCTCACATTCTAGAAGGAAGTAACATCTACATGATCAATTAGAATCGAATGCTACAGTATTTTTATTTTACTGATTTATTTCCACTTTTAGGTCCAGAAGCTCTAGCATAAATAAGAGAAATTTTTTTTTATGGAAATGCATCATTTGCTTTAGCGCTTTGAAAGGAGTAGCTTGTGTGATGACGTCTCTGCAGCTTGGCCGAGAATCATTTCCCTTCCACCCTCCAGTAGAAATGAGATTTCAGAGATTATGTGTAGGTAAAATATCAGCAGAAGCTGAGTTTAGGCAGTTAGCTGTCTGGTTCAAAGGAAGTATGAGGAAAGCCTCAAATATTTTTAGGGGCTAGTAAACATTAAAATGTTTTGTGCCACAACTACCTAGGCTTCCGATGACCTGAAT
Organism: Tachyglossus aculeatus; assembly: GCF_015852505.1. Taxonomy (NCBI): domain Eukaryota; kingdom Metazoa; phylum Chordata; class Mammalia; order Monotremata; family Tachyglossidae; genus Tachyglossus; species Tachyglossus aculeatus. The sequence goes on from NC_052067.1 coordinate 28,186,735, forward strand.
CAGGGATTCTTGTCAGGGTTTATTCTTTTTTAAAAATTTTACTGTGCATTAGAAGAGGACTATTCAAGATGGTGCTATTTGCATTGCTGTACTGTAATTTATTTTTATGGAAGAAAGCTCTTTTGTGCTGGAGTTTTAAGAATTTTTCCAGGGTATTAACAAGAAATGATTTTGCAAGTAATAAAGACAACCCCTGCCCCCCAACAAAACCTCTTCAACTGCATTACCTCAGACAGTAAAGCACCAGTTTGCTCACTGTCTTACTATTCCTCTACCATTGAACTGCCTTGGGTCAGACCTTCACACTGCCTAATTATACTTTGGGGATTTGGAAAAAGCATTCAGAATGGAAGCTATGTTTTGTGGAGTCAGGTAGTGCTTGAGACTCAATTCTGCCTTTGAGAATCTGAAGTTGGAAGGATTTATACTTGACTACCAACCAGAAAAGGGCTGATGGAGGGCCAGCCTATCTTTGATTTATAGAATCTTCTTTTTTTAAAAAAAGGAAAATATAGATATTGTCTATTAAGTAGAACAGAAAGTCAGGGAGCTCCTTTGAAAAACCCCTCCTTTGCTTTTCTGTGGAAGGAAGATGAACTCAAAAATATGAGGAGTTTGTTCCTGTCATGAATTCATTTCTCATGATTCACTCTTTCCTTCTCCATAGAGAAGTCCCTGGAGATGATAGAGGTCATGGCAGGATTAATAGGGGCCCGGGTGCCCTTTTCTACTTTGAGAATGTGTGCAGACTTTGATAGCTCAGGGAAAGGGAGGGTTTTATTGATGAAACTTCAGCAACTCTGTTCCTGCTGCAGCTTGCCCCAGTGAGGCTTCTGTCTTGTTCCTTCCTTCTCCCTCAGCCCACTCCATTCGGCTGGCTGAGAATGAGAGAGAGGAAGTCGGGCCAAGGCTGGTTTTGTCCCCAGGCCCTCCTAGGGAAGGCTCCTAAATTCTGCACACATTTCACATCCCCTCCTTCCTCCCAATTCCCTGAGCACCTTTTTTAGAACACTTGTTACCTAACTAGCCCCTGGCATACTAGAATAAGGGTCGGGGATAGGAGCGTTGTGTGTAGACAGTCTGGGAATGTGAACATGAGATAGAGAGAAGGGCCACCGTTTCTGTGGGGTTGAAATCATGTTGTTAACCTCCACATCCAAAGGCCATGGGGTCAGTTAGTCCTGTTGACCCTTGAATTGACATATAAATGGCATATTAGTTGTAAATATCAACTATCCCCTCTTTAGTGGAATGAGTTTGGGCTTATCCACCAGTGCACTGAATAGTTCTTCTCAACAGTGCATATTCCAATGAAAATAAAACCCAATCAGACCCCAGAGCTTACTCCTTAATTTTCCAAGCAAGAAGAGGAGTGTTTCAAAGCTTTGAAAAGTGAATAACTATATCAAAACCGTGGTCGCATACAATTTTGAGTTGCTAAATCCCTGACTATTGGAGAATCATGAACTTCAGTCTTGTTTATGAGAAGAAATACAAAGTACATAGCATAGGTACCTATGCCCTTTTCAGTCCTTTCTCTCACAAAAGCCCAATAAAGGTTGCAGTCGGCTAGGTCTGCATGAGACAAAAGACATTTTTGGAAAGTATTTTTGAAGTGGAAAATTTCTTTTGTGATCTGCATCTAAATAAGTCAAATTGTATCCCAGTGCCAAGCATGCTAAGTGTCAGTCAAACCAGGTGATGTTTCTGGAATCATGAATCAGTAGTCCCACCCCAGAGCCCACCCAGGGGAGCCACAAGATCAAGGCTGCTTTAGACATTTGACATGAGGCTGGGAAAAATTTGCCCCGTTAGTGGAAGGTAGGGGAAGCTGAAAGCAAGCTTGGGTCCAGGGAGGCTCGTGGAAAGACAGGAACAGCACAATGTCTCTGAGTCCTCAAGCAGGAACCATGAATGGAAAAAACTCCCAAGGAAGTAAGCACAAGGACACAGTGCCACTGAAAACCATGGCTGCATGGCCACAAATAAGTGGTCTTGAGCCAAATCCCAATTCTGTTGGACCATAAAAGGAAAAGTACCTCTCTGTGATAAAGAACATCAGGTCTGAGGGTCTGTTTTTAGAAATGTGTGAATTTCGCCTCAAGTAACAGTAGCCACAGTATTTTCCTTAGTATAGTAAAATTAAACTATCCAGAATCACAGTCAATTTATGTGACTATTTTGAATAACTAAATTTTTTCCAACCTTTAATCATCTAAGATTATATTTTTGTGTCACCTGTAAATAAGGTGAAAGAAAACTATGATTGTAAAGTGCAACCAACAGTATTTAGTTACTTGTATAGTTTATTTAGAGGTGAAGAGCTGTAACTACTATAATTTGTATAATAATAATTATGGTATTCTATGCATTCATTCATTCAATCGTATTTATTGAGCGCTTACTGTGTGCAGAGCACTGTACTAAGCGCTTGGGAAGTACAAGTTGGCAACATATAGAGATGGTCCCTACCCAACAGTGGGCTCACAGTCTAGAAGGGGGAGACAGAGAACAAAACAAAACATATTAACAAAATTAAATAATTAGAATAAACATGTACAAATAAAATAAATAAATAAATAGAGTAATAAATATGTACAAACATATGTACATATATGCAGGTGCTGTGGGGAGGGGAAGGAGGTAAGGTGGGAGGGATGGGGAGGAGGAGGAGGGGTAGAGGAAGGAAGGGGCTCAGTCTGGGAAGGCCTCCTGGAGGAGGTGAGCTCTCAGTAGGGCCTTGAAGGGAGGAAGAGAGCTAGCTTGGTGGATGTGTGGAGGGAGGGCATTCCGGGCTAGGGGGAGGACGTGGGCCGGGGGTCGACGGCGGGACAGGCGAGAAGGAGGCACGGTGAGGAGACTAGTGGCAGAGGAGCGGAGGGTGCGGGCTGGGCTGGAGAAGGAGAGAAGGGAGGTGAGGTAGGAGGGGGTGAGGTGATGGACAGCCTTGAAGCCCAGGGTGAGGAGTTTCTGCCTGATGCGTAGGTTGATTGGTAGCCACTGGAGATTTTTGAGATTCTAGGCACTGTACTAAACGCTGGGGTGAATACAAGCAAATCGGGTTGGACACAGTCCCTGTCCCACATGGGGCTCACAGTCTTAATCCCCATTTGACAGATGAGGTAACCGAGGCTCAGAGAAGTGAAGTGACTTACCCAAGGTCACACAGCAGACAAAAGGCTGAGCCGGAATTAGAACCCATGATGTTCTGACTCCCAGATCTGTGCTCTATCCAGCCTGGGCTTGGGAGTCAGAGGTCATGAGTTCAAATCCCAGCTCCGCCACCTGTCAGCTGTGTGACTTCGGGCAAGTCATTTCACTTCTCTGTGCCTCAGTTCCCTCATCTGTAAAATGAGGATGAAGACTGTGAGCCCCCCGTGGGACAACCTGATCACCTGATCTAACCTCCCCAGCGCTTAGAACAGTGCTTTGCACATAGTAAGCGCTTAATAAATTCCATCATTATTATACATTGTGCTACTTCTCATGTTTTAAAATCCCTGATAACTGCAGGGATTGAGTTTAGGACACACACCCTTGCCTCCACCCCTAACCTGCTTTTGTTCTTATTTACACCTTATTTCTAGTTATCACTTACCAGATCTGGTGTTTCCTCTATTGACTAATCTTTTTACAGTGGTATTTACAGACCTGAGCTATGTAACTGTCCAGATCATACTCTTGACAAGTTTGGATAACTGAATGTTCTAGCTAATGGGAGTCCACGTTTGATCCTTTACTTTAATCTCCAGCTTTTCCAAGTGTTTCATCCTCCCATTAAAGATGAGAAAATCCAGCGGGTGTTAACTGATGAGTGCATTTGCCTTAAATTAAATGCCAATGTAAAGGTATCTATCTAGGTAGTTCATACGGTGGGGGGTGACCCTAAAACTTGATCTGGGTCAGAAGCTTATGATTCAATTTCAAAGGATTTTGCTTAGAATAATACGACAGAATCCCTATAATTAATGGGAAATATTCAAGTAAATAATTTAGCAATGTTTTTATATACTGTGCAATTCACAATATCCTGTAGGTGAATATCCATTGTATTGATATATTATTAAATGACCATTAAATAATTTGGGTAAAATTCAGAAGTCCAAAGGCATTTTTCTCATTGTTTGCGATTATATTACTATTGTATTGTGCGTTAGAGAACTGTTCATATTAAACTAAAAGTGAATGTAATTCTCTGTGTGATATTAGTGTCAGGATTCTTGTAAGTAGGTCTTTGCAACCCAGAATAGCTAAAACTTATCAGTCCATTACATAGAATAAAGGAAACTAATGATGGAAAGGACATGTTAATGGAAGCAAGTTTTCCTTTCAAAGCCAGAACAAAATTGTCCCCTCTGGCTGATTTCTGTCCCAGGGGTCCTGCCTAGTTATAAGAGACTACAGCAATTGGCAACACTGTTTAAAATGAGTGTTTCACATTATGTATTGCACACCTAATAAAAACAGGCTTTTAAAATGCTTAACCTAATTTCTATTTACTACCTCAATTTCCCTTTCGGTTTATATAATTAATCCTGTCTCTCAACTCCTGTTTATAGCAAGCCGAACAAAATTAACTATAGTAGGTGTGTTACATTGTTGAGTGTCTGAGAGAATCTGAAGGGCTTCTACATTAAATTTGTAAAGAGCTGAGGTCATCCAGTGTATGATAATCAGGATATTCCTAAATCTCATTAATGGGGTGATGGGAAGAAAGTTAATGTCCAGTTCTATTCCTAGCTATTTTGGCTGTGCTCGAAAATATGTTAGTGGTCTGTGAAAAAGAGTTGTTAAATTAATCAAATGTACCTTGCGGGTCAGCCGTACAAATTTGCATAGAAGGTGATAACCCAAAATGCTAATTTTTCTACTTAGTGTTCAGTCTGGTGATGAGCACAGACTTGATCAACTTTCTCCCATTTTGAACAAATAATTTTGCTTCCTGCAGTCAAACTAAAGTCGTTGTTTTGCAAGGTTGGCCATTGTTGGCACTCGATTCATCACTGCATCCTTGAAGTAGAAATAGGTGGAGTTCTAAATAATCCATTTGGATCTTCACTTAGGACACATTTTCATCACAAAGATTATCACCCCGGTTAAGTAACAAATTAATACAATTTTAATGTTTGAAAAAGGACCCTGACTCAACAGTATACAAACACTAAGATAAAAAAATCATATACCCTTTTGCTGCAAGTGCCTTGCCTTCTTTTCTTTCTCTGAGCAGACTTTCTCCTCCTTTGTGGGAGTCATTGGTTCCCAAGAAAGTAAAAGCTGGAGGAAGCCTGATGACTCTGGAGGAGTTGACCCTCCAGGATGAAAGGCTCCAGGAGAGCAATTTTTTTTCTGCCATATGGTGGTGAAGTCCATCCATATGTTTAGGGACTTATCCAAAATGAAAAATGAGCTTAAGCAATTTCATGAACCACTCTTCACTTCCCTATGTTTAAATCCATCCCACTGAATAACATTGAATTTTCCCAAAGGGTTTTTTTTTTTTACATTACTTCTCTCATTCCATCACTACAAAATCTTGTTGTGGGAGAGAAAGGCAGGTATTACTATTTCCATTTTATAGACGGGGAAAAAGAAGCACAAAAAGATTGACATGCCGCAAGGCCAAGCAGTGTGGTCTAGTAGAAAGAGCGCAGGCCTGGAAATCAAGAGGACCTGAGTTTTAATCCTGGCTCCGCCAGTTAGCTGCTCTGTGACCTTAGGGAAGTCACTTAAATTATCTGGGCTTCAGTTCCCTCACCTGCAAAATGGGGATTCAATACCTCTCCTATTTAGGCTGTGAGCCCCAGCTAGGACCTGATTATCTTGTATCTACCTCAGTACTTGACACATAATAAGCACTTAACAAATATTATTATTATCATTATCTAGATAATTATTCTGCTTTATTTTCCATCTTGAACTACCTTGTTCCATTACTTTAATTATCCTCTGCTCTTGCTAGTTTCTTAAGAGGGCAAAAAGCAGGAAACTCCTACTGCTGTTAAGAAAGAACGATATGGCAGTAAAATTTGGGTCAGGTCACAGAGTTTGACATTTGTACACTACAAATCATTAAAGTAACCACTCAGTGATGCATGGCTTTTCTTTTAAGCCCAAAGGAAGAACTCTGTTGAGCTCAGGAGAGTGGTTTTGATCTCTGCTATTCAATCTTTGGTCATTATCAACAACGAAATACAAAAGTTGGCTCAGCATACCTTGGCTTTGTCCTGGATACTGCTCAGGAGAGACAGCCAATAATTTTTTTTCCGGTAAATTGCTTTGAAGTGGAGTGTTCTTCTATAGACCTGTTACACTAGTAAATAAACCTAATGTGCACAGGTCATATGCTGCAGGTTCAGTTTTTTATGTGTTTGCCTTTTCATTCTCATGGAATTGATTTCTGATGCTGTCATCCAAAATTTTGCTTGTGTATAACTAGATAAAGGGAAATCACCTTTCTCATCCCCATATAAGTGTAGGAAGTAATGCTTGTCTTTTTGATCAAAGTCCTTAGCAGAAAGATGATAGATTTATGCCCACCCTGTACCCTTTTCCCTTCTCATCTCCCTCTCCCCATCAATCCTCTCTCCTTCCCTCCAAATATGACATCACTGTAAATCTAATTTTCATTGATGTTTTCTTTTTTTATTCTCTAAACTTACTGAAGGGCAAGTTGAACCAGTGGGAATGAGTAAAAATTATATTGCAAAATAATGACATTGTGTAGGTCCTAGCAGGTTAAGCTTGTCCTTGAAAAATAAATCAGTGGCAGGTATTGCTTTTAACATTTTATAGGTAGATGAACTTAAGTATATTACTGCAAGTACAGTGCACTACAATCAGAATAATATAGTAAGCCCATGAGGAATCTACTTACCATCAGGTTTCCCTATACTTAATGATCATTCCTTTTCTGTTTCCCATTTAATAACAGTATTCTAACCACTCAAGAAGTACCATTGATTGTTATGTTATAGGCTCAGATTTTGCCCCTAGAGAAATAAGTGCTTGGAAATTTTGAGATTTGAGTTCCACAGATGTCTGAAAACAATCAATCAATCATATTTATTGAGCGCTTACTGTGTGCAATGCACTCTACTAAGTATTTGTTATTTTAACAGTATAACTAATTCTTGCTGCTTTCCACATTTAATGAAACCTATATTCAGAAATTGGAAAAAAAATATTAAATAATAGCGTACTTAGTTCTCTTTCCTCATTCTTATTTTGATTTTAAAAAAACTTTTTTCTGAATGTTTCTCATCTGATGGGCTGAAATGTTGAGGGAAACTGTTTAAATAGAGTAAGTTTCAGCACTGTAGTAGAGTTTAGTTTACTTCGTCTAAATGAAATGTTTTAATATTATTGTTTACTGTGAATAATTAACTATGATTCACTAATCAAATTTTGTACATTTCTTTGGAATTGATGTCTTTCATCTAAGTCACAAATACTACATGGGTAGCAAAAAGAATCATCATTAAGCACTGGGAAACTTGATGGAAAATAGATTTCTAATAAGCGTACTTTATTATCCTGAAATCTTTTTCTGGACTAAGTATCATGAAGTTGACTATTTCATATTGATCTGAAGGTTTCTGGGTGCATAAATGTATTTCCATGGATAGTACATGCAATGTTCAGAATAGAAACTGACTGATCCTTGACTTTGGGATCTCAATTTCTGCAGGAAGAAAGTTAGGCTCCAGATCAATCAAATTGTCATAAAAAGTATTATATTATTTTTCAACAAAATGTGTACTTTGAGCAATTTATTGTTGCAGTACTTTTCTGGTTCCGAGAGTATATCCACTGTTTCCCTGAGTATATTGCAAAAGATCTAGTAAAGAACTTTATAAATAACTTATTAGTGAACTGAGTGACTGGGCACTGAATTTTCCATTTAACCTTCTGTATGTATTCATTGAAAGGATCACAGGAAGCTTTGCCAACTTCACCTCAGGTTAAAGGCTCAGAAAAGAACCTTTTCATGTGCAGAAATAACTCCTCAAGATTCGTTATATAAGCGGGTTAGAGAAAGAGTTGTATAATTATTCTTGATTTCTTTCAAACTAGGGTTTGGTGTAGAAAGATAATTCCTCATTCATATCTGAATCCTAATTAAGAATGTTTTAAGAAACACATGGGAGTGTGGATAAATTATTTCCAGAGAATGACTCAGTTATTTCTTTGAATCTGTTATAAACAGAGTCGGACATGAATGATCTCCTTTAGTGATAATCACATTCCCAAGTGTATAGTATTCAAATAATAACAAGATCTAAATGGAACTGTTGAACTTTGTAGGGCCTCAAATTTGACCTGGTTTCTGCTTATTCCCCTCAGAGCATGTGCACATATATGAACTAATGTATTTTAAAATATTTTTGCTAACATTCTTTGGTCTATGACAGAGAAGTAGCATGGCCTAATGGAAAGAGCACAAGGATTGGATTCAGGAGACTCAAGTTCTAATCCCAGCTCTGCCACTTGCCTGCTGTGACCTTGGGCAAGTCACTTAACTCTTCTGTGCCTCTAGTCCCCCATTTATTAAACAGGGTTTAAATACTTGTTCTCCTTCCCCCTTAGTCTACATTCATCATATGGGACAGGGACAGTGTCCAATCTGTGTTGCATCTACTTTAGTGCTTGGCATGTAGTAGGTGCTTGGTAAGTACCACAATTATTATTATTGTGATGATGAGGAAATATAATATGTGCTGTATGTTCAAATATTTTTAAAAATACCTTGGGGTAACTTTTGAATTTTGTTCTTTGAGATTACATTTTCAGGATTGACTCTGATAAGCTTTCAGTGTTTATTATTTGGGGTATTACGAGGTAGTTATTATGATATTGGTTGAGGAATGTTCTCCTAAATGAGAAATCAATAATCATTTTCACAATTGCCTCAGTTACCCCGCCCTAGCTCTTTCTAGATATCAATAGCTTTTTATGTTCAGGGATGGAATTAAGCAATTTTTAAATCACTTTCCCTATCCCTAATCTAGTTTAATGTCTGTTTCCCCCTGTAGACTGTAAAATCTATTTAGGCAGGGATTCTGTCTATCACTTTTGCTGTAAGCACTTTCCCAAGTGCTTAGTACAGTGTTCTGCATACATTAAACACTCAATAAATATTAATTGATTAATTTATTAGCTTCTTGGAGTCCAAGTCAATTAGAATAGTTCAAGAATATGATTTTGTTTATTCCCCCCACCATAGCACTTCCGTTCATATCTGTAAATTATTTATTTATGTTAATATTTGTCTCTCCATTCTGACTCTAAGGTCATTGTTGTGAGTGGGGAATGTGTCTTCCAACTCTCCCGAATACTTAATAAAGTGCTTTGCACACAGTAAATGCTCAATAAATACCACGGTCTGATTGATTTCTTTAATATCCCTACTGTGGTTCCCAGTTAGCACTGTATCAAATAAAATCCACAAACTGTGGAATTTAAAATATGGCTGTAAAATCCTCAAGGGCAAGGATCATGCCTACCAACTCTGTTGTACTGTAGTCTCCCAAATGTTAAATACAGTGCTTTGCATACAGTAAATGCTCAATAAATACCATGGTCTGATTGATTTCTTTAATATCCCTACTGTGGTTCCCAGTTGGCACTGTATCAAATAAAATCCACGAACTATGGAATTTAAAATATGGCTGTAAAATCCTCGAGGGCAAGGATCATGCCTACTGACTCTGTTGTACTGTAGTCTCCCAAATGTCAAATACAGTGCTCTGCACACAGTACACACTTAATAAATACCATTGATTGACTGACTGGTTCTCCAACTAGCCCACCCTCCTTAACTGACTTCCCTTATTTTCATTATAACCCTATTCATGCACTATCAGGCGTGCAAACCTGCTTAGTGTACACTGCATAAGTCTCCCACTTCTCTGCCAACCAGCACGCAACCTCTCCTCATGGTTCCTTGCCAAGGCATGTGTCTTCTTTCCTTCAAACTCCTGTTAAGAAGCCTGTTTCCCACTTTAAATAGAGTCATGTGGGAGTTTCCTCTGCTTCTCAAGAACTGAACTCACTGCACTTACACCTTGCAAGGCTGTGTTTGGCAGCCACTCCAATCTGCTTCACACCTGATGATTTGGAATATGCTACCAGCGAACTAACAACAGCAGCAGCAGCAACAACAACAACAGCACATAAGTGTTCTTATGCCCTGATTCATGACCGAGAAAATAATCCAAGCTTTTAAACTCTGACTCATTTCCCTCAACCCGATGCCACAAAAAACCAGCAGGCGTTGCCTAAGGTGTGAAAAGTCCCAGTCCTTCTTTAGGACAAGGTTGGGTTATCTCCTTCTTAGGACTCTTCCTCCTTTAACATTTGTGATTTACTTTTATCCAGTGGTGACTGCAAAGATCCTGGTCCCATATTTCTTCCTCACCTCCAGATTCATAATGGAATGCTCACCTTCATTATAGAAATGCAGGTTGGTCATAATCAATCAATAATATTTACTGAGTGCTTAGAGAATCAGCACGGCTCAGTGGAAAGAGCCCGGGCTTTGTATTCAGAGGTTGTGGATTCAAATCCTGACTCCGCCACTCATCAGCTGTGTGACTTTGGGCAAGTCACTTAACTTCTCTGGGCCTCAGTGACCTCATCTGCAAAATGGGGATTAAGACTGTGAGCCCCCTGTGGGACAACTTAATCACCTTGTAACCTCCCCAGCGCTTAGAACAGTGCTTCGCACATAGTAAGCGCTTAACAAATGCCATCATTATTATTATTATTTATGTACCAACCACTTGGGAGAGTACAATAATAGAGAATTGATAAATTGTGATCCCTGCCCACATGGAGTTTACAATCTAGATGGAGAGGCAGACATTAAGTTAAATTTCAGAGAGGAAATGGGAGAGTATAGGAATATACACCCAAGTGCTCTGGGGCTGGGGCAAATATCATGTACTTAAGGGGTACAGATTTAAGTGTATAGGAAATGCAGAAGGGAGAGTAAATATAGGAAATGAGGGCATTAGGCTAGAAAGGCTTCTTGGAGGAGATATGATATTAGGCTTTGAAGATTGGGGAGGGGGGGGTCTGTCAGATATGAAGGGGGAGAGAGCTCCAGGCCAGAGGGAGGATGTGAGAAAGGAGTCAGCAGTGACCTAGATGAGATAGAGGTACATTGCATAGGTTGGTATTAGAGGAACCAAGTGCATGAGCTGAATTGTAGTAGGAGATCAGCGAGGTAAAGTGCAAAAGAGTGATGTGGGCTGAGACAAGCCCTTCAGGGGAACAAAATTTCACTACTGGTATTTTACAAGTATTAAGGTTCCCCACCTCTGAGAATCTCTTGGAGAATGATTCTTTTAGCAACACAGATGCAGATTAATAAAAACCTACTTTGGTTCTATAGGAATACTCCAAATCACCATGTAAAGACATAGGCATCGGTAGAAACCTTGAGTTACAGTTCATTTAACTCTTCCAGATCTGTTATTTCTCTCAAGATAACCTATCTGCATGATGGTTGAGAAGAAGTGTGGCCTAGTGGATAGAGCCTGGGCCTGAGAGTCAGAAGGACCTGGGTTCTAATCCTGGCTCCACCACTTGTCTGCTCTGTGACCTTAACTTCTATGCCTCAGTTACCTTATCTGTAAAGTGGGGATTAAGACTGCACACCCTAAGTGGGACATGGACTGTGTCCAACATAATTAGTTTGCATATACCCCAGTGCTTAGTACAGTACCTGGCACATAGTAAGTGTTTAACCAATACCATTAAAAATGGCTATTTTTAAAAATTATCAGTTGAATTGATTATAGTTGTTTAGTTCTTATTTTCTGCAAAGTGGAATACTAAGCACTGGGGAAAGCTACAAGTTTATTGTTTCAGACACAGTCCCTGGCCACAGGGGAGTCGCAATGCCCAGAAGAGGAACTGATGAAAGACACACAGGCAAAAAAATACCAGGGAGAATACAACAAAAATAATAAACTGGCAGCAATGGAAATAACCAAAGCTGAGTACATGACTGCTGAAAGATTTTCAGGCTCCTCACTACTGCTGGAAAGCTTTCTTTCCCTAGTCCAAAGGCTAAAGCATTACCCACATTCTAATCCATTAATCATATTTATTGAGCACTTACTGTGTGTAGGACACTGTACTAGGCACTTGGGAGAGTACAGTACAACAGTGTTGGTAGACATATTTCCTTTCCACAATGAGCTTACAGTCTATTGGAAATGCAGACTTCCTCTCCCACTGGACAACTCTTCATCTGGGCAGTGAGGGATAGGGAATGGAGGGTGATGATTCAACACATGCCTTAATTGAAGAAAGGGGGAGGCAGTGTGCTTGACCCAATTTCTGGACTATTTGTTGATGAGAAGGAGTATGGTGATAAATTATTATTGCAATGTCAAGCCCCATTAAGGAAGGTTTCAAGGCTCGCAAGGCTTTTGATCAGCAAATGACATGAGTTTCCAGAGAATGTGGAGGGAATAATACCGCCCTTTCCCATTGAGAATATGGCCCAGCTATAATTGTTCACGAGCAGTAGCAGAGCAGTTGCTCCTCTTCATTTCACAAGGATGATTTGTCTCTGTCAGTCAACAGAGAGAGAACCACTTAGTGCAGGGTAGCAATAAGACACTCAATTTCCCTGGCAAGTAAACAAGCTCCTCCCAGTAAGCTTCTCAGTCCCTAAAGAGAACAGAACTCATCGTTTTGTAAATCGTTTTTTACACCATCCAGCCCCAGTCGTAACTCTTTTACCTTGACATGAAATTCTCAGCAAAGAGGAACACAAAGTAAATCAAATAAATACACAATTAACCCGGTGGTTAATCCCGTTGCCATTATCATTGTTATGATTATCATTTTTGTTGCTACTAAGCACCACAGTGTTCTAAGCACAGTACAGAACACAAATCTAGTCCTGGTAGGGCCCAAAGTGATGTCACCTAAAAACACAAGACAACCTCTGACAGGGAGGGAACATGCTCAGCGAAAGGGAAGTTAGAAATAAACCGATGAAAATAATGAGTCTGTATTTCATTAGTCATCTGGAAAGTTTGTGCAGGATGAGTAACTTCTCCAAGTATCTTTTTTTTTCTGGGTGCTCAGAAGCAATAAAATGTCAAATGGAAAAATCATAGGCATGTCAAATCAAGCTACAGCAGGTCACCTGCTGCAAATATGGTCTACTGTGTTGCCTGTGAAGCGTGCTGAATTTTCCCCATCACCCTGAGATGTTTTGTAATTTAGACCAGTCTGTTTGGCATCCTAAGTTATAATTTGGAACATGCTTTGTTTACGTTATTTTAACAACGCAGTTCCAATTCATGTCTTTGTAGTTAAGGATATGTCAGCACTTTCCTTATTATGTTTATTTTTTTAGCAGATTATAACCTAACCATAAAAAAAGCCTTTCTGCCTGCAGTTTGACATTCAAGCTTAGCCAGGGCTGAGGGGAATGTGTAGAAATGCTAAGTGGCAGCAAAAATCAGTTGCTCTGGATAATGTCTTTGTGCTTCTCCTTTGCCCTGGCCTCCGACCTACTGGGCAGGCTCCTAAATTTGAGTGGTGTTATATGATGACAATTTGCACTAGTATTTTACTTTGCAACCCAAAAGATCTCATTCGCAAGCCCCATTCAAGGTCAGCTTTGGGTGGTAAGCAAGAGAGTCAGGGGCCTCAGGGAGCTCTGTCAAGGGGCAGCAGAATGGCAGTGGTGGAAAATTTGAAACATCCGTACATCAGGAGTCCTGCAACTCAGAAACAGCACCAGGTTTAACTGAGATCTGGGAGAGGAACGCACTGGGTCTGGAAAAAGGAAGGGCGTCAGCAATGCCCCCACTAGAGACACAGTGAAATGCCATATGGCCTCATTTCAATACACCATAAGCTTGGCCAAGTGAATGCCACATCCCAAGGGTCTGGGTGACCAAGATCCAGAACCTAGGGAGGAGGTGACAATTTTTTTCCTATCTTAATGCAGGCAAATGTGAAAGCTGGCCCTGACCCACTTCATGGCTCTTGGATGCCATCTTTCTTACCAAAGCTAAGCATAGCATCTGTGCCATCAAAGAGTGTGTGTGTGTGTGTGTAAGTAAACCTAAGAGTTTTTTCCTAAGTATGTTGGGGAAGGGTTTGCTATAGAGGAAGAATGTGTACTAAGTGTCCAAGAAACTAGAGTGGCAGAGGAATTAAGCCCACTGGGAGTATATAGTGAATGGTTTTATAACTTTTTGGACTCCACACCAAGATCCAGGATCTGCCTGAACATAATAATTATAATATTTATTCGCTTACTATGTGCCAAGCATTATACTAAGTGCTGATGTAGGTACAATAAAAGCAAACTGAACACCCCCTAAAGGAACTACATCCTGACCTACTCTAGGGAGCCACTAGGGTCTCGTGGCCTGGGTGGGAATCCATCTATCATGTTAGTGCATACCAAACTTCCAGTCTCCCTGATCTTCATCCCTGGAGTTTTATAGTTGTCAGCAGGCCTTGTCTGGAGTTTGAAAATGCAGGTTGGGTTGCATTCTTGGTTCACTGAGATAAAATTTCTAGACTGTTTCTGCATCCAAGTATGGTGTGCACACAGTAAGTGCTTAATAAATACAACTGAGTTTTGGAGATGGTGTAACTCTCCCACAATAAATGTATCTAATGGCTTGGTATCAGTTGGTCAGTCAGATGGCCAATTCGCCTTACAAAATGAGTAACATGGATTTCATGTTCAGCTTAAATTCCCTACTCCTGTATGGTCTCTGTTTCTGGGCATGAGGTATTTATTCTTTGTGCTTTATTTGCAAGAGCCACATAAATGTTGGCACACATAGAGGTTTTGCAATATTCCCCAGCATTGGTTGAGAGCATCCTTACCAAAGAGTTGGGACCAGCTACCTGTTTTGCTCTTAATAGTTTGCTTGCCACAGATTGCCAAAGATTTCCAGATAGAAAAATTACTTTCATCCCCTTGCATATGTGAGCACTGTCCTGTTAACACTGATCCATGGCTCAGGGCAGGAAATCATGAGGAATGTTGCATACTATTGGAATTTTAGGAGGAAATTAAATATATGAAAAGCAATTGTCTTGTTTTATGCTGGTGAGTTGTTTCCAACCTACCACCATGGACACATCTCTCCACAATGCCCCGCTCTCCATCTGCAATCATTCTGGTTGTGTATCCATAAAGTTTTCTTGGTAAAAATATGGAAGTGGTTTACCATTGCCGCCTTCCACACAGTAAACTCAAGTCTCCACTATCGACTCTCTCCCATGCCACTGCCGCCCAACATGGGTGAATTTTGACTTGTAGCAGATTGCCTTCCATTCACAAGCCACTGGCCAAGCTGGAACTGGAATAGTTAGGCCTCTGATTGACTCTCCCTCCTGTAGCCAAGACTGGTAGAGTACTGGAAACTCTCCAGGTTCGACCCTGAGAGGGGATGGAAAGCAATTACCCAGTTGGAATACGGCTATTTCCAAGTCTGCTATTTAATACTGTGGGAGTTCAGAAGAGGGAGATAAGAGTGCTGGAGAGCCAAAGATGAGTTGTGTGGTCAGGGTGGATTAGTCAGGGCTTTGGGAGAAGCAGCGTGGCTCAGTGGAAAGAGTCTGGGCTTCAGAGTCAGAGGTCATGGGTTCGAATTCCACCTCCACCACTTGTCAGCTGTGTGACTTTGGGCAAGTCACTTGACTTCTCTGTGCCTCAGTTACCTCATCTGTAAAATGGGGATTAAGTTTGTGAGCCCCACGTGGGACAACTTGATTACCTTGTATCTACCCCAGTGCTTAGAACAGTGCTTTGCACATTGTAAGCACTTAATAAATGCCATTATTATTATTATTGTTATTTGGTGTCATGATACTTTTCCCTTGAAAACAACTAGCCAAAGGACTGGCTCATTACTGATTCAAAAAAGACAAGAAGAATACAACTCATTAATGAAGCTTTGGTAACACTGAGTCACTAAAAATATTTTTTTTAAATAGCCAAGTTCTTTTTGCGTGTTCTTGTGCTTTGCCTAAATCCTAAGAAGAAGCAAGATAGATGGCTTAGTGGATAGAGCAGGGGCCCGGGAACCAGAAGGACCTGGGTTCTAATCACAGCTCTGCCACATGATGATGATGATGGTATTTGTTAAGCGCTAACTATGTGCCAAGCACTGTTCTAAGCACTGGGGTAGGTCATCAGGTTGTTCCATGTGGGGCTTATGATACTAAGTGGTAGCAGCTGAATGTCTGTGACACATGCCATACAACACAATGGAATCCACGTTTGCCACGTGTGAAATGCCTGCTACTGATGTTCAAATGATTGTGTAGAGACTGTTTTCACACCTCAGCCTCTATGGTGATCAAATCAAGTATGAAAATACTTTCTGCCACATGTGTGCTGTGACACCTCGGGCAAGTCGCTTAACTTCTCTGGGCCTCAGTTACTTCATCTCTACAACGGGGATTAAGAGTGTGAGCCCCATGTGGGACAGAGACTGTGTCTAACCTGATTAAATTGTATCTACCCCAGTGCTTTGAAAGGTTCAACAGCTAGTTTGCTGTATAGTTTAGAATTTGGGGAAGTTTGTTTGAGCTTGCTTTCTTGAAATGATTGGTTCTTTTTTCAGGGCAGCTTTGGGGTTTTTTGCTTTTTGCCAAATCTCAGTTAACCATGACCAGAAGACTAGGAGAGCATAATAATGATGGTATTTGTTAAGCACTTACTAACAATCAACCAATCAATAATATTTATTGAGCACTTACTATGTGCAGAGCACTGTACTAAGCACTTGGGACAGACACAATTAGCAGACACATTCCCTGCCAATAATGAGTTTACAGTCCAGAGGTCGGTATCCTTTGAAAGCCATTGTTAATCCAACAATCTCTTTTAATCCTAGAGTTTTCATTTCGTCTCCAACAAAATATTTTACCACAAGTGCTAACAAGGCATAAAATAAATTGGTTTGAGTTTCATTTCCTCCTTCTTCCCACTGATCAGTGGGATGCTAATGAGCAATGGAATAGCCAGAATGTAGATGAAGAAAAAGAAAGAGAAGGAAGAGACCTGACTCATTCACAAATTGGATAATCTCCTGATTAATTGAAAGTTGTCTGTGTTAGACAACCTTTGAATGTGTGAAGATAAAGCTACTACACTTACTTAGTAATTGTGCCAGCCATTTCTTGATCACTTGACTTTATCTGGTGAAACAGACATAAATCAAAGAATCCAAAGAATGATCACCATGTCATAGCTGTATTCATTCTGAACTGTGGATATACAAATACATGCTGGAGGAGTAGGGGTCCAACTACACCTGAATTTGGTAATCCAGTTTTACTGGAATTTCACCATGTTCAAAATGGCACTGCTACACTTCCAGCAGATGTTACAGGCAAGCTATTTCTATCCGTACCTACTTTTATTTGTGTTTAAACTGTAGTTTATATGACAAATCCACCTTGGAAATATGCTCAGTTCATTTCTCATTACACAATTTTCTACTTACAGTGTAAATTTAAATAGTAGTCAATAGGTTTGGAGATAGTACCTACCCTAATTACATTTAAAAAAACTGGCCTCCCTGTTTCACACCTAATTATTTCATCAGAATTTAATAATAATAATAATTTCGGTATTTGTTAAGTGCTTACTATGTGCCAAGCAGTGTTCTAAGCCCTGTAGGAGATACAGTGCAAATCAGGTTGTTCCATGTGGGGCTCACAGTCTTAGTCCCCATTTTCCAGATGAGGTAACTGAGGCACAGTGAAGTTAAGTGACTTGCCCATAGTCACACAGCTGACAAGTGGTAGAGTTGGAATTAGAACCCATGACCTGTTACTGCCAAGCCCACACTCTTTCCACTGAACCATGCTGCTTCTCTTAGGAAGTGCATCTCTAACTGGAATTAGTATCAAACTTTGTTCAATTGCAGTTGTGAAATTTCAACCTCAGATTGGCTGATTAATATATTTCACACCTACTTCATAGCTTCTCTTAGCCTAATGTCTATGTAGTGAAATGTGTTTGCAAAAGTTAAACCTGGTCATTTAGCTGTTGAGCTGCTTCCCATAAGTTGGATTCTTTTCCACACTGATTTTGGTAGCTTGTGCTAAACTTTAGAAGTGGGTTTGTTGTCATTCCAGCTTCTTGTCATTCTGATCAAAATGGTTTATTATGAAAAAATAAAGCTGAGTGAATCGCAGACTTGTCTTTATAGGAATTATGTAATTTTTCTTTGCTTAAATGAAAAAAGGAGGCCCAACCAGATGTATTTCTAGACATGTATTTTCTGATTGTGAATTTTGGAAAGGACAAAAGAGGTCTGTTTTAGAAATAAGGAATCTTCCTTTTTTCATCTTCTCTGTAATGGTTACCTTGTTATTTGAGTCCTTTTGTTCAGGAAAGGGCAAAAAATGGCGAAACGAGGAAGTCTTGGAGATGCTACATTGTCTCTCTTTATTCCCTTTTGTAACTTTAAACAATGTGGTAGGTGCAGAACTGACGCAATTTGCGCAATTTTTTCATTTAAAATGTATAGGAAGTGCTTCCTTTTTCAACTAATTAAATGTTCATCTTGAAAGAAAGGGATTGGAATGAATGCACACACTAGAAGATCAAACTAAGGCACTTATCCATTGACAGGCCAGTGTTTTCAATAAAATTTTGGTTTCCCGTACTATTGCATTCATGGGAAAGAATTACCATTGAAGCACTTTAGAAGTGGTGATCTGATGTTTTGAAATAGCTGCAAGATCTAAAGAATTAAAAATCCCTTCTGATTCTGGCATGTCATTTAACAAATCCACAAGACCTCAACTCCATAAATTTAAAAACCTTCTAAAATCCCACCTCCTCTAGGAAAACTTCCCCAAATAATTCACAGTACCCTAGTCAAGCCCACCCAACCAATCTCATTGAACACATATGTATTTCCTTTCTTTCCTCAGCACATATTTGAATATTTATATAATTATTTGGTTTTCATTTGAAATAGTCAACAACTTATTTTACTATTTCCTCTTGTTATGGTTGGAATGCTTTCTGCTATATCCTCCTATTTGTAAATAATTTTTGTCTTTCCTCCATTGGAGCTCCTTAAGGGCAGGGAATCTGTGGTGCTTCTATTGAATACATTCAAGTACCGAAAACAGTCCTTTGCACTCAGGAACTCTATAGATACTACCGATTGATTTGGCTTTTTCATTTTCTCAATGTGATTAACATTTGCATCCTATTTCATTTTTTTCCTATGTTAAAGTGTTAGTGTTAGTTTTCAGCCATCCCAATATTTCTTTAAGAACTACTGAGAAGCAACATGGCCTAGTGGAAAGAGCCATGGGTCGGGAATCAGAGGACCTGGGTTTTATTAATAATAGTGATGGCATTTGTTAAGCACTTACTATGTGCAAAGCACTGTTCTAAGCACTGGAGCACTGTTCTTTATTCCCAGCTCCACCTCTTGTCTGCTATGTGACCGTGGGCAAGACACTCAGTTTCTCTGTGCCTTGGTTCCCTCATCTGCACATGGGGAGTCAATACCTGTTCTCCTTCCTTCTTAGACTGTGATCCCCATGTGGGACCAGATTATTTTGTATTTACCCCAGCACTTAGTACAGTGCTTGTCACATAGTGAGCACTCAACACATATTATTATTATTATTATTATTATTATTATTATTATTATTATTATTATTATTATTATTATTATTATTATTATTACCTACTATGAAGACTACTGAGTTCCCAGCCCTGCTGAGGGCTGTGAGATCCATTTTTGGCAATGAGTAGTTTATTCAGATGATGATTTATCGGTTCCACAATGCCAACAAGGAAGTTTTGCTCAAGTGAAACATTGTGAGAATCAGTTGACAGAAGAAAAACAGTAACCCACAATAACATTTAGCTCTGGGGAGGGGACTGGGATGTTTCGTATCTGGTTGAAAAACCCTCTCTTCCCCCTGGCAGTTCTGTAAAGTGGGCACTGAAAAGCAAACTGCAATGGTATTTCTTCATGGGGCACAGAAATGCCCATTGGATTGGACTAGGAAGCAAAAGTATGAAATCAGAAGTTTGGCTGATGAATTTTGGTAGGCTTGGGGGCCTACTCTTCAGTGTGAGAGGAAGGGTAGAAGGAGGGCAGGGTTTCTAAGGAGGTTAGAGCCTCCGAGGTGACAGATGTCTCGAGGCTAACAGGTCAAGCAGACACCATTTTAGGTATTTCCAGCCCTGAGTAGAAACTCTTGATTTTAGGAAGAGGCTTGGGATAAGTGAGACCGGGAGGTCCACTTAGCTGTTCTGGGAATCACCCCCACAGAGTAGATATGTAATAATAATAATAATAATGATGATGGCATTTATTAAGCGAGTAGTATGTGCAAAGCACTGTTCTAAGCACTGGGGAGGTTACAGGGTGATCAGGTTGTCCCACGTGGGGCTCACAGTCTTAATCCCCATTTTACAGATGAGGGAACTGAGGCCTAGAGAAGTGAAGTTACTTGTCCACAGTCACATAGCTGACAATTGGCGGAATGGGGATTTGAACACATGACCTCTGACTCCAAAGCCTGTGCTCTTTCCACTGAGCCATGCTGCTTCTCAGGTGGCAGTGTATTCTGCCACTTGTCTGCCATGTGACCTTAGGCAAGTCACTTAACTGCTCTGTGGCTCAGTTCCCTCATCTGTAAAATGGGGATTCAGTACCTGATCTCTCCTACTTAGACTGTAAGGCCCACATGGAGCATGATTATCTTGTATCTACTCTAGCACTTATTCTGGTGCTTGACCCAGAGACAGTGCTTAACAAATTCTACAGTTATTTTTTATTATTCTCTCATGTCTTATTTATAAGGCCTGACCTACACAAGGGTATTTAGTACTTTGGAAGTGGAGACAAATGGAGTAGTGGTGGCCATTTATACTATTGGCCAGTAGTAATAATACTACTATTATTCTATACTCACTCCCTTGGTGACCTCATTTGCTCCCACAGCTTCAACTATCATCTCTACACTGATGACACCCAAATCTACATCTCTGCCCCTGCTCTCTCCCCCTCCTTCCAGGCTTGCATCTCCTCCTGCCTTCAGGACCTCTCCATCTGGATCAATCAATCAATCAATCAATCGTATTTATTGAGCACTTACTGTGTGCAGAGCACTGTACTAAGCGCTTGGGAAGTACAAGTTGGACTTGGGAAGCACAAGTTGGGCTTGGGAAGTACAAGTTGGATGTCTGCCCGCCACCTAAAACTCAACATGTCCAAGACTGAACTCCTTGTCTTCCCTCCCAAACCCTGCCCTCTCCCTGACTTTCCCATCACTGTTGATGGCACTACCATCCTTCCCATCTCACAAGCCCGCAACCTTGGTGTCATCCTCAACTCCGCTCTCTCGTTTACCCCTCACATCGAAGCTGTCACCAAAACCTGCCGGTCTCAGTTCTGCAACATTGCCAAGATCCACCCTTTCCTCTCCATCCAAACTGCTACCCTGCTCATTCAAGCTCTCATCCTATCCCGTCTGGACTACTGCATCAGCCTCCTCTCTGATCTCCCATCCTCCTGTCTCTCCCCACTTCAATCCATACTTCACACTGCTGCCCGGATTGTCTTTGTCCAGAAACGCTCTGGGCAAGTTACTCTCCTCCTTAAAAATCTCCAGTGGCTACCAATCAACGTATGCATCAGGCAGAAACTCCTCACCCTCGGCTTCAAGGCTCTCCATCACCTCGCCCCCTCCTACCTCACCTCCCTTCTCTCCCTCTACAGCCCAGCCCGCACCCTCAGCTCCTCTGCCGCTTATCTCCTCACCGTGCCTCGTTCTCGCCTGTCCCGCCGTTGACCCCCGGCCCACGTCATTCCCCTGGCCTGGAATGCCTTCCCTCCCCACATCCACCAAGCTAGCTCTCTTCCTCCCTTCAAGGCCTTACTGAGAGCTCACCTCCTCCAGGAGGCCTTTCCAGACTGAGCCCCCTCCTTCCTCTCCCCCTCCTCCCCCTCTCCATCCCCCCCGCCTTACCTCCTTCCCTTCCCCACAGCACCTGTATATATGTATATATGTTTGTACATATTTATTACTGTATTTATTTATTTTATTTGTACATGTTTATTCTATTTATTTTATTTTGTTAATATGTTTTGTTTTGTTCTCTGTCTCCCCCTTCTAGACTGTGAGCCCACTGTTGGGTAGGGACCATCTCTGTATGTTGCCAACTTGTACTTCCCAAGCGCTTAATACGGTGTTCTGCACACAGTAAGTGCTCAATAAATATGATTGATTGATTGATTATTGAGAGAAGAGAGTATAGTAATAGCTATTGAATCACATTCATCGCATCCTGCAGAAACTTAGAAGCAGCACCTCATATTAGTCTTCCTGACTCTCTTCGGGTGACAGAAATGTGAAAGGATCTCAGAGAAAGGTGATGGAGTTAGCGTTTTGATTCCTTCCATATAGAATTATGTATTAACAACTAGAGAACTGGTATTTAAAATGGGGTAGATGACCATGCCTAAATGCTGTTCTATTGAAAACATAGATGGTATAAGCTTATATATTGCAAAGTTTTTCAATATAAAGTAAAATTTTGGGTTGGTGAACATGTGAGAGAGAAAAGCAACAAAATGACCTTATAAAATCTTCTTCTTCTTTTAGGCCCCCATCTTGTATGTGGAGGATGAGAAACTGTCTTGAATTCATCTCTCCATCCTAGGCCCGTCTGCTTGGTGAGTGGGTATGTGGGGAAGGGAGAGGATGGTTTAAGTCAATTTTAAGGAAGATCTGGCTACAGCTAAAATGCCAACAGGACCTTCTATGAACTTTTTTTAAGCAATTCCTCTCCATGTTGCACTTCACTTTCCTGTCATCTTAAGGGGACTGCAGTGCCCAGGTATCCACAGAGAACAGGGCTGCCATAAAGACTGGAATTCGTCCTTCGTCCAGACATGTTAGGGATCTTGGAAGAGCTCACTCTCCCTACGAAACAAGAGGGGAGAGTACGGCTGACCTGTGAGATATTAATATGTCTCGTGCAAATCAAAGTGAGAGTGTGTTTCCCCTGGCTCTTTGCAATCCAGATAAATCAGGACCCACATCTCTCTGCCACTCCTTTAAGGGTTTGTCTCTGAAATTGCTTTTGGCTTCTGACTTTTAACTCCTACTCACCTTTTTGATGTTATATCAGACGAGACAGCCCTTTATACATTTCTTTTCTCTGGATAAAAACATTTGGCATTTCAATATTGGATAGTGTCGCAGAAGGCTGATCTCATATGTAGGGAGGGATTCTATGCATATGAAAATCTGCTTTCCCTTACATAGTTGAGTCTTTTGAGTCTATCAGATCCAATAAATTTAACAGTCATCATTACATCGATACATCTTCTAGCTTTAGGGAAGCAGCGTGGCTCAGTGGGAAAAGCCTGGGCTTTGGAGTCAGAGGTCATGGGTTCAAATCCCAGCTCCACCAATTGTCAGCTGTGTGACTTTGGGCAAGTCACTTAACTTCCCTGTGCCTCAGTTACCTCATCTGTAAAATGGGGATTAAGACTGTGAGCCCCCCATGGGGCAACCTGATCACCTTGTTACCTCCCCAGTGCTTAGAACAGTGCTTTGCACATAGTAAGCACTTAATAAATGCCATCTTTTTTTTGCAGTTAATCAATTGCATTTATTGTGGACAGCACTGTACTAAGTACTTGGGAGAGTACAGTATAACACTTTAACAGACACATTCCCTGCCCGCAACGAGCGTATAGTCTAGAGGGGGAGACAGACATTAATATAAATAAATTATGATTACGTACATAAGTGCTGTAGGCGGCGGGGAGGCAGGGAGGTGAATAAAGGGAGCAAGTTAGGGTGACCCAGAAGGGAGTGAAAGAAAAGGAAAAGAAAGCATAGTCAGGGAAAGCCTCTTTGAGGAAATACGCCTTCAGTAATGCTTTGAATAGGGGAGAGTCATTGTCTGTCGGATCTGAAGAAGGAGGGCATTCAAGGCCAGATGCAGGACCTGGGTGAGAGGTCAGCAGCGAGATAGAGGAGACTGAGGTACGGTGAGTAGGTTGGCATTAGAGGAGTGAAGTGTCGGGGCTGGGTTGTAGTAGGAGAGCAGCGAGGTGAGGCAGGAGGGGGCAAGGTGATTGAGTGCTTTAAAGCCAGTGGTAAGGAGTTTCTGTTCAATATGTTTGATATGCATTAGGCCTTGGAATTAGACCCAATTTAAGAAAATCTCTACATTCTGATCAGAAGAATCAATGATCTGGCATTCCCCATGTTGGTCCAATTCTGATTTATTAAAACCAGAATGCTTTCTGCTATAGAGCTGCGGGAATTTTCTTAAAGGAGGCCCACAGTGCTAGGATTTCTTTAGGTTTCAAAGTTCTCTTCAAGATATTTGGTATGTTTTCCACAAAAGGTTTTGCAATCTTCTTATGATAGGAGTGAAGAGAGCTAGAGTCAGAGGAGATATGTGGGCAGGAAGCAGATGGGATTGTTGGTTTGAAAAAATAAAGAATAGCTTTTAGAAAAAAAAATTCTGGAAAATGAATCTTGCTAGACCTCTGTGATTTCATAGGATTTTTCGGTATGTTTTGTTAAAAGAAATACTCCCTAAGGCTTTTTTAGGAGGTGTGGGGGGCGGGGGCGGGGAAGAGAGGGGGAGGGGTGGAGGGAGCAGTCGAATCTCCCCTTGTTTGGTTCCCAGAAGTGATTTTCATGGCTCCTTAAATATCCTACTGAGATTTCCTGTGTGCGATGGTAATTTGTTTATTCTATTTATATGAGCATTCATTTGGGGGCTATCGCCTTGATGTGTGGACAACTCACCAAAATTGAAAACTAGCAGATACATGTTACTTGAAGCAAACATGAAAGGAAATGAAACCCACTGTTAGCAGAAACCCTGTGAGCACAGCCAGCATACTAGTCAACCATAAACTAATGATTTAAAGTGCACTCTGATGACTTTCAAGTCAGATGTTTGGTAGAATGTGAGCTACAGAATTATTCAGGTAGGGAGATTATGCCATTACCCCTTTGGTGTCAGATTTTTACCTGAGGAGCTTGTTGGCAGAAGCTCCCCGCAAATGCACTCATCCTGCAAGTACCAACCTGGGTAATTTGTGAATCGGTGTTGTTTTCTTGGTTTATGAATGTAAGATTGACTTAATACGGCCGGAAAGGGAATTCAAGACAGTAGTAGTAGCAGAGCGTCTCTGGAACTAATCTGACTGGGTTCAATGACAGGTGTTAGTAGCCTGCTGATGGTCAGGAATCTTAGAATTTCAAATCCTGAAGATCTTGAAAATCTGCACTCTTATCTCATGATGGCAGTGAGGGAAGCCTGGGTGAGGAAGCACATCCTGGAGAGGACTCCGTGGAGTTGTGAGCAACATGTTTGGCATTCTTTACTTTGAAGAATACATCAGGTGGCAGAGTCCTAGCAGTTACGAAGCCCCAACGCATCTCTCAGCACAGACAACTACGAGGCAACCTGAGAGTATGTAATTGGGGTAATTCAGCCATGCATTTCTTGGGCATTGCATTCAGCTCTGAGTAAATTTTGTGCTTAGGAGTGTTTTCCCTCCACCTGATTTAGAAAGATATGCCAGAAAAATTTTCATCTGAGGAGTGGAGAAGGCAAATCGTGATATTGTGTAGGACAGCATCGTAAGTATTATTTCACTGTAAATGTCTCCTGACAGAGTCTGTTGCTAGGGCATGGATGGCAGACTTCTTGGAACTTGTTTTCAACAGCCAAATGCTTCTCTCAGATGCTTGTTGTGGCTTGCATGGCATTGCATACCTGTTACCAAAAGTAGATTTGGTGGTAAAAGAGGAGTTTCTTTTTCTACATAGCTCTCATCTGTCTTGAAAGGAAATGAAGAGCAAGAGAAAAGGGCAGGAGCCTCAGTTTTTCAATTTGATTGAGGCAAAATATTATTGAGTGCTGATTTTAACCCCTCATTAGGTTTGGACTCCCACTCTTTAAATTAGAAACAATCAGGTATAAAGAGAATTTGAAAGCTGAAGTAATGGGTCCACAATAATTTAAATGACCCTTAAAAGCTTTAAATGTAAGTTTTATCAAGATGGGCTGAAAGGAGGTTTTGAGAAATCCTCAAGATTTTTGGATGAGTTGAAAGGTGATACTCTAGTGATTTGCATTCAAATAATGTGTTTTCCTTCTCTTGTCAAAGCTTGATGAATATTAAAGATTAAAGGTGTCCTTGACATTTTTCTAAGTGTTTGAATGAGCTAGCACCAAGTCCTGTGGCTGACTTTCTATTTAATAGATGAGGAAATGTAGTTGTATTCTTATGGTTGCCTTTAATAACCACTTAGTACAGCACTCCACACTAAGTGCTCAAAAATGCCACTGATTGATAACCAGAAAGAGAACTATTGAACTCTCCCAAGCACTTAGTACAGTCCTCTGCACACAGTAAGCACTCAGTAAATACAATTGAATTTGGAGCATTTATTTTCAGGCAGAGGGCAGTTTATGGTCAGAAACTGATAGCTTCAGATATGTCTTCATTTTTTGTTGAATGTATTTTAATCTGGTCTGTTTAACTCCATATGTTGACTTTTGAGGCCAGGGGTACACTAGAAATGCATTCAGATAATTGAAACTAAAAGTATACACAGGGCTCCATCATGGATATCTAAATATTTCAGTTTGTAACAAAACAAAACACTGCTTTTTGAAAATTAAGACCAGGAGAATTTTGGCTTCAATTAAATAAAAAAAAATTTTGCTGTGTGTCCATCCATTCTCAGTGCCCGTGATACACCCCATCAGGGACTGGAAGGTGTTTTCTTGTTCCCTTTGTTTTTCTTTTGTTATTTATTAGTGTAAAGAAAGACTGGGGAGTTCATGTGGGCATTTTGAACGAATTAGTGTAAAAAATAGGAAGCTTGTGTGTGTGTGTGTGTGTGTGTGTGTGTGTGTGTGTGTGTGTGTCTGTTGTGGCCTAGTGGAAAGAGCATTTTTGGGTCTGGGAGCCAGAAGACCTGGGTTCTGATCCTGATTCACCCTCGGCTCCAAGGCTGTCCATCACCTCACCCCCTCCTACCTCACCTCCCTTCTCTCCTTCTACAGCCCAACCTGCACCCTCCATTCCTCTGCCACTAACCTCCTCACTGTACCTCGTTCTCACCTGCCCCGCCATCGACCCCTGGCCCACGTCCTCCCCCTGGCCTGGAATGCCCTCCCTCCACACATCTGCCAAGCTGGCTCTCTTCCTCCCTTCAAAGCCCTACTGAGAGCTCACCTCCTCCAGGAGGCCTTCCCAGACTGAGCCCCCTTTTTCCTCTCCTCCTCCCGATCCCCCCTGCCCTACCTCCATCCCCTCACCACAGCACCTGTATATATGTTTGTACAGATTTATTAATCTATTTATTTTACCTGTACATATTTACTATTCTATTTATTTTGTTAATGATGTGCATCTAGCTTTATTTCTATTTATCCTGATGACTTGACACCTGTCCACATGTTTTGTTTTGTTGTCTGTCTCCCCCTTCTATACTGTGAGCCCATTGTTAGGTAGGGACCGTCTCTATATGTTGCCAACTTGTACTTCCCAAGCGCTTAGTACAGTGCTCTGCACACAGTAAGTGCTCAATAAATACGATTGAATGAATGAATGAATGATTCTGTCACCTGCCTGCTGTGTGACCTTGGACAAGTTACTTAACTTCTCTTTGCCTTCGTTTTTTCATCTGTAAAATGGGGATTTAACTTCCTGTTCTCCCGGTTTCTTAGACTTGGAGTGCCAGGTGGGACAGGGACTGGGTTCAACCCAATTATCTTTTATCTATCCAGAACTTCGTACAGTGCTTGGTGCAGAGTAAGCATTATTATTATTATTGTTACTGTTATTATGATGATGATGTTGATAATGTATTCAACAGAAAAAGTAGGTAACTGCCCAAAATGGATATTTTGTTTCTATTACATCATGCAGACATGGGACATGACCTTTGAATTGGGTAACTATATTGCTAATTCAGTTTGCTTCAATTTTTTTAAAATAATGTATTTTCAAGTGGTTATTCTGGGCAAATTTAGTCACAAGATTTTAAAGAGGAAAATCAATGATGGTCTATATTGATATATAGTCTTACTGACAGTTTGACCGTGGGCAATTTTCTCTTTCTCTTGATCCTCCATCTTAATTTATTCTGGGTGAGGAGAGAGCATGCTTTGCTGTTCTAAAAGATTGCATGCTCTCTCTTCATTTAACAGACTGACTCTAATTCCTACCAGTTCTTCCTTTATCACATATCATGAATCCTTCCCTTCTATCACATATCATGGATCCTTCCCTTCATCACCTTTACAACTATCAACCTAGTTAAGTTGTCTCCTTCAGACTCAATCAATCAATGGCATTTACTGAGCACATACTGTTTGCAGAGCACTATATTAAGTGCTTGGAAAAGTGCAATACAACAGAGTTGGTAGTTCCGATCTCTGCCTACCTGAAGCTTACAGTCAACTGGGGGGAAGCAGATATTAAAATGGATTACAGACAGGGAAAATAGTAAAGTACAATAGTAATAACAATAATAATGATGGCATTTATTAAGCACTTACTATATGCAAAGCACTGTTCTAAGCACTGGGGAGGTTACAAGGTGATCAAGTTGTCCCACGAGGGGCTCACAGTCTTAATCCCCCATTTTCCAGATGATGTAACTGAGGCCCAGAGAAGTGAAGTGACTTGCCCAAAGTCACACAGCTGACAATTGGCGGAGCCCGGATTTGAACCCATGACCTTTGACTCCAAAGCCCAAGCTGTTTCCACTGAGCCACGCTGCTTCTTGTGGTTGCTTAGTAGTTGCATAAGTATTGTGGGGCTGAGGTGAAAATCAAAGTGCTTAAGGGGAACACAGCTAAGTTCATATTTAGAATAAGTTAGACACAGAGAGGAGGGCAAATAAAGGAATGAAGTCTGGGAAGGCCTCATGGAGGCGATGTGATGTTAGGAGAGTTTTGAAGATGGGAGAGCTGAACTGTTGGATATGAAGGGAGAGGGAGTCCAGGTGGTGGGATAGACAAGATTGAGATGTAGAGAACTGGTTGATGTTAGAGGAATGGAGAGTGTGGGTTGGGTTGTAGTAGATCTTCAAGGTTAGGTAGGAGGGAGAGAGCTGATGGAGTGCCTTAAAGCCGATGGTATGGAGCTTCTATTTGATGCACAAGTAGATGTTTTTAAGAAGTGGGGAGATATGGACTGAATGGATTTTCAGAAAAATGATCTGGGCAGCAAAGTGAAATGTGGGCTAGGAAGGACATAGGGAGGTCAGTGAGGAGGCTGATGCAGTAGTCAAGGCGGGAAATGAGTTCTTGGATCAAGGTGGTAGCAGTTTGGATGGAGAGGAAAAGGTTGATTTTAGAGATGTTGTTGAGGTAGAACCAGCAGGATTGGTGACAGATTGAATGTGTGGGTTGAATGAGAAAGATGAGTCAAGGATAATGTCAAGGTTACAGACTTTTGAGGCAAGGAAGATGTTGGTGCCATCTACAGTGATGGGGAAGTCAGAGGAGGACAGGGTTTGAGTGGGTAGATGAGGAGTTCATTTTTGGACATGTTAAGTTTGATGCTCTGTCTGGGCATACAAGTAGAGATGTCTTGAAGGTAGGCGACAGTGTGAGACTGCAGAGAAAGAGGTCAGGCCTGGATAGGTAGATTTGGGAATCATCCACGAAGAGGTGGTAGTTGAAGCCCTGAGAGCAAATGAGTTCTCCAGAGTGGTGGGTTTGAATGTAGAACAGAAGGTGACCCAGAACTGACCCTTGAAGCACCCATGGTTTGTGGGTGGGAGGCAGAGGAGGATCCTATGAAAGAGATTGAGAAGGAGCAACCAGAGAGATAGGAGGAGAACAAGAAGAGGACAGTGTAAGTAAAGCCAGGGTTTGATAATGTTTCCAGAAGAAGAGCATGGCCAGAGTATTGAAGGGAACAGAAGGTTTGGGGAAGATTAGGATGTAGAAGCAATTGGATTTGATGAGAAAGAGGTCATTGGTGACCTTACAGAGGGCCATTTCCATTGAGTGAAGGAGATGGAAGCCGGAAATTGAGGAGAGAATTGGAGGAGAGATAGTGGAGGCAGCAAGTGTAGAAAATTCACTCAAAGAGTGTGGGGAGGAATGGTAGGAGGGAAATATAATCATAACTAGAAAGTGTCATGAGGTCAAGGGATTTTTTTTGTTTTTTTGTTTTCTTTTAGGATGAGAGATTCACAGGTGTGCTTAAACGCAGTGAGGGGAAAGACATCAGAAAGTGAAAGATTGAAGATGGTGGTCAGGGAGCAAATAAGAGAGGGGGTAATTGCTTTGATAAGGTGCAAAGGGATGGGGTCACAAGGACATGTGTCCTATATGTGATATCTTCTAAAATACCATTCCAAATATTACCCCTCTCCTTAAAAATCTCCATTGATTTTTTTCATCCTCACATTCAGTGAAAACTCTCAGCTTTAAGGCTCTCCAGCATTTGTGTATGTATTATGTATTCACTCTCTTCTCCTCCCAGATCCCAGTTAGCATTCTTTGTTCCTCTCAAACTAACCTTCTAACTATTTGCTGCTTGCAGGCTTTTTCTCTCTCGCACCGAACGCTCACACCTTTCTCCTTGCATGGAATTTCCTCCATCTCAAATCTGCCAAACCACTTCCCTTCCTTCCTTGGAGGAATTTCCTAAACAATTGTCAACCTTTCTGGTTACTACCCCATAAATTTCCAGAACACTTATGTGTGTGTCTGTTTATTGAACATTTATTTATGTTATAAATGGAGTGGGGAGAGGCTGGAGGCCAGGAGACCAGCCCATGGCTGTAGCTACTGTACAGTCTCTACAATCTTTCCCAGCTACAGCAAAGCTACTGTAGTCTTTCCCAGTGGAATCTTCAACAAAATTTGCTACATACATTCAGAAAATTATAGAAATATGCAACCTTGCCTGGATGATTAGGTGGTTGGTCTTTGACCAGTCACATTTCTAACTTTTATTCTTTGAACTCAAAAGCCTGTACTTATAATAAAGCAATCTGGTCCACCTTGTTCTGGTGTTATGGAGTGTTGTGGGTAGACTGTTTAATAAACAGCTGAGGCATGACAGTTACTGTCCATGTAGTTGACAGATTCATGCCACCGGTTTGTGGGTGGTCTGTAGCTAAGAATTTTGAGCTTTAAAATTCAGGTTTGTCAGGTGCCAGAAAAACTAAATCCATCAAGTTGTTATCTATTAGAACTGTGCCTTTAGAGAGGAGAATTACAAGTAGCTAATATCTTTTCTAGTGCCAAAGAGTAACCTCTAATCTCAAATGACTGAGGTAGTTATTTCAAAATTGGATTCTTGTATGTAGTATTTGTTAAGCTCTATTAGCATCTGGGATCAAAGCCATATAAAAATCGTTAAAAGCATTTTGACTTTAAAGTAGTTAAACTCGACACAGGCAAATTTTATCTCTACCCCCATATCCTGAAAGTGAAAATTGAGTTTCTTTGTTATGTTGATGGATTTTAGGTCTGTTTGCTTTGAGCTGATGAAATGAGAAAGATACACCAAATCCCCAGGGAGTCAGTGCTTCCAGAACTGGGAAGTCAGCTGTAAAGGGATCAGGCTTGCTTGTAGGACAGGTAGGGAGTTTCAGGCGGGTTCCCAGAGGAAATACGTTCCCAACAATCCAAGCTGTATCCCACAGAGATGAGCCAAGGAAACATAGCTACCATAAAATTCATGTTAAAAATGCTTTCACAGTCTTCCAACCATACTAAAGAATCACTCCTACTACACACTTTCTGCCACAAAAGGCCAAGAAATCTTGAACTCAGAAGCTGCAAGCTAATCATTTTTCAGCTTTGGAGGTAGCAAGCATGTTGAAGTTGTAGTTTCACAGATGAAACATCTATTTTCAAATCAAAGTTACTGTCAATAATAGTTTACCATTCTCTTTCGATTTTCCACAATGAGTCATTGATCCCAAAAGAGGAGACTTGGAGAAGTCACCTCTAGGCCATTTCTCGCCTATCAAAAGAAACTGGCCCTCAAACATTTGACAAATATCTGTCCTATTTCAAAGATCTTCTGGGAAGGTGATTCTGGGCATTGATTTTGCACTTCTTTGAAATGTAATTTGTCTTGTCTGAGGTGTCATTTCAAAATTGGGATTATATCCTTTACTGGCTTCACCATTTGTCTGCTGTGTGACCTTGGGCAAATCACTTAACTTCTCTGTGCCTCAGTTATATCAACTGTAAAATGAGGATTTAGACTGTGAGACCCATGTGAGACATCGGCTATGTACTACCTGATTAGCTCATATCTACCCCAGTGCTTAGTGCAGTGCCTGGCACTTAGTAAGCCCTTAGCAAATTCCTTTAAAACAAAGAAGAAAAAAAACAAAAAACTTGTTGGAAGATTGCAGTCGGGAAGTCTAAATTACAGG
Organism: Tachyglossus aculeatus; assembly: GCF_015852505.1. Classification (NCBI taxonomy): domain Eukaryota; kingdom Metazoa; phylum Chordata; class Mammalia; order Monotremata; family Tachyglossidae; genus Tachyglossus; species Tachyglossus aculeatus. The sequence goes on from NC_052067.1 coordinate 28,219,198, forward strand.
TTTTTGAAAAAGTGAGAAATTTTAGAGGATGAAATTCCTGCAAGAGATTTGGCACACTCAATGCATTAATTTTAGGAAAATACAGAGCTCACTGATTGAGTGTACCTAAAAGGATGGTGGGAAGGAGAGTGAACGACAGGATTTGATTGCAGGTACTTCTCCCCAGCCCAACAGTTGGTTATATTTGTGTCAATGATTAGTCCATCCTCTTGACTGCAAGTTGCTTTGTCAGTTAAGTACTCTGTTTCCTCTAATTTTTAGGATTAGGAAAAGGGACAAAGAAGAGAAGAAAGAGAACAGAGAATTGGTACAGAATGTGGATAATCAAGTGGAAAGTGTGAAAAAGGAAGAGAAAAAAACTTTCCTTTGAAGCTGTATAATTAGACATGGCAGTAAAAGCAAACGAGCTGACGGTGGTTGGTTTTTAAATGTTTCATTGACAAGTACAAACTGCTTTTGAGTGCTGTCTGGTAGGATATTATGCTTAACAAAAGTATGAAAATAAAGTTTGTGAATGGGGGAAAATGAGCAAGCTACAAAACCTACAATTCCCAATCTCCACATAGTGAATCTGAAAGGAATACTAAGTTCATCATTTCAGCAAATCCTTTTTTAAATATAATTTTTAAAGCTAAGAGAGTGTGATAACTTCACAAGAATGCAAACCCTGACTTGTTCATGCAGTCAAATCCATGAAAACTCTGAGACTGTATACTGATGTTAAGTTCTGATAGACATACATTGCTCTTATATAACTTAGAGAAGCAGCGTGGCTCAGTGGGAAAGAGCCCGGGCTTTGGAGTCAGAGGTCATGGGTTCAAATTCCGGCTCCGCCGAGTGTCAGCTGTGTGACTTTGGGCAAGTCACTTCACTTCTCTGTGCCTCAGTTCCCTCATCTGTAAAATGGGGATGAAGAATGTGAGCCCCCTGTGGGACAACCTGATCACTTTGTAACCTCCCCAGCACTTAGAACAGTGCTTTGCACATAGTAAGCGCTTAATAAATGCCATCATTATTATATAACTGCAGTCGTGTGAATTGGAAAAGAGTGAAATAAAATCTACATTCAGAGATTATATACCTATGGCTAAATGCCTATCATTTGCTCACCTAAATTACTCTGATACTTGGTTTGGCTCTATATTATATACATTTCTGTATTTGTATATCTATCTCTTCTTAAGGGGTTTTGTTAGCCAGATTGCTTGTGGAAATGCTATGACTGATGTTCCCCACCCTCTGTCTCTAAATGAGTTACCTGCACAAACCTGACTTGACTTGTACTTCCCAAGCGCTAACTTGTACTTCCCAAGCGCTTAGTACAGTGCTCTGCACACAGTAAGCACTCAATAAATATGATTGATTGATTGATTGATTGAAAGCCATGTGCTTGATGTGCATAGAACTAAGTTGGCAGAGTTACATCACTTGTGATGTGCAAGAAGGATTTATCTGAATTGTTCTTGGGGTTTTTTGTGGTTTTTTCCCTTTTAGGCAATATTTAGAGTGTCTATCATAATAGTAATAATAATGGTATTTGTTAAGCGCTTACTATGTGCAAAGCACTGTTCTAAGCGCTGGGAGGTTACAAGGTGATCAGCTTGTCCCACGTGGGGCTCACAGTCTTAATCCCCAGTTTACAGATGAGGGAACTGAGGCACAGAGAAGTTAAGTGATTTGCCCAAAGTCACACAGCTGGCAATTGGCGGAGCTGGGATTTGAACCCATGACCTCTGACTCCAAAGCCCGGACTCTTTCCACTGAGCCATGCTGCTGCTTATCATAGGACTGGAACTTTAAAAGTTAGAAACTCCCCGGAATTTCAGTTGAACCACCTCAGGTGTTATCAGGATAACCTCAACCTCAGGTGTTGTCAATATATCCACCACCTGCCTTCAACAAGTGCCAATTAAGACTGCCTGCCTCCAAAAGTGAGGCAACCAGCCAGGAGTCCTCAGTGTCCAGAGGTGTATCTTGCTCCTAACAGCCACGTTATGATTGGGAAGCTGTTTGTAGCCAACTTGAAATATGAGGTAAATCTTTGGCTCCATTATATTTTCCAGACTGATGTTTATCAGTAGAGTTGTATGGTATAGCTAGTGTGCCTAAACCTATAGTGGCCCCAGATATGGGTAGGGTTGTCAACAGAACTCGTTCTGTTCTTTCCAACTGAACATTTCTGAACAGAGTGTGTTGGGTTGGAAGTTCTTGAGTAATGGTTTCAATATGTCACCCCTTGAAGTAAGTGCATTTCAATGTAAAAAACAAACAAACCAAAAAACCCAGATTTCTAGTTTCATATGGGCTTGGTTTACCCAAGGCAGACTTTAAGAATCAAGGTTTCAGTGGGGTGGCAAGTGAATCCTACTATCTCCTCAGTTTTATTGCTGTTTATATGGCAGCCTGGACATATGAGTAAACAATATTACAACCCCTTTCACTAAGTGATTTCTTTTTTCAAACCATCTGCAAGCATTAACTTGTTAGGTTTTGCTTTGTCCCTAGAAAGTTAGTATTTTAGCCTCTTACCTTATCATTTTAGTTCAAAATGGCAGGTTGAAATAGAATTTTTAGAGAGGTTGTTATGTATTACTTTGGGCTCTTGCTATAGTATTATTCATGGTTCTAAAGGTAAAATGTAATGTTTGAAATTTCTGATACAATCGTCTAGAACATACAAGGCTTTCGTTGAAGAGGCAATTGTTTTTCCTTAGGGTGCAGCTTGGATTAAAAGGCAAAGTGCAGTGATTAGCATTGTGGAAATTTTGTTCTTTAGTTGGTCTAACATATGCTCTTAATTTTTTCATTAAATCACATAAAGTGAATAATCAATTTGAGAGCATTTTCCCATAACCTTTTTATAGCATTTCTGTGAAAAAGTTGTAACTCAAACACACTGTTTTCAAAGTAAAACACCCAGTGTGGGAATCATTGTCTTTTAACAATGTGTGTGGGGTGAAAAAAAGACTTCTCTTTCCATAGTAAAGCCAGAGGGAAAAATACTATAAAAACATGAATATACCAGAGGGACATCTATTGTAGAGATCCAATTCCAGAAAGCCCCATCATGGAACATTTTGGGGCTGGGTAGGGGGAGAAGTTCAAAATTTTATTTGAGTTTTCATAATAGCATCTAAATAAGGCTGGGCCTTGTGAGGAACAGGGACTGTGTCTGACGAACTGTTTGAGATAGGCAAGCATTACTGTCAGAGTAATTGCTGGTTAAGTTAGGGCTCTATTCCAAATACTGTTTTATGTACTAAAGTATTAGAAATACTTTGAATTAGTCTAGTGCCTTTTTAACAAATAGCTTTCAATGCTGTTTATTTTAAATTGTAGCATGAGGATTTTGTGGCACTGAACATTTTTTCTAAATTGAATGATTCAGAGAAGCAGCGTGGCCTAGTGGACAGAGCACAGGCCTGGGAATCAGAAGACCTGGGTTCTAATCTCGCTCACCATTTGTCTGCAGTGTGACGTTGGGCAAGTCACTTAACTGAGGCACAGAGAAGTTATCTGTAAAATGGGGATGAAGATTGTGACTGTGTGGACAGGGACTATGTTCATCCTGATTAGTGTGTATCTACCCCAGCACATAGTAAGTGCTTAACATACCATGAAAAAAATATTATGAAATTTCCTATATCCCTTGGCCCTTTTTATAGTATGTGGTATTTAGCATATCAAGCACTGGTCTAATTGCTGGGATAGTTACAAGTTAGGCAGGGAACAGTCCCTGTTCCACATGGGACTCACTGTCAAGTGTCAGGGAGAACATATCGAACCCACATTTTACAGTTGAGGAAATTGAGGCACTCTGGTTCCCAGGCCTGTATTTTATCATTCATTCATTCAATTGTGTTTCTTGAGCACTTACTGTGTGCAGAGCACTGTACTAAGGGCTTGGGAAGTACAAATCGGCAATGTATAGAGACGGTCCCTACCCAACAAAGTAGGTCACACTGCTTCCCTACTTCAATAACTAAGGGCTGAATAAGATCATCATCAATGGTATTTACTGAACATTTGCTAGGTGCAGAGCGCTGTTCTAAGTGCTTGGAAGAGTACAGTACATCAGACTGGGCAGGCATGTTTCCTACCCATAACAAGTGTACAGTCCAGAATGGAGACAGATATTTAATATAAAGATCAAAAAGAAGGGTAATTTGGGCTTTCTTTGGCTACATACATTGGTGACCTGGAATCTTTATACCTAGAGAATTCTAGTCCTTATACATGCTCTAAAGGCTGATGGTTTCTATTCCTCTTTGGAATAGAAATTTGGAAAGAATAGGACATCTTGCAAAACATGTTGCAATCTTTTCTCAGTTGGATCAGTGAGAATTATTTCAAAAATAATGTCTTTATGTCTTAGGGCACTGGAGAAACAGTAATCTGTAAACATTAAAGACAGTTTTGTAGTCTCTAGGTGAGAGACATTCTATCAAGGTCAGTCATTGCTATTTTCATCAAATGCTTAATTTGGATGCAGCCCTGATACAATGGGCGAGTGCTAGAAAAATGTTATTCCTTGTAGAAACAAAGCAACCTTCTGCCAGACAAAAATTTGCTAATTGCTCCTAGTTCCATGAAATTAATTAGAATATTTAAATTCTGTAATTGTGGACTCGTGGCTTATTATTGGAGCCAAATCCTGCTCTCAAACAATCACAGCCAAATCCTGGGTGACTCAAGTTTTGCATAAATGTCTGAGGGCAAACTTTGGGCTATAATCTTGAGAGGGGAGAAAAAAAAGATACAACTGGCTACAGTTAGAAAAATTTGCAGCAAACATGTCTAGGATATGATGATGCTGACTTGAAAGAACATTTTGTTTACAAGATGTGCCCTTGTGTCAATTCAGAAATTTCAAAGAGGCCCTAATGGAGACTCCTCCCATCTCTTTCCCAGTTATTTGCAGTACATGGCAAACAGCACTAAGAGAATTGCATGATTCATGAAGCGAGCCACATGAATTGCATTTAATTAAAGTCATTTACTCAACTTTTTGGAAATCTATTTTTCCCCTCTTCGTATCTAAGAAAAGTGGAAATAAATGCCAAGTCTTTTTTCTTTCCCCCAGTGTTCTGGGCTTTTTTTTTCTTTTTAATTTGGCTCACTTTCCACCTTAGACATTGTGGAAACTTTTCTGTCGTGAAAGACGTTTTTCTGGGTGGCTGAGGGAAATAAGAAATTCAGTCTAATTCCTTTTTTTTTTTAACCGCTAGAAAATAGTATCCAGACGAGTGTATGCTGAATGCTGCAGGTAAAGTTTTGGGGAGTGAAAGTTACTGTGACTAAATGGTATGAAAATTTAAAGTTTAAATATTTGGGATTGTTTCTCCGTGAGGTATCTATTATGATGCTTTGAGAGATTTCAGATTCCTCTCGGCTGTTTTTAAAATGATGCAATATTATTTGACCATTGCTGTATGAGCAAAGGATTTCTAAATGCTTGGAAGAGATTAAATGTCATTTTGGGGAATTTAAAAATTCTTTCTTATGGCGCTGTCCAAAGGCATGAGTAAATTTCTGAAGAAGTTTTGCCTCATACTTTATTAAAAGTACACTCAAGTCAAGAAACTACCTAGCCAAGAAAACTGAGCTTCTTTAAAATAAATTAGAATATTAGGTAACAATGCTATTTTGCTTAATTTTCTGGAATTCAGTATCTTTTAAAAGTTCATTTAGTGACTTCTGTTTGAATAAATTGTGAATGCAGCTTCTTGTGGAGACTGCGACTTCAGCTTGCTTGGATGTTTTTCTATGCTTGTTCAACTTAACCCGTTGAATAAATGGCTATTGTACTCTTGAACAATCCCTTTAGATGTTTTTTGAATACATGCTCTATCACTGAAGTGTTTCTTACTATTACGCTGAAATACTTAAGAAGCCATCAGCAGAGACAGTGTAATATTGCAGGCCTCCGTTTGGTTCCCTAAATCTAAAGGGCTTAATTTTTTTAATGTCTTATTTATAATGCAGCTTATGAAAGACTTGTAATAGAGCCTCCATTTGTCCATTTGCCAAGCCTCCCATTTGGCCAGCAAGCACTCTGGCTGAAAACTCCATGCTGGGCTCTTATCCATTTTTCGTGAGTCTCCATAGACCCTCCCTTTCCCTTACCAGAAGTCTGGAAGAAGGTCAGAAATCAGAAGGGCTTTATTTCCTTAAGCAAGTCACTTCTTTCAGCTTTTTTGGCATCCCTTTTAGTGTACTTGCCCTAGCCTAAAATTTTAGGGCTTGGAAGTGAATCAGAGGCTTCCTGAAAGCATCAGAAGAAGGCAGGAGTATTCATGGCCTCTGCAGAGGCTGCTGCTGCAGGAAAGACATCTTTGGCAGGCTCTGGAGTATTTAAAGGAATGGAGAAAGAGAGAGAGATAAAGAAAAAAGCTCCAGAGAAATAAATTGGTGCTGACTGTCAGTGATTTGAGACCCCAGGCAGGAGAGTTATCGCTGTGCTAATGCTCCCCCCAAAAAGGGGTTAAAGTGGAGTTGTCAGCAAGTCTCTGGGATATAATTGTGAGATTAGGGAATGCTGCCATAAAGCAGTCCCTAAAGTGTCAAAACAGACAGCTAAGTAAAATAAAAAAACAGGCGATTCTTGTGGATCTTTAGGATTTAAACGGGTAAGGCAATTTCAGAAGAAATCAATGAAACCAATTCCCACAAATGGTTTGTGTGTGTGTGTGTGTGTGTGTGTGCGCGCGCGCGCCTGTGCATGCATGCATGCATGTATAGTCTTGTTTGGAATCCAGTAGATCAGTAAACAATATTTTCCAGCATTCTTCACCACCTTTCCCACTTTCCACCATGGGATATATTGAATTCAAGCCCAGCAGAAAGGATTAGATTGTCTTTGATGTCCTTAGGTCGATAGAAAAAAAATTTGAACAGAAGTCTCCCTTAGTAAAAGGAAACATTGAGAGGTATGGATTTTGAGATAGCAGACATTCTGTTCAGGGCAAGTATTTTTGGAGGGTTTTTTCCTAAAGTGATTTCCCCTCCGCCCCCCCCCCTTTGGAAAAATTCCTTTTTGAGCCTGAATCTGCATGGGGCCAATCTTCCATTATGTGACAAGCTAATATTAGCAAAGATTTCAAGGAATCTCATCTCTGACTCCACCCAAGCACATCGACCTGATTGGTGAGCTCTATTTTGGGCTTTTACACTCCTATTCCTCCTGTTCCTCATGTCACTCTAGAGACCTAAGGGCAGGCTCCAAAACCAGGTAGACTGGAGTAAAGTGATGGGTGGAGAAGAGACTTTCTTCAGAAGCTGAAATTGGAACAAATCAGGCAAAATAGGAAACATAGAGGTTCTGGAATTACTGTTGTTCCCAATCTTTTTCCCTAGTGGTGGGGCATCCTTTGACACCCTAGATGCCAGATTGAAGTGAGAAAGATGAGTTAAGGATAATGCCAAGGTTACAGGCTTTTGAGGCTAAGAGGATAGCTGGTGGGGTCTACAGTGATGGGGCAGACAGGGTTGGTTAGGAAAATGAGGAGTTGTCTTTTGAGCATGTATAGTTGTAGGTCTTGATGGGATATCTAAGTAGAGGTATACTGAAGGCAGGAGAAATTCAAGTCTGCAGAGGAGGAGAGAAGTAGATTAGGGTGGAAGCTATATAGCTTCTCCATAATTATGCCTCAGTTTCCTCATCTGCAAAATGGAAGTAAAATACTTGTTCTCCTTGACAGTAAGCCTCTTGTGGGGGAAGGACTCTTTCCAATCCCATTATCTTGTATCTACCCCCATGCTTAGCACTGGATTTGGCATTTAGGAAGTGCTTAGTAAATCCTATTATTGTTTTTTATTATTAATAATAATAAAAGTGAATAGCATGGTAAAGAAACTATAAGCTCCGTGTTTATATTAATCACAGGTGAAATGCTTTTAAAACAATTAGGAAAAATAATGAGAATCCTTTCTAATACGTCCCTGGTAATTGATCATGTTTATAGTGTAGAATTTTTAAGGTTTTACTCAGATTAGTCTATTTCTGTTTACCCTATTCCCTGTCTTTTACAAAATTAAATACAAAAAATTCACTTTTTTTTCTCAAATCCAATTATTTAAAAACATTATGTTGACTTAAATCCATCCTAATTCTGCTGTCCCAGTAAACCTAAGTCTATTTAGCACTTTAGCAAGATGCATTGTCATTATCCCTAGTACTGTCAATAACATTGATATGTTTTAGAGTGTGATATTAGGAAAAGTTGGTCGTCTTCAAATGCATGGTAAATATTTTTTCCCTTTTGGGGGGATTTTCTTGCTACCCACTACATAATGTTCTGAAATTTGAATAGTAACTGTCAGCAGTGGCCAGTTTTTTGCTTACCTCTTAAACAAATGTCATGATTCACCTCACTCCAAAATTAGTATTAGGATACTGTTAAATTTGGATTGTTGCTGGAATCTCTTATTTATGACAAAGTAAGGATGCCTTCTCATTGTTTACTATGTATGCCAGTGGATAACTGCACTGTAGAACATCTCTTTAGTCACTGACAAATCCCAAAAATGAGTACTATTATTAAAAAGGTACTTATAAATCATTAACTAAAAGGCTAAAACCCATTCAAAATATTTGAAATTTAATTAATTCTCATTTTTATCCTATTTATAAAAACACATAATAATTACCCCCAAATTCCATAATTTTTTTCAATTCCCTCAAAATCTATGCTCCAGCAATGAAAGATACAGAAGTAAAGCAAGATTATAGCAAGAGCTGTTTTGTTTACAACTTTATTATGAATGTCTGGCCTACTGTTGACCAATGCAGAAAGAAAGAAATAACTGTGCCTAAGGGAAGAAAAATTTTCCGCAAACATTGGAAAAAAAACAAAAAAACTTTGTCCTAGAAAAGCATCAGTGCAATTGACGGGGATATAGCCATTTTCATTTCCTCTTCTCCAAGTTTTCTTTTTCATGTATATTCATTCGTATTTATTGAGCACTTACTGTGTGCAGAGGACTATACTAAGTACTTAGGAGAGTACAGTTCAACAAGAGTTGAACAAGTCGGTAGACACGTTCCCTACTTACAAGGAGCGAACAGTCTAGAGGGGGAGAAAGACATTAATATAAATAAATAATTTACAGGTACCTATGTGCTGGGAGTTGAAGGTAGGATGAATACCAAATGCCCAAAGGGTATGGATTCAGGTGCATAGATGATGCAGAAGGGAGAGGGAGTTGGGGGAAAAGAGGATTTAATCAGGGAAGGCCTCTGAGGAGATGTGGTCTTAGCAAGTCCTTTAAGTTCCAACATTTTGGGATAAGTTCCGACACTCTTCCCCATGCATCAGCTCTGTCCCCAGGGATGAGATCTTGCGATGCAAAGGGACTGGATCTAGGAACTTTGGAAAAATAATGCAAGGAGCAAAGGATATAAACAGAAGCAAAGGACCAGAGAAGTGTTCCTTTTCTCTCCCTAAGGGTGCCTCTGATTTGAAAAGTGCCTATTCTGTTGTTCCACTCCATCCAGGAGAGATCCAGTAAAACCCTCAATCCCTCTAGGGGGTCTGTTCCCGATCCTATGTTTCCAGTTCTATATCCCAGGGAAGTGAGTTATCTCATTTGCCAGGGCAATCTGAGTCTGGATCCCCAAGCTTAACAAGAAGGCAAAATTGAGGGATGCAACCTGAGCCAAAGTCCTCTTTGGCCAAGGAACCAGAAGCTGACCGAGGAAAGCTTGGAACTGGTCTGAAACTCACCCTGGTGGAGAGGTGGGACTTCGGCTACTCCCAGCTCAAATCAGCACTTATTTCTGCTTTCTGTATAGAATAATGCCACAAAGGACCTCCCCTGGTGATGGGTGAGAAAGAAATAATTGTCAGGTGAACCCTATGAAAATATCATGCATTCAATAGGAGAAACGGTAGAGGGAAAAAAAGTCATTTTAACTCTGCTAATCTGACATTCAATGAAGAGGAGATAGGCAATACAGGCAGTGTGACCCCTGTCATTTGCCCACCCTCACCTATGTCACCTAATGATAACTGTGATTTTAAGCAAGTGCTGAGGTAGATACCCGATTATCAGACACAGTCCCTGTTCCTCATGGAACGCCCAGTCTAGGGAGGAGGAAGAACAGATATTTAGTCACCATTTTACAGGTGAGAAAACTGAGGCACAGAGATGTTAAATGACTTACCCACAGTGCCATTGTAAAGCAAATGGCAGAATTGGGACTAGAACCCAGGTCCTCTGACTCCCAGGCTTGTGTTCTTTCAATCAATCAATCAATCAATCGTATTTATTGAGTGCTTACTGTGTGCAGAGCACTGTACTAAGCGCTTGGGAAGTACAAGTTGGCAACATATAGTACAAGTTGGCTACATATGGTCATATTTGGTCACATATATGGTCATATTATGGTCAACATATGGTCATATTTGGTCACACATATGGTCACAAATAACAATTTGTGGTCTTTCCACTAGACCACAGTACTTCTCACATCTGTACTCAACATACGAGTTAGGTTTTTTGCTGTATCATTCGTTCTCCTCACATGCCTTACCCAGTGAAGCTGTGCTGCTGTGAGCATATCCTCAGTGCCGATGAATTGATTAGTGCGTTGTTCATTTTGTCTTGTCATTTGGTGTCAAGTGTAATATTCCTGCTCCAACTGTTTTATGTCCCATTTCTTAAGTTAAAATGCCTCAAATGTAAAAAGAACATTTCTTTAAAGAGGGAGGGAAGAGTCAGATTCCTGAGCTAGCCAGAAGCTACACCTGAGCTTCAATCTTTGAATCTGACACTTTTGGGGTGAAATGAATCAGTTGCAATTCTAGGGTGAATTGCAACCAAAGCCCCACCAACAGATTTTTCTGTTACCTGGAAATTATAATGCTTAGGAACATTAAGAGAATTGTGGACTCTAATTTTTTTTTTTTAACTGATGCAGCTAATGTTTCAGGCACTGTGTCACTTCTTTAGCAGAGACAGACTTGAAATGTGAAGCTTTATGGTGTTATTGCACCACAGCGCAGTGGGTAGAGCATGGGCTTGGGAATCCGAAGGTCATTGGTTCATTCATTCATTCATTCAATCATATTTATTGAGTGCTTAGTGTGCAGAGCACTGTACTAAGCTCTTGGAAAGTACAATTCAGCAACAGATAGAAGCAATCCCTACCCAACAATGGGCTCACAGTCTAGAAGGGGAGGGACACAGACAACAAAACAAGTAGACAGGCATCAATAGCATCAAAATAAATAAGTAGAATTATAAATACTACTTTATACATAAACACATCATTAATAAAATAAATAGAATAATAAATATGTACATGTATACACAAGTGCAGTGGGGAGGGGAAGGCGTAGGGCGGAGGGAGGGAGTAGGGACGGCAGGGAGGGGAGGAGGAGCAGAAGAAAAGGGGGGTTCAGTCTGGACTGTGCCAATGCTACATCAGAAGTGAGACAGTACCCCAGTGGGTGGACCCTTATGCCCTTGGCAGAGAAGAGAAAGTGGATTTGGATGTGAAGCGCAGATGGGCCTGGGCAGGAAATACAAGGAAGTAGATAGGGTTATTTTGGAAGAAGTACTGATTCTCTGGCAAAGCAGGAATCAGGAAAATCCTGCAAAAATGATGAGTCAATCCATCAGAATAAATTAAGGAAATGTTGACTATGCCACTAATTGAAGCGCTAGGAGAAAGGACCTTAGTCTGTGACACCATTTTCCTAGAGATAATTCACAGATTCGAGAAAGAGAAGGGTTAGGCAGCCATCAGGTCACAATCAATCAATCATATTTATTGAGCGCTTACTGTGTGCAGAGCACTGTACTAAGCGCTTGGGAAGTACAAGTTGGCAACATATAGAGACAGTCCCTACCCAACAGTGGGCTCACAGTCTAAAAGGGGGAGACAGAGAACAAAACCAAACATACTAACAAAATAAAATAAATAGAATAGATATGTACAAGTAAAATAAATAAATAAATAGAGTAATAAATATGTACAAACATATACAAGAGTTACTTCAGTGCTAGGTTTCAACCTCCAACTGTTGATATAGCATTCATTTCTACTATAAGACTAGCCAATAGATACCCATCAATAATTAGAAAGCATTGGTAAAAACTATTCGAGTACTTTCCGTAAGAGTTAATCATTACCACAAACAGTAACTACTATAAACCACTCATTAGATGAAACATAGTTACAAATTAAAGTGATTGATTGGGGAAAATCACAGGCAGAGGGCAAGATGATGTCAATTTTACAGTTCTAATCCTGGCTCTGCCACTTTCAAGCTGTATGACCTTGGGCAAGTCACTTCACTTTTCTGGGCATCAGTTACTTCATTTGTAAAATGGGGATTGAGACTATGAGCCCTGTTTGAGGAAGGGACTGTGTCCAACCCATTTGCTTGTATCCACTCCAGTGCTTAGTACAGTGCCTGGCACATAGTAAGCACTTAACAAATACCGCAGCATGGCATAGTGGATAGAGAACGGGCCTGGAAGTAAGAAGGTCATGGTTTCTAATACCGGCCCTGCCACTTTTCTGCTGCCTGACCTTAGGCAAGTCACTTCACTTCTCTAGACCTCAGTTACCTTATCTGTAAAATGGGGATTAAGACTGTGAGCCCCACGTGGGACAACGTGACTACCTGAATCTACCCCAGCACTTAGAACAGTGCCTGGCACATAGTAAGCACTTAACAAATGCCATCATTATTATTATGATTATTATTATTGTTATGCTATTGAATTTATGGTTTATGTTATTTTTCAGGGTTGCAGTAGACACACTGTTATTTCTTCCCTTTGGACCACCTAGCCATTCTTATCTCCTCCTTGGCCTCTTCAAGATAACAAGTTTAAAGCTAACCAGATGATAACTGAAATTGGCATTTGCAATTGAGGGTGATTCGTGTTTACAGTGACAAAGTGCAAAGTTTAAGGGAACAGACTTTTTTCAATAGGCCATTGCGTAAAATAAACTTTTAACTGCAAAAATTCTGTTATGGTGATGGGACAGATAAAGTACTAGGAGACTCTAGCTACCATAAACCAGTTTGCCTTTGTTTTTCCTTTTTCACACAGTCCTGTAGCGTCATTGGATTCTTACAGCTAACTCCTCTCCTTCCCCAAATAATGATGCAAGATCAGTTGGTTTAGTTCATGAGATCTTCTGCCCGTGAGCATGTTCCTTTGAGAAGGTAGGTTGGCATTTCACCATCCCACATACAAGATATGCCCCACATTCTTGGTGATTTGGGTAATTTGTGTCATGGGTTCCAAAATCAATCAGGTGGCATCCCTAATAATGTGGTATTGGAATAATTGATGAGCAAAGTAGCTTGGAATACTCCTCTTATTGTCATTTTCTGCCAGGATAAGATTAAGTTTAGTCCTGCTAGGAGGCAGAAGAATAAACTAATGGCCTCTCAAGACCCTTCCCCTCAGCATTCTTTGTCAATTGAAAGGAATTAAGATCTAAATAATGGTAAAGGTGCCAATCTGGGGGAAAACTTGGAAATGTTTCATAACAAAATTAAGAACAAGATTTTCTTTTGACTCAGGGGAGGAAAAAATGAATTCAGTAGAACCATCTGGGAAGTTATTATCAAGCAGCAAGGGTTTAAGAATGGGCTTGATTTCTAGAAACTTGTTTCTATTTATGCTGAATAGGGCCAGGGCAGCAGCTGGTCTGTTGAAGTCTGTCTTGTTTGCCCCACTTCCAGCCTTCTCAGACTTTCAATCAGCAGGATTTCACCCAAGTTTTCATCCTATCAGACATTTCATTTCTCAGTGTTTTAATTTTTCCACAGTGCAGGGCAGGGTGACTTTAAAAATCTGTAGTTAAAAATGCCTCATGTTTATGTTCTCTTCTCCTCTTCTGCTGCACGCACTCCCCAAAATTCACTTCCTCCAACTTCAAGTTAGAAATAGTTTTTAACAATCTCATTTGTGAGAAACTAGGAGGGTTGCAATAAGGAAGCATACATTATTTTTCTTTACTGAAACTTTTACTCCTCACAAGGATGCCGTAGAATCCGTTGTCCGGACTTTCGGAACATCTCATTTCTCAACCTGAGAAAGTAAACACAAAGTTGCTGGTCAGCTGCATAGACCCAAATTTATGCCCTCCAGTGACTTAATGGGCCACCATTTTTGAGCTACCCTATTTAGCCATCTGTCCACTAACAGAGGACTTTGAGGACTAAGTATAAACTTTAGTTATCTCTAATGGAACAATTGATGCTGGGATGAAAAGACTGAGCCAGATGTATCGGAGCTGGACCAGGGGAAACTTATTCTCTGCCCCTCCGACAGAGCTCTGAATTTATGAGGGGGTGGAGGTTGCTCATTGAGTTACTTGATTTTTGCATGAATAGGTCTCTTTGGACAGGGGCAAAATTGAAAGAGCGATATTTTACGTATCTAGATTTCCTTGCATTGCAGGACTGTAATGTCTTATTTATGGATATACACTTGTTTAATTGTGAATTCAGTTACTTATTTTGATTACACTAGATTGTAAGCTCCTTGTGCCATGGATCGTATCTTCCAACTGTTATAATCCTAAGCATTGGTACAGTGCTCTACATGTAGTGAGCACCAATAAATATGACTGATTACTTTGTAGGGGAGCAGTGTGGCCTAGTGGATAAAGCATGGGCCTGGGAACCAGAATTTCACGGGTTCTAATTCGGGCTCCGCCACTTGTCTGCTGTGTGACCTTGACTTCTCTGTGGCTCAGTTATCTCATCTGTGAAATGGATATTAAGACTGTGAGCCCTATATAGGACAGGGATCGTGTCCAACCCGAATACCTTTTATCTACCCCAGTGCTTAGAACAGTGCCTGGCACATAGTAAGTGCTTAATAAATACCATAATCATTATTATTATTTATAAATACTTTTATTTTTTTCCCTACTGGAGTGTAAGCTCCTTGTGGTCATGAAATTTGTCATTTGCTTGTTTTCGACTTCCCTAGTGCTTCGTTCAGTGTGTTGCACCCAGTGGGTGCTCACTAACTGATGATCTTACTACTACCACCACCACACCGTTCCTATTGAAACAGAGAATTGTTGCTATGAACCCCGTGGTTACTCAGTAATAGTCAGGGTTGACATTATCTTTCGGGGCTTTGGTAGCCACCCATTGGCTGATCAACCTGAACACCAGTGAAATCAATCAATCAATCAATCGTATTTATTGAGCGCTTACTATGTGCAGAGTACTGTACTAAGCGCTTGGGAAGTACAAATTGGCAACACATAGAGACAGTCCCTACCCAACAGTGGGCTCACAGTCTAAAAGAAAGGGATCCAAACTGAGCCTTGGCTCAATCAATTAGTTGTTAGTGAGCACTCACTGAGTGCACAGCATGCATTCATTCATTCAATTCTAACCACTCAGGAAAGTACAGTACAACAGAGTAGGCAGATTTCATAGCAACTCATGAAGGGAGCCCCTTCGCTAGGAATAAGGAGGAAACAGAATCTAGAGCTACAGTTAGTTTAGGGCCCAGAAGGGCTGAACAGTTTCTCACCCCATTTAATTCATTCATTCATTCATTCAATCATATTTATTGAGTGCTTACTGTGTGCAGAGCACTGTACTAAGCACTTGGGAAGTACAAGTTGGCAGCATACAGAGGTGGATCCTACCCAACAATGGGCTCACAGTCTAGTAAGGTACTTGGTAAGTGCTTACTATGTGCCAAGCACTGTTCTAAGTGCTGAGGTATAGATTCCAGTTAATCATTTTGGAGACGGTCCCTGTGCCAGATTGGGCTCCCACTGTTCATCCCCATTTTTTACAGATGAGGTTACTGAGGTGCAGAGAAGTTAAGTGACTTGCCCAAGGTCACACAGCAGACAAGTGGCAGATCCGGGTTTAGAACCCATAACCTTCTGATTCCCATCCACTACACCATGCTCCTTCTGGGATTCAAGCTGGATAGGTGGCAGCCTCTTTTGAGATGTTGGAAGACAGTAGTAATATTTTTAGGCCCAGGTTCAAACTAGAGGAGGAAAAAGGGCTCTGAGTTCCAAGAGTTCACAGAAAATATCTGGCATCCCTCAGGTCAGTTTCATAGGGACAAATGGGAGGGGAGCATCAACCCCCAGGGAGACAGAGTGACAACACGGAAAGTTATTCCCTCTGCATGGTTCTCTGGAGTGAGTGGTCTCCCTGAAATCAATGTTTCTGGCCCCATTTGTTCTGTTCTGAGTCATAGCTCTTCAACTATTTCAAGTATGATCTGAACCACAAAGCCACACAGATAGTTTTCAGGGCCAGAGTAACCCTGGTAAAGGAGTGATTGCTCCATGCTTCCCTTCCCCACCTCACCACCAGCTGTTTCTTTGGAATCCCACAAGCCAAGAAAATCCTGGGGGCCCACTCTAAGGTGCGTTGACTGACTGAACCATGCAGCTCACAGAATTTGCAGAGAAATTTTTTCTAATTCCTTTCTGAGCTGACTGTGCCACTTGGGCCTCTGGAGAAGCCCAACATTTGTCAGGAGCTCTAAGGGCAGTTTGAAGTGGTCACAGCTATGTTCATTCATTCATTCAATCGTATTTACTGAGCGCTTACTTTGTGCAGAGCACTGTGCTAAGCGCTTGGGAAGTACAAATCGGCAACATATAGAGACGGTTCCTACCCCCAACAATGGGCTCACAGTCTAGAAGGGGGAGACAGAGAACAAAACAAAACATATTAACAAAATAAAATAAATAGAATAAATATGTACAAATAAAATAAATAAGTAGAGTAATAAATATGTGCAGATATATATACATGTATACAGGTGCTGTGGGGAGGGGAAGGAGGTAAGGTGGGAGGAGGGGGAGAGGAAGGAGGGGGCTCAGTCTGGGAAGGTCTCCTGGGGTTTTTTTTGTTTTGTTTTTCCATTCGTTCAATCGAATGAATGAATCGAATCAAATGAATTGTATTTTACACATGATTAATAAAATAGAGTAATAAATATGTACAAATACACAAGTGCTGTGGGGAAGAGGATAGGGCAGAGGGAGGGGGGCGATGGGGAAGGGACGAGGAGGAGAGGAAAAGAGGGGGCTCAGTCTGGGAAGGCCTCCTGGAGGAGGTAAGCTCTCAGTAGGGCTTTGATGGGAGAAAGAGAGCTAGTTTGGCGGATGTGTGGAGGGAGGACATTCCGGTCCAGAGGTAGGACGTGGGCCAGGGGTCAACTGCAGGACAGGCAAGAATGAGGCACAGTGAGGAGGTTAGTGGTAGAGGAGTGGAGTGTGCAGGCTGGCCTGTAGAACGGGAGAAGGGAGGTGAGGTAGGAGGGGGCAAGGTGATGGAGAGCTACAACATCTTAACCCAGATCTCCTGGAATGCCACTGTCTGGGTAACTTCTCACTTTCCAGAAACATTCCCCAGGGCACTCCAGATTCCTAAACAGGAGTCTGATTTCTGGTTAACTAGCTCAGCATGGAGAATGTAACAACTTTAAAATGAAAAAAATGATATCAGTGTGTAATCAGCATAATAAGGAACTGCAACTAAAGAGGAAGCTCGGACCATTTCTTCAAACAGTTCATTTAAGCATCATCCTTTTCCCTCTCTCTAATAGTTGTACTAATGAGTGATCAATCAACAGCATTTATTGAACACTTACTGTGTGCAGAGTACTGTCTAGAACAATGAAATAGAAGTAGCAGAAACAGATTTGACTAGATGGAACAGACTTCATATTGACCCTTCTGACCACTATTAGCTTTTTTTTCCCCCAGGTAGCAATACCAATATATAGTCAGTGTACACAAGTTGGATATAATGTAATGAAGTTAAGGATAGTAATACAACACGTTAGTATAATATGCATCTATATTGAGTATATCATTATACACGAGTTGGCCCAAAGTAGATTCAATGTAGAAAGAAACCATTTTGCTCATGAAGGTGGAGTCATGAAATTGCTATGCTTCCAAATCTCTGCCTCAACCTTATTGGGTTGTACTGTACAATTTGTTGTACTTCTAGATGTTTATGCAAACAATAAGTGGCAAGAATGTAAAGAAACCCTGTCCTTCCACTGACTTTTCCACCACTGTAGACAGCACCACCATCTTCCCTGTCTCACAACTTGTAACCTTGGCATTGTCCTCAGCTCATCTCTCTCACTCAGCCCATATATACACTCTGTCACCAAATCCTGTCAGCTCAACCTTTGCAGTGACTAAAATCCACCCTTTCCTCTCTATCCAAACTGCTACCATGTTAATCCAAACACTTATCCTTTCCTGCCTGTAAGCCTCCTGGCTGAGCTCCCTGCAACCCATGTCTCCATACTTCACTCTGCTGCCCAGATCATTTTTCTGTGAAACCATCTGGTCCATGTTTCTCCACTTCTCAAGAACCTCCAGTGGCTTCCCAACCACCCCTACATCCAACAGAAACTCCTTACCATAGGCTTTAAAGCACTCAACTTGCCCCCTCCTACCTTACCTCCATGATTTCCATCTACAGGCCAGCCAGCACATTTTGCTCCTCTAATGCCAATCTTTTCACTGTACTTTGATCGTGTCTACCTCAACTGACCCCTCGTCCATGCCTTGCCTCTGGCCTGGAATGCCTTCCCTCTTCGTATTGGTCAGACAATCACTCTCCCCATCTTTAAATCACATCTCCTTCAAGAGGTCTTCACCAACTAAGCCCTAATTTTCTCCTCTCTCACTCCCTTCTGTGTGGCCCTTGCTATTATATTTGTACCCTTTTATTCACCTCTCCCTCATCTACACTGTCTTATATACATATCCGTAATTTATATTAATGACTGTCTTCCCCGCTAGGCAGCAAGTTCAATATGGGCAGGAAACCTGTTTGCTAATTCTTTTGTATGGACTCTCCCAAGTGCTTAGTACGGTGCTCTGCACATAGTAAGTGCTCAATATGATTAATTGATAGACTGTAAGCTCATTGTGGGAAGGGAACATGTCTACCATATCTATTATACTGTACTCTCCCAAGCGTTTAGGATAGCACTCTGCACACAGGACATGTTCAATAAATACAATTTATAGTGGATGACATAACAATAATATGGAAATTCATGTCAAGAAAGCTGTCAGGTTATATTTTCAAACTAATGCCAGACCCTTTAATTTCCATTGAATCAATTCTTACGAAAGTGCATTCTTCAAGAATACAACTACTGAGTTAGAGAAGAAATGTTTGTTTTGTTTTTTTGTCCCTAATGCTTATACTCCATTTTAAGTTACCTGAGCTTAAAAGACTTTTTAAACTTCAGACAAATTGCTTTTTTTTACCATATGGGTTAAAATAAATGGAAATATCTCCTTCTCTTCCCACTAAAACAAAAGTGTTTAAATTGGAAATTAAACACCTCAGCTGTGAGACATTTTTTGAGAGAATTATGGAGAAAAGCCTAATGGGAAAAATATTGTATGAACAGTCAGACCTGTACTCCATTCTTACCTTTGTCACTGAAAAGCTGTGTGGCCTTGGGCAAATGACTTAATTCTTCTGGTCCTCAGTTTCCTCATTTTTAAAAAATAAAAGAATATTGACTGCTGAGAGATTGTCAATTGAGATTTAATGTATGAAATGCTTCCTAGAAGAAGGCCCTGTATCTAAATTACGTTTTCAGGTTTGTCTTTCTAATATGTGCATTAGCTAAAGGGGTGGCTAAAAGTGGAAAAATCTTTTTTGAATCATATATGATTTTCACGTCACCCCACCAAAGTTATTTTCACAGCTCTGCATGAATGGATTGATTGTACCGGCTCTTCCTGATTGCCCAGTGAATTTTGCATGTGTATATATATTTGCTGGACTATGGTCAGTGCAAGTAAGGGAGAGAGTTGCAGAGGCAGGATGCACTGTTGGGCACTGAGGGCTGGTCTTAGGCAACACTGCTTAGTGACCCGGTTCCTCGGGTTGGGTGGGAGCATTCATTCATTCATTCAATCGTATTTATTGAGCGCTTACTGTGTGCAGAGCACTGTACTAAGCACTTGGGAAGTACAAGTTGGCAACATATAGCTCTGCCTGTCTCCTTCTATATTGGAGTGGGCCCATAAAGATGTCTTCCTTTTCTCTACATCTGGACATGCTTGCGGGCAATAGAGAGTGGAGGTTGTAGCTGTGGTGGCAGCTCACCCAGCTGGGAATTATGTGCTTTTTTCCAAGCATGGAAATCCCTCCCTTCCCAAATCTGAAAGACCAAAGCTCTCCCTACATTCAGAGACCTCTTAAAAATCCTTGTGTGCAGGGAACATGTTGTTGATTTTTTTCTGCTTCTTAACAAAATGCACTACACTAAGCATATGCTTAATAATTACTAATACGATTTCTACTACCGAAGTGCCCTTTCTCACCAGATCACTGAGAGTTTTCATTTAGATATTGTCTGAAGTCCCATCTTCTTCACAGAGGCTTCTCCAGTTAATTTGGAGATGTCAATATCCTCCCATTCTGTCCTGTCCACAGGAAGCAAATACTCCTTCAGCATTCCACAAAGTGCATTATCCATGTAATTAATATGATTACTTTAGCTTATTTAATTGTTTGCTTCTCTGTCATTATGTGTCTGTTAACATCTGTACTGTCTTGAAGTGTAAGCCACTGAAGGACAGAATCCAAAACAACCTAACTTCTTTCATGTTTCCTCCTGCTTCTCACAATAAGCTTCTGGAGGTCAGAGACTGTGACTTGCTTCTAGGATAGTCTCCCAGTTGCTTAAGACAGTAGCCGGCACACATCAAATAGATGATGATAAAAATAGGAAAAGAGAATGAAAAGAGAGCTCTGAGAGGCAGGGGAAAAAAAGAAAGGGAATGAAAAGGTAGGAGAGAAAATATAGAAGGAAGCAGAAATATTGAGAGGAAAAACAGCCCATTGGCATCGAGACTTCCAGTTAATTGTGGTTCCATTTTCTAAATTAGCTAGGTGTGAAAAACGTGGATGAAGAAGCCCTTTTAAAATGTCGTTTTCAATATTTCCTTTAACTGTTAAAAAAAACTTTAAAAATACTGACATCAAAGAAATTAGACAATAGTTTATAGTATGTGGACCAACTTTTGAAATGTAATAATCAAATGCTTATATTCTCAATAACAGGGCATTCTATTCACTTGATTACACTATGAAGTTCATATAACCCAAGTTCCTGTATACACTAATGTAACTTAGATAATTGGGTCTCTCAGAGTGGTACAAAATGAAAACAATTGATTATCAGAACTTGGCACTCCTTGCCACAGAGTTGAAATTCAAAAAATCCTAGATTGCATTTTAAAATAGACTTAAATAAAAAATTGTTTGTAATAGTAAAAATATGAACTGCAAAATTCCCTGTAGGTCATTTCATCAAATCGTCCATCTCCAGACAGTTCCAAACAACCCAGTCAGATTGGTTTAGGTGCCTGTTTATAAAAATTGCTGAGGAGAAATAAAATGATCCGTAGAAGAGCAATGAAACTCTTCAGGTGTTGGAAAATAGGGCCTTGAAGAGAAAGTTATGGGTGTGGAATTATTTTAGTGAATAGTAAAGGAGACTAAGGAGTTACTTGAAGTGTCTGTTGCCTTATTACCTTACATGGAGGGTGTTCTCGATCTCAAATAAGGACATATAAATAATTTTTTTATATTAAATGTAAGGAAGACCCTTTCAGAAAGCAGAGGACCCAACTAAATTAATCCTTACTCTGATTCTGCACCTAATAGCAATTTCGTGGTATAGTATCCTGAAAACCCCCATTCAATAATAGTAATTGGTTCCATGAAATTGTAGTAAGTGAAAGGGTGCTGACCAGAGTATAGGTTCCCAGAAGAGGAAATTGTCAATCCATCCTAGTTTCCACTATTCCTTTTCTCACTCTTCCATAATCAACCCTTTAATACCCTTGTCCCCTGTCTCCATCTCTAGACTGAAAACTCCTTGTGGGAAGAGACTGTTTCTACCATAACTGTTACGTTGTACTCTCCCAAGTGTGTAGTACAGTACTTTGTGCACAGTAAAAGCTCAACACGATTGACTCTGTCCATCTCTCCATGTCATCCTCTAATTTCCTGGGTTTGTTCCTGGGTGAAACAAAGGAAAAGACTGACTAGTGTCTTCTATTCTCAGCTACAAGGAACTACTATTTTTGTTGGGGAAGCTAGTAACAGCATGAAAAAGTTTGAGAACAATCTAAATATGAGGATTGGAAGAAAGGGAAATGTTTTTTAATGCATGTTTTTAGTCATTCTCTTTCTGACCAACTGTTTTGATCATGGAACCTTATTAAGGAATGGCCATGGGTGAGAGTGGCAGACTCAGGTCAGTAGATCAACAGCAAAATTGTTCACATAATTGGCCTTGAACCCACTAAATGGCAGAAAAATCCAGGGTACTAAAATTTTAGCTAAAATAACTATGACAAAAGAAATGAGTTCAGTTTTTTCACCTAGAAAATAAAGTTTTGTACTGCAAATACTTCCATTCCCCCAATTAACATCCCATTCAAAAATTGCAGGTCAATCAATTAGTAGAGAAGGAATGTGGCTCAGCCGAAAGAGCATGGACCTGAGAGTCAGAGGTCATGGGTTCGAATCCCGGCCCTGCCAATTGTCAGCTGTGTGACTTTGGGCAAGTCACTTAATTTATCTGTGTCTCGGTGACCTCATCAGTAAAATGGGGCTTAAGAATGTGAGCCCCACGTGGGACAACCTGATCACCTTATATCCTCCCCAGTGCTTAGTGTCGTGCTTTGCACATAGTAAGCGCTTAACAAATTTCATTATTATTATTATTATTATTATTATTATTATGTATTATGCACCTACTCTATGCAAAGCACAGTATAAGCAATTGGGAGAATACCTCAAAGTTAATAGTCATAATACCTACCCTCAAGTAATTCACAATGAAGCTGGGGAAATAGACATTTTATTTTTCTCCAGAAGTAACTTTTTAGAGTTTATAGGTTAAGGACATGTGAAAAAGGGGGAGTGCCTAGGTGATGCATTAAGCTGCCAGGTTAAAAAAAAAAAATGACCAAAACAATGTAAGTGTATTTTAAGTGATCCAAATAAATTGTCATTATTTTATATGCATCAAATAGCATGTAAATATTCCAATAAAAGTCATGAATTCAAACAAAAATGTTCAGTATGTAATCACAAAAATGTCGTCACCACAAGCTCTGCACCCATTAATTTGAAGATCATGTAAATCCAAACACTTCCGCACATTTATAGTATTTCCTTATATAATCACCTCTACTACATAATTTCTCCCCACTCCCCAATTTTTGAGGATGAAACAAGGCCTTTTTTGGTATCATATATGTAATTGTACGCAGTGATCCTGGCACACACTGGGGTAAGAGGAGGAGAAAGGTCAGAACTCAGAAACGTGGAAGACAAGTTGTTTCTTGAAAAGTTACATTCTGAGTCAGAATTCAACCAGTAGCAGACAGGCTTACATCAGGAAAGGGGACTTTCTTCTTTAAAGTGCTTTATGGGAAGAAAAGGAGAAGGAGGGAAGTTAATTCTTTGAGTGATTATATTATGCAGCTCTTGGGAGAATACAGTAAGGACTAGTGGCACGATATCCTTTCCCCTCCTGGTTTTTGGGGGGTTTTTTTTGGTTTTTTGTTTTGTTTCTTTTACTTTTTTCTCCTGTCCCTCCCCCCCACTTATTTCTGTACTTAATTCCATATATAATAGTCCCTTTTTTATTTTGGGTTGCAAATACTATGCAAAAAAGGAGCAATTATATAAGTAAACATGATCATTTAAGTACCAGGTTAAAATTCTTTCATTCTTTAGCTACTTGCAGTTTATTTCTTTGCTCTGATCCAGGTTATATATCACTGTGATTTGCTTTGAGATCATGATGTACTGTGAAAAATGCTGCTCAAAGCTCATGCACGTGCAAAGTTGAATGTGGTCACTAAGGAAAACGTTGCAGAGAATTCAAGACCAGCATTAAGACTCAATAGGGCTATAACAGAAAAGTATGAAAAAAGCATTATAGCAAGGGATTGTTGAACTGATCCCTACCATAACTCCTTTTCATATTAATGAAGAAATTTCCTCAAAAATGATAGTGTGCAAAAAAAAAAAGTAATTATAAAGCTTACTATTAGCCCCTCAACTTCAGGAAAAATATACTCAGATGTATTAGAAGATTTTGTTCTAGCTGGCAATTTTATCATCACTTTTTGACTATTTTTTGATTCTTAAAAACATTTCTATTTCTCCTTTGCTTTTGTATTCATAAATGCAAATTTGCTTAAGGGAGTCTCCAAGATATTGAAGTAATGAATAGATCATGAGGGTGAGCCCTATGAGTAATCTAAAGCATGATTTGGTGGCAAAGAATATTTGAAATATAGGTTTTATTTTCCAGAGTTTTTTGATCCTTAATGATGGCCAGCTGTCTGAAGAAGTTTGATAAGAAAGTAGTAAGAGAATAGAATCCAAGTGATTAAACACAAGAGATGTTTAGATACCTAATCAATCTTCTTGGTAGAATTTATGGGAGCTTTGTACTTTTATTGTTACAAAAATGCTTGACATAACAGAGTCTAAATGTAAAAGTACAATAATCTCTAGGATCAAAACTTTCCAATTAGATACCATTTCATCTATGCTCTGCCAGATAGGAAACCCCAAAAGGCACTTGTTACCAATCAATCAATCCATCATATTTATTCAGTGCTTTCGGTATGCACACTGTATACTAAGCACTTAGGAAAGTGCATTACAACAGACTTGGTAGACATAATCCCTGCCCACTTGGAGTTTACAGTACAAGGGGAGACAGACATTAAAATATACTACAGATAGAATAAATAGAGTATGAGAATAGTTATATAAGTATAGTGGGTTCAAGTGCATAGTAGCTGCAGAAAGAAGCGTGGTTAGGGGCAGTAAAGAGTTTTACTTGAAAGCCTCTTGGAAGAGATGTGAATATTAGAAGGATTCTGAAGGTGGGAAGAGTGGTGGACTATTGGATTTTTTTAATGGTATTTAAGTGCTTACTATTTGCTAGGCACTGCACTTAGCACTTTAGATACAAGCTAATGAGGTTGGACATAGTACAAGGCCCTCATGGGGCTCACAGTCTTAATCTTGACAGTCTTACAGATGAGGTAACTGAGGCACAGAGAAGTTAAGTGACTTTTCCAAGGTCACAAAGCAGGCAAATGGCAGAGCTGGGATTAAAACCCAGGTCCCTTTGACTCCCAGGCTCATCTCTATCCATTAGGCCATGCTAAAGGGGGAGAAAGTTCTGGCCTGAGGGAGAATGTGGGCAAGGGGTCTGTGGCAGGATAGATGTGATTGAGGTACAGAGAGTAGGTTGGCGTTAGAGGAGTGTGTGGGGTGGGTTGTAGTAGGTGATAAGTGTGGTTGGATAGGGAGGGGACAAGTTAATTGAGTGCTTTAAATCCCATGTTAAAGAGTTTCTTTTTTGATATGGAGGTAGTTGTACAGTAACTGGAGGCTCATGAGGAGTAGGGAGTTGAGGACTACCTTTTTTTTAAGGGAAATGATCTGGGCAGCCAAATAAATCAGGCTTGGAGTGGGGAGAGACAGGGAGGTCAACAAGGAGGCTGATACAGTAGAGAGGCAGGAAATAATGAGAGCTCAGATCAGCGTGGTAGCAGCTTGGATGCAGGGGAAAGGAGGGATGCTAGTGATGTTTTGAAGGTAGATTTGACAGGATTTGGTGGCAGATGGAATGGGTTTATTGAATAGTTATCCAAAATCCAGTAGTCTTCCTAGCTGTCATTTCTTACCTTTATATAATTGCAACCTATTACCTAAGCATAATTCCTCTGTTGAAGTGACCCATTAATGGAAAATTTTTATGAAATTTTTATATGGTCTATATAGACCATACGTGTGGTCTATATAGATTACCTACCCACCACATACACTACTCCGTTTGATGTTTGTATATCAAATCTACTACCACTGCCTATGGTATAGGTTGTTCATTGTGGCCAGGGAACTTGTCTTCCAACTCTCTTCTATTGTACCCTTTCCCAAGTGCTTAGCACAGTGTTCTGCACATAGATGTTAACGATGTGATGTTGAATATAAACTCATAAAGCTTAGTGATACAAGTCAAGAAACTCTATTCTTCCTTAAACCTACGTCAAAAATAAACACATAACTACTAATTGCATTTCTTGAAAGCTTAGTATGTGCAGGGCTTACTGTGTGGCAATCCAATAGATACCTTTAGCATTTGAGTGTTTATTCTAAGCACTTGAGTGTAGTCAGTTAATTATTCTGGCACTTATTTTGAAATGTGCACACTAACTACTTTCTTCTTTTCTTTAGCCTGTTATTGTAATGTGTGTCTGTGTCTCCCATTAGGTTTTAAACTCACTGAAGGCTGGGAATGTGTGGCTTGCTCCTATTGTACTTTTCTAAGCACTTTACCTACAGTGCTCTGCAGTCAGTATTTCCCCAGTACTTAGTACAGTGCTCTGCACACAGTAAGTGCTCAATAAATATAATTGAATGAATGGAAGAAGATCAGTAAACATCATTGACTGATTAATTGCAGAGCACTCTATTAGAAGTTAGACACACTCCTGCCCTCCAGTAGCTTGCAATTTGTCAATTTCAAAGTATTCTGAAATGTGAAGTCATTCTTTGTTTTACTTCCACTAATGGAAGTTTATGTTGTAAAATGGATTAGAAACTTCAAAGACCACCTGCTATCCTAAACATCGCATACACACAGAATTACATTACAGAGAGTTTTTAAAACACATAGGCTCTGTCTATACTTTAAGAAGGACAAAAACAGATGAGGAATCTCAAAACAGGCATTTTTCGCCAGCATTCAATGCATACATTTTTAAAAATATCTGAGATTATCACAATCTTCCAACATATAAGATGTTTGCAGAGTTTGTTCAACGCTAGGAAGCTGCAACACTTTCAGGACACTTGATTTCCAATCATTTAATTGCTAGTTCATGTATTACAGAAAATGGAACTTGTACATCTTTATAAAGCAAACCAGAGCACCAACATATGATTATCCTAAAAGCACAGGATTTCATCCATACAGATCAGCTGTCTTGAGTCCTGGTCAGTGATCTACTCTCAAGGATGCACTTTATCTTTGAAGAAATGTGTTCAAAAACTTGTTTTGAGTCTTCCACTGACAGAGGATTTTGATGTATTTCTGTTATATTAATATGTGTTGATTTAACAAATTTTATTTGGTACTAAAGATGGGCAGAAAGTCCCCTGGTGATAATTCTTTCAAGGAAATTTTTCTGGGAGCACGTACATTCAGCTTTTGAATTCAGCCCCAGAGTAGTATCATCACTCCCATGTGCCTCATTAAGTACAAAATTGGCTGAATGTTGTTTGCACGGGAAACATCAGATGAAACAGATTCGGTTACACCATAAAACCAGTCTTCACAGGGTCATCGTGGTGATGTATTTCTGAAGTAGAAACACACATCCCCAAAACAATGGGAAAATTTGGTTTTCAAAATAATGAACTGGATGTCCTGCTGACACCTCATCCTCAACATGTCCAAAACAGAACTCATCATCTTCCCACCCATGCCCTGTCCTCCACCTGACTTTCTCATCGCTGTAGGTATTATATTGTACTCTCCTAAATGCATAGTACAGTGCTCTGCATACAATAAGTGCTCAGTGAATACAGTTGATTGATTGACAACACCACTGTCCTCCCGCTTCACAAATCCATAACCTTGGCACTGATCTCGACTCATCTCATTCATTCATACCAAATATTCAATCCGTCACCAAATCTTGTTGGCTTTACCATCACGATACCACTAAAATCAAACTGTTACTACACAGATGTAAGCAACTTATCATATTCTGCCATGACTACTGCATCAGCCTCTTTACTGACCTCCCTGTCTCCTCTCTCTCCCCAATCCAGTCTGTACTTCACTCTGCTGCCCAGATCATTTTTCTGAAACAAATTCAGTCCATGTCTCCTCACACCTTTAAGACCCTCAAATGGTTGCCCATCCACCTCTACATCAAACAGAAGCTCCTTCTTATTGTCTTTAAAGTACTCAATTAATCATCCCCCTCTTACCTTGCTGATTTCCTACTACCACTAAGCCTACACACTTGGCTCCTCTAATGCCAATCTCCTCTTTCAACCTTGATCTCATCTGTTTCTTTGCCAGCCCCTTGCCCACAACCTCCCTCCTCCTTTGTATATGACAGAGAATCACTATCCCCATTTTCAAGGTCTTACTAAAATCACATTTCCTACAAGAGGTCTTACCTGACTGGGCCCTCATTTCCCTTGCCTGCTCTCCCATCTCTGTTGTTTCTGCACTTTAATCTACCTCCTTTAAACACTTGATATTCACCTCACCTTCAGCCCCACAGCACTTATGTACATATCTGTAATTTATTTTAATGTTTGTCTCCCCCTTTAGACTGTAAGCCCCCTATGGACAGGGAACACATCTACCGACTCTGTTGCATTATACTCTACCAAGTGCTTACTACAGTGCCCTGTCCAAAGTCAGTGTTCAGTAAATACCATTCATGGATTGAAATTCAAAATCAGTAGTAAAAAAAAAAATCTGGGTAGAAAGCAAGGTTTAACAGTGTCATCACTTTAGTAGGATATGCTCAAACTTGGAAGAAGAAACATAAAAATACTATTTTAAAAACTTTAAGGTTAATTAGGTATTTTTAGAGAATTCATGACCTATGAATATTAGCAAAATGTGTTCCATGAAATGTTTTCAATATTTTGTTTTCCCTTGGTTTACTCTCAAGTACAGATCCTGTACTTGAGAACATGGGCAGTAAGTGGGTTCTCCAAACTACAATCCAGAAAGGCTGGGATTGAAATGGGCCCAAATTTAGCCAAGTCATTCAGTCAGTTGTATTTATTGAGCACTCACTGTGTGCGGAGTACTGTACTAAGTCCTTGGGAGAATGCATGAAAACAATATAGCAGACTCATTCCCTGCCCACAACAAGCTTACACTTTAGACTATCTTCCTGTTGGAGAATGAGCAGAACTGGGTTAGGACCATGTTGCCCTTATATAATGCTGAGATTTGCAACTGAGAAAGCACATGGACTTGTTTGTGCAAGAGCACAGAATCCCCTCACTTATGTGGGTCAGAGAAATTATTTCATCTCACTATTTAAGCCTTTCAGTGCCACTTTATTTTTTCTTATAACTACCAATAGGATATCCTCTGCTTTTTATTTTATTTGGATGTGGCATTTGATTCCTTGCCTCCCCAGTGGCTTCACATGGTCTATGGAAACATTCATGGTTGTAGCTTACAGAACCAGCACTATCAAGTATTTCATTCATTCAGTCGTATTTCTTGAGCACTTACTGTGTGCAGAGCACTGTCTGTTTACTCCTTTTTCCTCCTTGATTATTCACTGGATCCGGTTATATGGTGTCTCTCCTGTTTTTGGTTCTCACTATCATTTGTCTCCTTTCCCCGAGTTGTCTCACATCTCGTCATCTCTTCTTTGCACTGAGGTGTTATTCAGTGCTTTGCTGAGCTGCATATTTTGAGCCCTGTTGCTCTTTGCACAATCCACTTAAGTGAAGGCATAATTCCAGTTTAGCCCCTTGATGCTTCGGAAAGATAGCTATCAAGAGTTCATTCATTCATTCAATCGTATTTATTGAGCGCTTACTGTGTGCAGAGCACCGTACTAAGTGCTTTGAAAGTACAAGTTGGCAACATATAGAGATGGTCCCTATTGTATTTGCAATCAGACAATTATTATCAGGCCTTCCAAATCTGCCCAGATGTGTGTATCTTATTTTGCTATACCTGCCCTGAGACAAAAACACTTTGCCACCATCATAAGTGCTCATGTCCCCACAATGATGAATGATGATAAAGCAAATGGACATTTCTACAAACATTTAGGCAAATGAATTGCAGGATTACCAAGAATGGATAAGCTAATTTTAACACTGAGTTGTTATTGATGTCCACACCTGGAATAAAGTCACTGGACCTCATGGGATTGACAGTCTCAACAGCTATGACCTACTTTAGCAGAGTGATTGCAGGAAACACCATCTAGTGATCAACAATGTCATCTTCCACCTGCCAAACAAAACCAATCTATCAATCCATGGTATTTCTTAGGTGCTTTCTGTGTGCACTGACAAAGAGCTTGGGAGAACACAATACTATTTGCTTAGACTGTGAGCCCCATGTGGGATAAGGAACCATGTCCAACCTGGTTAACTTGTATCTACCCCAGCACTTAGAACAATGCTTGACACATAATAAGTGCTTAACAAATCATCATCATCATCATCATCATAATTGAGGTGTTGGACACAATCCTTGCCCTCCAGGAGTTTACAGCCTAGTGGAGTAGACAGACATTAAGATAAATTGCAGGTAGGGAAAAAGGCAGAGAATAATGATATGTACACAATGGCTGAGGGTAGGGGCAGTATCAGAGTTCTTAAGGAGGCTAGACCCGAATGCATAGATGTAGAGGCTGGGGGGATGAGGGGTTAATCGAGGAAGACTTCTTGGAGGAGATGTGATTTTAATAACACTGTTGCCTAGGGGTTAGAGCACGGTCCTGGGAGTCAGAAGGACCTGGCTTCTAATCCCAGTTCCACCACTTGTCTGCAGTGTGACCTTGGGAAAGTCAAAACAATCAGGCCCTATGTAGGGTTCACAGTTTAAGGTACTGAATGGTATTAAATACCCATTTTGCAGATAGGGGAACTTGGGCACAGAGAAGTTAACTGACTTGCCCAAGGTCTCACAGCAGGCAAGTAGCAGAGTTGGGATTAGAACCCAGGTCTTCTGACACCCAGGACCATGTTCTTCCCACTAGGCCATGCTGCTGGGGTCTCATAATATCTTGTGAAAGGAGATTGGGTATCATCCCTGTTTTACAGTTGAGGAATCTGGAAACAGAGGCTGTGACTTGCCCAAGGTCATAAAGCAGACCAGTGGTAGACCTGAGACTAGAATGCAGATCTCCTGACTCCCATTTCCCTGGTCTTTCCACTCAGCCTCACTCTCTCCCCAACATTCAGTGAAATGCCTATTATGCCAACAGTACCTTCCAGCACCTCATGACTCCAACAGAAGCAAGGCTCACAGGAACCCGCATCATGACATACAAATCAAGTTAAGGAACAGGCTGCCAGGTGTTGAGGGACCAGAGCAGAAGAGATCCTAGGCTTTGCAGACCAAGAAACCAAATCAACTACACATCACCAAAGATGATATATGCCACTATGGCACTTCTAAAGAGTGAAAATTGCTCCAGCCTTATTACAGACACGGAAGGATGCCTAAAGAGATGGCAACAGCATTTCAATATTCTCTTCAACACATGCTTTATTATTGAAAATGAAGCTCTGAAAAGGGGAAAAGAGAACCAGGTGTTTCAAACAACAGTAGACGTCTTTGTATGTGCACAGTGTGGTCGGGACTGTGGGTCCCTCACTGGCCTTTTCTGCCACATTCACACCCAAAGGGTAACTATGTTTGTCTGACTGACTGAAAGAGCACTTCATGGAAGCCCAAGAGCAGCAAACAGTGAACCTACCCAGTAACAACAAAATTATAAATAGAGCCACAAGTAGTCTCTCTCCACTGCCCCCCACATTTGCAGTTTCTGAAAATGGCATTTGTATAGATAGCTTGTAGTTAGGCTCAAGTTATTTTTCTAAACATGATAGCCTTTGGTATTGAACAAATGCAACTGGCTTTATCAGTCACAACATTGCATTATGCCTCGGTTTGGTCTTGAAAATTTGAGTTGGCCACAATGTCTGATTTGAGGCCAGATCCCTGTTCCTGGCAGAACCCTTTGAAAGAAAATTGTTATTTAGTGTTAGTGTCTCCTTGCCTACCTAGTTATGTACATGCTAAGGGAGGCAGCTTGATGAGGTCTTTTCCCTCACACTGTCTCAGGCTATGATAAGTCTTATGAAGAAAGGAAAGCTTGCAGAAACTACGTTCACAGACAAGGGTGGGCTCTCTGTCGGACTAGACGTAACTGAAACTGGATAATCCAGAGGTCTCATTAAAATCTGCCTAAAAGTAGAAGCAATATGCATTTTAATAAGTGGAATTCATTGCATTTTAGGCCTAATAGCTAACCAATTAATGGCCTAAAGCCATTTCGTTTAATTTCTGAATTTCTCCAGGAACCAATGTGTAAAAGATGGTGTGTGGTTCTGGGAAACTATATCCCCAAATAGGAAAAAAAAGCTGCTGTTGATTAAATTATTTCTGGACCTGTTTTATTTTCCCAAGTGCTTAGTACAGTGTTCTGCACAAAGAAAGTGCCCTATAAATATCACTGATTGATGGTATCACTTTTCAGCCAAGCTCCAAGAGTGTGAGATGCTAGCTGATAATCTAAGCAACTCCTCTGTGGGGAACATAAAGTGCAGTTGCCCTCATTTTAGATTCATTCATTCAATTGTATTTATTGAGGACTTACTGTTTGCAAAGCACTGTACTAATGCTTGGGAGAGTATAATACAACAATAAACAGACACATTCCCTGGGAAAATTAAGGCTGCACTCACCCGACAGCCCTTTTTCCTCTCAGTGGAAAACAACATATATATGAGTTGGAGCAGTGTGGCCTAGTGGAAAGTGCATGGGGCTGGGAGTCAAAAGAGCTGGTTTCTAATCCCGGCTCTACCACTTACCTGTTGGGTGACTTTGGGCAAATCATTTAACTTCTCGGTGTCTCAGTTCCCCCATCTGCGAAATGGGGATTCAGAACCTGTTCTCCCTCCTACTTAGACTGTGAACCCCATGTGGACCCGATGTCCTTGTATCTACCTCAACACTTACTAGGGTGTTTGGCACATAGTAAATGCTTAACAAATGCCACAATTCATGTTAAATATAAAGTCTCTTCAGCTTTGTTCATTGTCCTAGTGGAGCTTGTTGTGGGCAGGGAATGTGTCTGTTTACTGTTATCGTGCTTTCCCAAGTGATTAATACAGTGCTTCGTACGTAGTAAGCACTCAGTAAATGCAGTTGAATGAATGAATAAGCCCAGAACTGCACTTAATAAATACGATCACTACCATCATTACTAGTTCTATAAAGGCTCACATTAGCCTGTGGGTCTCCTCACCTCTTCACGGGAGTGACTGGTAGCCTGCTTTTTGTTTTTTTCCTTGACAATTGCCTTTTAAAAGGTACCTGGCTTGCTCCCAATACCCATCTGTCCCTTTACTCAGATGACAGTTGCTTTGATAAGTGGCTTCTGAAGCTCTTCTTTCCTTTCAAATTTAGTTGCACTCTGTAATGTCATTGGACTTCCTGGGTCCCATTACACCAAATCTGTGAAATTCCAAAGAGATTGAAGTCCATCAGTCATTGAGACATTAATCTCCTGGGCTAGAATAGGGAAGAGGTGGGGAGAAGGAGATGGCTCAGTGCCTGTCTGGCATTTTCATAAATGAAATTCACTCAGGCTCAAATTCATAATTCCTTGAAAAAGTGTTCAACTACTGTTGAATATTCAAAGGGATTTGGAAGCAGTATCAGAGTTTCCTGGTGCTGTATCAGAGCTTCTGGTGTTAAGACTGTGTGACACCCGCCCACCTCCCTGCCCTTCCAGTTGGAAACAACGTAATAAAGTCCCATTTTCAGTCCTCTGCACAAACAGTACAGCCATTTTCCTTCCCAGTGGAAGCCACTGTTGAGAAACCAAGCAAGAGATAATAAATTGGAGCAGCACTGCCTAGTAGAAAGAGCAAGGTCCTGAGAATCAGAGGACCTGGGTTTTACCTTGGGATGAGGGAGCAGGACAGTAACTGATCTGGGCATTCTGGAGAGGATGGCATTATTAACAGGAATGTGGAAAGGTCTCCATTTCTAAAAAGGGTGGGACAGGTAGGTGGAAAAATAGGAAAGCAAGTGAATCACAAATTCTGGGGCAGATTTCTTCAACAGCTGAGAAAATTGGATATGCTTTCATGTTTTTAGGCATTTATCTGACCATCTCTCTAACTCTTGTTGGATTAGCCCATTGTTAGCTGTTACTTTGCTCACATTTGATTTTCGTATCTTGGAGGAATTGCACCAGAGACAAGAGTTCTGGTTTAAACTCCAGTTGTCATGACTGGGAAGGGTCTAATTACTTGCTAGTTTGGGTAGTGACATTATAGATATGTTCCCATATCATTAGCACTCAGGACTGTTGGTTCATTTTATTAAATAGCATCTTGGATCCTTAAAACACTTGGTGTTTTGGTAATTGAACTGGCTCTCTTGTTCACTCTTGATATGCCACTTGCATTTCATCTCATTTCATGAGAAGCATCGTGGCGTAGTGGATAGAGCACAGGAACTGGGAGCAATAGGTCATTGGTTCTAATCCTGGCTCCGCAAATTTTCTGCAGTGTGGCCTTGGGTAAGTCACTTCACTTCTCTGTGCCTCAATTACCTCATCTGTAAAATGGGAATTAAGACTGTGAGCCCTCTGCAGAACAGGGACTGTGTCCAACCCAATATGCTTGTATCTACCCCAGCACTTACTACAGTGCCTGAACATAGTAAGCACTTAACAAATACCATTTGATTATTATTATTATCTTTTGAGTCACTGAATGTGCAATTCATTATATTTGTATAGAAAATAATTTTGTTAAATCTTGGACTTTTTATTGCCAAGCTAATCAAATGTGTTTGGAGTTCACATTTGAAATTAATTAAATACTGCTGCAGGCATTGAAAACAAAAGGAATAGCCAACAAATGTCTGTTGCAAGCCTTTAATGCCTTTTGTTTAAAAGTGGTTGGTCAAATCAGTTGATCAACGTGGGGTATTATTGAGTACTACCGTGTACAGATCACTGTAGTAAGTGTTGGGAGAGCACAATATAAAGAGTAGATAGGTTGCCTGTCCGCAAGTAGCTCATATCTAGAGGGAGACAGACATTAAAGTAAGTTTTGGCTATTTACATAAGTGATGTGAGGCAGAGGGTTGGGTGGATATCAAATGCTATGTACAGATCCAAGTACTTAAGTGATGCAGAAGGGAGAGGAAATCGGGGCATGAGAGCTTAGTCAGGCAAGGCCTCTTGGAAGAGATGAGATTTTAATAAGTCTTTGAAGGTGGAAAGAGTGGCCATCTGTCATAAATTAAGGGGGCTGGAGTTCCAGTTCAGAAGGAGGACGTGAGCAAGGGGTTGGAGATGAGATAAATGAGACTGAAGTACAGTGGGTAGGTTGCTTCCTTTGTTCTTCCCTCCTCCCAGCCCCACAGCACTTAAGAACTTATCTGTAACTTATTTGTATTGATATCTGTCTCCCTGCCTCTAGACTGTAAGCTTGTTGTGAGCAGGGAATGTGTCTGTTTATTGTTGTATTGTACTTTCCCAAATGCTTAGTGTAGTGCTCTGCACATATTAAGCACTCAATAAATACAACTGAATGAATGAAATAAGTGAGGTAAGGTAGGAAGGGGTGAGCCGATTGAGCGCTTTAAATCCAATGTTACGGAGTTTCTCTTTGATGTGAAGGTGGATGGGCAACCACTGGAGGTTCATGAGGAGTGGGGAGATGTAGACTGAAAAGGTTTTTTGATTTTTTTTAAATAGAAAAATGATCTGGGCAACAGAGTGAAGTACAGACGAGTGGGGAGGTGTGGGAGGCAGGGAGGTCAGCAAGGAGGCTGATGCAGTAGTAAAGGTGGGCTCTGATAAATGCTTGTCAACAAAGTAGCAGTTGGTGGAGGAAAAGGCAGATTTTAGCGATGTTGTGAAGGTAGAACCAACAGGATTTGGTGACAGATTGAAGGTGTTTGAATGAGAGAAATGAATCAAGGATAATGCCAAGGTTATAGGCTTGTGAGACAGAAAGCACGGTAGTGTTGCATGCCATGATGGGAAAGATAGTCAGATAACAAGAAATAGAAAGTCTTATTTCTATAATAGAGCAAAAAAACCTCTTTGGTACTTCCAATAAAACCATCTGTTATACTCTGTACTCTCCAAATTCCAGCTACAAAACCCTATAATGTAATGCCACATTAAAATTATTCTTTCCTTCCCCAATCTAAAAGAATAAAACCACCCCTTTTTGAGAAATTGAATATTGGGATTTAGGTTTTCAAATTCCCAAGCCTGTGTGGTTGGGCTAAATATTTGCAGCATAATCATTTCACCAAGAGCAAACTTTGAAATATAGTTTTAATACAATTTTCTTTCCCTTTGTAAAATGGTATTCTCTGCAGATGAAGGCATTCTGGAAAAGGAAACAAGAGTTAGGCAGGTTGTGTCTTACCAGGAACAGTTGAAACCACT
Organism: Tachyglossus aculeatus; assembly: GCF_015852505.1. Taxonomy (NCBI): domain Eukaryota; kingdom Metazoa; phylum Chordata; class Mammalia; order Monotremata; family Tachyglossidae; genus Tachyglossus; species Tachyglossus aculeatus. The sequence goes on from NC_052067.1 coordinate 28,255,493, forward strand.
AACATGCCCTTGTGATAAGCAGAGCTTGCCCCTGGTACCCTGTAGAGACACTCGTGGAATTGGGGCAGATGGACAGACACACACACACTTTCTCTTTTTGTTGGGATACGTTCCCCCCCCCCCCCCCCCGATTTTCCCATCATTGTAGACAGCACCACCATCCTTCCTGTCTCCCAACCCCATAGTCGTTTTTCCTTGACTCCTCTCCTCCAACCCACATATTCAATCTCGCTAAATCCTGTTGGTTCAACCTTCACCAAAATCTGCCCTTTTCCTCTGCATCCAAACTGCTACCACATTAATCTAAGCATTCATCAAGTAATCCATACTTGTACATACTTATTCTATTTATTTTACTTTGTTATTATGTTTTGTTTTGTTCTCTGTCTCCCCCTTCTAGACTGTGAGCCCACTGTTGGGTAGGGACCGTCTGTTTGTTGCCAACTTGTACTTCCCAAGCGCTTTGTACAGTGCTCTGCACACAGTAAGCACTCAATAAATATGAATGAATGAATGTATGAAAGTCTGCCACTTCAGTGCCGGGGTTCAGTGCCTGGACATAATTCATTGCTTTCATCTTTCCTTTGTAATAAATTCATTCATTCATTCAATCGTATTTATTGAGCACTTACTGTATGCAAAGCAGTGTACTAAGTCCTTGGGAAGTACAAATCGGCAACATACAGAGATGGTCCCTACCCAACAACGGGCTCACAGTCTAGAAGGGGGAGACAGACAACAAAACAAAACAAGCAAACAGGTGACAATACCATCAGAATAAATATAATTATAGCTATATACACATTAATAAAATAAGTAGAGCAATAAACATGTACAAATATACACAAGTGCTGTGGGGAGAGGAAGGGGGTAGGGCAGAGGGAGGGGGGTGATGGGGAGGGGAGGAAGAGGAGAGGAAAAAGGGGGGACTCAGTCTGGGAAGGCCTCCTGGAGGAGGTGAGCTCTCAGTAGGCTTTGAAGGGAGGAAGAGAGCTAGTTTGGTGGATGTGTGGAAGGAGGGCATTCCAGGCCAGAGGTAGGACGGTGGCCAGGGATCGATGGCGAGACAGGCGAGAACAAGGCATAGTGAAAAGGTAGGCGGCAGAGGAGCAGAGGGCGCGGGCTGGGCTGTAGAAGGAAAGAAGGGAGGTGAGGTAGGAGGGGGCGAGGTGATGGACAGCCTTGAAGCCGAAAGTGAGGAGTTTTTGCCTGATGTGTAGGTTGATTGGTAGCCACTGGAGATTTTTGAGGAGGGGAGTAACATGCCCAGAGCGTGTTCTGCACAAAGATGATCCGGGCAACAAGGTGCAGAATAGACTGAGGTGGGGAGAGACAGGAGGATGGAAGATCAGAGAGTCATTAAGGGTTTGTGAGACAGGAGAAAGGGAGGAGCAGGCAGGTGAGTCTTGACTGTAATGGCTGTAATGATGGGTGTAGTGATGATAGAGGATGTGTGAGTAAATAGTTAACATCTGGGTCTGTGTCTAACTTTGTTGAAGGAGATAGACATTCCGGTAATTCCAATCAAATTGGATGAGATAAATGCCAGCAATTTACATGCCAAATAGTCCCATAAAATATGGATGTATGAGAGGGGGAGGCTGCTCTTCTATTAGAATGTCATCCAGTTCTTAGAGTTTGTAATGATTCAGCTCTGGAAACGATAAGAGCCTCTTGAAAAATGATGGGTGGGGTTCTTTGGGCTGAGTGCAACTGAGAACACAGGGTTCTGAACGCTGTGGCCCCTTCTTGACCCACATCGATCTCCATGGTAAGGCCTGCAGCCATGGACTTGAACAAAAATTTTGAAATATTAGCATGGGATCCAAGGGGCTTAAGAGGAGCCTCGCAATTATGGGGATTATCGGATCTCTTAATTGTTTTTCTGATGTACTGTGCTAAACCCAGGGAGTAGATGAAAGATAATAGGATCAGGCTATCCCTATCCTGCAAGGGGCTCACAATCAAAGAAGAGGAAATATTGTGTCCCTATTTTAGAGATGAGGAAACTGAGGCACAAAGAGATGCCACTGTAGGTCAGTAGCAGAGCTGAGATCTAAACCCAGGTCTCTAGTATCCTAGTTGCCCAGATAATCCAGCCCCAACTTGGTCTTCAGCCCTCTTCAGGCATCGAGTTCTGTTGTTGAGGCTGAAGCCCAAAGAGACCTCCAGAAACTTTAGTCAGTGGGCACATGGCAGTCATGTGCAAGATGGGAGTTCAGTGGGCATAGATTCAGGATTTATTACTCTATTTATTTATTTCTTTATTTATTTATTTTACTTGTACATTTCTATCCTATTTATTTTATTTTGTTGGTATGTTTGGTTCTGTTCTCTGTCTACCCCTTTTAGACTGTGAGCCCACTGTTGGGTAGGGACTGTCTCTATGTGTTGCCAATTTGTACTTCCCAAGCGCTTCGTACAGTGCTCTGCACATAGTAAGCGCTCAATAAATACGATTGATTGATTGATTGATTGATTGCCAATCAGGAGATTGGCCTTCCTTTCTCCTCTATGTTCAGCCCAATGCAGGAACCAGCTGAATAGAAGGGACTTGAGCTTTTTCCTGCATCCTTTTTTTGTCTTATTCACCAAAGCCTCTTCCTGTATCTGATCCCTCAAGTCCTGAGCTGTACCCTCTGCCATTCTGATTCCTTGTGATTTTGCCTTCTTTTTTCTAAACTTCTCTCATGATCTCTATCTCTGCATAGGTCTCTCCAATGCTCCCTTTAAGGCATTAGTCCATCTAGACCATTAAACTTATCAGTGTAGGTAGAATGTTTATTGTAGAAATGCAAAGGAAAAATAGAGTTCTAAAAGCAGTGGATGATAAACAGATTTATTAAACTTTTATCAACATAGCATTTTAGATTTGAAGTCCATTCCATATAAAACCAAACTATACAAATGTTTCTCATTGCCCATTTTCAATTGCTTGAACAAAATCATGTAGAATCTAGAAATGCATCACAATTTTAATCATTGTTAAGATAAATTGCCACATCTAAAGAGAGTAATCTATCATTTGCTGCTTCTGGCAATCATCTGCAATTTGGGGTAACCTTTGCTTGAACTTTCTTCCATTGACCCTGAAGAATTGAGGGTTAGTTGGAATCACAAAACATGGTGATCGAATTCATATTTTAAAAAATGATTGCAGTTAGCATGGAGCTTTCCCTTGAAAATGTAAATGAATAGTGTCAAGAATGCACATGAGCAGAACCAGGACAGTAGCTTGAGAGTCTGAATTTATTATTAAGTGTCATCGAGTCATTTCTGATTCATAGCGACTCCATGGATATACTTTCTCCAGAACGTCCTGTCCTCTGCCATAACCACAACCTTTCTAGTGGTTATGGTCTCTATCCATTCAGCTGCTGGTCTGCCTCTTCTACGTCTTTCCTGGATTTTTCCTAGCATTAGCGTCTTCTCCAGAGAATCAGGTCTCCTGATTGTGTCCAAAATATGCTAATCTTAAGCCAAGTCATTGGCCTTCCAAAGACCAACTTTAGTTTAATTTGCTCCAAAAGCCATTTATTTGTTTTTGGGCAGTCCGTGGTATTCTCAAAAGCCTTCACCACTCCCACATTTCAGAAGGAGTCTAAATACTTATGCCTATATGTCATGATGACTTTAAACCACCTGCTGCTCAGGCCAGACCTCAAGGGTCACTGGGATGTTATCTAACCTTTGAATGGGCTCCAGAGGCTCCACCTGAAGCCTCAGGGATGGAGGAGTTGACCCCAAGGGACTCCAAGGTCTTTATAGCCCTCACAGTAGAAGGTCTTTCAACCCAGCTCCTCCTGTTTGGGGGCTATGTGGACTGCACTGTCACTGTGAGTTAAAAATTCAACTCCTGGAAGACTGCAGGAGATCCTGAGGTCACTGAAGCCTGGATATTGGGTCAACAAGTGTGCCACACTAAATGCACCTACTTGCTCATATAAGGGTTAACAAGCCTGAGTATTTGAAATTTAAGAATATGTATTGGATGTAGAAGGTTTTTTTAATAATTTGAGGTTCTATTCTCCCATGGTCTTATGCCTTTAGCAATGACACCTCTAGAGAGGTGCATTCATTTCTGTGATACAGCAGTGGGGGAAATTTTGATGGCCGTTGCCTAACTAGTCCTCTTCTGGGATGAAATGGTGATCGTACCTCATATACATAGAGAAGCAGCATTACCTAGTGGATACAGCATGTGTCTGGGAGTCAGAAGGACCTAGGTTCTAATTCCGGCTCTGCCGCTTGTCTGCTGTGTGACCTTGGACAAGTCACTGCATCTCAGCTATCTCATCTGTAAAATGGGGGTTAAGACTGTGAGCTCCACGTGGGCAAGGGATTGTCAACCTGATTAGCTATCTACCCCAGCTCTTTGTACAGTGCCTGACACATAGTAAGCACTTAACAAATACCGTAATTATTATTATTACTACTCTCACAGGGAGTAGTTTAAGCACGTAACATTCAATCGTATTTATTGAGCGCTTACTGTGTGCAGAGCACTGTACTAAGCACTTGGGAAGTCCAAGTTGGCAACATATACAGACGGTCCCTACCCAACAGCGGGCTCACAGTCTAGAAGGGAGAGACAGACAACAAAACAAAACATGTGGACAGGTGTCAAGTCATCAGAATAAATAGAAGTAAAGCTAGATGCACATCATTAACAGAGTAAATAGAATAGTAAATATTGAATGAATTAATGAATAACATAGAACTTGGAATATGCTCGACATGTCTTCTTCTTCCTCCCTTCAAAGCCCTACTGAGAGTTCAACTCCTCCAGGAGGACTTCCCAGACTGAGCCCCCTCCTTCCTCTCTCCCTCCTCCCCCTCCCCATCCCCCCACCTTACCTCCTTCCCCTCCCCACAGCACCTGTATATATGTATATATGTTTGTACATATTTATTACTCTATTTTATTTGTACATATTTATTCTATATATTTTATTTTGTTAATATGTTTTGTTTTGTTGTCTGTCTCTCCCTTCTAGACTGTGAGCCCGCTGTTGGGTAGGGACCGTCTCTATATGTTGCCAACTTGTACTTCCCAGGCACTTAGTACAGTGCTCTGCACACAATAAGTGCTCAATAAATACTATTGAATGAATGAATGTCTTAAGAGTACTGAATATATCCACATTTAGACAATGAAGAGCACCTTTAATAGTGAGAAATGAACTGTAATAAAGCCACCAGAAACATATGCCTTTGTGAATTGTTCCCTATTTTATGGTAAAACATTGATCCTGCAAACATCCATTTCATTCCCAAGTTTTTAAATTTATTTGGAAGGTTAAAGAAGAAAAATCTTTTGATATAGAGGCACTGGCTTGAAGCACTGAGCTCAGTTTTAGTTTTTTTATAAACAATGGTAGTACTGTACTAAGCACTGTACTAAGCACTGGAAAGAAGTGTGTAGGTGGGAATTAGACAGGGACCCTGTCTAACGAATGCATCTTTGAATATATGTTTTATCAGCTAGTTGAAACTCTTAGTCACTATCCACGTCTAATTGGACATTCATGTATAGCTGTGGATTCAGCACTCCTTGCTCTCCTCTATTCCAGTTGAATGACTTTCTCTGCACAGATAACTGCACTAATGCATTTATTGTAAGTTTCTCATCTAACCTAAATATTTCTGAAATGCACTTTTGTGGCTACCAATTCACATATAATGGAAAAAAACTGAATAATCTCCAAATCTTGAGGTCTCTTCTGTGTGGTTCCAAGTGATTGCTCTTGTTATCCAAATATAAGCATTAAAAACCATTAGTGGTGGACTAGTAAAGATGGCTACTTGCCAGTAATATTACCACAAAGGCTTTTGTGGAGATGCGTATGCCTCGAAGTCCTCTGGATTCCCTTCTTGGTGGCTTGGGAGGAAAATCACACAAAGATTACAAACATCTTAATCATAGCAAGCTGTTGAATTTGTTGTTTCATCTTCAAAACTGTCAAACCTTGACCTGGTAAGTGAAGCAGATCCCCTAGCCATACACCTTGGCACTGATGAAGGGCAGCAAATCATCTGCCACCAATTAGCCAAGAGGATCACTTTTCACCAAATCTCAGCTTGTCTGCTGTGTGAACTTGGGCAAGTCACTTAATTTCTCTGGGCCTCAGTTTCCTCATCGATAAAACGGAGATTAAGACTGTGAGTCCCATGTGGGACAGGACCATGCCCAACTCAATTACCTTGTATCTACCCCAGTGTTTAGTACAATTCCTGGCATGTAGTAAGGGCTTCATAAGTACAACAATTATTATCCTCGCTGCCAAGCCCCGTCTCGCATTCGTCCAACAAATGTGGTCCTTGGTTGCGCCAGGCCCCTGGGGAGTTTCTCCTTTTCTTACCCCTCCATTCAGAGGCCCTGATTTTAAGGTGCCTTGAACGTCTATTTCTTCACTGGTCAACAGTATTTATTTTACATTTGTGCAGAACACTGCCAAGAACTGTACTAGAGAGTAGAATACAGTAGAATTGGTGGACACAAACCCTTCCCTCATGGAACTTGCAGGTGCTATTTATTGAGTGCTTACTGGTTGGAGAGCACAGTACTGAGTGCTTGGGGGAGTACAGTACAAAAGAATTTGTTGACATAGTTCCTGTCTTCTAGGAGCTGACAGTCTAATGTGGGGAGATGGTAGAATAAATTACAGTTCTTTATTCAGTGGTCCAGTGGGCAGGTAGGAAAGGTCAGACCTCAGGCCCACCCCACCAGATATTTATGATTTATGAACCAGGAGAAGTAGCAGCAGAGAGCACCACCACATTGTAGTCTAGACAAAACTACTTGGTATGCCTGTCCTGCTAGCACATATTAATAATTTCTCTACTCTATTGAAGCAGTGCTTTGGCAGTTCACAGTGGGGAATACGTAATACTCTGGATTTATTGCTTTGTTTGTTTAATTTTTGGAGCCAGTAATCCCAGGGCACCATTGGTTCAATTCTTTGGTTTATCATTTTGGTTCTGATCTTGGCCACTGCAACTGCCCTTCCCTCACCACTACTCCTTCCCCTCCTGGTCCATCTCTTAGTTGAGATGCCTGGGGTGGGAGGAGATTTTCCAGCCCAATAGGGAGCAGTGAAGAAAATGCTGAAGAAGAGAATTAGAATGTGTGTAAATGTGGTGGTGAAAGAGTAGAAAGGTCTCATGCGTGTCAGGGATCAGCCACTGAAAACCAGTAGGGACTCCCCCTTCTAGACTGTGAGCCCACTGTTGGGTAGGGACCGTTTCTATATGTTGCCAACTTGTACTTCCCAAGCACTTAGTACAGTGCTCTGCACACAGTAAGGCTCGCATCTCCTCCTGCCTTCAGGACATCTCCATCTGGATGTCTGCCCACCACCTAAAACTCAACATGTCCAGGACTGAACTCCTTATCTTCCCTCCCAAGCCCTGCCCTCTCCCTGACTTTCCCATCACTGTTGATGGCACTACCATCCTTCCTGTCTCACAAGCCCACAACCTTGGTGTCATCCTCGACTCCGCTCTCTCGTTCACCCCTCACATCCAAGCCATCACCAAAACCTGCCGGTCTCACCTCCGCAACATTGCCAAGATCTGCCCTTTCCTCTCCATCCAAACCACTACCCTGCTCGTTCAAGCTCTCATCCTATCCCGTCTGAAATACTGTATCAGCCTCCTCTCCGATCTCCCATCCTCCTGTCTCTCCCCACTTCAGTCCATACTTCACGCCGCTGCCCGGATTGTCTTTGTCCAGAAACGCTCTGGGCATGTTACTCCCCTCCTCAAAAATCTCCAGTGACTACCAATCAACCTATGCATCAGGCAGAAACTCCTCACCCTGGGCTTCAAGGCTCTCCATCACCTCTCCCCCTCCTACCTCACCTCCCTTCTGTCATTCTACAGCCCAGCCTGCACCCTCCGCTCCTCTGCCGCTAATCTCCTCACCGTGCCTCATTCTCACCTGTCCCACCATCGACCCCCAGCCCACGTTATCCCCCTGGCCTGGAATGCCCTCCCTCCCAACATCTGCCGAGCTACTCTCTTCCTCCCTTCAAGGCCCTACTGAGAGCTCACCTCCTCCAGGAGGCCTTCCCAGACTGAGCCCCCGCCTTCCTCTCCCCCTCCTCCCCTTCTTCATCCCCCCACCTTACCTCCTTCCTTTCCCCACAGCACCTGTATATATGTATATATGTTTGTATGTATTTATTACTCTATTTATTTTACTTCTACCTGTTCTATTTTATTTTGTTAATATGTTTTGTTTTGTTCTCTGTCTCCCCCTTCTAGACTGTGAGCCCACTGTTGGGTAGGGACTGTCTCTATATGTTGCCAACTTGTACTTCCCAAGCGCTTAGTACAGTGCTCTGCACACAGTAAGCACTCAATAAATACGATTGAATGAATAAATACGATTGAATGAATGAATGAATGAATAGGGAACCATTACTGTACAATTGAGTGCATATGAGGCTCTCCATTACACTGATATTCTTCAAGGAGTTCCTGGTTTCTTAACCACAAATGATTCTTGATTGGAAAGAGTCATTAAGCCTTGGAAGGATCCGGACTGAAATAAGGGTTGAAGTTTCCCATTAGTTGGTAAGCTTCAGAACAACAATGTCAGCCTGTTTATAAGAGCAGATGAGGTTTTCATGGAGGATGACCACCTCTTAGTTAACAACTTAGTGGGAAGAGCACAGGCTTTGGAGTCAAAGGTCGTGGGTTCTAATCCTGGCTCCGCCACTTGTCAGCTGTGTAACTTTGGGCAAGTCACTTCACTTCTCTGTTCCTCAGTTACCTCATCTGTAAAATGGGGATTAAGACTGTGAGCCCCATGTGGGACAACCTGATAACTTTGTATCTACTCCAGTGCTTAGAACAGTGCTTGGCACATAGTAAGCCTTTAACAAATACCATCATTATTAATTAAGCTGAAAATCTACAAATGGAAGGCAGTTCCCTCTTTGGGCCACTACCCATAATCCATCCTGTGCCGCAGTTATGATTACACCATGCTTACTATTTTAGAAGAAAACCAGTATCTTCCTGAATTTCATATTTACCCTGCCTATGCCTCAGAAGTTTCACCTTATGCCAATCCATCAATGAATCTTATTTATTGAGCACTTACTGTGCACATATCACTGTACTAAGCACTTGGGAAAGTACAGTATAACTGAGTTGGTGGACATGTTCCCTGCCCATAAGTTCATAAGTCTAGAGGGGGAGGCAGACATTCATATAAATAAATTACACATATGTACATAAGTGCTGTGGGGCTGAAGGAGGAGTGAATAAAGGGTGTAAATTCAAGTTCAAGTGCCAAACCTTGGAGTAGGGAATCAAGAGACTGTACCAACTCAGTTCTGTTTGTTCTGTTTCAACAAGCAGTGAGGTTTCGGTTTCATTACCCCATCCCCCTCAGAAATTACATGGAAAAAAATGGTGCAGGTATTAGAAATAGAACTCTTAATTTTCTGAACAATCACATAACCCTTACAGGGCCTGGAAGAGTTCCCCGTGGAAGAGTGAGCTGCAAATGTTGCTTTCTAATCTCTTCAAGGGGGTTTAAAGACAGGAGGGTGGGATAAGAAGATCTTTAAAATGCTTAGAGAGGTGCATGTACCTCAAGTAGAGGTGGCCTCAATGAATTATATGAAATGTCATCCTTTTTTTTATTTCCAATGCTGTTCCACTCAGTACTACAAATACCTGCCCTTGGGTTTTCCCGTTAAGCCTGTGGTGCTCTCATTTAGACAGTTGTCTTTTGTCTCAGAGGGGGAAAAATCAGCCAGTTCTGAACACAGTCATTTACTCATTCACAGTCTGGTGCCACATCATCCTGAACCACTCCACTGGGTACATTTGGAACCCGCCTGAGATATAATATTTTCAGTTTCCTCTGGAAATCTATGTTTGGAACCAAAGAGACCCTTTGGGAGAATTGGACCCTTCACTTTATATAAATATGGCAATGGGGACAGATGAAAGCGCCAAGCAACTGTAAAGTGGGCAAATAAACACTGTGAAAAGGAAAGACTACAAAGAGACAAACAGGTCTATTTTACAATGTCTTCTTTCTATTTGTCGGGGCAACCCAAGTGGTCTATAATGATTTCCATGAACAGTTTAATGTTGTACTTCTAAAGCGATCATTCTCTTCTCAGGACCATTTCTCCAGGGGAATGCAGCAGGTGAAAAAAAAAAAGAACAAATGGGTTAAACATACTCCATAGGGAAGTGTTTGTTAGTCAATCATAATTATTGAGCACGTAATGTGTGCAGAGCACTGTACTAAGTGCTTGGGAGAGTACAATATAACTGTAAAACAGACACATTACTGCCCATAACAAGCTCACAGTCTAGAGGATTGTTGTTGACCACCAGGGGAGATCACCCAATCAATCAAATAATCAACAGTACTTATTGAGTGCTTATTGGATATGGAGACTGTAATAATGCTTGGGAGAGTACAATAAAACAATATTGGTAGACATGTTGTTCCCTGCCCACAAGGAGCTTACATTATAGAGCATCCTTTCTGTTAGCAGAGTTTGTGACAACAGTCTGTTTGCCACAAGGCTCAGGGGTATTTTACAAATGCCACTCCACCAAGGGAGTTTTCTGAATTTCATAAAAAACACTTTTCTTTAAACTATCTATCTTAACCTTACTGAAAGTTTGTGGCTGATTGAGTGAACAGTCTAAATGTTTAAGTGAACAATGGGCAATGCTCATATCAATTCTTGTTTTGGCCAAGCCATTCTGTATAGTTAGTAAATTGCATTTCTGCCCATTATTCAAACCACTAATTTCAAGTGATTTAATAGCAATATAAAGTTTTGCGGTAAAGATCAGCAAAATGTAATCTTCAAAGTAACATCTTTTATTTTGAGGAGTGATTGCAGTAATTTTGCTCATTGTGGGCAGAAAACGTTGAAGTTAGTAAAGTGCCATACTTAGCATTAAGTTTGGAAACCATTAATTGGTAATATACATGTGTTGCGCTCTCCCAAGTGCGTAATACTGTGCTCTGTGCATAAGTGCTCAATAAAGATGTTTAATTGTCATGAAAGCTATCTGATTATTTTTCATAGATGAAAAGTCAGGTCTGAAAGGTGGGTTTTTTTTAGGAAATATGACTATCTGAAAATGTAAACCACTCTGTCATCTAAATTTTTATTTGGGCAAACTTTTTTCTCAGGCAGATGAGGTGTTTTTTATGAATAAACAGATGGCACTGTCACCAAATAAAAGGGAAGACACCATAGCTGACTCATTTCACAGCCCCAAATTTGTGTTAATATGAAATCCTAGGTAAAGAAAAGTTGTGTGCATGATTTAAGAAAGCAGTAACTCTCTGGATCACCCTTAGATTTAACATTGTGGATATGTCAGTGTATCAATTATGCCACATTGATTTGACTCTGATTTGTCTCTTAAAATGAAACCATTTCCAGAAATACTGTATTGTTTGGACCAGTTATTTCTCTTCTTATTGTCTACAGTTGGTCAATGTGGGGCTAAAGCAAGTGTTTAAAGCAGAAGTAAATTTTTGAAGATATGGTTTCTGCATTAAGAAAATGACACCCAATTCCTTCAGCAAGTATTACTGTCGGGTAGAAATGATGGCCATTAGATTGCAAGCAGTGTGGTCTAGTGGATAGAGCACAGGCCTGGGTTCTAATCCCAGCTCTGTCACCCAACTGCTGTGTGATCTTGGGATAGTCACCTAACTTCTCTGTGCCTTGGTTACCTCATCTGTTAAACGGGAATTAAGACTGTGAGCCCTATGTGGGACAGGGTCTGTGTCCAACCTGATTAGCTGGTATCTATCCCAGCTCTTAATATGGTGCCTGGCATATAGCACGTGCTTAACAAATACCACAAAAAAAAATTCTCAATGTGGTTCAGCACCTCACACACTTTCCTTTCATTCAGAAAATTGTACTGCAATAGACTCTTCTTTGAAACACAGAGAAAATTTAGAGAATGGATAAGAGGCATAACCAACAAAGGAATACTAGGTCACTGAAAAAATGCCGTTCTAGCATAGTATATAATTTAGTTCATAGAATTTGTAATTTAGTTGAATGAATTTAATATTACTTTGCACATAACTAGTATTGCTCAAAATGGTCTTGGACACTATTTGACATGAGTCAACAATGTGATTCTGTTATTGAGAAAGCTGGAATGATACCATGATATATAAACAGGGTTTAATAATATAAGAACAAGGTAATCATCTGCATTATTATATATGCAGATATGCATATTATATATGTTGCCAACTTGTACTTCCCAAGCGCTTAGTACAGTGCTCTGCACACAGTAAGTGCTCAATAAATATGATTGAATGAATTATTAATCACTGGTAAGGCCTTGTTTTGCTTACTGTACCAAAATTCAGTAACTCTATCAAGTTTTTGTGCTCAATTTTAAAGTCACTTCATTCTATGGAGTTGCTCTATAACAAATGATTCTTGCATCATTTATGAACTGGGTGGTTGCAAGTCTTGAGTCCCATTTTATGAAGGAGAAATGCAGAGAGGAAAAACACAGTCCCCACGGTCACCCAGGAGGGCATTGTTTCAAGAGGACTGGAATACTGGACTCCTTTGCCTTTCGAATTCTTTCTCCAAGAAGTCAATTGTAAATGCCCCTGGTACCAAAAGTATTTCAGTTTGAGATTTTTATTTCATCAAATGTTGACACTTTTATGTCAGGGGAAAAAAACCCCATAAACTCTAGTAGGGCTTTTCTGACTTTTAATGGTGTCCTGTCTCCAGTGAAGAAAAAGTTGAAGCTTATTCTGACCAGTCCTTTCCTTTCTACCTTCTTCCGGATACTATCACTCAACCCCAGCCAGCAAGGACACAATCTTTCTTGCAGCTTCCTGGAAGATTTTGTACAGTACCCCTTACCTACACCACAGATTCTTTCATGTCTTTGATAAGATTTGCCTTTTTGAATATATTTTGGTAACTAACATATGATAACAAATGTGTGAGCAATTGTGGATTTCAAGGTTTCTATTGTTTTAAAGCATTTGCTATCTAAAATAGATTGATCTGTCAGAATTCATACCTAAAATTAAAATCCTTTTAAACCTTAGCTAGTATGTCAATCTTCTTGTTAAGCTGATACTGCATCACTTCTTAAGGTCTAAGCAAACAGGCAGAGAGAGATTTCCTCAGATCTCAAACAGAAGTCCTCATATGCAATTATCTGTATAATTAAAGCACATAAATAGCTGAATTGAAGTATACTTTGGGGCCAGAATTATATGTCTAATTGGCATGTGTTGACCCAAAGGTAGTTAACATCAACTCAAACTATTGGCCCTTTTTCTTGGGGCAGGAAAGACAGGTTTGTATGTATGGATAAAGACCAAGGCTCTGGGAATCAGGACTGTGTTAGTCCTGAGTTTGTAAATATGGGAATGCCTGCTGGAATGTGCCATCAGTGATGGAGGGATCTGGCTAAAGAACCACTGGGACCATAATGGGAGGTGGACAGACCCATCAGGAATCCTGAGAAACAGCTGGATAATGTGGGCAACCAAAATTGCAGCAGCAACCAAAACATCTGTCTCATGGGGTGCAATGTTGTAGCTATGTTATGAGTATTGGGAAGCAGTGTGCCCTTTTGGATAAAGCATGGGCCCAGGTGCCAAAGGACCTGTGTTCTAATCCTAGCTGTACGTGCTGTGTAAACTTGGGCAAGTCACTTAACTTCTGTGCTTCAGTTTCCTCAACTGCAAAATGTGCATTCTATACCTGATTTTTTTTATTTGTCAAGCAGTTACTGTGTATCAAGCACCAAGTGCTGGGATAGATACACGCTAATCAACAGTTAACATGTTCTCCCTTCCACTTAGACTGTGAGCCTCATGTGGAACAGGGACTGTGTCCAACCTGATTAAATTGTATCTACGCCAGCCCTTGGGACAGAGAGTGATTCACAGTAAGCACTTAGTGAGTACCTTCATTTAAAAAAAAAGTACACTACAACGGAGTTGTTAGACACATTCCCTGACCTCAAGGAGCTTACTGTCTAGGGGAAAAACATTAGATTATGGATATATACATAACTGCTTTGGAACTGAGGGTGGAGTGAATATCAAGTGCTAATAGGGTACAGATCCAAGTGCATAGGAGATGTAGAAGGGAGAAAAAAGGGATACAAGTAAGGGGAATGAGGGCTTAATTGGTAAAGGCCTATTGGAGGAGTTGAGATTTTATTAAGTTCTTGAAGGTGGGGCGATCAGTGGCCTGTTGTTTATGAAAAAGGAGGGAATCCCTGGCCAGTGGAAGGATAAGGGCAATGGGTTGGCAGTGAGATAGATGAGATTGAGATAAAGTGTGTTGATTGTTGTTAGAGGAGTAAAATACACTGTCTGGGCTGTACTAGGAAATCAGCAGTAAGGTAGGCGAAGGAGAGCTGATTGAGTGCTGTAAAGCCAATGGTAAATATTTTTTGTTTGATGCAGAGGTGATTGGGCAACGCCTGAAGTTCCTGAGGAGTGAGAAGACATGGACTAAAAGATTTTTTGAAGAAGTGATCAGAGCAGCAGAGTGAAGTAAGGACAGGAGTGGAGAGAGACAGGATGCGAGGAGGTCGGCAAGGAGACTGATGCAGTAGTCCAGGTGGAATAGGATAAGTGCTTGGATCAGTATAGTAGCAGTTTGGAGAGGAAAGGGCATATTTTAGTGATGCTATAATGATAGAGCCAACAGGATTTGGTGACAGATTGAATATGTGGGTTGAATGAGAGAGTTGAGGATAATACCAAGGTTACAGGCTTTGGAAACAGGAAGGATAGTAGTATTGTGTAAAGTGATGGGAAAGACTTGTGGATTTAAGGGTTTCGTTGAGAAGATGAGGAGTTCTGTTTTAGACCTGTTGATTTCGAGTTGTCTGCAGAAATTCCAAGTAGAGATGTCCTGAAAGCAGGAGGGAAAGCGAGGCTGGAGAGAGAGATTTGGGGATCATCTGCTTGGAGAGGGTAGTTGAAGCTGTGGGAGTGAATTAATTCTTCAAGGGAGTGGATGTAAATGCTGAATAGAAGGGTGCTGCAGTTAAAAACAAAATCAAACCAAAAAACCTATATGTGCACTTTGAATATGATTCACTGTTGTCCATCTACTCACGCAGTGTACTTCTTGCCCTAGCGGTTACAAGACTGGCAGGGATGAGAGACTGTGAGTGGCTCGATGCAAATTACTATCACAATAATCAATTTCTTCGTGTACATTCTTGGTCCTGAAATATCAGGACTGAGACTTCTTCATTCTCAATAATCATAATAATTATGGTATTTGTTGAGCAATTCCTATGTGCCAAGCACTGTTCTCAGTACTAGATCAAATCTGGCATTTATTTATCACTTAACTGTGTGCAGAGCACTGTAGTCAGCTTGGGAAAGTGTAATGCAATAGACTTGATAGATGTTATCCCTACCCACAAGGAGCTCAATAAACCTCCAACAGCATCAATCATCAACATCATTTTTTAAGAGCAGAGATTACTTTTGTCATTAGAGCTCTCTTGGAAAAAGATCATCAAAAGGCATTCTGCAACTGGAAATAAACTATCCGAGTGAAAAATGCTTTAGTTTCAAATGATCGTTTGGTTTTTTTCCAAGAAACATGGCTCACTTTCACTGTGAGTCACCTAAACCGCCATTATGTTCAGGCATCTGGTTATTCTGTAATAATGTCCTCTTCTTTGGAAGTTGCTTAATTCCCCAGATGCTTTTTACGCGGTTTTGGTCCTTTTTTTTTTACTGTTTCTGACAGGGGGAAATTTCCAGCACATTCCACAAGATGTCAGCAGAGTCAGAATTAAGGTGTGCTTCAGGACTGTGTGCATTTTCTGTGGCGTGCATTTTCTGCGGCGTACGCTTTCTGGAAGAGCAGACTACTCCTGGTATGTCCATTGAACAGCAAAAGTCCGCCTGTATTCTAGTTAGAAACTTAAGCAAAGACTGCTATTTCCAAGAGGTGACCACTGAAGAGAGTAATGAAGCATAAATGTAACAGGGATTTTGAGTTGTTCACTGAAGTTGGTTTGCGACAGTTTCCTTGTAAAGTTTCCATGGACAGAGTTCTCCCTCCGGTTTTCCCTCCCTGTGCTATTATTCCACTAAAAAATGTTATTGTGTGTGCAGCGTGGGCCCAAATTACACATGGCAGATAATATCCATGGCAGATATGCTAATATGAAGAAAATAGACGAATGTGTCCCTAAGGGAAAACTGAACCTGCATTAATGTCTAGGATTTGATTGGAAATTGTTATTTTGCAGAAAGCAGACATCAAGCAGTGGTGAATTAGATAGGCTCCGTCCAAATACCCTGATGTCATAATCCTCACCAAAAGCAAAGGATTTTGCATAATTGCTTAAATTCTGAAATTAAAATTATAGCCCTGTCATTTAACAGTGGTCTGTCTCCTGATTTATTCCCTATGGTGACCTAAATCATGGTTCATCTCCTGAAGAGGCAGCCTTTCCAGACTTGTCTCTCCCCACCCTTTAACAGATGGTTACTTAGCAGTTTCCTCCTTTTTACCTAGAAAATCAGTCAGTCAATCAATGGTATTTATTGAGCACTTACTATGTGAAGAGCACTTTACTAAGTGCCTGGAAGAGTAAAATAAAACAGAATTAGCAGACAGGTCCCCTGCCTATAATAAGCTTACAGTCTAGACGGGGAGATAGACATTAATAATATAGTTTGATTTGAAGATATGTGCATAACCTCATTGTGGTTGGGGGTCAGGCAAATATCCAGTGTCCAAAGGCCACAGATCCAAGTGCATTGATGACACAAAAGGAAGGCATATTTGGGGAAGGCCTCTTGGAGAAGTGGTGACTTTTTAATGATGTTTTGAAGGTGGAGAGACTGGCGGTCTGGCGTATATGGAGGGGGAAGGAGTTCCAGGCTAGGTGGAGGACTTGGGGAAACTTAATTATTTTCTTACATGTTCCCTCTCTTTTGAAGTTTTCTCTTTTTCCTCTTCTGCACTGGATTAGTTTTCCGCCAGCAAGCAAGTCACCCCTTTAAGTGTAATTCCTAACAGGATGGAATCATACCCTGCAAAAAACCCAATTGATGATCTCGTTCATTAGCAGACTTTCCATTCACTACCTAAAAGGCTTGCCCACACAGCCTCTATAAACTGTGCAGTTCCAGTCCCAGATGGCTTTTTGCCCTATATTTAGATGAAAAAAACCATAGCCACAGGGCATTCAACATGCCGGTGGGAACCTAAGTAGAGCTACTTTGAGAAAAAGCAAAGCAACCAAATGCATGTGCTTGATAAACAGCTACTTGGAAAAAACAGTGGTTATATTTTAAGTATTTAGTCAGTTGGTCAACAAGTAGGCTGCCTAAAGGTGAAATGAGTGTCCTGTGGGGGCCATGTAACCAACGATGAATGTATTTTTTAATAAGATCATTTTTTTCAGAAAACTTAATTTTTCTGTTGGTAAAAAATCTGCTGGATACCTACCCAATATCATTTGTTGTTGAGTAGTGTAATTTGAACAGAGTTATGGTAATTGTGTACTGTAGTTCTTGATTTATCTCTGAGCCTCCTCCGGGAACCCTGATATCAGCACACCTGTCTGACTGCCGAATGATTGGCAGAACATTTGAGGCCTTTTAATATCTCCTCTGACCTCCATCTCACTGTGCAGTTCCTAGTTCTGCTACTGGAGTGGAATCCATCAGTCAGTGGTGTTTACTGAGCACTTACTGTGTGCAGAGCACTGTTCTAAGGGAAGCAGCGTGGCTCAGTGGAAAGAGCACGGGCTTTGGAATCTGAGGTCAGGGGTTCAAATCCCAGCTCCGCCAATTGTCAGCTGTGTGACTTTGTGCAAGTCACTTAACTTCTCTGTGCCTCAGTTACCTCATCTGTAAAATGGGGATTAATACTGTGAGCACCCTGTGGGACAACCTGATCACCTTGTAACCTCCCCAGTGCTTAGAACAGTGCTTTGCACATAGTAAGCGCTTAATAAATGCCATCATTATTATTATTATTACTGCTAAACTGCTGTTATTGTTACTGCTGTGAGCCCCCCGTGTGACAACCTGATCACCTTGTAACCTCCCCAGCGCTTAGAACAGTGCTTTGCACATAGTAAGTGCTTAATAAATGCCATTATTATTATTATTATTATTATTATTATTAAACACTTGGGAGAGTGCAAAACAACAGTAAACACACATATTTGGGCCCCAGGGCAGTGCCCTGAGCCCTGGTATGTTGGAGTCAGTGTTCAGCTAGTCCAGCAGGAATGAAAGTAAAGAAAATTCCCTGTCATGTACCCATTATATCACATGTCACAATGGATAATCAGAACATGATGATGTCACAGGCTGGGACAGCTTTCTGGGAGAGGTCAGAAGAACAGCCTTGCCTCGCTTCCCTTGCCCCTCTCCGCATCCCTTACCCCTCATGGGAAGCAGCATGGCCTATTGGATAGAGTACAGGCCTTGGAGTTAGAAGGATATGGGATCTTGTTCTGGCTCTGCCATTTGTTGGCCGTGTGACCTTACAGTCACTTACTGTGCTCCCACTGGGCTGCAGGGAGGGAAAGTTGAGAGTGGCAAGGGAAGCGAGAAGATGATGGTGGTATTTTTTATGTGCCAGGCACTGTTCTAAGCACCGGGGTAGATACAGACTAATCAGGTTGGATACAGTCCATGTCCCACGTGGGGCACATAGCATTAATCACCATTTTACAGATAACTGAGGCACAGAGAAGTTAAGTGGCTTGCCCAAGGTCACACAGCTGAAAAGTGGTGGAGCCGGGATTCATTGAATGAATGAATGAATGAGGGATCTACTGAATAGATCAAGACAGATTTGAACCAATTCTGATAATAATAATTATGGTATTTATTATGAGCTTACTATATGCCAAGCACTGTCCTAAGTGATGGTGTAGATACAAGGTAATCAGGTTGTCATACATGGGGCTCACATTCTCAATCCCCATTTTACAGATGAGGTAACTGAGGCACAGAGAAGTTAAGTGACTTGCCCAAGGTCACACAGCAGACAAGTGATGGAGCCGGGATTAGAACCCATGACCTCTGGCTCCCAAGCCTGTGCTATTGCCACTAGGCCATGCTGCTTCTCTGCTGTAAAAGATCTTTTGAAGTGGAACGTCCCATTGGCTGAACATACGTTCAGATATTCAGTACGGACACTTTCCCCTGTAAGACAGGGAAGTCTGAAGGCTTCTGTGGCAGCTGGGTGTCCTGTTTGCTCTTGTAGGCACACTGAATGGAAGGAGCATGGCCTAGTGGAAAGAGCATGGGCCTGAGAATCAGAGGACCTGGGTTCTAATTCTGGCTCTGCCAATTGTTATGCCAATTGCTTCCTTTGTGACCTTGGGCAAGTCACTTCACTTCTCTGTGCCTCAGTTTCTTCAACTGTAAAATGGGGATGGTCGTTGTTGTCTTACGCTGTCGAGTCGTGTCCGACCCATGGCGATGCTATGGACACATCTCTCCCAGAACACTCCTCTTCCATCTACAATCGTTCTGGTAGTGTATCCATAGAGTTTTCTTGGTAAAAATACTGAAGTAGTTTACCATTGCCTACTTCTGCATAGTAAACCTGAGCCTCTGCCCTCAATTCTCTCCTCCCATGCTGCTGCTGCCCAGCACAGGTGCGTTTTGACTTATAGTAGATTGTCTTCCACTCACTAGCCAATGCCCAAGCTAGGAATGGAATGGATATGACTCTGCTTGACTCTCCCTCCCGTAGTCAAGACTGGTGGAGTACTGGAAACTCTCCAGGTGCGACCCAGAGAGGAGCAAATGTGGATTAAATACCCATTATTCCTCCTATTTAGACTGCAAGCCCCAAGTGGAACAGGGACTCTGACCTTATTAACTTGTATCTACCCCAACACTTAGAACAGTGTCTGGCACGTAGTAAGCGCTTAAGAAATGCCATAAAAAAACTAATCTGACTCTGCCATCTTCACTGTCCTCACTTAATTTATCTGTGCCTCAGTTACCTCATCTGTAAAATAGAGATTAAGACTGTGAGCCCCATGTGGGACAACCTGATTACCTTGCATCTACCCCAGCACTTAGAACAGTGCTTGGCACTCAGTAAATGCTTAACAAATACCATCATTATTATTATTATTATTATTCCCTTCATCTCTACGTCCATCCTCCTCTGATCCTTTAAACTCCTAATCACTGTGCCTCCCCCTGCACCCCATACCAAGCTGATACCCTGAAACACAATCCCATCTTGCACTGTATTTTTTAATCTTGTCATGCCACTGCTGCTTCTTGTTCTCTTGCCTGCCCCATGAGTCTCAGGAAGCTCACACTGCCCAGGACTCCAAGGGCATCCCCAAAGCCTTGGGGTGGTGCGGGGGGGGGGCCATGAGCCAAGGCAAAGGAGAGGCCAGAAAAGGGACCACTACTACTATGCATCCCCATATCCCACCCTCCAACCTCACAAATGAGAATGCATCCCAGGCTAGAAAAGCTTGCGTGCTGATTCATGCCTCCGTGGAAGATCAACTTGCAATGTATTCCTCAAAATATTTCCCTTTTCTTGGAAGTTTACTTACTGCCTGCTTCCCCTGTCAGTTGAATGTTAGTACTGGCATTGTAAAGTGCCTCATTTCCAGTGCATTGTATAAAAATATAAAGTGCTGTGGATGAAAACCTTAAAACCTCAGCACTTAAGGGGAGAAATTATTTCGATTAGCAACAGTATCTGCTTAATGTGTTTGGCTTTGACGGGGGCACACTGGGTGAAATGAATGATTCATTAATCTTGAACTGTGGTCCTTTGGTTCTCTAAATGCTGAAGACCTCAGTGGGTTGATATAGTCAACACTCGGTGTTTGTGATGAGATATTTGTATGGAGAGGAATGTCAAAGTCTAGGAATTATTCTGCAAAAGCTGAAAAGAATTAAGTCAGAGTGGGAAATCATTATGTCTATTTTCGTGATGATTGTGCGTAATAAATGACCCAACATAAAATGCATCATTGGGATGGAATTAATGCAATGGAAGATATTAACTTGTGAGTGCTTTGTATAAAATGAGCTTCAGTTGAGTAATTCCCACTTAGGCTAGTAGTTCAAACATTGTCGTGACTTTGTGTTTACAAGGGAAACAGCTATTAAATTTTCTTGGAGACAGAGTTGTTGGTGCCAATCAATGGTATTTTTGAGCACCTACAGTGTGCAGAAGACTGTACTAAGTACCTGGTAGAGTTCTGTAGCATAAGTAGACACCATTCCGTGCCTTCAAGTACCTTACCATCTAAGTGGGGGGAGATTGTGGTGTCAGAAGTAGATCACTGTCATCCCATCTCCAAAGTATCTTTCCCTCTGCCTTTTAAATTCTGTGTATCACCCATCTGCTTGCTTCAGCTGCACGATGTCACAATCCGAGAAGTGAAGCCAGGCCATGTGCAGAAGAGATCCAGAAACCAGCTCTCTAATGATCAGGTGCTGGGTGAGGGGAAGCCTGCTGTTTTATTGCACATGCCCTGGGCTTCTTTCAGGGACTGAGAGATGGTGGACTGATTGGGCTGTGTCTAGAGGCTGGTGCATTCCAGAGGTCTATGTCTGGGAGCCCAAAATGATGTTGCTAGCAGCAGACTGACAACTCTGTTTTTTGAGACTGGCCCCAGGCTATTGCTGTCATTTTCAAAATCACCGACAGCTTCTGACTTTCATTTGGCCGTAGTAATAGGAGGCACTTTGCTGGAAGTAATAAGGGAGAGAGCTACTTCCAAGATCCTCCTAACTGGGGACCACGAAGTCATTTGTGTCCTGGAAAAAGCTACTTGGGCCTCCTCTTAATCCCTTCTCACCCTGTTCCTGGCTTCATCTGTGTCATCTCTCTCTGCCATGCCGCTTTGGGTCAAATATACTGACTGGGGGAGAAAGAAGAGGAAAAATTCAAGTAGTGCCAACTTTAGTGCTAGTAGTCATTTTTAACATGAAAATACTTTCTAAATGACAGATCCTACAAAACAAGCAATATACAGATACGTTTGCGGCCCTCCCATCCAATTCATCAGTAACATTTATTGAGCTACTGTACTAGTAAGCACTTGGGAAAGTACGTGTGGGCATCTGTAAAATGGGGATGCAGTCGTGCTCCCTCCTTATTGCGAGCCCCACAGTGGCACAGGAACTGGACTGTTGATCTGGACCTCCAAATCAAAGGAAGATGAAAAAAGAATTGAAACTCTCTCTAAAATTGCTAATCCAAATCCTGTCAGTGTAATGCAAAAGGGAAAATATGTGTCATTTTTCTTTGAGAATTGCACTGAAAATATTATGTCGAACTTTAAGTTCCTATCCTTTAGTCTCTTGGCTTTATTGATTTAAAGATATGAATTTTGCAGATTTTCCTTTAGATTTAGAGGGCTTTTATCCACGTTCTCCTAAAAGAACTAGTTAAACCTTCAAGTAAAAAGGGATTCAAACTGAGGTACAATGACACTCTGCCCATTTTAAATCTTATTATTCAGGAATATTATGTTTGACAAGGTGGTTCTTCTGATTCATTCAAATCATTTTGGCCTTGCAATAGGGAACTCTGCTTATTCAGTCTTAGGACAGACCAATGTCATGCACATTCAGTGTTTCATCTTTTATAAGCCTCTTTGAAACACCAAAATCATGAAGAACAGATAAAAGATAATCTACAAATAAACTTTACTGGTGTGATATTGAGAGGTATGCAATGCAGAAACTCCATTTTTGAATTGTTAATTGATTCAAATATAAATGTGCTAAAAATCATTTTCTAAAATGATGCAGCTCCAAGTATCTAGGCCTGCAGTTCCTTTTTTGGGAAAATCTCCTTTTACAAAGAGTAATAATGCAACATCCAGTACAGTACTGGATATCCAGAAGCATAGCTAGAGTTCAAAAACCCTCGACTGAGAATCCAGAAGTCAGAATTCTGGTCTTGGCTCTTACAGTTCAGTTATTTTCCAACTCGAATTCTGTGAATCCATCTCTCCTTCTGTCAAAAGGGGAAAATTGCTCATACCCTAGCAAATGAAATTATGTACATGACTGAACTGAAGAATAAAGGCACTAGATAGAGATGGAATCACATGATTCATTTAACATTGGGGTCTTTTTCTTTTCCTTCACAGGTGAATTCAGAGAATACAAGAAAACAGAATGGTTACTAATCCATGACTCCCAACAGTATGTCAGGTACCAGTATGTTGTTGGCACATTGGCATATTGTTGTAGTTGCATATGTTCATTTCAGTTCTGCTTAAAATGTGTTTATTGCCTCAAAAAGGAGGTCAGCTTGACAGCTTGGAATTTTGAAGACCATTGCTTCCAAAGCAGCAATAGCACAGGTAGACCCTGTGAATACTTCTCTCTAGGTGAAGTGTGACCGTCTACACCTGAAGGGGAGCCATTTTAGATAGTGGGAGGAATGGGGTTTGTTGGCCAGGAGGGTCCATTTAGAAAATCACTGCACTAAGTGAACTAAGTGGTCTGAAGGATATTGTGCCTTCAAAGTTAAGTAATTTACCCCTTTGTCTTTGGCAGAAATAGGGCTTGTTGTAACTAAATCATGTGGTATGGCAGGTGTAAAGTGCCAGAAAGGGAAGAGAATGAGGTCAAATGGCAGGGCAAAATGGCTCTGGGATGGCATTGCTGGCCAGCAAAACTACTCCTGTTCATCCACTGTGGTGGATCAGACACTGGCAATATTGTGCAGGGCTAGCAGTGAGCTGTCCATTGGGAGCCAGACACTCTTCCCCTTCCACTCTCCTTGTGTTGCACCTCCATATGCGTGGAGTGTCTCCAAAGGAGAACTTTTTGGAGATCCAGGGAAAGAAATGAGACCTGGGTTAAGGGGCAGCTGGGATCCAATTTGGAGCAATTTCAGTGTAAGGCAGGCAGCCAGCCATCCAGTATCCCTCTCCCTAACTGTCCGGAAATTGGAATTGAACTCTCCACTCGGGGTGGAAAACTTGTCCTAGCATTGGGACTGACATTGCTGCTCACCCACCCCCACCACTCCTAGTACCTCTCTTTGCCGGTGTGGCAGGTTTCCATTCCTGGCTATATCCCAGTCTGAGTTCCCTGGAACTCACAGCAGCTGGTTAAGCCAGATGGCATGTGCTGGAGGGGTGAATAGGCCAAGCAACTATCTACCTCTGCCACTAGTTAGAACCCCACTTCAATTTACATGTGCCACAACATCTTCCTCATAATGTTATATCCAGGATATCATAGGCTCCTGTCCTTCTGATAGTTTAGATAATCAGCCTTGCATTCCCAGTGCACTGGAGTTGGGAATTGTGTTATGTGACTCTCTAAAACCTCATATCAAGCACTTAGTACAGTGCTCTGCACACAGTAAGCGCTCAATAAATACAATTGAATGAATATGAAATAAGAAGTTATTACATACCCTATACATATATGTTATTACATAAAAATGAGTGGAGGGAATGGAGATAATTTAAACTTTGTGTTGGCTCCTCTCTTCTCTGCTGGAATGCATGCCTTTGTAGGGTGAGTAATTTCACAGACATCAATGTGTTGCTCCTTTTCACCGGAGGCCTATCTTCTAGACTGTGAGCCTGTTGTTGTCTCTATTTGTTGCTGAATTGTATTTTCCAAGTACTTAGTACAGTGCTCTGCACACAGTAAGTGCTTAATAAATACAATTGAATGAATGAATCGAATGGTTCCGTCCCTAGTGTAGGGGAGGGTTCAGATTAGGGTGGACCCAGATAGATGGTCTGATCCACTTTGGAGTAGACCTGGAAGGTTCAGCATAGCACCCCCAGGAATTTCTTGCGAGGTATATATTTGGAGGTCATATGACCGAGGGTAAGATTGAATCAAGGTATCAGTGTCATTGAGAAACAATCTTCTACCCATGAACAATGTTCGTGAAAACAAGGTAGACCATTCTGGTTGGACCCTCCCCATTTGGGGCAGGTATTGCTTCTATATGTCGGAGTGTTTGAATGCCAGGGAAGCTGTTTGGTGGCACTGCTGTCTTTCCTCAAGCATGGACCCAGAATTGGGATTCTTGTGTTTCCTAAAACTTTAGAATTTTGGGGGAAGGAGAAATCTATATCCAACCATGAACAGGACATATGCTTGATTTGTTTGTGCAGTAGGGGTGATGGGCTGTACAGTCTGCGCATTTTCACTCGATCCCCTTGTTTCAGGGGTAAACATTTCAGGATGTTGGCAAGGACAGTAGGGTCTGTGGTTATGGATCAGAATCCCTGTAAGACTATCAGCATTACATATTTTTCACAAGCCACTGTTTAATATGGCACTCAATTTAGCTTTAGAATTTGTTGGAGAACTTTTCCTTCTTTCTTGCAAAAACCTTTGTAAAACAAAACAAAGAGCAAAACAAAAGGATAAAACTCCAAAATGCAAAACAAAAAAGAAAATGGAGGATTCTGTGACTTTTTTATTTTCTGCATATCTTTTCTTTAAGAAGAGTACCTCTTAGATACCCTTAGCTCCAGCCCGATTTTTCCCCATACATCTTGCCTTGTCTCCCTAGAATTGTGTTTGCATCCTTGAGGATGGAGTCCACGTTTCACTGCAGCTGAAGAGAATAGTAGAGAGCCAGTAGCCCCCTCCAACCCTCCCACAAAGGTTGTCCCATGTTGTGCTGCAGCACTATGTAGTACCTGGCACTCTTTCTACTTGTAGTAGCCCACTATCCAGAGGACATGTACTTGAGTTGTTTTTTCAGTAATGGTAGGGGAGAGAGCGGTGGGTTGTGCCCAGCCACCAACATCCTCCAAAGCACTCTGTGCCCATTAGCCTGTGCTGTGTGGTGATTTGGATGGGGTAAGCTTGCAGTCCGAGGCCATGAAATAGAGTGCCTCTATACATGCTCTTCAGCTGCAGATAATAATAATAATAATATTTGTTAAGCACTTACTATGTGCCAGGCACTGTACTAAGCACTGGGGTGGATTCAAGCAAATAGGGGTAGACACAGTCCCTGTCCCATGTGGGGCTCACAGTCTCAATCCTCATTTTACAGATGAGGTAATTGAGGCCCAGAAAAGTGAAGTGACTTGCTCAAGGTCACAAAGACAAGTGGTGGAGCTTGGATTAGAACCCATGAACTTTTGACCGTGCTCAATCCACTGTGCCAGGCTGCGTCTCGCAGATGCTATGATACCCTCATACAGTTTATATCTACTGTAAAAGTTGTTGGGCTTAAACTGGAAAGCAGTGAAGGATTTAGCCGTAAAAAAACCAACATTGCCGTGGGCCCCTTCATTAACATAAACTGTTATGCCTTCATCTAGGTAATATAGTGTTGTTGAAAGAGGTACAAACTCTCTCTGTACAAAACATGTTCTTCACTGACAACCATGTGGTTGGAGACAAGAAACAGCATGGCTGGAAAGTCAAGTTGCAGCTAATGGAAGAGTAGGAAAGGAAATAAAATCTACAAACCAGGCATACACCCCATGTTTTCTCAGCCCCTTAACTAGGAGGTTCAGTTCCCAGATGTTCCTATTTTCTAGGGCCATACCCTTCATTCATTCATTCAATTGTATTTATTGAGCGCTTACTGTGTGCAGAGCACTGTACTAAGTGTTAGGGAGAGTACAATCTAGCAATAAACAGATATATTCCCTGCCTCCAATGAGCTTGCAATCTAGAGGGCGAGACCAACATTAATATAACTAAATAAATTACAGCTATGTACATAAATTGCAGATGTATACCCGAGGAAAGACATAAAGATGCATGAAATACTGAACAGGCAGAGTGAGACGGTTTAGATGCATGAAATACTGAACAGGCGGAGTGAGATGGTTTACCATGTGGCCCCCTGGATCCAGGTCAAGGGCTGACCCCAAAGTTTGGAGCTGCTCCGGGGCAGCCCAAGTATGAAACAGAGCCAGGGCCCGTTTTCACATCCTGGTTAACCCCTGAACTGGCCAACCTCTCTAAGTGCAGAAGCCCAGGAATGGCATTTGCATTTGAAGTTATGAGAGCTCATATTTTGCAGGGTGGATCTAGCAGGGTCTTCTCTGTGTTCTGTAAAGAGCTCAGTTCTGAGCCACCAAATTATTTGAAGATAATAATGGGATATTGACTTTTCGAACCTTATGATGATGATGATGATTGCATTTGTTAAGCGCTTACTATGTGCAAAGCACTGTTCTAAGCGCTGGGGGCATACAAGGTGATCAAGTTGTCCCACATGGGGCTCACAGTCTTAATCCCCATTTTACAGTTGAGGGAACTGAGGCACAGAGAAGTTAAGTGACTTGCCCAAAGTCACACAGCTGACACTTGGCAGACCTGGGATTTGAACCCATGACCTCTGACTCCAAAACCTGTGCTTTTTCTACTGAGCCTTATGCCTTTCTTGTTTTGGTGCTCTCTTTTTGCGGCTTGCACACATGTTGGGTCATGGTTGTAAATTCTTATTTTTTTAAAAAAAGGTTTTAAATGTCAAAATCATATTTTTAGGAATATCTTAATATTTATTTCTGGTGCGAGGCTATAGATCGTGAGGGGAAAAAACACAACATTTACAAAAAGAAGTCCCCATTCTTAAAATGAATGAACAGGACCAAAAGTGTTGCATGTAATTTCCTAGAACTGGGTATGGTAATGGTTTCATATAAAAAGGAGTCACCTTTTTGGTATGTAGGCTCTTTCAACTTAATGCTCATTAAATTTATAGCACTTTGCATTAATTCAAATGGAAAATAGCTTATTTTCTGGCAGCATTTGAGGAATGATTTCCTGGAAATATACCTAATGATTTTCACAGAGTAATTTAATTTACACTGCATCACGGTGTGAACCTGCCAGAATTTTTTCAGTGCCCGTTCTGCAGACCTTAGAGTTAGGTCAGGAACTTGCATGTAAAGTCACTGATTCTAGGAACTATTGGAAATCAATTTTTAGAATAGAGTAAATGGGTTCCTTAAGGTTTGACTCACCAAGGCATCAGCAGCTTCTTCATTAAGCTTTGGCAGGATTTTCTCTGAAGGTTAATACAAATCGAGTTTTGCACTAAGCCATGAATCATTCTACATTGAGTTTGTTCTTGGCTACGTGTCCTTTCTAACCTAAAATTAAGAATTAGGCATTCCAGTAGCTGTTAGTATTTATTGGTAAGGGCACTTGTGGGAACTATTGTTGAGTCATGATTCATATGGTTGGCAGGACTAATACTGTAAGCTTACCAGATGGCTCCAATTTCAAGGACTGGTCCTGATTTATCCCTCTTTTTCTGGATGTAGGTCCATTCATTCATTCATTCAATCGTATTTATTGAGCACTTACTGTGTGCAGAGCACTGTACTAAGCGCTTGAGAAGTACAAGTTGGCAACGTATAGAGATGGTCCCTACCCAACAGCAGGTTCACAATCTAGAAGGGGGAGACACAACAAAACATGTGGACAGGTATCGAATCATCAGAACAAATAGAATGAAAGCTAAATGCACATCATTAACAAAATAAATAGAATAGTAAATATGTACAAGTAAAATAGAGTAATAAATCTGTACAAACATATATACAGGTGCTGTGGGGAGGGGAAGAAGGTAGAGCGGAGGGGATGGGGAGGAGGAGAGGAAAAAGGGGGCTCAGTCTGGGAAGGCCTCTTGGAGGAGGTGAGTTCTCAGTAGGGCTTTGAAGGGAGGAAGAGAGCTTGCTTGAAAGATGTTTGGAGGGAGGGCATTCCAGGCCAGGGGGAGGACGTGGGCGGGGGGTCGATGGCAGGGTGGGTGAGAACGAGGCCCATTGAGGAGGTTGGCAGTGGCAGAGAAGCGGAGGGTGCAGGCTGGGCTGGAGAAGGAGAGAAGGGAGGTGAGGTAGGAGGGGGCGAGGTGATGGAGAGCCTTGTTATAACTAGAAATTGTGCTCTTCTTCAGGGAACAGCTTCCGACTTGTACTTCCCAAGTGCTTAGTACAGTGCTCTGCACACAGTAAGTGCTCAATAAATATGATTGAATGAATGACTGAATGAACAGCTTGAGGAAACTGTCCCCTATATCAACCCATCAATCAATGGTATTTACTGTGTGCAGAGCACTGTATTAAGTGTTTGGGAGAATACAGTACAGTAGAATTGGTAATCACAATCTCTGCCCACAAGGAGCTTACAGTTGCCTTTGGGAGGATGGAAAAAAAAAGAGCCAAGCCTCTTAACTCTAGTACCTTGCCTGCCCTAACAACCCGGCCTCTGCAGGACTACACAGGTGATTTGTATTCTTCTATTCAACATGTATGTCTATGCAAGGTAGTGTGGTCCCCAATTCTGGGCTCCTAATTATGAAAAGGGGCCACACTGTGAGGTGAAGAAACATTGGTGCCCTACGTGTTCAGATAGGGTAGTTAAATG
Organism: Tachyglossus aculeatus; assembly: GCF_015852505.1. NCBI lineage: Eukaryota > Metazoa > Chordata > Mammalia > Monotremata > Tachyglossidae > Tachyglossus > Tachyglossus aculeatus. The sequence goes on from NC_052067.1 coordinate 28,284,891, forward strand.
CCTTGTTTTATATCACATAATAATAATTATGGTATTTGTTAAGTGCTAACTGCATGCAAGGCACTGAACTAAGCTCTGAGTTAAATACCAGGAAATTGGGTTGGACACAGTTCCTGTCCCGTATGGGGCTGACAGTCTTAATCTCCATTTTACAGAGGAAGTAAATGAAGCACAGAGAAATGAAGTGACTTGCCCAAAGTCACACAGCAGACAAGTGGTGGAGCTGGGATCAGAACCCAGGCCCTTCTGACGCCCAGGCCTGTGCTTTATCCATTAGGATCACGCTGCTTTTCCCTTCCATAGAGCATTTTCATATTTATTAGGTCACATGGTAGCATGAAGTTTATGGTTTAATTGATGAACATCATAAATCTTGTCATTCTAGGTCACCCCGACCTAATTTTTTAATGTGGGATTCTTTTACTGGTGAATCTTTATTTTTAAACTACCAACTTGAACTGTTACAGTTATGTTTTTATTCGTTTAGAGGTAAAATTGCCCTTGCTTTGCTTTTCCCCTTGGAGTTTTCATGTTCTCAAATATCCTTCCTGTGAAGCTTCTGGTCTCATTGCCTTTTCCAGCATATAGCCGGGAAGCAGGCTTTAATTGGTGTGTCTGCCAAAATTTTATTTCATGCCTAAGAATTCATTAGCCATGGTCAGAAAACTGTCACTACTCTCTAATCAAACTACTGAACTTTCTTTCCTTTGAAATTTATTCTTATGGAAATTCATTTGGGCTCATTTTGGAAGATTTCAGTTCAAGCATTTTCCATTTGCAGCTCCCTCCTTTGTTCACCCTCCCCTACCCACCAAATTAAGAACTGTGGGAAAGAGTAGAATTCTAATTTCTCCTCTCAATCCGCAAGTTACCTACTTTACACTGTTTTGGTTCAGGCTTTCTGTTCCATAAATCCTTGGCAAAACAAGAAAGATCTTTTCCCTAGTTGTGCCAAGTTGAAAATTCCCAGGATTGGAACAGGGCATGGAAATCCATTCTATTTATTCACTCTTCTGAGGTACAACTAGAAAAATATTGCATTCTGGATTTTTAGAGGTGGGTAAATGAGTGTGTACGACATTCAAAAGTAAAATGGAAACCTAAGTTGTAAATCCAAATGATTTAATGGTATTATCTTGGAATCCTGCGTCAACTTTCAAAGTAGAGCTCTATGTTGCCCTACTTCTTGTTCTGCCTACGTTTATTTTAAAGATTGCTGTGTTTATTAGATACACTCACAGATGATATTTAGGTAATATAAATGTAACAAATATTTCTGATCATTCTTAAGGGACATGTGTCCAGCAAATAATCCCATCACCTGAAATTGCCATCCATCTCTGGGGATCATAGGGTGTCCTTTTCTCCCCAGACTCCACCCCGAATTTCAGATGTGCCCTGTCACAATGTGAGTGGGAAATTGTGAGGAAGGCAACATCCATAAATCAGTGGTATTTATTGAGAGCTTACTAGGTATAGAACACTGTACACTGTACAAGACACTTGAGAGAGTACAGTACAACAGAGGTAACAGACACGTTCCCTGCCCAAAACCAGCCTACAGTCTATGCAAGACAGTTATTAAATCTGAGCCCACATTGTCTCTAAATCCCCTATAAATATTTGAGTGAATGTAAATACAGGTTGCTGCTACCCCCAGGGTGGCAGCACAGGAGGAGTCCCAGGATCCTTGCTATCGTCTCCTCATTTAATGCCAAGGGTGGCCAGATGTGGTAGTCATCATAAGTCTGGTTGGTTCCTTTGAGGTTAACAGACACCACCTCCAACGTGCCGGGGTTGCCTGCTCACACCATTTTTGCTTCTCAGCCCTTGGCTTTAATTATAAAATATGTCAGTAAAACAGTTCAAAGTCATTAAGTTTTATCCATCACATTTATTGAACGCTTACCATTTGTTAAAAGCATTCTCAGCAGTTGGCAATCATAAGGGGCACTTATGGCATCTCCAAAGCACCATCTTGCTGCATGACCTTGTGGACTTGAAAAAGAAAAAAAGTCAGAATCCATATGCAAAGACTCAATCAGTGGTATTTACTGAGAGCTTACAGGGTACATGAAACAAAGGAAACAAGGTCTTTTGGGTTTACATAACAATTTAGCAGTAGTGCTGTCTAAATTCATTTGACTGGTGCTCAAAAGCGATATCTCGGTGTGTACCCCTACATGTCAGCCTAACTTGGATCAACCCTAATTAGCACGCCTACCCATCAGCACTTGGAAAAGTAAGACATTGTTTCAAACCATGATCTCAAAGGAAATGACTCCTAATCTCACCCCTGCTACTGATTGTCTGTTCCTAGAATTTCTGCTTAACTTGCTTGGGGTTGCCTTTGGCATTATGCATCGATGGTTGCTTAATAAATGCTTGTATTCATTCACTTAACTGCTTCCAACCCACCAATTTTTTAGGAGTAGCGTCAGAGTGTTGTGGTTAAAGGCTCCCTGAGACATATGAAACTCCTGGGTAGGAAGAGATGGGTTAGAACATGCTACGGTGGGAGATACAGGCTTTTGGAGATGTACGAACTGGGAAGAAGAGGTACAGCCTCCCTTGTCCTAGTTATTCATTTTCCCATCCTTCCCTTCTTTTTTTCTCCTCCCCATATTGTTAGACTTAATTCCCTTAATTAGCCCCTCCACTGTTTTGAGGTTGAAAAATTATGCCAAAAAGGGGTCAGTTAGGTGAGTAAATGTGGTATTATTTGAGAAGGAAAACTATCTCCAGAATAAATGCGACACAATATCAGCCCCAAAGAGAAATGGCTTAGGATAATGGCACATGTATAAGATAGATTTCAGTCTGTCTCAGGCCCTTGAGGGGAAGATTAATCACTAATCCCATTGGTGGGTAGGGACTGTCTCTAACTGTTGCCCAATTGTACTTTCCAAGTACTTAGTACAGTGCTTTGCATGGAGTAAGCACTCAATAAATATGATTGAATGAATGAATGACTATAAGCTTGAGGACAGGGTTCATTTCTACCAACTCTTGGCATGCTGGCTAGAGCACAGGCCTGGGAGTCAGAAGGTCATGTGTTCTAATTCTGACTCCACCATTTTTGTGCTGTGTGATCTTGGGGAAGTCACTTCCCTTCTCTATGCCTCAGTTACCTCATCTGTAAAATGGGGATTGAGAGTATGAGCCCCACGTGGGACAGGGACTGTGTCTGACCTGATTTGCTTGTATCCACCTCAGTGCTTAGTTTGGTGCCTGTCACAAAGTAAGTGCTTAACAAATGCCATAATCATCATTATTATACTCTCCCAAATGCTTAGTATAGTGCTTTGTTTACAGTGATAATAATAACAACAATAATCATGGCATTTATTAAGCGCTTACTATGTGCAGAGCAGTATTCTAAGCGCTGGGGAGGTAACAAGGTGATCAGGTTGTCCCACAGGGGGCTCACAGTCTTAATCCCCATTTTATAGATGAGGTAACTGAGGCACATAGAAGTTAAGTGATTTGCCCAAAGTCACACAGCTGACAATTGGCAGAGCTGGGATTCGAACCCTTGCCCTCTGACTCCAAAGCCAATGCTTTTTCCACTGAGCCACGCTGTTTAGTGGCTCACTCAATACCACTACCACTGATTGGTTGAAGGAAATAAACAATGTAATGGCTACAGACCAAATCAACAATAGAGTTGCTTTAACCATGAGGTAAAAAAACTGCTGTGGGCCCGTCTTTTATTGGTGGGGAGGAAGGGAGTGGGGGGAGTTGGGGATCAGGTGGACCAACTTGACTTTTAGGGAAGTCACCAGTCTCTACAGTTTCTTCCTCCTCCTGTGTTTTTGCCTCTGTCAGGCCAAGATCAACATGGCTGTGTCGGGGACCCAGGGAGTGCCACCTGAAAGGGTCCCCTACAATAGACTTTTCTCCGGCCTCACAGATCAGATGTCCCTAACAGTAAAGATATTTGCAACTCGTTCACTTCAAACTTCTTGGCGCCAGAGTGGGCCCCCTTGGCTTCATTTCATGGGCAGTTTTGTGTTAGTGGCAAAGTTGCTACCTTGAATTTGAAAATACTGTTATTCTGAGTCGCTGTTTGTGGAAGGAAATCTGGCCCACATGTTCATTTGAACACAGTGTCCTTCCTTCATTCCTGTGAGGCGAGGTAATCTTCCAGAAGCTGTGTGGTTTTCCTGAGAAAGTATTGAGTCCACCTCACAGTTGTATTAGTGGCATGCTGCAACCCATTTATAATTATATTCACCCTGCATCTCTATGTTTGCTTTTATTTCCAATTTGTTTCCATGTTGAGATTGAAGTTATAACCATTAGAAGCAGGCACTGACCTTTTGCAAAGCGGTTGTCTCTGGCAGATGGTTCTAAGTTGTGAGAAACAAAATCCTTCCGTGCACAGCTGTATCTAGTTGGGTGACTTTATTGACAAAAATATCTTTTTAATTAGGAAAACAGCTCTTCATGTTTCTGCTTTAGAGCTGAAATGTCAAGGTTTGAAGTAGCAATGAAGTTGAGCAATAAACGTTTGCTCCATATACAGGCAGGGGTTTTTAGTTCAATTCTGATCTTTTGCCTCCTTATTGAATGCTTTCACTGTTTGGAATTCATTTTCAGTATCTGTAGTGCAGTGGGGGGGAGGGGTGTGTGTGTGTGTGTGTGTGTGTGTGTGTGTGTGTGTGTGTGTGTGTGTGTGTGTAGAATTTCTCTAAGCAAAGATGCCTGGGATACCATTTTAATCTAATTTAATACCAATTTAAGAGAAGCAGCATGGCGTAGTGGATACAGCATGGGCTTGGGAGTCAAAAGGTTGTGGGTTCTAACCTCAGCTCTGCCACTTATCAGCTGTGTGATTTTGGGCAAGTCACTTAACTTCTCTGTGCCCTAGTTCCCTCATCAGTAAAATGGGGATTAAGACTGTGAACCCCACGTGGGACAACCCAGTTACCTTGTATCTAACCCAGCACTTAAAACAGTGCTTGGCACATAGTAAGTGTTTAATAAATGCCATCATTATTATCTTCATTTGCGGTACCTTTCTCTCTAGTTCTCTCCCCTCATGTACACTTGAAGTTAAATCCCAGTGGTTTGGTACAAACATCTCAAGTTTAATGTAGACCTGAACACATCCAAAAATTTCCAAAAAAAGGTGGCTACAAGAAAAGAGAGGTCAGCAGTACTGTTTTTCCCAGCCCCTGTCACCCTCTACCCTGACAGCCGGTCTCATTAGCCCCTGAACAAAAGTGACCTTACTTCTTGGCTGCTTCTCTTCCTGTCTTCTCACTGTCCCCCTTAAAAGCAGGAAATGAAGAGAAAAATATTTGAAAAGTACTTCTTCAGACTTTCAGATCAACTCCTTCCTGAGCAAATATGAGCGGCTTAGAGTTAACAGGTCAGGTAGGGCCAGGTCTTTGGTTTGAACTGAGGCACAGAGGAGTTAAGTGACTTGCCCAAAATCACACAGCTGATAAGTGGCAGAGCTGAGGTTAGAACTCACAACCTTTTGACTCCCAAGCCCCTGCCCTATCCACTACGCCATGCTGCTTCTCTTAAATTGGTATTAAATTAGATTAAAATGGTATCCCAGACATCTTTGCTTAGAGAAATTCTACACATGCGTGCACACACACACACACACACCCCTCCCCCCCCCCCCTTCTTCTCCCTCCCCACCACAGAAGCTACGGTACAGATACTGAAAATGAATGCCAAACAGTGAAAGCATTCGATAAGGAGGCAAAAGATCAGAATTTAACTGAAAACCCATGCCAGCGTGACTCAATGAGAAACAGCGTGGCTCAGTGGAAAGAGCCCGGGCTTTGGAGTCAGAGGTCATGGGTTCAAATTGCGGCTCCACCAACTGTCAGCTGTGTGACTTTGGGCAAGTCACTTAACTTCTCTGTGCCTCAGTTACCTCATCCGTAAAACGGGGATTGAAACTGTGAGCCCCCCGTGGACACACTGATCACCTTGTAACCTCCCCAGAGCTTAGAACAGTGTTTTGCACATAGTAAGCACTTAACAAATACTATTATTTTTATTATGCCGGGTGGTGGAGCTGGCTCTTCTTTCTCTGCACAGTGCACACCACCTTCTGTGTAACTGGGGACACAGCTGAGTGTGCCAGTATACCCCTACTCCCACCCTTGCACAGTCAGTGGACATGGGAAGGGTCAGCCAGAGAACCAGGGCTGTGCATTCCAGTGACCAGATCCTGGCCTGGGAAGCAAGTGCATGCGGACGCTGACCTTACATTTCAGTATAAATGCCTGAGACAGCCAAACCATTGCTCGAGGTCAGTTGCACACTTGGGCCTGCCCCAGATTTCCAAGAAAACCAGAAGTTGAAGGGTGGAAACAGCGGTGGGCCTGAGCCCTGAAGGAGGAGGCAGTGTCTGACACGAGAGCCTGGAATCTCGTGGCCCAAACTCACACAACTCGTGATGTAGAGTGAACAGAGATTAAGTCGCACCATAACTTGACTAGTTCTAAAAACTGCTACGGTTTTATGACGTCAGCAGATACAAATTACTAAAAGAGGCGTAATGCAGACACCTTTTTTGAAAGAGTAGGTTGGCACGGTGGTGCCAGTGGTAAGGTTGTATAGTAGTGTAACCACTGGGTTATAGGATTTGCCCGCAAAGACATTTTGAACCACTCCTTTGAGAAAGAGGCCAAACTTCATAATTTAAGCATGCAAAATTGTTTTGTGAATGAACGTGTCAATAATAATAATAATGTTGGTATTTAAGCACTTACTATGTGCAAAGCACTGTTCTAAGTGCTGGAGTAGATATAAGGTAATCAGGTTGCCCCACGAGGGGCTCACAGTCTTCATCCCCATTTTACAGGTGAGGGAACTGAGGCCCAGAGAAGTGAAGTGACTTGCCCAAAGTCACACAGCTGACAAGTGGCAGAGCCGGGATTGGAACCCATGACCTCTGACTCCAAAGCCCGTGCTCTTTCCACTGAGCCATACTGCTTCCCCAATCTTGAGCTAGACTTAACAATTGAGGTGGTTTGGGATGAGGTGTTAACTGAACACAGTAAGTCTCATTAAGTCACTTTTTTGAAAGAGGGAAAGACTGAATGTGGAGTGTTGGCTGCATTGGAGTCCTGAAAGTTAGGGGAGGACTGACTGAATCAGTACTTCTCTCCATGCTCCCTCATGCCCCACCCCCCACCCCAACTATGAAGGAAAAGTACCTTCAAGTAAAAAATTGTGCAGGGGAAAATAGTCATAATTCTCTGATGTCTTCCTGCCTCAATTGTATTTGTGTGTGTGTGTGTGTGTGTGTGTGTGTGTGTGTGTGTGTGTGTGTGTGTTGTATTTAAATGCTTACTATGTGCCAAACACTATTCTAAATCCTGGGGTAGATACAAGTGAATTAGGCTGGATACAGTTCCTGTCCCACATGGGGCTCACAGTCTAAGTAGGAGGGAGAAAAGGAGAACTGAGGCACAGAGAAGGTGTGACTTTCCCAGGGTCACACAGCAATGATTTGACAAAGCTGGGATTAGAACCCGGTCCTCTGACTCCTAGGCCCATCATCATCATCATCAATCGTATTTATTGAGTGCTTACTATGTGCAGAGCACGGTACTAAGCGCTTGGGAAGTACAAATTGGCAACATATAGAGACAGTCCCTACCCAACAGTGGGCTCACAGTCTAAAGGGGGAGACAGAGAACAAAACCAAACATACTAACAAAATAAAATAAATTAAAATAAATTAAAATAAAATAAATAGAATAGATATGTACAAATAAAATAGAGTAAAAAATATGTACAAACATATATACATATATACAGGTGCTGTGGGGAAGGGAAGGAGGTAAGATGGGGGGGATGGAGAGGGGGACGAGGGGGAGAGGAAGGAAGGGGCTCAGTCTGGGAAGGCCTCCTGGAGGAGGTGAGCTCTCAGCAGGGCCTTGAAGGGAGGAAGAGAGCTAGCTTGGCCCATGTTCTTTCATTGTGAAGTCTTGGCTCTCAGACATCATCAGGTACCACAAGAGTAGTAAGAAGTGTCCTACTAACCCTGCTGCCCTCCAGGTTAGTGATTTAAGGCAACTGTCAACAGGTAGTTTTGAAAACATCCAGTGGGAATTCAAATAACCTTTCTTTGCTTGCCCAGTTGGAGTTTTTACTTTAGCCGTGCTTGATCTTTCTTCTCCGCCACCCCAAGCCTGAGTCTGGATTGCCTTCTGTTCACAGGCTAGGGCAGTCTTAGCAATTATTCTCTTTTCATATATGAAAATGTGCAGAGCTTAGTTGGCAATCTAGAAATTGAATAATGAAAATTGTTGGAGACTTATCCTTTCATTTGAGAGTGGTGAGATTGTATCCACAAGTCGGTGTCATTGAGAGAAAATCTGTTGCACACTATGTCCATGAAAATTACAGTAATTCACCTGATAATAATTGTGGCATTAAGTGCTCATTATGTGTCAAGCACTGTACCAAGTGCTGGAGTAGATACAAGATAATCAGACCAGACACAAGTCCTTGTCCCACTCAAGGTTCACAGTCCAAGTAGGAAGGAAAACAGGTATTGAATCCCCATTTTACAGATGATGAAACTGAGACACAGAGAAGATACGTGACTTGCCCACCGTCACACAGCAAGTGATTGAATTCTGATGCACAGGCTGTTGCTCTTTCACACAGATTCTCAAATCAACTAGCTTCCTCCAACTTATCCACTCTCTTCTCCCCCCATCCCAGATCGCACACTTCATTCCTCGCAACCCAGCCTACTTCACTGTATTCCAGTCTCATCTCTCTTACCACTGACCTCTTACTCAGGCCCTCCTCACTTCCTCCTTGTTCATATGCAACAGACCATGACTCTCCCCATCTTCAAAACCCTTCTGAAACCATATCTGCTCAAAGAGACCATCCCCGATTAATCTCTCATCCCCACTGACCTCATTTCTTCCAACTGCTGTTTCAGCATTTCTGAGCCACCCCGATTCTTAAGTACTCACAACACCCCAGAGCACTTACGTATCTTTTATACTCTACTATTTCCTCCTATCTGTAAAGTATTTGTTTTCCCAGGTACATGGTAGTGTCCTTTTGGGGAGGATGGCGATTCGTTGTACTCTCCAAAGTGCTTAGTACATAGTCCTGCAAGCTGAAATGGCATGGCATAGTCTTTCATTACTTTTCTTGTGCTTTCAGATCCAAAGTGGTTCACCTGGGGCTACGAGGGGTCCAGAGGATGTGTCTTAAATGTGTAATCTTGTAAATCATGGGGTCAGGGTGGCCAGCAGGTTGCCCTGTGACATCTGTCAGCATCAAGGTATAAACAGTATGTACTGTACTTTTTCGACAGGGGAAACCCAATACCTGCCACAGACATCTGTTATCTTTCAGAAGCATTTGTCACTCTTTAATATGAATGTCTCTACAACAGCAGTCGCTCATCTAATATCCTATTTGGCATCTCTTTTTGCTTGCTCTGAAATAACCTCAACGTTCAGGGCTCTAAAGTGAAGAGTTTTCTTGTAAAATTGAATATGAATTAGGAAAAGCCTGGCTATTGATCTTTAGGGAGAGTTTTCTTTGCCCATGTCAAATATTATTTTCCACATTTCTGTTCTCTATTCAGTTTCTTATGTGGTCTGTTTCCCCCCAGCCCCATTTTGTGGTTAAGCAATTCCAAAATTTTTTGTGTAAGGCACAGTACCATTTTTGTTTTGGTTTATGTTCTGAAGATTCTTCAGTACATTGAAAAGTCTTTTCTTGAAACCTTATTTCCTCTGATAAAGTTTAAAATAGCTCTTAAAGATGGTCCACCTTTTTAATGGCTGTGTTTATCATTGGGAGTTTTTATTGCAGATGTGCTTTGAGTTTATCTTTTTAAAGTTTCTGTAACCCAGGTTGTTCTTTTTCATTAGTACAAGTACTGACTGATGGAAACATTAGAAAAATGGGAATTAAGAGGAAAGGATAATAGTAATTGTATATATAACATTACTGTCTTGCTCACTAATGCCCAACCATTATTATTATTTATGCTAAATGCTTAGTATGTGCCAAGCACTGGGGAAAAGGCAAGTTAATCAGGTTAGACACAGTCTCTGTACCACATGGGACTCACAATCCAAGCAGGAGGAAGACCAGGTATTGAATCCCCATTTTTGAGATGAGGAAACTAAAGCTCTGAGAAGTTAAATGACTTGTCCAATGTCACACAGCAAGCAAGTGGAAGAACCGGGTTTAGAATCCAAGTCCTCTGACTCCTGGGTTCATGATTTTTCCACTAGGCTATGCTGCTTCTAATGTGCTATAGAATATATTTAAAAGATTGTCACGTGACTAATAGTTTGTATTCCTGACATCAAAATAAAAGAGGTTCATTTTAATAGATAATAATAATAATAATAACAACAGCAATAATAACAGTCACTCTACATAGCAGTGAAAGATTACTGCTTTGGGGAAAAGGAAAACAGAAAAATATGCCAATCTTTGTACAGTTGGATGAAAATTAAAGTAATCATGGTATTAAATGCTTACTATGTGTTGAGCACTATGCTAAGCATTAGAGTAAATACAAGATTGGACAAAGAGAATTGCTGTTTGAGGTGGGAGAATAGCCATTCAATGCCCATTTTGCAGTTGAGGCAACTGAACTTGTCTATGATCACACACCTGGCAAGGGACAGATTTGGGATTAGAAGGTGGATCTCCTAACACCCAGTTCTGTCTCTTTCCTATGAACCACAGTGCTTCTCTCCATTTGCAGCATTTTAAAAGCACATTAAAGATATGAAGGGAAAAAAAATGGAAAAAAACCTCAAGAACCTTGGGGGAGTGGTATTTCTCTATGAAGTCAACTGGTGGAGAAGGTGTGAGCCACAGTGGGTTCCAAATATAGAGCGGGTAAAAGAAAGGAGGAGATGTGAGAAGGAAATGAGTATTAAAGAAAAGATGTGCAAGTCCTTTGAAGTTGAGATGTGAATCTAGTCCCAGCCTGGATGATTGAATAGCAGATGATTGATATAACGTGGTCAGAAGTCTGGCATAAGATGACCAGCCTTTAGTGGCCGAGTTAAAATACCTCACCACTCTGGTTAAGTGTCAGATGTCATGGAAAGCTGCTTTTCACAAGCCTTCAGCTTTGCCCTGGATCTCTTTAGCCTGTTGCTTCAGGGACATGAATCTATGCCCAAATGAAAGGCAGAATTTGTGATTTGTACTGAAGTTTTGTGTAGCACAAATGTTGTGGTGAAGAGGTGATTAACCCTGTTTAATGGCTTTTTGGGAAGGAGGAAATTGGTTTTCCCATATTTCTTATTTCGGATTGAAGTTATTTTAAAAAACATTTGTTTTATAGAGTGTAATTTTGTTAACAGTAATACTAATCAGAATCATCCAGTTCTCGTATTTGCAGCATCCTACCCATCATTGCTCAATTAATAAAAAAATCATCATCCACATTTTTGCCTATTGAGCATGAAGCACTATACTAAGGGTTTGGGAAGATACAACGGGAGTAGAATATATAATCCCTGCACACCAGTAGTTTACAATTTAATGAAGTCGTCAGACTGTAAGCTCCTAGGGGGCAGGGAATTTGTCCATTTATTGTTGTACTCTTCCAAGTGCCTAGTACAGTGTTTTGCACACAGTAAGTGCTCAGTAAATATGATTGAATAACTTTATAAGCATAAAGACTCTGTGATGGGCTTTTTTTAGCTTTCTTACCTGTTTCCGTCCATTTGGGTACTTCCCAAACTGCTGAAGTTCCAAGATTAATCAATGATCTGTCTAAATGACCAGACATAATTGGGAAAGTATCAGTACTTACAATAAAGTATTTCCCAACTCTCTGTCCTTCTCTCCCCTGGCACTGCAGACCAAGAGAAAAAAAATTGGAACAATGCATACGTAGCTGGCATTATGAGATCCACTAACCTCAGTTTATCATTAATCTTTGTGGATGAGTTTATTCTTCTTAAAAATAATGGTATTTATCTGTTTTGAGGTTTTACCTTTGCCAGATACTTCCATAAGGTGCATCTGGAGGCAGGTGAAAGAAATAATAATAATAATTGTATTTAAGCACTTGCTATGTGTCAAGCACCATTCTGAGTGCTGGGGTAGATACAAGCTAATCAGGGTTTGGACATAGTCCCTGTCCCACATAGGGCTCATGGTCCTAATCCCCATTTTATGGATGAGGTAACTGAGACACAGAGACATGAAGTGACTTGTCCAAGGAAACACAACAGACAAGAGGTGAAACCAGGATTAGAACCCAGGTTCTACTGATTCCTAGGCCCATGCTCTATTCATTAGGCCGTGCTGTTTCTCACTAAAGGAGATTTAGAAACTAGTGACCAACTTTGGGCTCCTAAAGTCTACGAAGTCACAGAGATTAAAAATGTAGTTTAATGCTTCAGGAACTGCCTGCCACATATCTTCCTGTTTATCACCCTGTCATGCTTAAGGATAAAATCAAAGTAATTTACAGGAGTTCAGACTCAGAATCTTTTTTTAGATGAGACAGCTTCAAGGGCTTGGAATCCCATTCCTCCTTTAAAAAAAAAATCCTATTAAGATTCTGATCATGCTGGATCTAGCCTCTGGTTGGCCAACGGATAGTGATGGATTAGTAATCCAGTCCTAATCTCTGAATCCCAGAGTGTTACCCACAAAACTTTTTTTTAACATAATGTAAAACAGTACTTAATAGGATGGAAATGGAAAAGGTGGTGAAAGTATAGGTCCAAAGTACAGATGGAAAGGGAAGGACTGAGAAGCGAGATGGCTTTGGGAAAATATGGGGATAGGGCCATGGGATGGAAAATGCACATGGACTATGGTTACCTCTAGCTCCTGGGCCTCCTTTGAAACTTTCATTAAAAACCAAGAGCAATGGAAAGCCTGGGAGTCTGAGGACCTAGATTCTATTCCCGCTCTGCCCACTACATAATAATCATAATAATAATGACATTTATTAAGTGCTTACTATGTGCAAACCACTGTTCTAAGCACTGGGGAGGATACAAGGTGATCAGGTTGTCCCACGTGGGGCTCACAGTCAATCCCCATTTTACAGATGAGGTAACTGAAACACAGAGAAGTTAAGTGACTTGCCCAAAGTCACCCACCTGATCAATGGCAGAGCCGGGATTAGAACCCACAACCTCTGACTCCCAAACCCGGGCTCTTTCCACTGAGCCATATTAGCCCTGATCTCTTTCCCTCTCTGCAGTCTCACATTTCCGCTTGTCTTAAGGACATCTCTACTTGGATGTCTTCCTGTTAACTCACATTTAACATGCCCAAAGCAGAATTCTTGATCTTCCCACCCAAACCCTGTCCTCCCCCGATTTTCCCATCACTATAGACGGCACCTCCATCCTTCCTGTAGCTCTGCGTGCTATATGACCTTGGACAAATCACTGAACTTTTCTGTGTGTCAGTTTCCTCAACTCTAAATAATTATGATGCTTGTTAAGCATTTACTCTGTGCCAAGCACTCTTCTAAGCGCTAGGGATGATGCAAGTTAATGAGGTTGGACACAGTTCCTATCCCACATGAAGCTCACACTCGTATCCCCGTTTTACAGATGAGGTAACTGAGGCACAGAGAAGTTAAGTGACTTGCTTAAGGCCACACAGCAGACGTGTGGCACATCCGGGATTAGTACCCAGATGCTTCTGACTCCCAGTCCCGTGCTCTCCATATTGAGCCATGATGTTTCCTCTAACTATAAAATGGGATTAAATCCTACTCCCTTCTACTTAGGTTGAGAGCCCCTTGTGGGACAGGGACTGTGTCCAACCTGATAGTCTAGTAGATATGCCAGGAATTAGAACACATAGTAAAACTTATAAAATACCATAAAAAATATCATTACTCCATCACTTTGTAGAGATGGATCATGTCTAATAACAGGTGCAAGATTTTTCCACCACCTATGTGAACTTGAAAATCAAGATTCTAGACTGAAGCTATTTTTTACCAAATGAAACTAAGTGGGGCTAAAATATGTTTGGCAAAAAGCAAGGGCCAAATGCTCAAGATGTCATAAAAATACATCCCATTAAATTGTAAACTCCCTGATTAAATGTCTACCAATTCTGTTTTACTCTCTTGAGTGCTTAATTCACTGCTCTGCATATAAAGTGCTCCATAAATAATATGACTGATTGAGCGGAATTAACTCTGACAAAATACCCACAAAATACCAGTACCAAAATGCCCACAAAATACCAATAGGGAGGCAGAGAAAAGTTTTTGTTTCTACAAATAGTAAAAAAAATGAATAGACAATCCTAGAGCACTCATCCCAAGTGCTGTAATTTTACCATACTGAATTCCAGTTATGTGTTGGAACTGAATTCTTTGTCTATCTGCCTGTCAGTCTTTTCTTTTGATGCTGCCTTCACTATCACACCTATCTTCTGTAAAAGACATTGTTCTAGGTAGACATGTGGAGGAATTCAAACATATGCTGCTGTTATCCAAGACATTTTTTTAAAGAATTTAAATACCACAAATTTTATAGCTGGCTGCGTATATGTCTTGGTTAGTCATATATGTAGTTTGGCCATCTCTCTGTCTTTTTAAAACTAGCACAAAACAGAATTACAGTAGAAACTACTTCAGGGTGTAGTATTGTTACCAGGTGAATATTTAAACTTTCAATACAACTTTCAATACATTTTTCCGATATAGAGACTTGAAATCTCTGCTGCCTTCATTTATCTTTCCTGAAAAGATAAGGCAATACTCAAGGCAACTACTGCTAGTCCTCCCAAAATACCCTTTAAGATTTATTCTTAAATATTATCAAATTTGCCTTGATTAATTCAACAAATAAACAATTTCTTATTTTTCCCTCTTTCCAAAAATAATGGGAAAAATAATTTATAGAACACATAAGAAACAGTGTCTTATCAATAATCAACAATTAATTCCCAACAGTTTTAAATAGGCATGGACTCCTTAATAGGCATGATTTTTTTTCCCAAATGAGGAATATAAGTGGAAGAGAAGTTAATAGCTCACTGATGCACTTGCTGATGACAGAAAATAAACACTGTGCTCCCGAGGAAAACAGCATAACTTGAACATGGATTCATAATCATCCTTCTTACTTCATTAGATAAGCAAATTGGAAATTAAAGACTTTCTCACCTGGAATCCTGAGTATCCACAGATAATATCCTACCTTATTACACATAACTCCTAGTGACATTAAATGATCGTTGAGGTTGGGGCTTATTTTCATTTCCAACCTGCTAGTTCCTATTTTCTATCACCCTTTAATACAAACACAAAACACACTTCCATCCAACAGGATTGGTCCAACAAAACCCGACCTTATCTACTGACCTTCTTTACTCCCTGAGTCATAATCCTGTTTTCTTTTGCCTTAGCTGATCTCTAAGGTATAAGATCACTTTTATGACCTTAGATACTTAAATATTTAGTTTCATGTTTAAAGGCATATCTTGTATTACTTTTTCTAAAATTTCCCTATTAGATGATTTGCAGTTTTTTATAAACTCAATTAGAGAATATGCTATTGCATTGATCAAGTGCAAGAGCAGACAATTTAGGCTTGAGTTCCCCCAACAAATTTCTTAAATAATGGCTTTGGGATATCTAGTCATACAAGCGACAGCCTAGGAACAAAGATGTTCTTTTCCATGGCTTTCTATCATTAATCAGTGTTGAAACTGAAAGATAACAAAATTGATGACATCTCTCACATAATTAGTTTTAAATTCCTTCCATGTTAGTCAAATTGATTGTTGACTTTAAGCTTTCAAGCATGAAAGCCTGAATATTTTAAATTAAGATGAGGATAAAATTATAATTTTCTATATCACTTGTTTTTAGAAGATTCAATTAATTGCATGTAAAAATGAGAATATTAGACAGTGTTGATTTTTGACATCTATTTTACAATCATTCCTGAATTCACCCTTACAACCACACCTAAACTCCAGAACACTATTTAGTCAATAAAGGCATGAGGGCTCAGTGGTTAGGTAGCATGCTAGAAACTCAGGGAGATGTTCATTCTTCTCCCTGAGTTTCCATTAGTATGAATCCTTCATATCTCTCAATGATAAGATTCACTGGTCAGTGAATTTTGGAACTAAGATAATCAATATTATCTCTGGCTCCCTATATATACATTCCCACAGACTCTCCCCCTCTCCTGCCAGATCTCTTCCTTTCCTCACAACGTTTCTTTCTAAGTACGGATCTATCTATCATCACTGAATCTATTCAAACCCTTTTCTAGCTAGAGACATCCTTAATTTTCCCCTCCAAAAACACGTTACTGACCTCTCACCCATGTATTTCTTCAAACTCTCTTTAAAAAAAAATGAATATGGTGCTTAAGTGCTGACTGTGTGCCAGGCACTGTAACTAAGCACTGGGGTAGATACAAGCTAATCAGCCTCAGTTACCTCATCTGTAAAAGGGGGATAAAGACTGTGAAGCCCCATGTGGAACAGGGACTGTGCCCTACCCCAGCGCTTAGAACAATGCCTAGCTCATAGTAAGTGTTTGACAAATACCATTTTTAAAAAGCATAAAAAAACAGTCTGTGTCCCACATGGCACTCACAGTCTTAATCTTTATTTTAAAGATGAGGTAACTGAGGCACAGAGTACTATGCCAGCCCAACTTTCTGTAACCACTACTCTAGCCCCTTTGTTGTTCATGGGAGACAAATCCTCAGGAATCCTTTTTCAGCCCTCTGTGGTTGCCCTTATTCAACTGATAAGCCACATCACCCAGATTTCCCAGCACTGCCCTCCCTGTATATTTGTCACAGTACAGACCACACAATGGCAGACTGTTGTTCTGAGATTTACAAATGCTTCCCTCTATGGTTAACACAATTTCCCAAACCCTTTCCACTGCTCAGCAATTTTTACCCCTTGACACTTTCAGAGAGCCCTCCCACTTGTCCCTTTAGGTTCTGTTTTGGGGAAAAATTTTAGTCTTGCATCTGAAATGATTCTCAGTGGTCAATCCCCTGACTCAGATCACTCTAATGTCCATTTATTGTTGGTTTGATTTCTTCATTTCTGATGAGATTGGGAAATTAATATCAAATTGTAAGAACTGATGAAAATCAAATGTGGGAAACATTTAAAAGTTGGTGTGGGAACTGTACAACTGTAATTAAAGCAGGATTTACATAATTATTTGGCTGCATTAGATGCCACTGAATCTTTTTAATTAGAAAGTTAAAAACTGAAGTCAGTATGTTGTATTTACTGAACACTTACATTGTGCAGAGCTCAAGTGCTTGGGAGAGTACAGTACAATGGAGTAACTTTGTCACTTTGCTATATGTCACTTTACTATGTAACCATAACAAGGAGCAGTATCTACTAGGAGAAGGTTTAGAATTATGAACTCCAGCCAGGATCCAATTAAGGATTCTGTAGAGGCACCAAGTGACCATGAGAGACCCTAACACCCAAACAAGATAATAGTCAAAACTAGGATTTAGTCACACAAATGGGGAAGGATCACAACAGAAAATATGACAAGGTAGGGAAGGGAATATTTCCAGACATGGAGGTTCAAGAATGTTAGAGCCAAGCTAAAGATTTGATTAACTGAAGTCACATTCCAAATGCTATGTAATGAAGCCTGCATGAAAGTTTTGGTTAGTAAAAAGGCTAGAAAATAGAGTTTAGCCAAGATAACACACTAAAATAACAAAATAACCCGCACCAGCTTCCTTTTTACCCTAAGTAAAGCTTGAGTAGAGAGAAATGAAGTTAAATCAGTCGATCTTTGGTATTTATTGAGTGCTGAGTGTGTGCTGTGTATGAATTGCTTGGTAGCAAACAAAAAGTTAAGTAGACATGATCCCTGACCTTAAGGATTTTGCAGTCTATATAAGAAACAGATGAAAATAAATTACAGGACCTTATAGAGTTTAAGGGTACATATGTAAGTGCTGTGGGTGGAAGGGGTGTCATTGAGAAGAGGTATGGCCCTATATTCAAAAGAGCAAGGGGCTGGGAGTCAGAGAACCTGGGTTCTAATTCTGACTCCACCACTTGTATGCTGTGTAACCTTGGGCAAGTACCTTAAGTTCTCTGTGCCTTAGTTCCCTCATTTGTAAAATGAGGATAAAGACTGTGAGCCCTATGTAGTACATGAACTGTGTCCAACCTGATTATCTTACATTTACCCCAGTGCTTACTATGATGCTTCATACATAGTAAGCACTTACTAAATACCATAATTATCATCACTATTGTCTACCGCAAGGCTTAGTGTGGATTCAAGAGCATAAATGATACAGTAGAGAGGAAGATAAGGATTAAGAGATTAGCCAGAGAAGATTCTTGGAGAAAATGTGATTTTAGTAGGGTTTTGAAAATGGTGAGAGTGATGGCTTGTCAGATGTGAAGGGGGAGTAAATTACAGGTAGATGGGAGGTGTGATCAAGGGCTTGATGGTGAGACTGAGGCATAGTGAGTAGGTTAGTGTGTGGAAAGCTAAGTATGCAGGCTGGGTTGTAGTGGAAAAGAAGCCCCCCCCATCTTACCTCCTTCCCTTCCCCACAGCACCTGTATATATGTATATATATATTTGTACAAATTTATTACTCTATTTATTTATTTATTTATTTTACTTGTACATATCTATTCTATTTATTTTATTTTGTTAGCATGTTTGGTTTTGTTCTCTGTCTCCCCCTTTTAGACTGTGAGCCCACTGTTGGGTAGGGACTGTCACTATATGTTGCCAACTTGTACTTCCCAAGCGCATAGTACAGTGCTCTGCACACAGTAAGCGCTCAATAAATACGATTGATTGATTGATTGATAGGGAGGAGAGAGCTAAAATCGAGGCTTCAAATCGATGATAAGTGCTTTGATGTGGAGAGTGGTGGGAAACTACTGGAAATTTTTGAGGAATGGTGAAATGTTTGAACTTTTTTTAAAAAAAATATGGGCAACTAAATGAAATGGGAAAGCTGGAGGCAAAGAGGTCAGCGAGGAGGTTAATATAGTCATCGAGATGGGATATGACAAGTGCTTGGACCAGCGTGGTAGCAGTTTGGATGGAGCAGAAAGCAGAGATCCTGTGAACATAGAACCAACAGGACATAGTGACTGACTTAATATGTGGGTTGAAGGAGAGATGAGTCAAGAATAATGCCCAGGTTGTGGGCTTGTGAGATAGGGAAGTTGCTAGTGTTGTCATCAGTGTTATGAAAGTCAAGGGAATAGAAGGTTGGGTAGGAAGATGAGAAGTTCAGTTTTGGAATGATGTTTGAGGTTTTGGCAAGGCAGAAGGAAATGCGAGTTTGCAGAGGAGAGAGGTCAGACTGGAGAGATACAATTGGGAGTCATCTGCATAGAGATGGTAGTTGAAGCTCTTCTAGTTGGGTCTCAGAGAAGCAGGCAGGCAACACCTCGTAATCACCAGGAAGCTCCCAACTGTGTGACTTTTTCACTTCACTCAGGATGACTCCCCTCCACTTCTAGGTGGGCTGGAGCTTTCCCACTCGTGAAAGAGGAGCCATCCTCCTCCCAGAATGTTTCAAATAGTTTGGGAAGGGGAAGCTGGTCTTCTGCCAGACATGTCCCTGCGGGCCAACCTTGTGTTTTGGGGTGTCCAAATCAATCAACCATTCATTGTAGAAGGTTTCTGAAGCCCAAATTTGGAAAATGGTATAGTTTCACATCATTACAGAGTGTCACATTTAACAGTGAAACTCTGTTTCACAGGCTTATTTGAATCTTTCCGCAGAGAAACTTTCTAATTATCCACATCCTGGATAATCTAGGGCTTCAAAAGGGTGGGATCAGACAAGATCTCAAATTTGGTTCCTTTTTGGAGAGTTATAGAGAGATGGAGCTCAAAAATATATAACCCTGGTTGGCATGAGAGGTGGGGGAAGTCTATATCTGGTTCTTTTTATTTTCCATTGCTTAAAGTCTTCATTTGAAACCTGCATTTGGAGTATCATAGTCAATTCCTGATCCAAATTCTCCCAGGGCCCAGAAAATAAATCCTACACCTGAGGAACCTGCATTTCAGCCCATCACTAGGGCTCAGATGCAGTAATATTTTACTGTCTGTCTCCCCCTTGAGAGTGTAAACTCACTGTGGGCAAGGACCATGTATACCAACTCCGTTGTGTTGTCCTCTCCCAAGTGCTCTGTGCACAGTAGGCACTCAATAAATACCATTGATTGATTTGATAATATACTAAAGTGTTTTGTTGGCTTGAAAGTGATACTGTAGCTTTCCCAATTACCTATCTCATTACTAGGAAGTAACTTAACAACTACTGAGATCCTTGCTCAAAAAACTGCTGGCTGGTGATGCGGTCTGGGCACCCTTAAGATATTCACAAGTCACTGAGAATTGCGTTTTCAACTCACATAGGGTTTGTTAGGAAAATTTATAAAGTATAAACTTTGTGCAGAGCACCTATCATCAGACTTTTCACCATGCACTTTTCTTTGAGTCATATGTCTACCGTGTTTTCTCCTTGTTTTTGTGAAGAATACTCAATCCAAATCCTAGGACATAATGTGAGATTTGTTGGAGGGAAAAAAAGGCCATGAAAAACTATTCTTCAGTGGTGAATGTTGTTTTTCCCAAATTATTGGTTGTTCTAGCACAAATGCAGAATTGTTGTTTTTATCTGAGTACAAAGGCACACATCAAAAGGCCTTTGTAAAATATGAATATCCAAATTCAAAATATACAATTTATAATATGCACACTTGGATTGGTATCAGCCCTATATTCCTTATTTTTTTGTATAATTTACTGCAAGAGAAGTGATGTTCCTATTTAGCTTTCAGAGTGTGAAATTTACTCCTGGATGGTGTTGGGGAGGATATGGAAATTTTTCATAAAGTATTTTGTTTCCATTTGGGGGAAAATAAGCTTTCTTATTCATAGATAACTGAGAAAAGATTCACTTAAGTAGGTAGCAGATCTCAGATTCTCAAAAGAATGAGATGGAGGAAGAGTGTAGTTTCCTATAAGATCAATTTTTGCCTTCATCAAATTTTGGAGGGCAATCTGAAATATTTGAGTACTGCTATCTAGTACCAAGAAAAAATTTCTTAGCAGTTTATAAATGGCATCAGGAAGTATTTGTTTTCATCACACTTAAAGTGTCCCTGCTTAATGAAGGGCCTTCTAGTTCCTAGTTCAAGGCTGGATCAAAACCTTTTGGAAAAAAAAAATTCTGTAAATATATAGGGACCAGGCTAGTCTGTGCTTGCTACGGCTCCACTGGATGAAGGCAGCAATATCCAAGGCAAGTCTGCTAAGTGCTCTCGTATAATAATGTCACACTCAGGTAACAGTGTCCCTCGGGTCAGCCTATGATAAGATCCAAGTCAAGCAAGGCTGAATCCTTGATGTTTTGTGTTCTAAGGATCTAAAAATTGTTCACGACCAGCCCCAACCCACAAGACCTTAAATGGTCATACAAGCAAGGCAATAAATTGAGGAAATTTGCCCTTGGGCCGTACTTGTGGAGGTGGGACGGGTGCAAGTTGCATCTCCTGCAGCCAGTGCCCAGAGAAACCAGGCTGGTCTCCCAGCTATTAGCAAATAGAGGCATTTAGCTATCCCAGTGGGGCCAGCAACATATCAGTGATAGCTGAATGATCAAAGCTGAAAAAGTCAGCCTCTTAGGGTTCCAGGCAAGTGGAGGGGCATGTGAATGCCTCCAACACACAAGACCTAAGAAGCAACTGCGTTTCCAAAACTCCACAGCACAACTAGATCTTGACAACGCGAGCAGCTTGCCAACCAGGGCTTGTTAGCCCTCCAGAAAATGGCCTTCCAGCCTGGAAAAACCCAAGTACCTTCATCACCAACAATACAACGGGGACCTAACAAGAATGACTAAAAAACTACTTACAAAAGAAGAGCCACTCAGAGAGTAGCAAAGTTCTGACAAATGGATCACAGCTGGTACATCTCCTAAATGCTGCAGCTTGGACTAGCTCAATATATCACCCAAGCCACAGAGATGTGACTACTCAGGGCATTGTGAGGGCCCAGGAATACCAAAGAGAAGAAAAGAAACATAAAGGTAACCATATCTAGCTAGAACCCAGCAAATATTTCATGTCTTGCTCTCTAGATATGTATTCGGGGTGCCAATGAGCAATGTGTGTGGTGCCTTTGTGTTTCCCCATATGTTCTGTTGAGAGAAGAGTTTGACTTGACATCCTCTAAAATAACTCTAAATGTCCCGTTCTATTTTGTGCTTTGCCAGGGCTTCTTGAAAGTCAAAATCTTTTCTCAAATTGGTTGTAGGATTTTCAGTTTGGGTTCAGTTCTATTCCAATACCCAAGGAGAAACAGGAATTAATGAAACCTGGCAGAAACAGCTAAATAAAAAAAGGTGGATGTATTTATTTGTTTCTTTTCTTCATCGAGACCATAAGTAATGGATTGTTAAATCCTGCTTCATGTTTGGGTGCATCAGGCTCCACAGACAAGGTCTTAAGTTGTTTTCTTTCCCCTCTTAAAGGCGTGCGTCATTCTCGGTAAGAGATTATGGTGTCAAGAAGGTTGTCACCTCATAAAAAAGTTAAACTGGTCTCAGTTTCTGTTTATTTTAGATTTAGCTGTTCTTTACCTCAGGATGCCTTCTCCCTGACAGATGTCAGGTTGTGATCACTTTATCGTCTTAGGGCTGCCTAAAATCTGCAGTGTCTTAGTCAATTTGGATCTTCAAACTTCCATATTGCTACAACTCTCCAATCTGATTCGGTTCCAATCAAAAGAAAGCTTTGAAATTGTCTTTGTTTATTTTTTAAGTTATTGAAATCTTTTAAGGAGTTTTGGAATCAACAAGGAAGTCTGATATTTGAAATGTCACTACATAAAAAATAGGCTTATTAATGAAAGTGTGTTCCCAGAATTTCCCAATATTGAGTTTCCCAATTGTTATTAATAAACTGAACTATCCAGTCCTTGAAAATGTCTATATTAATCTCTCTGGCATATTTTATATAAACATTTAAGAATCACCAGAGTTATCAGCTGTTCTGCAAGTAGGCAAATTCTTCCTGTTTTCTTTCAGATGAAAACAGGATTGTCCAGATGGGGTAAGATTCCCCTGCTTCAGATGAGTTATAAGGAAAGCATAGCACAGTAAACTAGTAGAAATCTTTTTGCAAGGTTGTTAGTTGAACCTCTCTGATGGCTTAAAGGTTTTATAAAAAGAAAAGTAGAAGGGAGGTAAACTAGCAAATGAATCATTACTACATTATGCCCAGTTATTTTAAAAAGTAGTGCGATTTGATTAACAATTATTTTAGCTCCCTGTATTTTGTTGGTGTTAGTATGTATAATTACAATAGGATACCTCTTAGCCTCAGTGGGAATAAAAATTAAAAAGGCACCCATGTCCTACCCTCCTTTCCCTAGAGGATGGGGCAATAGCCTTCGACCATCAAACAGTCTATGTGTCTTTCTCATAGCATGGTTTGGATGCAAATTTTGAAAGATGAAAAATATTGTTTTCTCTCCCAAATAAATCCGAACAAATAATTTGGACTTTAACCAAAATTTCTGTATTGGAACTACTTTCCCCTTGAGATTTAACATTAAATATTTCAGTCTAATAATCATTTTATATGTCAAACACAGAGGAGGGTCTGAAAACGGTGCTGATTTGCAAAGATATGTTTAGGGAGAAGCCAGTGTGTACAATGTATATGTGTTCTGAAAGCAAACTGAAAAATCCTGACCTGTTTCAAAGTTCAAACCTTAGAAACAGCATGTGTCCCGTTCTGCGGTTTGACAAAGCCAGACACTGAATATTATGCGTTGGTGTTGCTAACAATGTCTCTTCTCTGTCTCCCGCTTCTAGACTGTGAGCCCACTGTTGGGTAGGGACCGTCTTTATATGTTGCCAACTTGTACTTCCCAAGTGCTTAGTACAGTGCTGTGCACACAGTAAATGCTCAATAAATACAAATGAATGAACGAATGTGAACATCCCGTCCTCTTCACCAGCACTGATGGAACCAAAGTATCTCCACTAAAGCCATTTCAACTACCTTTCCCACTTCGGTGTCACACCTATGATTAGGAGATGATGGTTACTGACTGTGGACAGGTAGTGGAACCCAATGAATCTAGAAGTCCCATCCTGGCCCAGTGGAAGAGTGGCCCTGGGGGAATAATGCTGCAGAAGGGTAAGGTCCCACTACCACCCCTGTCCTGGGAAATTAAAAGAAATGTAACATTATAAACAGTAAACAGAAACAGTTATCAACAGTTAGGCCTCTGTATATTTAACACAATTCAGCAACAACTTAAGGATGAGAGACTCATCTGGCTTTTGGATATCTATGGAGTCCCCTGAGCCAGACTGCAGTTTTTGTTGGGATATGAATTATACTTTCTTTTCATGGTACTTGTTAACCGCTTACTGTGTGTCATGTATTGTCTAATCATTGGAGGTGTAGATACAAGTTAAATAGATAAGACACAGTCCCTGTTCACATGGGGCTCACAGTCAAGTAGGAGGGAGAACCGGTTTTGAATCCCCATTTTACAGTTGAGGAAACTGAGGCACAGAGAAGTTCAATGGCTTGCCCAAGGTCACACAACAGGCAAGTGGTGAAGCCGGGATTAGAACCCAGGTCTTCTGGTTCCCAGGCCCGTGCCTTTTCTAGTAGGCCACACTACTTCCCTTTCTCAAGGGACATGATAAAACCTAAATGTCTAAAAGCTGACCACTGAACCGAGAGACCGCTCTAGCCATTTGCCATATGGATTTCTTCACTCTGATGTAATTTAGCATTTGGCTCCAAGAAGCCTCAGTTAACATCAAAAACCAAATAAGTTTACCAATTGTACATGTTTTGTCATCTATCCTGAATTTCCTTTTAACACTTAAAACATTAAACATCTGTTCAGAATTGTAGCACCACAAGAAAGAGGCTGTGTTTTTCTAATATTAAAGATAGGTCATATAGTTCCTCTAAGAAGCCCAAAATGGAATGTGTTCAATGGCTGTAGCCATTCATTCCCATATTCTATCATAATCTCTGGCTTTTTAGAGTTTTGCTCCCATCGTTATGCCTTCCTCACACTACATTTGTTATATTAACAGCAGTCAGGACCCTTTTGTTGTTGGTCCAGGGGAAAGAACACTGCTCTTATAATTGGGAAACCTGGGTTCTAGTCTTACATCTGTCTGTGGGTGAAGACAATGCATGCTTCTCCCATTCTGCCTGCCTAATTGATCACTGTATTTCATGTTCTAGCAGAAACATGACTGACAGGGATGAGAAAGTGTGAGAGGTGCTGCCCAAGTTATTGGTACTTCAATCAATTCTTCTGTGCAGGTTCTCCTGTCCACAACAGAATTTCTCTTTTTCCTATCAAATCAATCAATCAGTATTTATTGAGGGCCTTCAGTGTGTAGGAAAATGTACTAAGCCCTTGGGAAAGTACAGTTCAACAGCTAGGTAAACGTGATCTGTGCCCACAGGAAGCTTACAAACTAAAAGTGGAGACAGGCATTAAAATAAATTATAGATGGATATGGACATAGCCCTCGCCTCCCTCTGACTTTCCTATCACTATAGGCAACACCTTGACTCTCCTGGTCTGAAAAGTCAGTAACCTTGGCATTATTCTTGACTCATCTCTCTCATTCAACCCATATATTTAATCTGCCACCAAATTCTGTCCATTCTACCTTCACAGTATCTTTAAAATCCGCCCCTTGCTCTCCATCCAAACTGCTACTATGTCTGATGCATCAGTCTCCTCACCTACCTCTCTGCCTTCAGTCTCTCCCTAGTCCAATCCACACTTCACTCTGCCGCCTAGATCATTTTTCTAAAAAATCGTTTTGCAAAGATCTCCCCACACCTCAAAAGCCTCCTGTGATTGCCCATCTGCCTCAGCATCAGACAGAAACTTCTTACCATTACTTCCCAAGTGCTTAGTACAGTGCTCTGCACACAGTAAGTGCTTAATAAATATGATTGAATGAATGAATTGGCTTTAAAGGACACAATCAGCTCTCCCCCTCCTACTAAGCTCACTCATCTCCCTCCACAATCCAGCCCCCACACTTTGCTACTCTAACGCCAACCTACTTGCTGTATCTCGATTTCATCTCTTTCACCATTGATTCTCTTTGCTCATATCCTCCCTCCGGTCTTCTCCCCATGTATCTTGACAGACCGCCACTCTCCCCATCTTTAAAGACCTTTTAAAATCATATCTCCTACAGAAAGCCTTCTCTGACTATCTTTACTCTCCCTTCTGCATTGCATATGAACTTGGGTCTGTACCCCTTATAAGTACACTGATATTCACCCCACTCCAATCCCCACAGCACTTAAGCTTGTACTCTTTTGCTTCCGCTATCTGTAATTTATTTTAATGTCTGAGTCCCCCAATAGATTGTAAGCCCCTTGAGATCAGGGATCTTGTCTACCAAATCTACTGTACTGTACTCTCCCAGGTGCTTAGGACAGTGCTCTGCACTCTGTGACATTCCTGACAGGAGACTCAATCAGACCATAGAGGTCTGATAATGCAAATAATGGCCCTCAGCCTCACTTTCATAACACAGTAACACAAGCCTGTCTAGATAGAGTGGGACACAGTGTTGGAAGAAATGGTTGGGCCCATGCAGGTGAATACAAAGTTTCTCACAGTTCATAGTTATACCCTGTAAATCAGCGCACCATGGGTAAAGTGTGCTTTTTCACTTGCTGCATATGAGTAAGGATGATAAAATAAATTATAAAATTATTTATCTAAAAATTTTCATAATTTTAGAGTCATACAGCCCTTTACCTAATCTAAAGCTTTATGGTGACAGGGGAATAAGCATTGATCTTAACACTCCTAGAGGAAGGTTAGATTGCATTACTTAATGAAAAATTACACATTACAGCCTTTAGACTGACACAGGTTTGCAGAGATGATTTTACAAAAGTCAAGTGGAGCTGAATTCTGATGGCTTTTTACTCCAGAATTGCCTAGCTCTTTATTAGCTCTGTCTCCCCTGACAGAAATCTCTTCATCTCAGAGCCTTCTTTTGACTCAGCAAACAGATAAGCTCTAGGTATCCAAGTATTTTTTTCCCCTATCTCATTCCAAGTGCATTCCATGTGAAGAGGACCTTCTTTTTCTAAAAGCCTGGAAAAGGGGAGCAATTTTTTTAAAAATCACACATTTGTAGAAGTACTGTTTGGCAGACTAGTCCTTCCTGAGGGCTTTCTTCCTGGTGAAATGCCCTCTCTCATGTAACATGGGATCAAGTCCTGCAAACCCAATTATTCCTTGTGACCAGTCATCATCAATGGTATTTACTGAGCACTTTCAGAATGCATAGCACACTGCTAACTGCTAAGTGACATTCCCTGCCCACAACAAGCTTTCGGTCTAGAGAGATCTTAGCCAGTTTTTTCAGGTTGCCTGAAAATGACAACAGGTGTTTTCTTTCAGAATTCTCCAGAGGTTTATCAATTAATCAGTCACATTTATTGAGTGTTTTCTGTGTGCAGAGCACTATACTAAGCACTTGGGAGAGTAAAGAATAAAAGAATTGATAGACAAATTCCCTGCCCACAAAGAGCTTATACCACGAATCATGTAGGGACAACATTTCTTCAATGGCATTTGTTAAGCGTATATGATGTACCAGGCACTGTACTAAGTGCTGAGGTGGGTACAAGATAACCAGGTTGGACACAGTCCCTGTGCCACTTGAAGCTCACAGTCTGAATTGGAGGCAGGAGGATTTGATCCCTATTTTATAGATAAAGGCAACTGAGACACACAGAGAAGCCAAGTGACTTGCCCAAGGTCACACAGCAAACAGATGCTGGAGCCAAGATTAGAACCCAGATCGCCTGACTCTCAGGCCTGTGCTTCTTCTGCGAGGCCATGCTGCTTCCCAGATTCTCAAAATTGAGCAACTGCATGAAATTCTAAAGCACCATTTTCCCAGACTCAGTAACTGTTTCCAAGGTTCAGCGACCCAGCTTCCAGCTTTTTTAAATTGGGTTTGGGGATTGGTTTAAAACTGTGAGTGTTCGCTTCAACAAGTGAAAATCTTTGCGAACAGGCCTATGCTGATGATCCTATTCTATTAATTTGGGTAATGAGTATAATGCTGTAAGGGATAGAAATTTCCTTTGTAGCTGACAACTGACCAATAAAAAAAATCCCTAGTTTTCCCTTTATCTTGAGCTACCATGTATCTTAACTGATGAAAATAGAAAATTTGGTTGAGTCCACCTGCAACGTGTGTGCTCCTTTGTTTTTAAGGCATTCTTGGACTCAGTGATTTGATAATTTGGTTGTCACTTGCTACCACCCCTCTCCTTTGCTCTCTTGGTGGCATAGTTCGACCCAGTAAAAACCAGATGATTTGTCAGCCCTTCCATGGAGTAACTGGTACCACACAACAGTGCTACCCTTGGATTATTAGTGAGCAGGTCCCCTTCCCTGAATCAGCTAGGTCCCTTTAAATTGGCACATTAACTAATAATTGTGTGGGTGCTTTGCTTGTGTTTTTTAATAGATCATAAAGGAGTGGGAATAGATAAGGGCAAATTCTGAGATGGCAGGGAAGAGCCCTCGGTGGTGTAAATCAGGACTTACATATGGCCCTACTTGGGTAGCAATAATGAGGAGCATAGAAGACCCAAGGGTGTGTGGGTACATCCCCTTGGACCCCAACTCGAGCTCCAGCTCTGGAAGTTAATAATAATAATTGTGGCATGTCAAGCATTTACTATGTGCTATGTATTGTGATAGAGGTCATCCCGGCTCTGCCACTTATCAGCTGTGTGACTTTGGGCAAGTCACTTAACTTCTCTGTGCCTCAGCTACCTCATCTGTCTTAGACTGTGAGCCCACTGTTGGGTAGGGACTGTCTCTATATGTTGCCAACTTGTACTTCCCAAGCGCTTAGTACAGTGCTCTGCATACAGTAAGCGCTCAATAAATACGATTGATGATGATGATGATTAAGACTGTGAGCCCCACGTGGGACAACCTGATTACCTTTTATCTACCCCTTAGAACAGTGCTTGGAACATAGTAGGCACTTAACAAATACCATAAAAATAATTATTATTAAATCGGACACAGTTCCTGTCCCACACTGGGCTCACAATCTATCTTATCACCTAACCCATTTTCCAGATGAGGAAACTGAGGCTCAAGAGGTTAAGTGACTTACCCAAATTCACATATCAGGCCAGTGGCAGAGCTGGGGCTAGAACCTAGATCTCCTGATTTGCAGTCCTGTGCTCTTTCCATTAGGCAACGCTGCACTAGACTTCTTTCATAGCTCCACTTCTAAACTGACATTTAAAAAGATTCAGTAAATGAATGTGAAAAAAAGAGGTTTTTAATTTAGGATTTTTTATATTAACTGCATTTGTTGAACACTTGCTTTTTTGCAAAGCACTAGCCTGATCAGTGGGGGAAAAGTATAAGTATAGTAATTCAGACATTGGCACCAGCCCTTAGGGACTCACAATCTCAAAAAAATGTAAACCGTGAACCATACCAAGGGCTGTCTGGGATAGAAGGTCATAAGGCTAATTGAAATAAGGGTGAAATTGATGTATTTAAAGCAATAGGGCTTCTAAAAGCTGAGAAGCAGCGTGGCTTAGTTGAAAGAGCATGGGTCTGGGAATCAGAGGAGCTGGGTTCTAATCCTAACCCTGCCAAGCATAGTACAGTGCCAAGCGCTTAGTACAGTGCTCTGCACACAGTAAGCACTCAATAAATACAACTGAATGAATGAATCTGCTGGGTGACCTTGGGGAAGTCATTTGACTTCTCTGTGCCTCAGTTCCCTCGTCTGCAAAATGGAGATTCAATAGCTGTTCTCCCTCCTACTTAGACTGGGAGCCCCATGTGGGACCTGATTATCTTGTATCTACCCCACTTAGTACAATGCTTGGCCCATAGTAAATGCTTAACAGACACCACAATTGTTATCATTATTATTATTATTAGAATTATTGGATGGTAATGCAGAGATACTAGCTATTATTTTTGAAAATTCATGTTAGGCACAAAAAGTTTTTGAGGATTAGTAAAGGCAAAACATCCCAAATTTTCCAAGAGGGAAAATGAAGGCCTTGGTAGTCTAGGACATTAACATCAATACCTGGGAAGACACTAAAACAGATGATCAAACAATCAATTTTTGACCTCTCAAAGAACAAGTGATACTTGGAAGCAACAGCAAAGCATACTGTTGCCTTCTATGAGAGGACAGGGAGAAGCAATAGATGTAATCTAGCAAGATGTAAGTAAGGTTTTTGAGTCCATCCCTTTTGACATCAGTACTGAGACACTAGTAAAGTAACTCTTTACCTTACTACTACAGCCAAGCAGGCTGTAAGACTGTAAGTTGTAGACTATAAGCTTATTGCAGGCAAGGATTACGTTTCCTCATTCTGTTATATTGTGCTCTCCCAAGCACTTAGTACAGTGCTCTGCATATAGTAAGTGCATAATAAATATGATTGATTGAAGGCCAAGGTCCCCGGGGGTCGGCAGATATTCAGTGAAGTTTGCCCACCTCGATGCAAGCGCAGTACACCCCTGTAGAGGGAATAATAATAATAATAAAGTAATAATAATAATTGTGGTACTTGTTAAGCGCTTACTATGTACTAAACACTGTACTAAGTGCTGGGGTGGATACAAGTAAATCAGGTTGGACACAGTCCCTGTCCCACGTGGGGCTCACAGTCTCAATCCCCATTTTACAGATGAGGTAACAGACATAGAGAAATTGTGACTTGCCCAAGGTCACACAGCAGACAAGTGATGAAGAGTGGATTAGAACCCATGACCTTCTGACTTCCAGGACCGTGCTCTATCCATTACGCCAAACTGCTTCTCTGCACTTAGCAGTCTGCCTTCCCTACTCGGAAAATCTTGAGTCTGTATGACTGGGGTTTGGAGTGGTGAGGTTCCTGGGGATCCAGTCAGTGGTATTTATTGAGCACTTACCATGTACTGAGCACTGTACTAAATGCCTGGGAAAGACCGATACAACAGAGTTAGTAGAAACAATGCCTGCCAAAAAGGAGCTTACAGTTTACAGGAACTGATTTCTCTTGTAATGTTTTTAATTTCTGAATTCTGTGTTTTAATACTTTATTCCTGTTCCTAGCGTGTGTCCTTCCAGACTTAATTTGTGATAATAATAATAATAATAGCAATGGCATTTGTTAAGAGCCCCACATGGGGCTCACAGTCTTCATCCCCATTTTACAGATGAGGGAACTGAGACAAAGAGAAGTTAAGTGATTTGCCCAACGTCACACAGTTGACAATTGGCAGAGCTGGGATTTGAACCCATGACCTCTGACTCCCAAGCCGTGCTTTTTCCACTGAGCCAAGCTGCTTTTCTTAATCCCTCTTTTGATCCCTCTGGGGGCGGGGGGCGGGGGGGGGGGGCACAGTCTCTGAACTGTTTCTTTGTGTTCATTTAATTATTCAATCATATTTATTGAGCATTTACTGTGAGCAAAGCACTGTACTATCTATCCTAGTGGTTAGCATGATCCTCTGCATAACAATGGGGGTAAGCATTTACTGTGTGCCAAGCACTGGAGTAGACAGAAAATAATCTATCTTCTCCTCCTCCTTCTCTTCCTCCCCATCCCCCCAACCTCCTTCCCCTACCCACAGCACCTGTATATATGTTTTTACAGATTTACAACTCTATTTATTTTACTTGTACATATTTACTATTCTATTTTTTTTTGTTAATGATGTGCATTTAGCTTTAATTCTATTTGTTCTGATGGCTTAACACCTGTCCACATGTTTTGTCTTGCTGTCTGTCTCCCCCTTCTAGACCATGGGCCCATTGTTGGGTAGGAACCATCTCTATGGGTTGCCAACTTGTACTTCCCAAGCACTTAGTACAGTGCTCTGCACACAGTAAGCGTGCAATAAATACAATTGAATGAATGAATGAATAATCAGATTAAACACAGTTCCTGTCCCACAAATAGCTTGTGCTTAGTAAATACCATTATGAATCAATCAGTGCTTAGTACAGTGCCTGGCACACAGTAAGTACTTAACAAATACCATAGAAAAAATTAATCAAGGCATTGATGACTGAAGGGGGATGTACTGAATGATACTACTCTAAAAAGTGTCCTGAACCAGGTCCTCTCCAGTATCTTTTATTAAAGACCTGGACAGAGGAATCAAGGGCATTCTTATCAAATTTGTGGGTGGCTTTAAACTGGACAGAGTTGCTAACACTTTAATAACAAGAGTAGAATTCAAAACATCCTAGGCAAATTGGAAAAAGGGTCCTTCAAATCCAGAGTGAAATACACTAGGAACATGCGCAAGATAATACTCTTAAGAACAAAAAGCAATTCATATAAATACAAGATGAGGGCAGACTGACAAGTTGTAAGAGCAGTGGAAAATGTCCTGCAAATTTGCAGTGGAGTGCCAGCATTAAACAAACCATCCTAGCATGGGGATGTATTCACAGGAGTCTGATAGGCAGGAATTAAGAAGGAACCTTTCTGCTCTACTTAGCAATGATTAGACCCTTTTTAAGGATCACACCTCATTTTGTTCACCATAATTCAAAAAGGGAAGACAAACTGGAAAGAACCCAGCCCAAAACTGACTAGTAGAGGGTTGAAAAATAACTCCTAAAAGGAATGGTTGAAAGAATTGAGTTTAGTCTCTGAAATAAGGGATGGTTCAATAAGAGTTTTCCAGTAAATGAAGTGTTTTACAGAGCTGATGGTGACCAGTTGTTTAATAGGTCTACTGAGGATCGTGTGAAAAATAGCTTTCAATGAAAGCAGGAGAGAGTTTGACCTGAAAATAGGAAGAATGTGGGCCAATTGGATGATGAAGCCATAGACAAAACTACAAAGAAAAGTTGTGGAGTTACTCTTCCTGGTGCTTTTTAAGAAAATAAGACAACCGCTAGCCATTCATCTGAGGGCCGGAGGCTGCACAGGTGATATCTTGAAGTTCCTCCCAGCTCTGGGAGTCTGTGATATAGCATCCAAGTGAAGACTTTAATCTCATTTTAGTGCTGAATAATAGTAATTAAGGTATTTGCTTAAGCACTTACTATGTGCCAGGCATTGTTCTAAGCTCTGGGGTGGATACAGGCAAATCAGGTTGCACACAGTCCTTTGTCCCACGTGGGGCTCACAGTCTCAATCCCCATTTTACAGATGAGGTAACTGAGACACATAGAAAATAAGTGACTTGCCCAAGGTCACACAACAGACAAGTGGAGGAGCCAGGATTATAGCCCATGACCTTCTGACTTCCGTGCCTGTGCTCTATCCATGTGCCATCCTGAAGGAATTAGCTAAGTAGGCTGTGGCCTGGAACTGATAAAAGTATAGATTAATGTCCCTTAATCTCTAGACTATAAAATCCTTGTGGGCAGGGAACACTTCCACCATATCTGCTATATTGTATTCTGCACATAGTAAGTGCTCAATAAATACAATTGATTGATTCAGTATTGGAAAATATCATTGATTACTATATTACTATAATTGTCCATTAAATTGGACTACAATGTTAAAATGAAGCATTTTCATTTATCTACATACAGAAAACTTGTAAATATCCAGTTTACCATTGAAATTTGTATTAGTCCCCACTACAATTAGGATTAAATGCTTTCACAACACTTAGATGGCACTCTCTTTAGGTCACCGATGAGCACTGTATAGCCACATCCAATGGATTCTTCTCTGTCCAATCAAGCAATCAATCAATAGTATTTACTGAGAGCTTACTGTGTGTAGAGCACTGCACTAAACATGGAAAGAGTACAATATAATAGAGTTGGTAGACACATTCCCTGACCACAGTGAGCTTACAGTCTATTGGGGAAGACAGGCAATAAAGTAAATTATTGATAACATAAATGGCAGGCTGTAAGGATAGGTTTTGAAGCAACACTACTATATGTAGAGAATTGTGAACAAATGAAAAGATAATAATTTGGTTTTTGGTTTGCTCAGCTCTAGGAAGAATGTTTTTAATAATAAGTTTAAGAGATTAACGAAAGGTCAAAACTGAATAAATCAAAGAAACCATTGCCCTTTAAAAAGAAAAGTCCAAATCTGGCTGAATGAATTAAAAATTGCCTGTTTCCTTTCCAATTCCATTTCAATGGCCCCAGTAATTGAGTCAAAGGAAAATGTCTTGCTAACATTTAGGTCTTAACTATTATATTCATTTTTTCTGGGCCTTAGCATTGAGTGAGTTTCCAAGGAAACAAGTGTCTAAAATTCATTTTTATTACCACTGCTAAATTCCAAGATATAGAAAACCATGGCTCTCTTTTTGTCATTTATTACTGTTTGGGTGTGTACCTATCCCTCTTTAGTAACCATTCATGCAATTGGTTCCTTTATTATTTTTTAATGGGGTTTGTTAAGCTCTTAATTTGTGCGAGGCACTGTTCTAAGCACTGAGGTAAATACAAGTTTATTCAGGTTGGACACATGTGGGGCTCACAGTCATAGTTCAATAAGTTCTAGTTCACGCAGTAGACAAGTGGTAGAACCCAGGTCCTTCTGACTCTCAAGCCTATGCTCAATCCATTAGGCCATGCTGCTTCTAATTGTTGTTATTTGCAGTATTTTAGTAATTTCAGTGCAATTACTTGAAAAAATTATTTTCATTCTGTGGCAATGGGCTTTGTTATACAATATGTAATAATTACAGATAGCAATGATATTTGTAAACCACAATAAAATTGCTACATTCTTTAAGTGTAAAGTAGCTTCTTTTTTGTAACAAAACTGGCTTTAAACCATTGAGTCTTTTTTTGTGCCTGCTTAAATTTAGAGTTTGTTTCTGTTTAAATCAGAAGAAAAAGGATAAAGAAGGATGGAAAGACCCTTGGTGTCAAGTGTATTGTATGTTTCCTTGGTTAACTATTTGTCAGCTTAGTTTTTGAGCCAAAAATAGTTTGTTTAAATCTTCAAACTTACCTCCTTGTCCTGGAGGTTGAATACTTGTATTGGTTAGTGAGAAGTTAGCTCCTATTTGTGTGTGATAGTATTATCTATTATAGTGACTGTAATAGTGGTATTGGTTAAGTTCTTATTATGTGCCAAATACTGTACTAAATGCCTGGGTAAATACATTATTTTTAGATAAGAGAATCCCCTACATGATGCTCACAGTCTAAGTAGGAGGGAGAAAATGTGTTGAATCTCCATATTTCAAATGAATAATCTGAGGTCCAGAGAAATTAACTGACTTGATCAAGGTCTCACGGCAGGCAAATGGCAGAGCTGTGATTAAGAACTCAGGTCCTCTCGCTCTCAGGTACGGGCTCTTCTTTACTAGACTCATGAATGATCTTAAATTCCTTATAAACTTTCACTTGAAAAACATAAGAAAAGTCAACAGAATGAAACTGTGAAAAACAATTACCAAAAAAAATAAAGTATTCTGTTTTCCAACTTGCAAGCCTTTCTCTAGGATCCACGGTCCAAGGACATTGTTTTGGATTTTAAATTACCATCTCTTCTGTTGATACAGCCTGACTTCGTGGCTTTCAAAGCCTTTTAAATGTTAAAAGAAGAAATGTGAACAGTGTTATTGCCTTCAGTATTCGGCAGAATAGGCCAGAACTAACAGAAATTATGTTATTTGTCCATCCCATGATAAGATCAGTGGCAGATTTGGAAGCAGAATTCTCCGGCCAGATTTTTGCCCAGTGATATACCTGTCCCTTCAATCACCCGTTTGAATTGGCAGGTGCACAGCCAGGTAAAGCATCTTAGCTAACCTTTAAATGGGGAATCACACTTACGAATTTAAATGGAATAAGTCTATGTTTTGGCCAAATTATGCCTTAATGGTAATCATTGTGGTATTTGTTAAGCGCAGTGTGGCTCAGTGGAAAGAGTACAGGCTTAGGAGTCAGAGGTCATGGGTTCTAATTCCGGCCCCGCCACCTGTCTGTTGTGTGACTTTGGGCAAGTCACTTAACTTCTCTGTGCATCAGTTACCTCATCTGTAAAATGGGGATTAAAACTGTTAGCCCCATGTGGGACAACCTGATTACCTTGTATTCCCCGCCCCCCCCCCCCCCCCAGCTCTTAGAACAGTGCTTGGCACATAGTAAGCACTTAAAAAATGCCATCATTATTATTTTTATTATATTCCAAGCACTGTTCTAAGTGCTGGGATAGATTCAAGGTAATCTGGTTGGCTACAGTCTTTGTCCCTCATGGGGCTCACAATCTTGATCCCCATTTACATTTTAACATTTAAAACTGAGACACATAGAAGTTAAGTGACTTGCCCAAGGTCACACAGCAGACATGTGGCAAAGCTGGGATTAGAACCCATGACCTCTGACTCCTAAACCCGTACTCTTTCCATTACACCATGCCTTCCTATTGCTGGAGAGGCAGCAAGTAGATGTCCAAGAATGTATAATAATAATAATAATCTAATAAGGAATGGAACCTTAATTCAGCATGTCATCTCCTATGTCTGAACAAGATGAATTCTTGGAGGGCGTGATGAGGGCACTTGATGGACCTGGAAATTATTTCCCAGTAAACTAAAACAAATCCACAATTATTGTTATTATCATTATTATTATTCCTCATGTACCAAACTGCTACAATACCACATGACCCAAACAGAAGTGCTTAGTACAGTGCTCTTTACAAAAACACTTAATAAATATCATTGATCAGTTACTGTATGGCAAACACAAAGTTCATAGGCCACACACAGCAATCCCTTACAACAGGGGATTAGAACCCATGACCTTCCCAGGCCTATGCTCTACCCACTAAACCATGCTGCAACCCTGGAAGCCTGGATTTGTTCTTTTTCAGCCCATGGAAGATATTCAAGTTCATTTGAGAGCCCTGAGGCTCTCAAGCAAGAGCTATAGTGGATCCAACAAGTAGCAAGGGGAATTTAGGGATCAAATGGTTCCCCACTGAGGGAATAATACATTTTCCAGAGTACTGTAGTCATGGGAAAAAAGCATTTTGACCTTACCATTCTTACAATTCAGCAGTAAGTTTATTCACCACCAACTCAAACTCAACAGGGTGAACTCAGTGCTCTGAATTGTTACTCTTCAGATTTCCCCTGACCAACAGTTCCTTTAGTGCTGACTGCAGTACCATCTCCCTGGTCTTTCAATCCCCTATCTCAAGGAGCTAACTGATTTATTTCCAACTTCTTTTCTCCCAGTATCCTTTCAAGCATCACCACCCCCAATTCTGATTTCCAAAACCTACTCGTGCCCTTTGGTTATGTTCTAGCCTGCCCCTGGCTGCCTTTTCTTTACACCTTCATCCAGTCACTTCAGAAAAATTGGCCTAAATGATCTTTAGTTGCTGATAAGAGTAGTACATTACTTTTCTTCTCAGATGCCTTAAGCCACCTCTATTTTCCTTCTATGTGTTAATTAAACTGCACCTACTTCAGTGCTTACCATCCTGTTCCAATTTGTCGTATTTCCAATGTCATCTTCATCTGCTCATTATTTTACTTCCCTTGACCTCCCTTTTCCTTAATTCCCACCTTGCATTTCCACCTTCAGATATTCTTCATGTGTGTCCACCGCCCTCCCCCCGCACCCCTCATACCAAATAATATCCTAAATCTCACTAGAAAAATTATCTTCTAGACATGAGATTCCCATCCAGAAAGGCCATCTAGAGCCACTTGGACAAAGCTATTATGCACGGTAAAAGGAACACAGATTCATAGGAGATATTGAGTAGTATCCCATCTTGCCCCGATACATGAACCTGCTGTTTTGGACTTCAGAATAACTCAGGTTGGGGGAAAATAAAGAAAAGGGTTGCAGCCTGTGGCTACATCTCTCTCTGTGCTAGGGGACATGTTGCATTTCCATGTGAATGCTGATCCTGATTTCTTGTATGCTGGAACAAGATATTTATTTACAGGATTATAAAGTATATATTCTCATTGGGGACTTGAGATAGTTAATTTCGAAGATTATTCCACATTCTCTTCAGAGTAAATGAGGAGAAAAGCTTACATTTTAAACATGATATACAGCCAGGGTAGCTGCTTGTATATCTAACTGTACTCTTTTCAGCTTTCTCTCCCGCCCCACCAAGGTACATCTTTGGCTCTGGATACTTTTTTGTCTGGCCAGTCAGCATCTGGTCTCCCTCTAACCTCACCTACTGCTGGTGAGTTCTGGTGTCTTGAAGTGGTGATAGGGTTCAGAGGGTCTGTGGAGGGAAACACAATGACCCTGGACCAGAAAAATGGTCCAGGTTCAGGCAGATGTGGAAAGAATCAGGCAAGTGTCCATAAAAATTTGGGTTGTATGACATCAACACAATGTGTTGTATACCAGCTAGCCTGATTTGCTTGTATATGCCCCAGCGCTAAATACTGTGCCTGGAAAATAGTAAACATTTAACAAATAGCATTACCAAAAATTCATGTGAAGCCAAGTCTACAGAATTTGTTAACCGAAGAGGTGGGAAGTAGTGTTACCTAGTGGAAAGAGCACAGTTCTGGGAGTCAGAGGACCTAGGTTGCCAGTTCCTCCACTTCCTTGCTCTGTGACCTTGGGCAACTCACTTAACTTCTCTGGGTCTCAGTAACCTAATGTTTAAAAATGGGGACTAAAACTGTGAGGTCCCATGTGGGACATGAACTATGTCCAACCTGGCTATCTTGTATCTTCCCCAGCATTTAGTACAGGGCCTGGCATATAATAAGTATTTAATAAATACCGTAAAAAAAGTGAAGCAGGCCAAATTTATCAGTACGTTTGATGCAATTTAGGTACACTTTTGTGTGTGGCCCATAATAAGCCAATAGAGGAAATGAGAAACAGTGTGGTTCAGTGGAAAGAGCATGGGCTTTGGAGTCAGAAGTCATGGGTTCAAATCCTGGCTCTGCCAATTAGCTGTGTGACTTTGGGCAAGTCACTTAACCTCTCTGGGCCTCAGTTACCCCACCTGTAAAATGGGACTTAAGACTGTGAGCCCCCGTGGAACAACCTGATCACCTTGTAACCTCCCCAGCGCTTAGAACGGTGCTTTGCACATAGTAAGTGCTTAATAAATGCTATTATTATTATTATTATGTTCAGGATTTTCTGGGAAAGGTTCCTCTTAGCATTGTCAAATGTCAGAATATTGGCCTGAAGAATGGACCTCTGGCCTACTGTGTGACCTTGGAGAAGTCATTTAACTTCTTTGGGCCCCCTTTTCCATATCTGTAAAATGGGAATAAAATAGATTGTGAGCCCCTGGTGATTTGTCTGTCTCCCCCTTCTAGACTGTGAGCCCATTGTTGGGTAGGGACCATCTCTATATGTTGCCAACTTGTACTTCCCAAGCGCTTAGTACAGTGCTCTGTACACAGTAAACACTCAATAAATACAATTAAATGAATGAATGATTATAGGTATTGTGTCCAATCTGTTAATCTTGATAAAACTCAGCAGTTTAGGATCTAATAAGCACATAATAAATACTCATTATTGTTGGTCTGACCCAATAGTGGCATTTCTTATGCTCTTACAGTGCTTCTATGGAAATGGAATCTTTTATTTAAAAAGTTTTAGATACTAAGGTATGTTTAGGAAGCCAAGCAAAACAGTGTGAAAAATATGTTTTTTCCGAGTCCTTTGTCATATGCTTATGGAGAATGGTAGTGAGGGACTTCATATCTAAAGCTGGAAAAAATGATCATATATGAAGAATATTTTCTAGGTATTACAGGCTTGATTTTTAGGTATTCTTTTGATATAAAAGTTGAAGCTATGCCTCCTGTTAATATCATCTGATGGCTGAAGGCAAGACACTACTTGGATTTTTGTTAGGAAAAGTCGTCGTCAAAATTGGTCCAAAAAGGAAAGTTCTTATTAAAATGTAATTTTTTTTCATTCAACTTGTTGAGGCTGAAATGAATAAACTGGAGTGTAAGGCCTGAAACTAAACTGAAAACTTAAGGTCTGCTTTCCTAGGTCTTTAGAAAACTAATTATTTTTGGTCTATTTCATATCTGTAACTAGTCTCCCATTTTGAGGGTTAAATCAAAGCATTTGAAAAATTTCCAAATAGGAGTTTTAGACTCTCCAGAAATTATGCAGAAACATGACTGAAGTTTTAAAAGCTGCTTTCTTATGTATGTTTAAAGACCAGTGGAAAATGTGTGCCTGAGGGATGAGAGCAGGTTGATGCAGATAATCCTGTAAAACAAAATCAATAAATCCAACCACACATTAAGATGCTAAAATTTGTAAAATTAGATTAATGTTGAGTCATCAACATACTTCTATTGGATTTTCTGTGAGTTAAGGCTGATGAACAAGATTATTGATTGTAGGATTTTCTGTGTTTCCCCAAGGGGAGTTCTCTAAAAATAACTTTGTAATGCTTCACGCTGAAGTTAACAACTGAAGTGACACAATAGCAACCTTGCCTCAATAATCATTTTCCAGTCATACTGAAAGGCACGGAAATTGTTTCTAAAATGAATATTGCCAGCAAACAGTGTGTAAGAGGGTTGTCTGGCTGTCACTTCTTTGTTTAGGGAAGTCATTCCTACCTGTCTGCCGTCTTCTCTAGGAATTAGCTACAGTCACAGATTAAGACCTTTGACTGCCATAAATCTGCTTCCCAATATGTTTGAATGGCAGGAGACTGCACAAGCCTTCCCATATAAATAGGATTTTACCACATCAGGTGCTGCTCAAAAGTAAAACAAGCTGCTTTGCAGTTGATTTTGGTACTGTATATTCATTTTTTCTTGCCCATTTCATGTCTATGTATGTGACTGTGTGCATATGCACGTCTATGTGTGTAGGCACGGGCTGTGTGTGTATGCATGCCTATTGTGTGTGTATACGTAAAAGTCGAAGCTGAGACAGGATAACAAAATGAACTACTGTATGCAAGAAATATATGAGGTGCACCCAGCTGCCGGTAGCAATTGCTACATGCAGTCCACTGATTATTGCACATATATTGAAGATAGTCAGGGTTACAGCAGTCGTGATGCTCAGGTCC